>NC_081298.1:97705000-98350000 GCF_030435805.1 Mustela lutreola | reverse complement strand
CTGACCTTCAGTAAACTTTGATAGAATAAAAGTTTCACATTTACTGCTGTAACTTCAAAGACACGTCTTATCTTAATTAAACCAACAAACTTAACTTAGTTCCAATACTGATTTACGTTCCACCTGGGCCCACTCCAATTTGAATGTTTACCTGAGACATGCGTGGGAAGATCTGGAGTGGGGAGTGTTAGGTCCAGGGGTGCTCTTCTTGCTCCTTGACAGTGAAGAGAGAAGGAGCCGTGGTGCATGATCTAGAGGCTAGTCATGCAGGCTGCATGCACGTTGGTGCAGAAACACGTAAGGGGGAAAACAGAGGAAACAAAGTGCTGCCACGAGGCAGAGAAGGGATTCCCGGTTTCAGAGCTCATAAGCCCCAACAGAGGAGCAGACGCCATGCTTTCCCACCAGCAAGGGGGGAGGGGTTAGGCAGTCCAAGTCAGGCCAGAGAACACAGGGAAACTATCCCCGAAACAAAGAGAGTTTCGGCAGCTGCTTGGGAATATTCCTTATAGTCTCTGTCTCGAGTTAGACCAACCCCAGTTGGCTCCAGTTATAGCCATTAACACGGGAAGTGAGTGAGGGAGAAGCACCCACATCTATTAGGAGTAACAGAGAGAAATAAAGCCAGAATCCCCTTTGCTAGGGATAGCCCAGCAACCTGGGTTTACTAGAAGGCTTATTTACGTAATTACCATCCAATATGTCAGGAGAAAGTTTACTAGCTGACTCATTTGGGCAAACACATTCCGCAAAAGCCCCTTAGTCTGGGGTCCTGGTGCAGAGCAATGAAGGCCTAGGTATGAGCAATGCAGGCACCCTAGGTCCATTTGCCCTGCTTCCTACAGAGGAGATCTAACTGATAGATCCCACTGAGGCCATGCAGTGTTACAGGAGCTCGGTCCTTTCCTAAGTTTTGCAATCCAAATTATTTCCAGTGGGTTAAAAGGCACCCCAAGGTAGAGTCCTTGGGAACTGAAGAAGCCTACTGAGGCCATGCTTCCAGAAAAGTAATGAAGGTCCATTACCAAATCCCCACTGACTCCTGGGTAGCGTCCCACGCAGGATATGTCAGAGGTTCCTGTGTGTCAAAAGCGACCAGAGGCGTCCCTCAAGATATCGCTATTGATCACCGTCATGCCTTAAAAGGCCCTGGAGGGGTGCCGGCATCCCTCCACTTCCCCATCGCATCCCAGGCTACAGATGGGTGCCAGGTGAATGGACTAAAATGCTTGTGCCATGCTATCGTATGTCCTGAAGACTGCATACTGTTTTGCCATATTAACCCATGGAAGTACTAGAAAAGTTTGGCAAGGGGAAATTACCCAATTTCATAGCTTTAGGCGGTTTGCAGAAGACACTGATGAGAAACAGTAAAGATTGAAATCCATCATGGTCTATGCGACATTCCAACACATGTGGTCCTTACAGCCAACTTCCCTAGGAAACGGTCCCCGGTTGCGTTTTAATTCAATCAGGTACTGGTTTTGGCCGGCTCCCAGTGGAGGTCCCGCGGCCAGAAGTGGCTAGACCGGGCATGTGGAGGGGATCACATTAGATCAATCAGGAGGAAACCTCACACGGGAGTCTTAAGATTGGCAGCCGTCCTGGTGACTTAGGTGGCTGTCCCGTGCCCAAGAGAGACAACTTTATACAAGAACAGGAATAAAGAGAGGCCATCAAGTTTCTGGGTCTTATTGCCATTCCTGCCAGGGTACTAGCTTACAGCCAAAAGGCAGACGCTCTCCTCCCCATAGAGTAGCCACGGGCTAGAGGATTACAGCCTGAGCAATTGACATGCAAGTGTTCCAATAAGACCATACTCCTTGAAAAAGCCCTGGAATGAGAGTACAGGAAAAGGAGAGAAGGTACTCACCAATTTTGCACCGAAGCTCAGAGTCCAAATGTAAAGACTCACAAATCTCCTGGCTGGCTCGCCAAAAATGATGAAGTCCCAGAACCTAAGTCAGGTTCGGTGGGGTGAGGAGGTTCGGAGCCGACGACTAAAGAAAGAATTCTTAAGACGTCATTGGTGCAAAATGGTGGTTTATTAAAGCACGGGGACAGGGCCCGTGGGCAGGCGGAGATGCGGCTGCCCCGGGTTGTGAGGGGTGGTTGGTTATATACGCAGGAGTTGGGTAGGTGAGGACAAAGGGTTATTGGGGCAAAGAATACTATCAGGATATTGAAGGCTTAGTTACTATTAAGTAAAGACAATTGAGAGTCTCCTGGTGGAATGTTACATTCCTGCCATCAAACATCCTTGTTAATGAGATTTAGGTTTAGAAGAAATTTAACTTTATTTGCTTTTCCTTCTACCTCCGCCTCCTTCGGTTTTTATGGAGGGGAGGGTGACATTAGGCTTGAGAAACTGAGTTCTGTGTCTTTGGAATTTGGGCTATTGATAAGGTAACTTCTTTGTTTGTAAATCTCAAGGATATTTGCAAACCAAGGGAGACTCCTGTCTTGTAGAATTGTGATCTTAGTAAGTTAACTATTTATCATTTTATGGCAGTCAGGGGTGCCTGAGGAATGCTACACCTATGGAGGGGAGCGGATGGAGGGGGGGGGTGCAAGGCGCCAGCTCTTGCTTTGTCCTCAGCCAGCCTCCTGCTCCCTCATCATTACCATGTGGAACTCAGGTGATCTAGTTGCAGATAAATTGGGGGACAAGATGGCAAATGAATAAGTCAAAAACAAACTTGTTGAAATGATAAATTGGTCAAAAATGAATTTTTCCAGTCACTGATTTTTGCAATTTTTCCAGTCATTGATGCCTGCTTTACTTTTAAAAACAGCAATTACTCAAACTAAAGAAATAGCAGTCTGATTGTTTCTCCTTTTTAAAGTGGTGGTCAGCCAGTGGTAACCCCTCTTCTGCAAACCATAATTCCTCAAACCACGTGTATAGCTCTCTCTAATTGTGAGTGCATTTAAGACAAAGGTTATAACAATATCAGTGCTTATTAGGAATGCCAAATTAATGAGAACTATCTAGTTTTTGAAATTTTCCTTGCATAATACCTACTTTAACTAAATGTTTAGCTATGTTTACTCCATTTATCACATAGCGTTTTTAGTTCTTTTATTATTACATACCTTTATTAAAATCTTATTTAAAAAAACCACAAAACCAAAATGCCAGTAGATCAAATAAATATGAAGTCTTCTTATTGTGAAAATATTTGTCTACCATTCCCCTCACTGATCATGATATCAGGTAGTCTGTATCCCCTGGTTCCTGCATTTGCACAGTTAAAGTGGGTGCAAAAATGTTTCAAAATCAGTGATTACAATATTCAAATTCTAATCATTTGTCATGCTGAAAAATGTGCAATGTATCATTTTAAGGGTTCATTTGGAAACATTCCTTCTAGCTTCTAACCATGTGTCCATTTGAATGCAAACTTGTAGAATTTACATAGGCATTCTTTCCCAAGGTTCACCTCCCCCCGGCTGCCTTCCTTGAAAAACCTCACCGAGGTTCTTGATCATGAGTCCTCTTGCTCATTGGAAGAACCTCCTGAAGTAGGTGCTGTCCTATTCCCTTTCTACAGACAAGGAAAGTGAGGCAAAATCTCACAGCTAGAAAGTGGGCAAAGCCTGGTTCAATTTCAAGCATGGTGACTCGGGGCTGGAACTCTGACGCTTAACATATAATAGCTGTCACAGAAGAATTACAAAAAGAAAAAAAAATCACTAAGTAAATTTCTAATTCACAATCATTTATATTTGAATTAACTGTTCTACCACTCATATTAGTGCAGGATAGTTTGAAGATGCACTAGTCAATTTGTTTGGTTTTCTTTGGCTATTGTTTTAGTATCATGTTCATATTTAACAAACAAGTTAAACAGAAAAGTTATCTTATATAAATTTATTTTAGCTCAAAATTTCCATTTGATTTTCCTTTATTTGTTTTTTTTTTTTTCAGTTTCATATTGTGACCTAATTGTGTACCCAGTGTTCCTGCTATGTTTGGCAAAGAGACTCATTAATTCTATTACCTCTAGCAGGATAAAAGGGGAATTTTGAAATGGCTAGCAGCTACAGATCAATACCCTAACTCAATAGAGATAATTATTGAAATCACTAGGAGACTAGCAAGCTGTCAGCTGTAAGCAATCATTTTAGGCCTGGGATAAATCTACAGAAAACACAAAGCAAACTTTAAGTATATTATTTATAAATTGAAAGTCATATGCCCATGATTGTCTTTCTCTTATCCATTTCCACAGATCTGTTATCATTGGCTCCTGATAATATATATTGATTTTTAAATACTTCAGCCCACTAAGCTTCCTGTTGAACCTTAATTCTTCTGTCTGCCTTTTTTCTCATTCATTATCCCTGTTTTTCTGTCTTGCTGAACTATTAAATTTTGTTCATTTACTTTTCATTTTTAAATATGGATATCTTATTTGGACTTAAGCATTTACAGTGATCGGTCATGGAAATATACAAATGAAAGTAGAATTTTCTGTAACTTAGCATTTCTGCAGTATCTGAATTGTGTCTTAATGATAGATTTGTATTTTGTCTTGTAGTTATAGTTTCTTTAAACTAGTGAGGTTATAAACATAATCACCAAGGACACTCTTCTTCCTATCTCGCGAAACAAGCTTTCTGTTTCTCCTAAATTATATAGCAAAATATCTCTTTGTTTCATTTGATTTTTCTTTTTTACCTTCAATCCTAGGATTCCTAACTCCTTTTCAAAAATTACTGAATGGGGTCTGAAACTTTATTATACTGGTGAATTCAAATGGAAAGCTATTCTATTGTATATGCCCTGAAGAAAATCAATGGGGCTAAGCCTTACATCAAGCACATTTTTCACTTTCGTTTTAAATTCCTGTGTCAGCATCCTTGGTATTGTAAGAAAATAATTAAAATAGAAAATTAATAGATTCTTTCACAAGAATATTTACACACACATGCGCTCTCTCTCTCTCACACACACACACACACATACACACACACTTCCTATTATAGAGAAGTAAATGCAGTGCTTATAAAAATGTTAGAATAGAACCTATTGTGTACATTTTGAACACAGTTTTATTACAAAACACGATAGCATATGGCTTCTTCCTTCATTTCAGTAAAAATATAAAGTAGAAGACAGGAGTCTTCTATACTTACTTACTTAGTAAGATAAGTAATGTGGCCATAAATGATCTCTTATAAGAGTATGATCCTCTTTTTCATTAAAAAAAAAAAAAAGTAACCATAGCTCATTTTATATCTTTTCCCCCCAGATTGTGAAGACTGTTGCTTTTCTTTTATTGATTTCACTTGTGGTCAAAAGTTAAGAATATCTCCAATCGTAACCTACTTCCCATCTACAAATAAAATATCTTTTTTTTTTTTTAAAGTTACATATACATCACTGCTTTTCCTTGAGGAAAAATAAAAATAAAAGCACAAGACCCATGGAACAATCACATTTTCTAAAAGCAGTAGCATACTGGAGGGAAATGGATGGTTGGTTTTCATAGATGCTTCCACTATCATGAAAACCATACACCACTTTTAGTTTGCTATTTGACAAGGTGAGACAAAGAGTGGGGGGAAAAATGAAGTCTTTATCCAGGTGCTCATATTGCAAATTTGACAATCAATTTAGCCTTTATGTAAATAGTTAATGCCAACAGATGACAGCCTTAACACAAAAACTGGTTTTATAGATGTCTAGGGACCTTTAAAAGTTTGGTGTATTATCTATCCCAGAGAAAAAGCATGAAAAGTAGTTCCAAGCCATGACACTACATGTATTAATTTTAGGAACAGACTCGCACACATGGCTAGTGATCCACTGGGGGAATTCATTTATTTTGGCTTCAACAGCTTAGTCCTGGGCATTAAGATGACAGATTTATCCTGATCCTAAAAGCTTTCTTTTGAAAGTCAAACTTCTGTAGTTCAGAGAAAAGCACTTAATTCATCTGACAATGAAAACTTTGACAAGTATATGGTTAAATGAAATGAAAACAATTCTGTGGCTCTTATCTGTCCTTTCTCTTGACATGCCCTCCTTTCTTGATTATCTTTTTCTTACTTTCCTAACAGTAATTCTTCAGTTTATGTTAGTAAATGTCTATAGTACAGGGTTTCTCAAGTCCCACAATACTAATATTCTGGACCAGATATCTTTTTATAGTAGGCGACAGCACTATGCATTAAAGGATGTTTAGCAGCAGCCTTCTCTTGGATCCACTAGATGACAACAGCATTCACCCCAGTCTCAGTAATCAAAACCATCTACAGATATTACCAAATGTCTCATGGGGAACAAAATCACCCAGAGTTGAGAACCATTGTTCTAATATTTAATGTTTTCAATTTTTGGTCTAATTTTTGGTCTAATATTTAATATTAGATATTTAATATCAATGGTAATTATGTTAATATTTAATATTTGCCCTGATATTTAATATTGTCTATTTTCTTGTAGGCTGGTTGACCTAGATATGCTGAAGGAAATTTCCCATTAGTTTGAGTCATTTGAGAATATAAAACATTGACATGATGATTATCTAAACAATGGATGAGTAGGTTATTAGAATACTTGTAGTGAAAATAACAACAGATAACATTAAATGAGGGGTTGCTCTAACAAACATAATTTTAAGCAGTTAACATGTATTAACTTTTTAAATGCTCATGAAATAATATTCTTAATACTCATGAAATAAATACAGTGGCTTTTTCCATTTTATAGAAGTGGAAAGCGAAGTTTAGATGGCTTAAATAATGCCAAGATCATATAGCTAGCAAAAAAAGTAGGTAAAAGATGCATTTTGCAATATTCAAGATAGTGGTATAGATCAGAGACCTAGTTTGTTTCTAATAGCGTCAAGCAATTAGTAGCAATAACTTGTTGAACATGTGACAGTTCTTGTAGGTTCTGGTTTCCGGCCTTTAACAGTGATGCCTTCTATTTTTTGCCCTATTCCTTATAGAAGTATTCTGACACCTGTTTCTTTAAACTTAGTTGATTTCCTTCCACAGATTTGAGTTTTAAGTGGAGATATAAACCCGTATGGTATCTATAGAATTGTAAAGTTGATGGGATTGGACTACGTTAAAATGGGCGAGCATGAACATAAATAGCATCTAGTATTAGGGCCACAGTGGAGAAAACTGGCAATGGTGAAGTCAGTGGCCTACTGAAGCCATGTACCCAACCAAATGGGCTATAGCTTCTGAGCTCCACCTGATTGCAGCCATCCAAGAATGCAAGGTCAGGGATCCCAGAGCTGCTGATTACTCAAGAAAAGCAGAGATCTCCAGGTTTTAAATAAATTTTTTTTATTTTATTCCTTGTAGTGAATTTAAATAAAGAAAAAAGGTGAAGTTTGTGGTCAAAATATAGTTGTGGACAAGTAGTCCTTTGGGCACTGTGTTTGAACTTTGCTCCAAATCAATGTCCTTAAGTTAGAGCATACCATGGGATACATTCTTTGTCAGGAGGAGTCAGGGTGGGGAGATATTCCTTTAATAGCTATTCAATTACTAACCTTTAAATCATTTAACTGCTATTTTGATCATTTCTAGAAGAAACACAAGTCTACCAAATACTTCTAAAAAACATTATCTTGTTAAATTAAAAAAAAAATTTATTTATTTTATAGAGAACAGAGAGAGAGAGAGAGAGAGAATAGGAGTGGTGGGAGATGGGCAGAGGGAGTGGCAGAGGCAGATTCCCTGATGAGCAAGGAGCCCAACATGAGTCTTGATCCCAGGACCCCAGGATCATGACCTGAGCTGAAGGCTCCCAAGTTCCCTCATTAAATTTTTATGAATAATTTTGCCAACTTAAAGAATATTATGCCTATTTTACAGAATAGAAACCTGAAAAGTTAAGGTTTGCACAACTAACCTAACTTTTTTACATTCCTTGTCGAAGAGTCATTTGGGTAAGAGATACTGGGACTATTTGCCAAATGATACCTACATTTCTTCTTTCTTTGCACTTTTTCAAGGCAAGCAAAGAATATTATAAGCACATTATCAAAATTTACTAAGTGATACCCTTTAAAAAGACTTTAAAAGCAAATGTACAAAGAACAGGGAATTTTTTTTTTTTTTTTTTTTTTGCTTTCAAATCAGTGGAAATTATTTAGATCAGTCTTTTGAAGCAGTTTTGATCACATACATACAGAAATTCTCTAGTTGAATTTCTAGTTTTCAGAGGTTATATTAAGAAGCCTTAACACAAACTAATTTTATTGTCTATTTCTAAAAATAAATAATAGTAACAACAAGAAGCTGTGCCTGAAATGACTTAGACTTAGCGCATTTAGCAATGTACTTACCTAACTAAAATCGATGTTATGTATGAGATAACAAATATTTTGCTAAAGGTGAGCCAAAATGCAGTGGGCATGCCAAGAACAAGGCTTTCTTCTGTAACATGTAACATTTCTGAGCCACTCAATACATTTTAACTCTTGAACTGTGACAAAATGTATCTTATTTGTTGGATGGCTGTTCTGAGATAGGAGCAGGACATCTTTCTGCAGAGTAAGTTAGCAATCAAAATAAACAACTCAAAGATGGACCTCAAGCCCTCTTTAAACAAATCTCTCTCAGTCTTATGAGTGTGTTTCTAAGTATCACGCTTCTGTTTCCCTTTCATTCATCAGCTGGAGTCACCTCATTTGGCTTGAGATAACGCCAGTGCAAATTCTTAAAACTCTGTTCAAAGTCATCTTGTTTTTTCCTAGATGGCAAAAACTCTGTGCGTTTATGTGTATGTGCGTGCGTGTGTGTATGTCTAACTGGGGAACTGATCTTCTGCTTTTTTCCCTTTGATTAATTTCTTTTAAAAAATCTTACTCCAACCATCTCTCACAGTCCGAATGAGGCAAATGCTTCCTGGGAATAAAAATGATAATTTTGTAATGCAACCTCAGGGGTGTGTGTGTCAGACACATTCACATCTCCCCATTGAGTAGTATCTACCCTAGTCATTCTGCCAAAGGTTCCTCGAGGGAATTCATCATTAAGACTCTCTGCCAGGGCTCTCTGGCAATGGAATATAAGATTATTTTTGAGTATACTATTGGGTGGAATGATAGAATATACAGGTTGACACTAAGCTTCCATTTACCAAAGGTTTATAACTATTTTCCCAGGGGAAAAAAAATCTGTCCATTGCACATCTCAGATTTTGGCCTTTTAGGTTAACACTTGACCCCAGGAATAAAATTCATTGTCTAGTATAAAGTAAGATAATATGTTGCATTGGAAAGTGCATCATTTTAGATTCAGATCTTTTTTTCTAGTCTGGTAGGGCTAGTTCTATGCAATGTAAAACCCAAAGGACCACCTCTGATGTATTTTTGCCTAAATAGTTGAACTACCATCACATCAAAACTCTGGATTTAGCTGGATTTACAGCTAATCTGAGAGAATATAGAAACAACTTAAATAACAGTAAAAGGAACCAAACAAATCCAGAATGTGGGGCATTTTAGGGGGTAGCTAATTGTGTTTCTCTAACAAGTTAATGACATGAGACAATGAGGGGTCATTCTGTATTAAATAATCTTAAGAGACGTAGCAACTAACTGCAATGTATATAGAATGGATTTTGTTTCAAACCAACTAAAAGCTGAAGCTATAAGGGAAATTTGACTATGAACTGGACATTTGGTGATACCAAAAATAATTGCCAGTTTTGCTTGAGGTATAAAAATGGACTTATTTAGGGACACTTGCGTGGCTCAGTTGGTTGAGTGGCTGCCTTCGGCTCAGGTCATGATCCCAGCATCCTGGGATTGAGTCCCACATCGGGCTCCTTGCTCCACAGGGAGCCTGCTCTCTCTCTGTCTCTGCCTGCCTCTCTGCCTGTGCTTGCTCTCTCTCTCTCTCTCTGACAAATAAATAAACAAATACATACATAAAAATCTTTTTAAAAAACTGGACTTATGTAAAATAAGTCCATATTTTTGAAAAAGAGGAGTCCAGATGCAATTTTCCCATGAAATGACATGATGCCTGGAATTAGCTTTGTAAAAAAAGCAAAAAGAAGAAATGAAAATAAAAACAAATGATAGATGGAATAAATGAGGCAGAAATCTGGATACTTGTTAAAACTGAATGATGGCACACTGGAGTTCATTTGTGAGATTTTCATTTTGTAAAGGTTGAAAAATTTTGAACAAACATAAAAAGGAAGAATATCAACTTTAATAAAAAAGAATACCAACTTTAGATTCCCACACTTTTGGGTTAAAATTTTACCTTATCTGTCAGTGTTATGGAGTGTTTGTGCTCTGTTAACTTACTGACTTTTTAACTTTATTAACTTTTCTAACCATAGTCTCATGTTCTGTTTTAAAAATGCCATGTTACCTTTTCATGTAAAGGCAGTTTTTGTATGGCATATGCAGAAGGTAGGTGCCTAACATATTTCATGCTTGCTAACTGATTATTGTATTCATACATTTTCACTACTGAAATATTCTTGCATATATATGTGTCACCTGTGCCAGACATTTTCGTGTGTGTGTGTGTGCGTGTGTGTGTGTGTATGTTGGGGGGGAGATGCCAAAATAGTATTAATCATGGAGAAGACATCAAATAAAACAGTTTCACTCCCAAATCTTTCTCTTTTCCTCTCCCTCTCTCTCACTCCTTGTCTCCCCCCCCCACTCTCACACACACCCTTAATATATGTATTTGTTTAGAAAGTACATTATCATAAGAAACATTTTTAATATCAATTTTAAGATCTGAATGAATTTTCTCTTTTAAAATATTTCTCTTCTCAAAGAGAGCAGAATGAAGGCTAGCATTTTTGAGCTTTCCATACAAAGTAATATTTGGACTGTTTGATATAATTGGCAGAGTTTCAAATAAACATTCTAAGCACCGTATTTTACAGATCATCTCTGAAGCATTTTATTTAAGTAATGCATGTTTAATTCCAGTAAAATAATATTGCCTTTACAAATTTCATGCTCTTTATATTCAGATGGGTTCAAGGTACTCAAGCATAAAGGACAATATGTCCTTTAGGTATGTATTCTCCTATCATGAGGACTGAGCAAGGATATTTTAATTTCTACAGTAGTCATTAAAATACCTACAGGAACTTCCTTAGAAGGTTTAAAATATCTATGATTTCTGTCTCTTTTTTTCTTCTTCTGTTATTATCTTGGAAGAAGATGTGGAAGAAAGCAAACAGAAATGAAGGAGGAAATGAGGAAATCCTCCCAACTGAAGCATTGTGCCTTCTGGATTCTGTGCGCAGGCATCTTCTTGGTTAGGAGGCTCACTAATCTTCTGCCCAGGATGTGGGCTGAAAGTTTTTTTTTTTTTTTTTTTTTTTTTTTTTTTTTTTTTTGCTTGTTTGTAGGATGCAGAATTGACTGTTTTGCTATTTTAATTGCAAATAAATTATAATAGATTTCTTTTTTACCTGACATATAGAACTTAACATCCATTAGTTATTATTCCAGTGGAAATCCTTCACCACTTTAAGATGAAGAATGTTTGCAAGAGGAATTCTGCCAGATTATAGGATCATTAGACTGGTCCTGATTCATCATCCTTCATAAAGTTTGGCTGTAATCTGCACATTTATATGATAATATTCCAGTTATGATTAAATGTTCCCACATCATCCCTTTCGAATGCGACAGCACTAGCTTAACTCTTTCTCTCTCTCCTCTCCCACAATGTCACTGTTGATTATGGCTTAAATTTGATTTCAGTAGACTACATAAATTGAACATAGCAGCATTAATTTAGGCATCTTAAATACCCTTGTGCATGCATTACAGGAAGACCCTTCAGGGAATTAGAGCTTTCTCAGAAGGGCTTCTTGTTACAGTGTTGTGTGTTGTGTTAGAACTGGAGGATAATATGAGTTAGGGAGCCACAATTTCTCAATCCTCATCTTCTATTCCCTTACAGAAAACTCTTCTGACAGATACTGAGAAAATCTAAACATGCAGAAGGTCAGTTGTCTGCAGGAACATTGGTCCTAAATCTAAATGCCTATACTATTGGCATCCTTTGACCTACAACCCAATTAGACCAAGTGGCTTCTTTTCCTCCCAGAGACACTCCCACTTACACATCAGTATTAGTAAGATGTGAGTACAAGAAGAAAAGCAGCAAAAGAATGGGAAAGCAAGGTTTACTTTTGAAGCCTTCTATCTTGATAGAAGAGAGAGCCCAAAGACGCCCTCACCACAACACTGAACGGAACTTTGATCCCTTTGCTTGGTACACAGAGAGCTCTATCTTTTTAATCCTAGTCCATTCGAAGGTTTTGCTGAAAGAGAGTGGGAAGGGCCAGAGGAATAGGGGAAGTTAAATGCCCTTCTGGCTACAAGTGCCTTTATGGTTTCGTCATGGGAAATGCTCTTGATGAAGGCAAGTTTACAAACACACCATTAGTAACATTAAATTATACGATGTACAAATAAATCATTTATACGTAATCATAAGGATTATATAAAACTAGATTTTATTTTTAAAAATATTTCATGTATCATAAAAGAACACATATTTTATTCTAGACTATCTCACACATAAATTACAATCTTGCTGTAATTTTGATTTGGTTGGGTACCCATAATAACAGATATTAAGTAACTACTACATTTCATACATCAAATTAAATTTCTTCAGAGGGAAAGATATTCTTGTTCATAACTTTAAAAATTATTTTACTTTGATATAATTAGAGATTTATAGAAACGTACGTTGAACAAAGAATTCCCATACATCCCTCACCCTTATTCCCCAATATTGCTCATTTGCCATAGTTGCTCTATCAGTTTCCCTCTTTCTTTCTAATTTTTCTAAACTATTGGAGAGTAAATAGGAAGCATAATGATATTTACCTCCAAATACGTCAGTGTATTTCCTATAAAACAAGGACATTCTCTTATTTATACATAGTGTAACTGTCAAAATCAGGAAATTAAGAGTAATACAATATGATTATCAAAACCACAGACTTCATTCAGGATTTGCCAATTATTCTAATAATGTTTTCATAGGAAAAAAAAAATCCTGGGTCACACACTGTGTTCAGTTGATATGACTCTTTGGTCTCTTTAATTTGGAACATTTCTTCAGTCTCACTAGAGAGACAAAGAAAGTGAACTCACAACTTATCTTCTCTAGAACTACAAAAATAATAAATGGGGTTGGTATCTGATGTAGTTTTTGAATATAGGTGAGGCTTGGTGGGGTCTGCAGCCAATGGCCAAGAAAGAAATCTCGAGACATCTTGGGTGAGAAATGGTGGTTATATTAAAGCACAGGACAGGACTGGTGGGCAGGAAGGGCTGGGGCCACTGCTACCTGCTGCTCCCTGCTACCAGGGATTATGAGGAGCAAGTGATTTTATACCTCAGGTTTGGGAGAAGGGAAATTCCAGCGGTGCCTGGGTGGCTCACTGGGTTAAAGCCTCTGCCTTCAGCTCAGGTCATGATCTCAAGGTCCTGGATTCAAGCCCCATATCCAGCTCTCTGCTCAGCAGGGAGCCTGGTTCCTCCTCTCTCTCTGCCTGCCTCTCTGCCTGCTTGTGATCTCTGTCTGTCAAATAAATAAATAAAATCTTAAAAAAAAAAAAAAAGATAAGGGAATTTCCCAAAGAATTTCATATGTTAAAGAAGACTCTATGTATCCTACAATAATGTTATAATCTGCCTATCTCAAGAATTTGTTGATGGCCCTCAGGTTATGGGGAGATTGAATTTTATTTACTTCTGTTCTGCCTGTTTCCTACATCAATATCCAAATACCTGTTTCTTTGGTTTCTTAACTTTATTCTCAGTCCAATATACCATGCATCTTCCCCCCTTATAGAGTGCATACAATTTTGAATGTGCATGCTTAACTTGCCATATGCTAAGATTTCACAGTGTTTCGATCAGCTGAGAAACCCATTTAATAGTGCTTCTAAATAGGGCTACCAAACATGGACTTGATGGCTTTAAAAACAACAATAACAACAAAAAACTACCAAATTTACTGAGGCTTACTTGAAATTTATCAATTTGACAATCTCTTTTGGCTTCAGATGATACAACCTTATTCAAGCTTCATTTAGAGTTTCAGTAGATTGAACAAGACTTGTTTATTTTTAGCTATTACATGTATAGCATTTGTCAAAATCTCTGCAAGCATTTAATAGATGAGGTGGTAGTTTGGATACATAATGATTATATAAAACATATAGAACATAAAGAAGACTCAAGATATGTGTCTTGTTAAAGGAAAAAGAAATTACATTTTAATTCGTCTTATACCAAATAAAAAAAAAAGCATGGACAAATTTCTGTAGTTTTATAAGTTTCATGGGTTTGGATCACAATGACATCTACTCTGACATCAGTCAAACTACTCTATTTTTATGTTTTCTACTGCCCTGCCTACCAGTCCAGTAATACCAAGTTAAACATCAAGATTAATTTGAATTAGCCATCAAGACACAACAAAAATCCATTTATTCTTGCTTATAAAAAGAGCTTATTGTAATTTCAAGTAATTAACAACTAAGAGAATAATTATTTAAAAAAAGAATTCATTACTATTATCTAATGAGAAAATTATCAGGTTGAATTTTGTTTCTTCTGCAAAGTGATTCAATTACAATAATTTAAAGATAGTCTTCTCCTTTGTGAGCTCAATGTTGTTCTACTGGATTTTGCAATAGTTCTGACTCCATAGAAAGACTTAAGGCAAATATAAAACAATCAATTAATATGTCTTGGAAATGAATAACCTGAAAAAGAGAATATTCTAATGCTAGAATGCAGTCAGTGTATGTACATAAACACAAGATGTCATTAAAGTAAAAGTATTTGATACAGTATAAAAAGTAGACTTCTTTTTATTATTTTAAAATAGTATGATTTCTTAAAAAAATAGAGGACAGATTTGTGTGAGGAGTGGAGGGAGTGCTGTGTTTTGTTTTATGGAAATCCAAGTATAATTTAACCTCAAAATTGCCCTGATGGCTAGTCCTAAATGCATATTCTGAAAGTGAACGGAAATATGCAAAACAGCAGAATGTGAGCAGAAATACACATTATCGTTACTGAAGAAACTGACACTAATAATGAAAACATAGACCTCAAGTAAAACAAGTATACCTGGACCTCAGTTCATATTATCCTGAGGCTTTTCTTCATTAAAAAAAAAAAAAGTAAAAATTATTATAATTTTAAAAAATTGGTTGAAAAATATTTTTGACTCATCTCACCATATGTCCCCAGCTTGACCTTAAAGCCTCTATTACATAGAACACCTAGCTGCTATTTGTCTCTTTACACTCAGAAGCTGTTTTGTGATGCTCTTATTCTAGGATGCCAGATCTGTTAAATCTTAAAGAGTTTGTATCTTTGTCTTCCTTACCACTTTATAAATTAATTACTTCTCTTGTTCTATTTGAGCAGAAAAATATTTTGATTGATTTTTTATCAGTAATTGCATCCACTGTTACACTGCACATAGATAACCCAATTCAAATTTCTTTTTTTTTTTTTTAAAGATTTTATTTATTTATTTGACAGAGAGAGATCACAAGTAGGCAGAGAGGCAGGCAGAGAGAGAGAGAGATGAGGAAGCAGGCTCCCTGCTGAGCAGAGAGCCCGATGCGGGACTCCATCCCAGGACCCTGAGATCATGACCTGAGCCCAAGGCAGCGGCTTAACCCACTGAGCCACCCAGGCGCCCCCAATTCAAATTTCTTATGAACTGAATGGGGTTTTATAAATCTATTGACCTCCATTAGACCTCTAGTACTGCAAATACTCTATTACTTATTTTACAGATTTTTAAGACACTCACTATGTAATAGGAGCAGTGCTCCTCCTAATGTAGTTCCTAAACTCAATTATTTTTTAGTCTGATATGGGTGTCAGACATACAAAGAAATAAAATGCAATATGAAATTGTTCGTATTATGAACAGTAGAGCAAAGAAGAGAGAAACTCGCCAACAGAGTCTACTATTAACATTGTGTTGCATGATAACTCGGGTCATCAAGAAAACCCTTAATTAATTGTATTGTCAGGATGATTTCTTGAGGACGAGTTTGCAAAAGGTGGAAGGACACTAAAACTGGGAGTGTGTTAGTGTGGAATTGCTTTGCTAACAGCTCAGTTCTACCAGTAGCATAAATCTTAGAGACAACATACAGATGTGGTTGGGGATAATGGTAGAAATGACATTTAAAGGAACCCAGCATTTTGTATCACTTCAGCATTTGGCATGTGACATAAATAATGCTGAAACATGACTTCATAGAGTTTAAAAAATACTTTGTAATTTTCGAACAGAACTTTAGCCAATAAAAATGGTAACTTATAAAAAATAAGCCAAACCCAAACAAAACAAAATAGATGCTATTTTAGGATTACAATGAACATGCCTGAGGTCAAGTGAATTCTAAGAGCAAAGCTGTGCATGGCAAATAATAATCTATTAGGCAAATTTCAAATGATGAATTTTTAATGTAATAGGTTAATTAAATCATGTTCTTCATTTGCCTTTTTTTAAAGGATTTGTAAAAAATACTTGAAAGCCATAGTAACAATATTGAATTGGTTCTTGCAATTTTTCTACTCAAAAGTCCACAGAGATTTTCCTTGGAAATATGGTGTAGACTCATCAATAAATATTCAGGAAGAAAATACAAGTGGTCCAAAAAAGAAACCGATGGCTACTTCAGAGAAAATCTGCTTATTGTAATTATATGGATACTTTGAAAACTACTAGTCTCAGCTGGACTTCAGCAATAATGTTGAGCCTGTGGACGCTGACTGTTTCACTGGCCACTGGCCTCCTCTAGGCACACTTCATCCCTAAAACCCTTGAGAGAGTGAACCAGATAAATGAGTGCTCCCCCACTAAGTGCACTAATATGAAACCAATTTAAATTTTGAAATTAAAATTGAGAGAGAACTTGGAATCTATAACAATTTAATTATGAGCAAAATTCAACTCTAGTTAGATGCTCTGAACTGAAAAACCAACAGATAAAATATGTCTACTGGGGAGTAAACACATATCCAAAATGAATGCATAAAACACAATGAAAATATTCCTTCTCGTGATGTGAGTCTTCACATTTTTTAAAATAAAATTTGTGTTTCCTGTTTGCGTGAGCCCCTGTGTGTTAAATGAATGTGAGGCTTTTCTTCGATTAGACGAGGAATAAGGAAAACAACCATGAGAGAAGTTATATTTGCAAGTAATGCTCCAAGCATTGAAAGACAAACAGAACATTTAGGAGCTGTGCAATGCTTGAAAGGTCCTGCAAGGCAGGATTAAACAGTGGATGTCGGGGGAAATATTATGGCCTCTAAAGATTTCAGTAACTGAGGTCCCTAGAAATTCAGGACTCATCAAAAGATAACAGGGATCCATATTATAGATAAGTTGAGAATGTTTTTACTAACATAGTTTGCACAAATTACTAACGTTCTCTTTGAAATGGATGAGAACTTTGTTGGGTCTCTTTCTATACTGAAGAAAACATAAATATATTTTATATAATATATTTTATATAAACATAAATATATTTTATATATATAATAAAATATTTTATATAAATTAGTGTGAAAAGAAAAATGTAACATTTAGAGAATGCCAAGAACTCAGTGAAAGGTAAGGATTACAGGACCCCTAGCATTGACAGAGATCCACATCAGTTGGGTTGCTTAGGGATGAGAACGAGATATCGGAGCAGGATCCTTAAAGTAAAATTTTTAAAGACAGATTTTTGTTTCCTGGGGAATGCTGTTCAAGCAGTTGAAAATCAGCCTAAACAAAGGAATTTATACTAGGAAAATAACACTTTAGTCAATAAAATTATGAAATCTCTATATAGAATTATACATAAAGCCAGAAATACTACCTCCAGCCAAATGAATTTTATTTTGCAATTATTTTATTTTTCTATCTTCTCCCATACCTACAATTATTTCTTTAATATCTTCTCTCACTTTGGTTTTCATGTCAACATAGTGCTTTCCTCCGATGCTTCTATTAGGGTTTTCATTAATTCTTTAAGCTGGTGACCCGTTTTTTTTTTTTTTATTAATTTTTTATTTTTTATAAACATATATTTTTATCCCCAGGGGTACAGGTCTGTGAATCACCAGGTTTACACACTTCACAGCACTCACCAAAGCACATACCCTCCCCAATGTCCATAATCCCACCCCCTTCTCCCAAACCCCCTCCCCCCAGCAACCCTCAGTTTGTTTTGTGAGATTAAGAGTCACTTATGGTTTGTCTCCCTCCCAATCCCATCTTGTTTCATTTATTCTTCTCCTACCCACTTAAGCCCCCATGTTGCATCACCACTTCCTCATATCAGGGAGATCATATGATACCATTTTTACTCCTCCTGTGAATGAACTATCAGTTTGTATTCTCTAGCTTTTGTGGGGCAATACCTACATTGCTGTGGGAATAATATGTCTTAATTAATTAAAAGTCCAAACTAATTCTTTGAGAGTAAGATACTCTAATACCCTAGGGTGGAATTGTTGAAGTATGGCATCTCAAAATATTAGGCTGTTCCACAGAGCTTAATCTAATCAAAGACTAAGGAAAGGACTTTTGAAAAAGCCCCTGATAATAGGTAGAAGATGCCAGTTTTGATGAGATTTGTTCAACTGATAACAGTAGTTCACATTCTTATAAAGTATTAAATACTTAAGTCATCTTATAGTTAAGAAGTATTTCAGATACTATTGTATTCTGTTGTAAAAACAGAACAAACCAAAACACTGGGCTGTGGACCAGAAAAGCCAAATTTTGTCTCTTTTGTGCAACACTGTATGATAGGTGTCCCTGTTATGAGGGAAAAAAAGAAAAAGGTATCTGGTCTTTTGAGGATTAGATAACTGTGTTAGGTAATTTAAAAAGTACAAATTTAAAAATAGTCTCCTATATTATTTTACTTAAAAAGAAAAAACTATTTCTAATCTCTTAATCACTATTTAACCATTTCAGGAAAATAATGACCTTTACCACTAGTAAATAAATTTAAAATAATCTCTGCCATCTCACAGAATTTGCCCTATCCAAGGTCATCAATAATGTTCATGTGCCTAAATTCAATTGACATTCCTCTGTCCTGATTTAACCCAACTTCCCAGAGCCTTCATCAGAACTGACATCCTCTCCCTCTTGAAACATTCTTCTCTGGTTGAATCCAGAACTCTGCAATCTCCTGGATTCTTCTTGTGTCCTGGAAAGCAATTATCAGTTTCCTTTGCTATCATTTCTGCTCTATATTGACCTCTAATTTTGTGGAAGGAAAGTGTTCTCAGGATTTGATCCTATTTTTCTCTTTCTTAACTGTATAATTTCTTATTCACTCTAGTTTTGAAATATCAGCTAACTTATTAACACATCATTTATGCCTTGATTATATGCTTAATCTCTTAATGACTTGAAACATCTTATTAATTTATTTAATTAAATACATATTTATTGAAAGCCTTGCATATGACATGCATAGGACAGGATTTTGGAAATAAAATAGTAAATGAAACAGATCAGATTTTGCCCTGAATGTGACATACAGTGTAAATATATTCAAAGGGTATTTTTCATGAGTGAATGAATCTCCATTGGCTGATGTGATGAAGATATAAACCTGATTAGTGTTTGTCATCTAATCAGATGATGGAAAAGATAACAAATAAGTCTAATGTTCTATGAAAAGCCTCCAAGAATATCTTGTGTATTATAATCATACCTTTTCATTAGCTGCTGTTTCAACATTATTTACTTTTGTTCAAATAGGGTTCATTTTCTTTCAAAATAACTATAGAAAAAATAGCAAATTTTAACATTTGCATTTTTAAAAGAAGCTGTCAGGATAAAATACTAATAATACCATTCATGTTTTCCCAAAATGTGACTAGAGCTTATACAGAATACATACATATACTCTTTCATTTGTCTCATATATATATGAATATGGGTACACACACTCAAAATGTGGAAAGACACAAAGGCACAAAGAATAAGGTAAAAATGTAGAAAAGTTTCCTAATGATTAATATATATAATCTGAATTTTTCTTCTCTATGTTTATATTATTTTTCTTCTTAAATACTCAGGTTTCATACTATATATACTGCTTAATAATCTACTTTAATTAGCTAAAAATGAATCAAGAAAATTTTCTCAGGTTAGTAAATGGTTTTGTCAAAGTGATTTTTAATTGATACTTTGTATTACATCTTGAGAATATACCATTTATATATCCTATATCTTTTTGGTGGGCACTAATTTTCTTCCTTCCTTCCTTCCTTCCTTTTTTTTTTTTGTAATTTAAAGACATATTCTGGTGTTAATTTTATTAGTATACATTGTTACTGTTTTTAATTACAAATGAAAAGATATTTCTCACGTTGCTAACCTAATGAACCAGTTTCTATCTGTAATTACCTTCATGAGAATTATAAAACACTTAAAAATATTTGTATCTTTGGGTGTGGTGCAAAAATAATGAATACTGTTATGCTGAAAATAAATAAATTTAATTAATAAAAGAAAAAAAATATTTGTATCTTTGGAGTAAGAGATGGTCAGTTTTGTGATGCATTTTGTTAGTTTAACATTCTGTTTAACATTTCAGTATGATTCTGGGACTTATAAAAGGGACAGGAATGTGGTGAGGACTAACATGTTTGCACATGTAAATATGTGTTTTTGGGTTTTTGCTGGCACAAAGGGAAAAAGATCATGTTTATTTTACAAGGTAGTATTTCCCTAAAGTATTATACATAAAGGAAAGTTGAGCTGTCTGTAAAAAAAATGTGTAATTTTAGGAAATTACAGAAATTACATTGTGGTTAAAACTTTGAAATAGACAGGTTTTAAAAACAGTAGCATGGTAAGCAAATATTGCAAGGTATGAACAGCCCAAGAAAATGTATATGAGCATAATGATATAGAAACTCAATACTAAAACCCCTAGTGATAATTTACTTTCAGACTCATTCAGACTATTAAGAGAGTACAGCTTTCATCTTTTTATTTATTTTTTATTTATTTTTTATTTATCAGAGAGAGAGAGGGAAAGAGAGTGAGCACAGGCAGACAGAATGGCAGGCAGAGGCAGAGGAAGAAGCAGGCTCCCTGCTGAGCAAGAAGCCCGATGTGGGACTCGATCCCAGGACGCTGAGATCATGACCTGAGCCGAAGGCAGCTGCTTAACCAACTGAGCCACCCAGGCACCCCTTAAAGTTTTGTTTTTTTTGTTTTTTTTTCAGCTTTCGTCTTAATAGAAGAGAGAACTCAAAGCACATGGCCCTTTTCTAATACAGTTCACTCTCAATTATCCATAATAATGAAAAGGCGTAGTGATGTATGAGATTTTTTTAAAGATAAATAACTCCAAAAGTAATTTTGAGAAGTGCCCTTGGACTTATGGTAGGATGTGAAAAATACTGATATCCCTAGAATTTACAGCACTGGAATTTGAATAGAACTCCCATTTCTTTCTCCCCTCCTTCTCAATGGGAAGAGACACAATCACACACACACACACGTGTGTGTGTGTATACACACAAATATATATGTATGTAACAATCTTTGGAGAAGTTCCTGAGGTATTTATATATCCTTGGTTTCTTGTTCTCTAGTGCTTAATTAATACTACATTGCTTATGAAAGGTAAATGCTTAATATGTTTGGCATATCTCATGTTATCTTTTCATCAAATCAGAGCACCTGGGTACTCTTAAACTCTCAAATATAATTGTCCAGGAATCCTGAGGTAATTTTAAAATTTGGCAGAACTACTAAATGCTAAGCAAACAATTAAAAGTAAAAGTGACAGTTAATGGAACCATAAAATATATTTTCCCTCTTCGTAATAATTAATAGATCACAGCACAAAGACGTGAGATGGTCAGTCATTTTTCTAAGCACTATGTAGAATTTGTTTGCTTTAAAAGTAGAACTGGTTATTTAAAACAAAACCAAAAAAAAAAAAAAAAAGTACTACAGCACATCAGAGAAAGAATAAAAATTTGCAGCTGTAGCAAATAGGAGGATATGTTTACTAGTCACGGCTTGCAATTTGCGGCTATGAGAAAACTACCCTTTTTAGAATGACATTGTCTTAGAATTGATCACTATGCTCATAAAATCAAACTCCTCAATGAATGGATCTTGTCTATAGTAACTCTGAAAGATATGATTCATGCCTTGCTTAATTATTGACAGTGATGGGATCTGGGACTAGCTCATTTTATTTGTGAGGCAGTACAGCAAACACTTAAGAGTTTAACTTCTTAAGCCAGACAATGTAGGTTTGCAACTGAGTCCCAACACTTACTGCAAGTGATCGTTAGCAAGCCACATGAAAAGCTTTTCCCTTAAGCACTTGTAACAGTTCTTGACACAGTAGCTGCTATATAAGGGTTAAATATCACTAGTACTCCATTGTCCAAGAGCTCCTTATTTTTTGAGATAAACTTCTACACTAAAACTATCTATTCAAAAATTAATTGATAACATTTATTTAGCTCTGACAATTGATAACATACTTTTTATGCATAATTATAATTTTTACTTGAGTTGGGTCCTGTAGAATACCAAGTCAATAGTCTTAGGCATTGCTGCCATGAATCTTTCCCCTTCAAGACAAGATGAAGAGGCAAATATACATCAACTACCAGTAATCATCATAGTTTTGAAACAATTCTTCAGCTAATTCTAACTCTGCCTAAATCCACTGTCATCCTAGTTTGGCCTCCTGGATAATGAAAACCTTATTTGTTCATCTTAAATACTAATTTGACAGAAAAAATTCCCAGTTATCATTTTCCAGCCAATCTACAACTCCCCTAATTATGTACCATTTTACAGGGTGACATCATTGAAATTAAAAATATAAGGGAAAAAGATATCTTTTTAATAAATGAAATGTGCTTGTTTTAGCACTTAATATTTTTTCTTAATAGAACTTACTAAAGTTGTGCTTGGTTATATAATTATTTACGGAATAACAGGTGTCCCTGTCAGAGTGTTAGCTCCATGAAAGCAAAGCCTCTACCTGACTCAATCGTCTTTTTTTTTTTTCCACAGAGCAAATACTCACTGAGCTTCTCCAATGTGCAAAATAATCTTCTAGGCACAAAGGAAGCAAACAGGGCCTCTCTCTCACAGAGACCTCAGAGGAATCACAGAATTGATTGCCATTTCTGATACCTAGCAAGTATATTCTGTATGTATGGATTTTGAAGTAAATGAATACGTATAAATATATATATATATATATATATATATATATATATATATATATATATACACACATAAATATCCACATATGTAAGAACATATAAGGATGGTTCTCAGACACATATATTTGAATATAATAATGATGTGTCCCATTATACTTTTTTCCTAGCCAGAGTTGGCTAGCGATTTTTTCTGAAGGACCAGGAAATCAATGTGTTAGTGTTTGTGTCCCTTATTAACTGAACTCTACCATTGTAGTACAATAGTACCCATAGATAAGACATAAACAAATAGGAGGGATGTATTTCAAGAAAACTTTACAAAAGAATGGGATTGAACCCATGAGTGTGTTTGCCAACCTCTGTTCTGGACCATGGCCTAGACCAGCTGCTATAGACAGATGTGTTAAACAGCACCAAGGTATTCCTGCCAACTGTTTCTTATATTGCATGGTATTCAGAATCTCACTATTTTGGTGGTTTTTCTTTTGTAGACCCTTTTTAGACACACCCCTAATCTAAACATAATATCCCAGAATACATTTAGCCAGTGGAGTCTAAGGTGATGGCCTCTCTCCCATTACTGGACACTGTTAATAGTCAGTTTTAAAATCTGGATCATAATATTGATTCTTATCAATTTCTTGCTCAACTCAAACCCCTGTTGGCTGCTAAGTCTCTCCTCTTCCCTATTTGTGCTGTTCTGAACCTTGATGTTTATACAATTAATTTTTATTTTCCTATTTGTGGAAGAGCACATTAGTATGCTAACATTTATTAGATGTTAACTTTGTGAACCATCCTATTCATTTACTTTCTATCATTTGAAAATATGGTAAGCTTCGGTTCCATAATTTCTCTGAAATCTTTAATACAGAGACACCTAACACTCCTAAAGTGCTACAAAGTTGTTAATCAACTCCATCTAGATGTAATTATTGAACCAGCTGTGACTCTACATAATCTTACTATCATTTCCACAAGGTATAAACCTATGTCCATAAAATTAGTGTCATATATTGTCATTCTTGGGTAAAATCAAAACACTGTCTACTTGACCTTTTTGGTAGGGTCTGTCAATCCAGTAATCTCATCAGAAAAGTATATTTTCTACATGTCTTATTTCTACCAAATGTATTCCCACTTTTTCAACTTTTGTACTTTTTTATTGAGAGATGCTCAATTTTAATAACTCAATTTAAACTTTTGTTAAGCTAGATATTCTGCTTGGGTCCAGAATTTATACTTTTAGTTGTTTAAATATGTTTTTGTCTCCAGTTTTCTAATATTTAACCTACTTTAAAGTTTCTGGGAAGGACTTTTTTTTTAAATTAGTAAATTCCTTTAAAATTATAGAATATATGCAAAATTATTTAACTCACAAACTTTTTAGGTGCCAACTTTTCTACCCCTTCATATGTTAAGCTATGCATTCCTTTTCAGTTTGATGCCTTCCCAAACTTCCAAAACTGCAAACAGTTTTCCATTCTGGAAAATATATAGGCAAAATTGGAGTTGATTTTTTTAGACCAGTTTCTGATTTCTGTTAAAGTCACCTCACATTCACCATGAAGCAGCTCCAAACCTTTGCTCTTAGACAAAAGCCCATTTCCTTCAATTGATTATAACCCTGAACTATACGTAATAGATGCAGCGTTGTTCACTTCCATTGTGGAATGTTGAAGAAACTGAAATTCTCTTTCTGCAGTTTGCCTGCAAGAGAGTCCATATAGTCTCATTCTCCCTTCTTGGCTCATACTTCAGTGTGGTTTTTTGTTTGTTTGTTTATTCCTATGGCTTTGGATTTTGATGTGCTAAAATATATTTAAATTATTTTGTGAAATATTCTTATTTCAAGATTATTTTTTATTTCCACAGATGTATGGGGTAACATACTAATTCTGATAATGCTGTATTTTTCCATACTTTCTTAAGAAGAAAATTACCATCTTTTCTACACCCACTGAAACTCTCATTCACCCTCATCTCACAGATAAGTCCTCTCTCAGGAAAAGGCTTGTCAGGATGGGAATGATCCCTATGCTAGTCTTATTTTGTCTTTTCCCCCTTGGTAAAATTGACTATGTGAGTGAGGCGTGATTGAGTAGGGCAAGGAAAATAGAAATGAAGAAAGATATTTCCAGACAAAAATGAGGGAAGAGGAGAGCCAGAAAAGCTCAGAAAGTGAGCTGCTATATTTTTTAATGCTACTGAAAAATAACAGAGGAGACAATAGTGATGTTAGAAAAAATATCCTGACCATTCGTTCCTCCTAAAAGTTGAGGCATCTTCCCAAATTTCCATATAATGGATCAGCCCACAAAACCATATACTACAATATTCAAAATGACCTCAAAACATTAAGATCAAAATATATGACTAGAGTGGGAGATGCAGGCTTCCAGTTATAGAATGAATAAGTCACAGGAATAAAAGTTACAGAATAGAGAAAATAGTCAATTGTATTGTAATAGTACAGCCTGGTGACAGATGGTAGTTACAAATATGGTGAGCATAGCTTACTTATAGAGTTGTTATTACTATGTCATATGCCTGAAACTAATATAACATCATGCGTCCACTTGACTCAAAAATAGAGTTAAATTTGACACATACATGCACATGACATAACAACATAAGAGTTAGAAAAACCTAAAGAAATTAGACAATCCTCTGAAAAGCATTAGAGTTCAAAACAAAACAAAACAAAAAATCACTTCAGAAATATAGATGAAACTGGAAGGGACACTAAAGCAAATAAACCCAACAGATAGTGTCTTTACAGAAATGCAAGATAAAAGGAAATTAAAATGTTTAAAATTTCAAGAGAAGATGAAGAAAAAGCTAAAATATTTAAGATAAAGAGACAAACACTGAAGAGAGAAAAAGAAAATCCAACATACTAATAATAGTACACAAAAGTAAAAAAAAAACACATCATGCATCTCAGGGTATTAACCCAAAACAACAAACACCAAGAGAAGTAAAGTAAAATTACTAGACTTTATTTATTTTACTGACTTAACTCATTTATTTTAAGATTTTATTTATTTATTTGATAGAGAGTGAACATTAAGTAGGGGGAGCAGCAGGCAGAGGAAGAGGGAGAAGCAGGCTCCTTGCTGAGCAGGGAACCTAATATGGGGCTTGATCCCAGGATCCTGGGATCATGAGCTGAGCAGAAGGCAGCCACTTAACTGACTGAACTACCACCCTCTCCTAAAATTATTAGACCTTAAAGAGTGAAAGAAGAAAATCACTTGTGAATACAGACAAAAAAGAAAAAAAAAAGTGAACTGAAGGGGAAATTGATTATCATACAAAATTTCGAAACCAATAGTATATTCTATGAGAAAAACTATGCATATTTAAGATGATAAAGACAAGAAAATATGGAGTTTTATATTTGCCCATCTTGATATTCAACTATAAAGAACATAGCTAAATTTTACCAGCGTGCAAAACCCCGGAAAATATTGTTCCAATGAGACCTTTCTGAAAAATCCAATAGAGAACAAGCATCAGATGGCCAAATTATTTGAGAACAATTTATATAAAACTGGTAGTGAATATGAAATGTAGTTGTTTACAGATTCAAAACTATAAGAGAGATAGAGGATAATTATACCAGATGTCACAGATCTAACACACTTTTGAAGTCATGTCAAAATAAGTCAGTATAAACTTAACAAGTCTCCTAATAATTGAAATTGAAACCTTTTGAATTTCATTAAGGATAAAAAAATGCAATTGATTGAAATCCATTAAATATATCTAAATGAATCATAATACAGTTTTTAAAAAGAGACTTTTTCCCGGAAAATAGAATCATTCTATTTTTGCCCTATTCTTTCCACTAATTACAACTAAAACCATGGACATTATCTATAAAACAAATGTAAGAATTTGGAATATGGCGAGAAAAGATCACACCAGTGAGGGATCTTGGATTGAAGGAACATGGTGATCAGTTCCTTGGGTTTCTTCTTGTTTCTTATACCCCCAATTTGAAGGTGAAGAAGCTGGTAATCCAGAAATGCCAATACGCACAGGGGAAAAAAAAAAAAAAAGAGTCCTAGTAAAATCAGCTCTTTCTAGCCATGGGACCAGGAGAGGAACAATCTAGCAAGACAGAAAACCTTTACAAGATAAATGCTCTTTGGCATCCAACCACAGAAGAAAACTTGTCTCCACTCCCACCAATTCCAGCAACAGCTGAGTGGGGAGGTTAGTCTTCTATCCTCTCATACCTGTAATGAGGCATTTCAACACCCCCAGCAGGATAATGTCAAAGGAAGTAAAGTATGGAGCCAGGACTTCACTGTCCGCAGGTAACAAGGCCCTCTACATCACAGAGGCAGTGGAGACAAGTAGGTAATGTGGACTTACACTCTTATCCAAGAATAATGAGGTCCGCTTCTCCCTCCCTGCTGGCCTGGTGTCAGAGGAGACCAGTAGAAAGGTCAGACTTTCACCACAATACTGGTACTAATTGTCAGTAGAGATCACATGGGTTTCTGAAACTTTCGCCCACCATAATTCAATAGAGACCACATAGGGATTTAGAGCTTTCACTTCCATCCAACAGTAATCAGGAGCCACACCCTTCTTAGATGCCAGTGGAGACCTGTAGGAGTGCCTAGACTTCTACATCCATCTGAAATGAGGAAGAAAAACAATATAATGGGGCAAAGATAATCTCTTCAACAAATGGTGTTGGAACAACTGGATATCCACTTAAAAAATAAATCTAGGCACAGATTAAACCCTTCATAAACAAACAAACCAAAAGAATGCAAAATGGATCATAGAACTAAATGTAAAATTATAAAACTCCTAGAAGATAACATTGAAGGAAACCTTGATGATCTTGGATAAGGTGATGAATTTATTTTTATTTTTTTTTAAGGAGATGGATTTTTAGATATAACACCAATGACATAACCTATGAAAGAAATGATTGATAAGATTGTACTTTATTAAAATTTTAAAAACTTCTTCATAAAAGACAATGTCAAAAGAATAAGAATGCAAACCATAGACAGAAGAAAATATTTGTAAGGGATACATATGACAAAAAACTCTTCCAGAGTATACAAAGAACTGTTAAAATTCAACAAAAAGAAAAAAGAACCTGATTCAGAATGGGCCAATGACTTTAATAGACACCTCACCAAAGAAGATATACAGACATAAATAAACATATGAAAATGTGCTTCACATCATGTCATCAGGGAAATGCAAATTAAAAGATACCATCACACACATATTAGAAGGGACAAAATTCAGAACACAGCAACTCTAAATGCTGTAGAGAGTGTGAATCAATGGTATGGGAATGCAGAAAAAAATAGACAGTTTGGAAGACAGTCCCAGTTCCTTACAAAACTAAATAAAATAGACAGTTTGGAAGATAGTCCCAGTTCCTTATAAAATTAAAATACTCTTACTCTATGATACAGCAATTGTGTTTTTCAGTATTTACTCAAAGGACTTGAAAACTTATGTCCATACAGAAACCTGCAAATGAATGTTTATAGCAACTTGATTTTATTTATTGACAAAATAATTGACAAAATTTGGAAGCAACCAAGATGTCCTTTAGTAGGTGAATGGATAAATAAACTTTGGTATATTCATATAGATGGTAAAATATTATTCAGTGCTAAAAAGAAATGATCAAACCATGAAAAGATATGGAGGAATCTTAAATGAATATTAATGAGTGAAAGAGGTCAATCTTAAAATGCTGTATGCTGTATGATTTCAACATTTTGGAAAAGACATTCTGGACAAGACAAAACTATAGAGACAATAAAAAGATTAGTGCTGCTGCAAGGGTTTGGGGGAAGTAATGAATAGTCAGAACACAGAGGATTTTTAAGACAGTGAAAGTACTCTATATGATACTATCGCGATGGATATGTTATACATTTGTTCAAACTCATAGAATATACAACACCGAGACTAAATCCTGATGTGAACTATGGACTTTAAGAGATTACTCTTTGTCAATATAATGTGTAAATTGACCACCTGTAGCTTTTTTTTTAAGGAATGCATTTCATACTGAAAGAACAGCGTTGGACTTAATGCCTATGGTCTCAGCTTTCCTGATGGAACAATATAATGGCCTTCTAAAGATTTAGTTGTTATATAGAAACAAAAGAAAAATGTTGGAGTCATATCTTGAAAGAACTAGTATACATCTTGAAACTACAATTAAGTGTCATTCTTTCCTTTATAGACAAAAATCAAGAGGTAGATGGTAAGAGTGACTCCTTTTGA
Organism: Mustela lutreola; assembly: GCF_030435805.1. Lineage (NCBI taxonomy): Eukaryota > Metazoa > Chordata > Mammalia > Carnivora > Mustelidae > Mustela > Mustela lutreola. Next base: position 98,320,460 of record NC_081298.1, on the reverse strand, counting down.
ATTTTATCTTCGAAGAATAATTTCTGTGCAATAAATTGTGCCCCTTTATGCCAAAAAGAAAGAAAATAATAGAAGCAGATCAATAAAATTGAAGACAGAAAAAACAAGGAAAAAACTCAATAAAACAGAGTCCTTTGAAAGGAGATCTAAACAAAAAGTTCTTAGATTTGACACAAAAACATAATCTATAAAAGGAAAAAATTAACAAAAAAATTAAGTTAGACTATATTAAAATTAAAAACTTGGCCTTGTGAAGTGCTTTGTTAAGGGTATGAAAGAAAAAGCTACAGAATAGGAGAGAAAATATTCATACCATATATTTGACAAAGAACTAGTATCAAGAATATATAAAGAATTCTTTTTTTTAATAATTTTTTATTTTTTATAAACATATATTTTTATCCCCAGAATATATAAAGAATTCTTAAAACTCAACAATAAAAAAAGCGAACAACCCAATTAGATGAGTAAAACATAAGGAGGCATTTCACCACAGAAGACACACAGATTACAAATAAGCAAATGAAGAGATGTTCAATATCAGTAGCTATTAGGGAAATACCAACTAAAATCCTAATGAACTATTACTTCGTATCTATGAGAATGGTTAAAATTAAAATTAGTGACAGCACCAGTTGCTGGTGAGGACATGAAGAAACCAGATCTCTCACTTTATTGATGATAATGTAAAATGGTACTCCCATGCTGAAAAACAGTTTGGCAGTTTCTCAAAAATCTATACATGCAACTATCATACAGCCCACCAACTGTATTCCTACAGATTTATCCAGATAAGTGAAGGTTTATGCTTGCCTAAAATCTGTACACATTCTTTACATGTCCTGTTTATATAAACCACTGGGGAGGGCTGGAAAAAATAGTACACTAGATCTCTGTATTATTTGTTACAACTTCATGTAAATCTATAATTAGTTCAAAATTAGAAGTTTAATTAAAAAAACACTCAGAGTATGCCGACTTTTTTTTCACCAACAGAATATGATTTTTAATATCTAATATTCATTAAAATTCTAAAATGATATAAAAGTTAATAAAAATGCACTTTGATTTATAAAACTGGCTTATACATATTTAGTAGTTGGGAAACATTTTTTTTTTTTTTTTAATAACAACTTTGTAACACCTAAAAACTGGAATCAAGTCAGATGTTTTTCAATGGGGAAGTGTTAAATTATACATTCATAATGTGGAATACTAATCAGAAATAAAAGGAAATGGACTATTGATACATTCAACAACCTGTATATCCAGAGTATTATGCTGAATGAAAAAAAGTCAATTCCAAAATGTTACTTATTGTATAATTCCATTTTTATGAATTACTTGAAATGATAAAATTACAGAAATGATGAACAGATTGTCATTGAGCTTATAGAGAGGCTGGGAGTGTGAGAGAAGTGAGTAGGGCTTTAAAAGTGAAACAAGGGGCACCTGGGTGGCTCAGTGGGTTAAGCCTCTGCCTTTGGCTCAGGTTATGATCTCAGGGTCCTGGGATTGAGCCCCGCATCAGGCTCTTTGCTCAGCAAGGAGTCTGCTTCCCCCTCTCTCTGCCTGCCTCTCTGCCTACTTGTGATCTCTGTCTGTCAAATAAATAAATAAAATCTTAAAAAAAAAAAGTGAAACAAGAAGGACTCTTTTAGTGATGAACATATTCTGTGACTTAAACCTATGGGTATCAATAGCCTGGTTGTAATAGTGCACTATAGTTTTGTAAGATGATACCCTTGGGAGAAACTGGATAAGTATATATGGGACTTGTCTGTATTATTTTAAAAACTATCTATGAATCTACAATTATTTCAAAATAAAAGCCTATCAAAAAAAGAAAAAACAGAACAAGCTAGTCACCTTTGGAGGAGAACAGAGAACTAATTTTTTTTTTCTGTGAAAAATAATGAAGAATGGAGAAAAAGTCCTACTTTTATCCTGCCTTTCCTATATGAACTATAAATGAGTACCCTCATAGTCGAAGAATAGAAGATTCTCTTTATAGAATTATTACAATTCACAAAGATAGTTAGAATATCACCATTTTTGAATTCTCAAAAAAATTAATGATTCTAGCCATTGAATATCAGCAATTGTGAATATCATTAAGCAAGCAGACATAATATACTTCCTGAAGAAAGAAAACATCATCTGTAGCCTTGACAGTGATTAAAAAATAAGTCTAATCAAGCCTCTGGATTCAGCTGCCCATTCTCAGGAAAAACAGAAACACATGTTGCATGGCACCATGATTATGAAATCAGCAAAATCCAGATTGCGAGAGACCCAATTGCCCCAGAATCTTATACCCATAAATAGTAAGAGAAAAGTAAAAGATGAAGTGAGAGTCTGCAGATTTGAACAGTGATTTAAAAGACACATCACATTTTACGAGCACCTGGGTGGCTCAGTTGGTTAAGTACCAGACTCTTGATTTCAGCTCAGGTCCTACTGTTGTGAGATAGAGCCCAGTGTCAGGCTCCATGGCATACGTGGAGCCTACCTGAGATGCTCTCTTCCTCTCCCTCTGCCCTTCCCCCACCTCCCTCTCTCAAAAAAAAAAAAAAAAAAAAAAAAAAAAGACACATCATATTTAAAAAAATTGAACAAGACTAAAGTATGTTACCTAAGGAAGTATATTTTGATATTAAAACTAGAAAAACTCACAAGAAAGCAATTGCTATGAATGTGAGGAGAGCACTCAATTTTTCAGGGAAGGAGGGAGGTATGACTGAATTGGGACTCTTAGACAAGACTCCCGGAGACTGACGAAATTCTGTTTCTTGAGTTGGGTTACCATTACAAGGATGTTCACTTTATAATATTTCATTAAGATATGCATATATTTTCTATGGTTAACGTTTTTTAAAAATTAGGAAAGATTTCATATTAAACACTTTCCCAAGTTTAAAAAAAATGCTGTAAATTCCTTATTTTAAAAGTTTTACAATAAAGGTGCCTGGGTGGCTCAGTCTGACTCTTGGTGTGGGCCCAGGTCATGATCTCATGGGTGCTGGGATCAAGACCAAGTTTGGCACCACACTCAGTAGGAAGTCTCCTTGAAGACTTTCCCTCTGCCCCTTCTGGACTCATGCACATGCTCTTGCACTTGCTCTCTCACTCTCAATTACATAAAATCTTTTAAAAAAAGCTTTATGATATATCATTATAGGACATGCAGTATTTATATGTAACTATTTGTTATAATAGGACATTTTCATTCTTTCCAGTTTTTAATTATCATGAATAAAATTACAGTAAGCATACTTTTTATTTTAAAATAATCTTGAAATAAGGTGTTACAGTTTCATCTCAGGCATGCTGGTCCTTTGCTTACTGCCCACAAAGTAAGGTAAATATAAAACTGTCACGATCTGAACATTTGTAGTATAAGTCTTTATTTAACATTTAAGAAATCCATCTCGGGGCGCCTGGGTGGCTCAGTGGTTTAAGCCTCTGCCTTTGGCTCAGGTCATGATCTCAGGGTCCTGGGATCGAGCCCCACATCGGGCTCTCTGCTCAGCAGGGAGCCTGCTTCCCCCTGCCTCTCTGCCTCCTTGTGATCTCTCTCTGTCTATCAAAAAGATAAATAAAAATCTTAAAAATAATAATAATAAAAAAAAGAGAAAGAAATCCATCTCAAACTTTATATAAGTTGGCTATTTTGGGGAGCGGGTATTTGTCATTTAGTGACATGACTACATTTTGAAAGACAAACAATAAGTCAGCTTTGTAGCCTATAAGTAAAGAGCCCCACCAATATTTGAAATGAGCTGAGGAACAAATGAAAAGGATAGTAAGTCCTATCTCTAATGTTGGTTTGCATAGCCTAGATAATTATCCTCCATACCCACCCACTCAAATATAGGAAAGTATAACGTATCTTCAGATTCATAAGGGGAAGAGCTCTATGCAGATTTGTGGTAGAAGAATTAAATTTTTCCATGTTTTAAAAATATCTGTTCATTCAATTAAATTGATATTCAGTATACAGGGAGATGGTGATTTAATTTGTCAATATTATTTACATCTCCATGGCCAATATTATATACAATATTAATATATTAAGAATAAAAAAACGAATTATGCATTTATTGCTTACATAATCATGAGCTAATTATACTACTAATGGAAAATGTCTTTCATTACTGTTAGACTTCAATAAAGATTTTTTTTTATAATCTTTACTTGGCATTTAGTGTGCAATAAATGTCTTCATAAATATAAATTCAATGCTTTCTTGAGAGCCCATTTAAAATAATAAATGCATGTGACAATGATCTTATTTAGAAAATATGAGTTTTAAATACTGAACAGATTACAACCTATATTGTTTCCTTGGAATTACTGTTCTTTCATTGTAGCTGAAATTTAAAGCCCTTCTTTTCAAGAGACATTATTTCTATTATATCTTTGTTACTTTTCAACTTAAAAGCACCAGGTAACCATACATTGTGATTGTCTCAAAAGATATTTCTTCCTTTTCATCTGTGTGCTGTTCTATTGGAAGTTTGACCATATTATTAAGTATAAAATGTATAATAGGTAAATACCTCATTGTACAATTGATAGAAACATGTTCTATGGAATAATAGGCAATTAGAAGCCAGCAAGAAAGAGACATTGTATACTATAAATTCCCAGAAAATCAGTATGACAAAACTGGTGGAAAAATGAATATTTTCAAATGTATCATTATTGATACATAATTTTTACTATAAACTATTATGTATAGTTATATATATATATAGAATGCTATTATATATATTATAGAAATACTATTCATAAATCAGGGAAAAAATTTCCACTCCCACCACCCTCTAAATCAGAAAAAAATTTAAAGTAATTAAACAAGTAAGACTTAAGAAGGTTCTAATGAAGCTCTTTAACACATAATAAGGAATAACACTTGAGTATGTAACTATACAACATATATTAATAATCAACTTTCTCCAAAATGAACACCTCTTAGAAAAGAAATGGGATTGGGTATTATACGTAAACAATGAGTCGTGGAACACTACATCAAAAACTAATGATGTTATCTATGGTGACTGATGTAACATAATAAAAAATCATAATGAATCAAAAAAAGAAAAGAAATGGGAAAACATATGAACAGATCTTAGTGAGTCAGGCTTTCTTTCATTTATTCAATCATTTATTTATTCATTCAATAAAAGTATGGAACTCCTTTGTATCAGTGTCTGCTGTAGTATACGTGAACAAAACCGATCCTGTGTTTTCATGGACCTTACAATCTAGTGGGGGGAGAAGGAAATGGACATGTAATAGCCCAGCTGTAAGTGCTAGGAAAGAAACTAGGGCAAAACTAACAGAGAAATACGACGGGGATTGGGGGGTGCTCTTTTGTATGGGATGGTTAGGCCAAATTCTGTGATATGGGGAAAATTGAGTAATGTACATGTAAAGTGAAAAGCAAAGGAAATGATGGCATTCACTACATGGCGTGAGGGAAAAAGCTTCAGGAAGAGGAAATGAACTCAGGCCCTGTAGTATTGGAGGGATAGTGAGGCCAATGGAAATGACTGATGAGGCGAGTGTGAGACATCTCAGTCATGCCGGGTCCTGGTCTGGAAGCTGGACTTTACTCATTAAGATGGGAAGCTGCTAGAGATTTTGGAAAAGAAGATATAGTATCAGTCTGACTACTGTTTTAATACTTTACTCTGGGTTTGGGAGGAAAAATACTGCAGAACTGGGGAGAAAGTATGATGGTCAAGTTAGAGAGTCTGGGGTTAGGAGCCACAGGCAATATTCTAGGCCACAAATAATGGTGGTTTGCACTAGGGCAGTTGGTTTTAGAGAAAGTAGAAAGAAACCAGATTCTTGAGATCCTTAAAAAATATTTTGATTTGCTGAGGTATGAGATGTGGGGTGTAGAAGAATGAGCAGTTGATAATCATGCTAAGGTTTAGAACTTGAGCAAGTGGAAGAGATACAATTGATATGGATGAGATGGAAGGAGATAGATGTTCCAGTAGAGATGCCATGGAGGTAGATAAAAATAGCTCTAAATTAATTTTTATTAATAAATATATTAATTCATAGACACATAAGGGGAAAAGAGAACTCAGAATGAGTCTGGTATTGTCTGCAGACACTCATTTGGGGATCATCAGACATATGGTATTTAAAACCATGAGACTACATGTGATCACTGTTACAAATATGCATTAAAAAGGGGTCTGAGAACTGAACCTTCCAGCTGTGCAATATGTCTTGCCCTCTGAATAATCCATGATCTATAGTAAATCATAATCTACCCAATGCCTTTTGTGATAACAATATCTAGTGCTAACCATGTGAGAAAATGAGAGGGTAAGCTAATAAATGGCCCTAGGGTAATCATGATCTACTTGGAAAAGTAAGTTATGTGCCTACCCCAGATTGGATAGCAAAATAAATTTTGTGTAGACTAAAGAATTTAAGATATAAGACCATAGGACCACTCTATGAAAATATTTATTTGATCTCAAAGTGGCAAAAGCATTTGAAAGACTATCCTTAATGAAAGAAATGGTAAATTAATGACAGTAGATTTAGATGCATAAAAATGGAAAAAAATGGCATGTCAATGAATATAAAATTCAAAGTTAATGGCAAACTTAGAAATATATACTTTGCAATACAAATAGCGGAAAAAGAATAGTATTTTATACCCTATGATCTACATTATATATTGTAAATTTTACTCATATCTGGAGGAAAAAACAAATATCCCAATAGAAATATGGGTAAAGAACATTAATATTTCATTATAAAGGAAAAAATGAACATCATGGTCTAATAAACCTCTCAAAATATTTACATTGATAGTTATCAACAAACTGCAAATTGAGAGATGTCACATAAGAAAGTGGCAATATTAGAATCCGGATGGTGTTTGAACTTTGACAGGGTATCAAAAAGAGTTTCTTTGTAAAATTGCTAGTGAGAATGTATATTGGTACAAGTGTTCTGGTAGATAATTTGGTATTGCTGATTAAAATTATAAAGATTACAATCAGTGGCCCAGAAAACATCTTTTGGGACTTTATTGTAAGGGAATAATTTTTTTTAAGGCAACGTTTGACTGGTCTAATTTTATTTTCATAACATCAAATTGTTCATTATCAAGGATTCATTTTTGGTTGTTGTTTGCTTTTTAAAAAATGTTTTGATTTGTAGGCTCATATGTCTTTTTTTAAATCCTCTATTAATTGAAAAGTGTATATCCTATTTTAAATACTTATATTTAGGGGCACCTGGGTGGCTCAGTCATTAAGCATCTGTCTTCAGCTCAGGTCATAATCCCAAAGTCCTGGGATCTAGCCCTACATCAGGCTCCCTGCTAAGCTGGGAGCCTGCTTCTCCCTCTCCTACTCACCCCTGCTTGTGTTCCCTCTCTTGCTGTCTCTCTGTGTCAAATAAATAAAATCTTAAAAATAAATAAATAATACTTATATTTATCATCTTTAATATTTTATAAATTTAAAATTAACTTCTAAACATTATAATAAAAACTTTTCAGCAAGTATTTACATTTTATTGCTTTGTTGTTAAATCTGAGTTGACTCTATATACGAGTATTCATTATTTCAGATTACTTTTTTTAATGAAATGAAATTTTTTAACAAAAATGAACTTTTACTTTAGAATTGTTTTAAGAACAAATTTGTCATACTAAATTCTAGATACCAATTATGACAGCAGTCTCTATTAGACATTTGTACTATAATGTTGCACCTCTTGAGTTGTTCATTTGAATCTCATTTTGTTTGATGTGTTCCCATCTACCAGCCACCAGCCATCCATGCACCCTCGAGTCTCTAGGTTTCTTGGTCACCACTGAAATCTGCTTTATCTTATGGACATTGATGATTCATTACCATTGGCTTCCTTTTCTAATATTTCAAGGTAGATGATGAAACAAATCTTTCCTCCACTCTAGAATGTTTCATGTTATTGTATTTTTGGTTATTTCTGCTTTATAATTTATTTGTTCTCTTCTTCAGGTGGTCTAATAGCCATAGATTAGACTTCTCTTTTCTGTCTTCCCTATTAAATAAAATCTCTTAGAATTTTTGTCTCTGACTAGTAGGGTCATCAAACTTTGTGTACTAAATCTACTGTCTGCACGAATGGCTCTGATTTTATTGATTATGAATATTTTAATTCCCTGTGGTTTTCTTATGTTTTAATCTTTCCCTATATCAGCACCAGGTTTTATTGTGTTCCTTTTTCCATCTGCTTTGTTTTTATCAACATCATAGTCATTGTTTTTCATCTTTGATATTTTCCTTTTGTTAATTTATATTTTTCTTATTATTGTTGAATTTACAGAGATGATGATTTGTGAGGGGGTTTCTCCTATTTTCTTTCAGTCTCATCTTATAGAATCTTATAGCCAAGCAAAATTCTGGAATTTAGTCACGTGAATGATTCCTTTTTATGTTCTATTCCCTTGGGCTTTTTCGGAAGTCCTTTAATAGGTTGGGGGGTTAGAAAGTTGATCTCAACTTACACTTTTTCCTGGAAACCCTCTGATTAATGTTTTTAAGTGGTTTCTGACATTTGATTTCCATTCATACTTTTGGCTTCTGATGTTCTACTTCTGTATCATTGAACATTTGCCAACTTTCTTAATCTATGTCCTTTTTATTTCTCAGTGAGTCATACTTTACCTTCTGATATCTCTTCTTTCTTCAGATTTATTTTAGACTTCAGATTTAAGTGTGTTTGCCTTTCCTTTTCCTAACTGAATGCTAAACCCTTTGAGCTAACACCTCTATTATGCAGAGCTTAATATAGGTAGCACTACAAACGATTGCTATTTATTTTGATTTGGGTAGGTTCTCACCAAAGCTGAAACGGGTGTGAAGTGAATAAGAGTTCCTTTTACATAGTTTTACATTATTGCAAGGTTACATTATTTAAAATTGTGTAACGGTTGCTTAAAAGAGGACAAATATAGGAGATAGTTGAAAAATGCCATTAATTCTATTGATAATTTATATTCTGTTTATGAGCAGTATTGCTGTTTCTCAAACAGAACTTTAGTGAACTATCCTTTGGATATTGCAAATAGATTATGTTAAAATACACATGGTATCAATTGGCAAACATGCTAAAATTAATGCAATGCACATTGTCATTCAAATGCTTTGATATTTATGTTTCTTTTACATGTCATTTTAAAAGACAAACAGTCGATAAAAGATTAAGCTAGATGGAATGATCCTTTAGACAATTTACTTCTAACTATAATAATTTAGAAGGCTCTTAGTGATTCAGACAGCACATTATGTACTCAGAGCTGATACTCCCTGGTAGGATTGATACAGTCATGCCATTTGCTAAAATATTAAATGGCTTCTATCCTAGTTGGTAAATAGCTTTTACCATGAGCTTCCTGAATGGCTACCCACCCATTCTGCTTCTGCCACCTGGCTATGGAGATTAGGAGCACTTCAGTGCTTCTAAAACCTTTTAATCACTGATGCATGCATGTATTGCAAATTAATTTTGGCATGCTGTGACTATTTAGTCTATTACATAAGCTATTTTTAAAAGCATTTATTATTTGCTTTTGATATTCAATTCATCTTCTCCAATTTTATAATCTTTTTAAAAAGCCTCAGATTAAAGCATGTATCCCCCATTAAAAACTGAATCTTGCTCTTACATAACATTTTCTTCGGGATGAAGAAGCGTGGGAATAAAAAGAATTGACCTTACATTGTATGTGTCCGAAAAGGAGCTTTACATCTAGTGGTGTAAACAGTCCAGAAATAATGCAAAGGAGAAGGCAAGGAAGGGAGAGCCCTGGGGGAGGTGTGAGATATGGACACTATACCAGTTACTATCATTTCATGGTTCTGCGTAATGTGACAGGTATCAGAAGATCAATGTGGTTAGGATTTTAAGAGAGAAGCTTTTTTTTCCCCTCAGTTTACCTTGCGTTAAGTTACACTATATATTTTCCTTCAAATTAACATTTTCTGGAACATTCTACTAAATATTCACAGACATATCTAATATTTATTTTCATTATATTTATAAATTTTGAAATCTCCTTTTGAATACTTATATATCCCTATAGCCCAATATTATATTGTGAATTTCCCCCAAAACATAATTTTAGCTCCAAAAAATTTTTTTAAAACAATGCTTGGGCTAATATGTGTGTATGTGTACATGTGTGTATAATATGCAAACAAAAATGCAAAGAGAACTTTATCCGCTAAACATTTTAATTTTCATATGATAAGCTGCTTTTCAGGTTTTGTTGAAGAATTTACATATATATGGCATAATAAAGTAGATTTGATATCAATTTTTTAAAATTAGGTTAGGTACTTAGTATTACTTTGGTTGTGATATTTCAATATAATTTAAAGGATGGCAAACCCACTTATTGTAAATCATTATAATAATTTAGATTTTTTTCAAATGCATCTGTTGGACTGCAACTACTCTCATCATCACTGATACACGGTTAAAATCAAGCATTCAGAGTCTAGCATTCAAGTAGTTGATTCTCAGCTTCACTTTCCAAGTTACAAAAAGTTTTCAATCTCTCTGAGTCTTATTTCACTTATCTGTTAAATGAGGAAAACATAGTTTCTATCTTGTAAGGTGCTAATAGGAAATAGAAAGGATGATGCACATGAAGTGCTCAAAGAGCCACTAGAATATAAACGTTAGCTATTGTTATTCTCATAGTAAATAAAAAAATTCTTTCTTTTGTAGCACTAATTACTAAAAAGCATTCCACAGAGTATGCACTAGTATCATTTAATCCCTAGCGGAATTATTTATCCATAGCAAATAAAGTAAAATTTTATTCTAGGCAATGTTTATAATGCATGACTTAAGTTTTAGTACTGCGCATTTGTTGTTTCCCCATGATAGCCTATATTTTACTTGAGTAGGGGACATGCGTGGTCATAGCTTGCTTATTTAGCAAGATGATTTATCAATATTTGAGAGAAATGGTAACTGACTTTAATCTTTGGAATGCTGATGTAAATAGGGTCACTTGCCAAGTATGTGTAGAATACTCGTTGCTGAAACAACATTTAAAATAAGGAAGAAAGGAAGAAAGGATCATCACTGTGTACATGCAGGGGTCTGCAGTGGAGGTGGATAAGTCTCCATAATGTTGTGTTTTCCCTAAACCAACATTCTTCAGTCTAGTCTTTCTCCTTTGTACTGTAATCTCATTCATGACTAATCAATCCCATTTAGTCATTCACAGAGCTCTTACACAGTGGAGAGGAGAGAACAGATTCCAGTCTTTTGAAATCCTGAAACAGGATCTGTTGAAATATTGCTGAAATTTATCTGCATTCTGATTGTTCAAGGGGAAAAAAAGGATTTTTTTCCAGAATTTCAGAATATTAAGAGGAATATTAAATACTATAAATATTTATACATATTTATACTATAAATATTAAATATTAAAATGAATTTTTCAGAATTTCAGGATATTAAAAGGAAGAAGGAGGAAGAAGAGGAGGATGAGTAGGAAGAAGAGGGGAGAGGGATAGACAGATGGAGAGAGGAAAAAAAGAAGGGGGGGTGATAATAGTTGCCATTTTTAAGAACTGTATTGCAAGAAGAAAGAGATTAACGTTCACCACTCTGGGAGTGGGAATTGGGTTTCTCTTACACCCAAACATATACTGAACCTGCTCCAAGATTTTTCCTGTGCTCATTAGAAGTGGAAGGGCCTAGTGATATTAAAGTAGGAAAGATTCAATATTGTGATAAACAGCAGTTGAGAGGAATTGGATCTTGTAGTTATCAATCAATCAATTTCAAGAGATTATGTGAAAGGTATTACTGATAACAAAAATCTGAAAGAACTCATAGTATTTTTCTAGGAAAGTAGTTGCGATCTATTAAAGGGCCATGGGTTTTGCCAGGAAAAAAGAGCATTACAGATCTGTTAGTTGAGATTTTTAATTTTAGAATGTGACATAAATTTCTACAGATTATGGATGGACTGATTTCCTTATCACAATTCAGAATATGAAAATATACATGCCTTAATTTGTTGTAAGCCTTAGGGTTTCAAAAATATGGATCAGTATTCTTTTCCATTCTATTTGAAACAGAAAGGTATAATCTTTCAAATTGATCACTCCTGGCAAAAATTCAAAAAAAATTATCTTTTTGCATTATCAGTAAAAAAGCTCATTACATTTCAAACAAGATATATTCTAACTGGCTTTCCAAAAATCCTTAGGGAACAATGTGCTAGACTAAGTGCTTAAAATATGTCCCCATGAATGAAATTTCTGCTATCTACATTTACAAACATTCTGAAATCTGGGGGTTTTATATTTTTCAGAGTGGCTCACCTATATTGTATATGTCACTTAATCCTCCAATGAGAAAAATGTTAAGTGAGTAGAACATGTTTTGTTGCTCCCTAGGTGAGAAAAATGATCTAAAACAAAAAGAGAAGAAGCTACATGGGTTACTTGCAGTATTCAAACGAATTAGTAACAAATAAATGTGTTTTTTCCCTTTTTCTATCTTTTCTTTTTTTTTCTTTCTCTCTTTTCTCTTAAGAACTTGGGTTTTTGTTCTTTTTATGCTAAAATCTTTGCAGCCAATGACACGACTCTGTGTGGTAGGTCACTGGTGTTACAATTTATGGCATTCATAAGTGCACTGGTTTTCTATACTGCATAACCACTCTTATCCTTTAAAGGATTAAACAAACAAATATATATATATATATATATATATATATATATATATTTTTTTTTTTTTTTTTCCATTTTATGGGTTAGGAAAAAGTTTTTTTCTGCTGATCTCACTTAGCTTTACTCATGCAGGTGCATTCATCTGGCAAGTTTGGTTAAAGGCTGGCTTAGTTGGGATGGCTGGAATAATAGGGGATCTTTCTCCATCTGATCTTTTTACTCACAGTATAAAAAATGTAATCTTTTTTTCATGTGGTGACAACTAGCAAGCCCAGATATGTAATCATTTATCATGTCATGCATGTTGATATCCCTGTGGCCATGATAGTATGATTCTCAAATCCTTTTATTCATGGTGATTCTTGACTCTACCCTGTGAGAGATGCCTTTTTTTCCATAAGGAACTAGCCCTGTTTGAAGCGGAGTACCTTTACAGGTTGCTTCATGGTCATAGAAAACGGTAGGGATAAAATTTTTTTTTTTTCCATTTTGAATTGCTTCTGCTTCTTTTAATTCAATCTGATATTACTCCCTTAAAAATGTTGTGTACCTCATATGTTTGTTATGACTGTTGTTTATACTGTGCCTCAAAAGCCATATCTACAATTGTTTCTGAAATAAGCCTCTCTCTATTTTAGGTAGAGTGTTGAGATGATAAAGCCTTTGAGATTCCTAGAAAGTATTTTGTCTAGCTAATTAAGTCTAGTTGGTACCTCCATGGTCTTTCTGCAACATTAACAGAGGATCATAAAGCCACACTAGATTTAATTCTTACTGTGAGTCCACTTTGGGAATCCTCCTGGTGGGAGAGTTTTCTTTTTGAATCATTTGAGTCCAGTGCCCTCTAATCCATTCTCCCAACCTTCACGAACAGCCTCCTTGACAGCCATCTAGCTCTTGACTACTCAATACCTAGTACCAAAGCGAGTACTATATCTTTTTCAATTTCTATTAAATTTAGAGACTCGCTTCTGATAAATATTTTCTGGTCAGTTTTCTATTGCTGCATAATGAGTACCATTAATGTAATCATCTATAATTGTAACCAAGTTTGTCTCTCTTAAAATTGATTTGCATGTATTAGAAACAAGAAATTGGCTTTATCTGCAACTGATTTAATTTTTATCACTAGGTTAGCGGTATGAATACATGCTAACTCTTTTAAATAATTATAGTGTGCCAGGCATTGTGCCAAAGATATAAATCCATTTTCTCATTGTGTCTTCAGAAAAGGTTCCTTCAATGAGACCCATACTATTGTTTCACTGGTATGGTAACCAAGGTTTAGGAAAGGTATGTAACCTTCTCGATGTCAAATAGAAGGTAATAAACCTGGGATTCAAATGTTATTATTCTGACAGCAGAAACAGTACTCTGCTTGCATATTTGATTAAGATCTTTAATCAAATGATTAAATGGGGGCTTAATAATGATGAGGGATAACTGTAATCAGGGTCAGTACCCTATCTCATCTTTATTTGTGAAACAGCGACAAGCTTAGTATCCCATTGTATGTTCTTGAATAAATCCTATTTTATAAAGCTCAATATCATACATTTGTTAGTGGAGCTATGTTCTGACTATAAGATATCTAAAAATTCAGTTTCCATATTTCATTCAAGAAGTTTTTCACATAGCACTGTGAAATGAACAGCAGATTGGGGCCTTCCAAGGTGTGAGATTCAAGATTGGAGCTGCAAATTCACTACATTCCTGTGACAAGGTTTACCTCTTTTTTTTTTTTTTTCATTTAGCGAGTCAGCTGGAGCAGGGTGGGGCGGGGTGGGGGATGATACGCTAAATGAAAAAGATCAGAATTGAAAGTACTTAAAGAAATTATGCTTTACCACATTCAAACACAAACCGATGTTAAAATTAGACTAAAACATTGCACTCCTTAGGAGTCCTTAATTTGCTTTCTTGAAAGGAAAAAATATATATAATTATCATACCATTGCTTATATGCAAATTATGATTTTTGCACTATAGCAGAAGACTTAAACCTTTTAAAGGGCTGTAAATCTTCTCCTAATAATTGTACTTCCCTATTTAGTTAGAAAGCTATCTGAGTTAAGGTATACCTTCAACCTAACTTCTGCACTATTAACAGTTCAGAATTTAACTTCAGGAAAGAAAATGCACATATTTCATAACATAATCAAAATCAACTGATTCTAGAAATTGGCCTGAACGCTTACCGTTTGTATAAGGAATGGAAGAGTCTGACTTTTGCCTTGTGCTCGGAGGAATGCTGTAAGAAGTCTGAGTCAATAACCATCATGAGTTAATCCATACACAGCAGTCTACCACAAAAGGTTACCCAGACATGGATATGATATGGCAGCTACATGGTTTGTTCTCCAAAATGATGTAAATGAGAAAATCCCAGCTATCAACAAATAAAAGAACCTTCAGGAAACCTTCAGGTATCAAAGAGGGCTTTACACCCCTCCTGTTCTCTTTTCATCTGCTCACAGTCAGAAAAGAAAGTGAAAACAAAAAGCAAAAGCAATTGAGAGCTCAGAACTCTATGGCCAAATGAAATACACTTTTGAACAAAGAAAACAAAAGCATTCTTCTGTAAGGGAGCTATTTTTCATCATATAACAGAAATCACATGTTTGAAATAGAAATTAGGTTTCAAAAGCATCAAAATGCAAAATCGTTTTCAAAGGTTTCTTACACTAAACAATTTGTATATCATACCTGTAAGTAAAAGTCAGGTTCATATTAATTTTAACATACATGTAGATTAGCTAGATATTTAGACTTGCATTAGCCGTATGCAAAATATATTTACATATCAACATTTCATTATGATTATCTGTTCACATCTTTCTCTTGGTCTCACACCTCTATTTTAAATAAAGATGTTTCCTGCTACGTAGTCTTTTGATCATTATGCAAACTTGTGGAATATAAGTATATAGGATTCTCCTATTCTGCAAACTGCTAATCAGATAATGAGACTAGAGAACTGTTCGTAGAGTCATTTCTCAACCTGTCTTTTATATTCATCATTTATTTTTCTTTTCACATGTTTTTATTTTTACCCAGGGTTGAGGGAGGAGGAGCAGGAAGAGAGGAGTTATTTACGTAGATAATGTATTTAGTATAAATAGGCGATGCCTGGGCTGTAGGTGACCAAACTATCCTTTCTGGTAGAAAATTACTTCTCTATAGATGGTGCTCAA
The DNA here is from genome assembly GCF_030435805.1 of Mustela lutreola. Lineage (NCBI taxonomy): Eukaryota > Metazoa > Chordata > Mammalia > Carnivora > Mustelidae > Mustela > Mustela lutreola. The sequence continues at coordinate 98,304,535 of NC_081298.1, read as the reverse complement.
GCACGTGGGAGTCGTGGGCACTGCTTTCACTTAGCCTCAGCAAATGGTTCTTTTTCCCGTTTTTATCAAATCCAAAGAGGTACAGCCAGGAAGAAAGAATTCTTTTATATCTTCCCCAATTTCAAAAAGAAAAAAAAGCAATGGAAAGGGGGATAGCTAAGACCAATAAGTATGATATTTGTTCTACAAAAGACGTTTCTAGTAGATAGTTATTTTTACTAGCTCGTTCACAAGTGTATTTACTAAATGGGATTTAAATTTGATGTGGCTTTTAGGGAATACCTACCTGTATTACTTAGAGTGGCAGCACAGCACAACCAAAAGAGAGCAGGCCTCAGATAAAATCCTGTTTCTCCCTTAAATATTATAGTGAATTTCTACAGCCTCAGTGTCCTCATCTGTAATGATACCTGCCATAGAGAATTCTTCTTGATGGCATTTAAGGGATATCAAACAAAGGACAAAGTCCCCACGGCCTAGTGTTGCTTCTTTTCCCTGAGGCTTTCAAAATGAGTAATACCCAATGTATTTTTGCTGAGTGTAACTGAGAAGGAAGCATGCAGTATTCATGGTTTGCTACTGTGAAACAGAGAAAACAAGATATGACCCCAACTACCATCACATAGAGAGTGCTACTACACATGCTGGCTATTTCTCTGGTATTAAAAAAAAAAAAATGTCAATACAGTATCATTGCAAATCTCCAATTGGCCTTGCTTCCTAATCCCTTTCTGCAGCCAGAGGCAGCACATGTTGATCAAGGCAATAGGTGAGAACGCGAAGTTCCCAGAAATAGAAAGTGTAATTCTGATAGGTAATTCACTAGAGGAAACACTTCAAGGCCTCCATTTATCACTTGTGAGCAGGTGCCTCGGTGGGGGTAAGTTTATTTGCATTTTAAGGGGCTTTCATCAGAAATAGGAACCTAGCATGAGAGGAGAGAGGCGATCCGTGCGGTGTAGTTGCAGAACTTTTCCAGCTGAGTTTGCACATCGGCAGGGCCGCACTGTTACTCAGGCTTTATAGTGCCAGGAGGAAAATCATGGCTTTGGGTTACGCTAACACTGAATTTGAAGAATCTGTTTACATCCATCAATTAGAACTTGTTTGTTCCTTGTTTCTCACGTTTTCCCTCATCACTCAACAACACAAGCCTAGGTTCGAATGAATGATTAGCCATCACCTTGGCACTTCTGTTTCTTTGACATTTCAGATCTAATACTTAGAGATATCTCTGACAGGTTTCAAATGTCCAGATTTTTGTTACTGTTTTCCTAGGCACTCCAAGCATCCACTGGGCTGATGAGTTACTCTTGGGAGACTTTATTTTCTACTTTAGAATACGTTCTGTGGCAATAGTGTTTCTAAAACATAGAACTTCTTCCCTGCTTCAGTCAAGTTTCAGCCGAAAATGTAGAATTAGTAGGATATATCTATTAAGAGATACTGCAAGAGATAACAATTTTAGGGGTGAGCTAAACAAGTCTGCGATGTATAGGGCAAATTGTCAGGAACTCTGGGCATAGGTAAAGTTGCTGTCCTACAAGGGAAACAGCTCTGTTCTTAAGACATTTCAACGGATTATTTCAGGCCCACCCTGACCAGACCGGATATTCTCCCTGTCAGCTAATTATGGACTTTAATCACATCTACAAAATACCTTCACAGCAACTCTAGGTTGGTGTGTGATGAGTAACTACAGATGGTAGCCTAGTCAAGCTGACACATCCAAAGATTGTCACGGTCTCCAAATAATGAAGATCTTTGAAAGAAATAAAAGTCAATTATAGTACAACGATCATATCAAATACTACATAGCCATTTTTGTATAGCCATTAAAGGTAATGTTTATAAAAAGTTTTATGAGATGGGATAAATGCTTCTTCTGCAATGTTATCAAGAAAAATGGATAACAAATCATATAAACAGTGTTTATTAAGTGGGTAAAAAGTTCTAGTGAAGAGGGACAAGGAATGATTCATATTATAGGATGAGACTGTCTTGTTTGTAGGCTATAGTTTCGAAATGTGTAAGTGGAAAGTTATTATTGTTCTAGTAAGTTAATATTTCATTTATAAGTAGACTATATACTTATATCATGCTGCATTTAAACATACTTGTGTTCACGCTCGCTATCCCTTGATCATCTGCTTTCTCCAAGTTTTTTCCAGATTTGGCCTTCTCTGTCACTAGCCCTGACACGCTTCTTTCTATCTGTTCTCCCCATCAAGCCCCACTAATCCACAGCCGGTAGGGAGAGCAACAAGAACTGTCAATGTTCACGTTCACCATCAAACTTGATCATATTCCTTATAGTCCCTCCTCATACTCATAGCACAAGTTTGAGAATTTATGTACTTTGATTCCTACACGGGAGAAATAAAAAAATTGAGTATATTTTCCGTAACTAAACTCAATCTTACCATCATACTCCCTGGAAATGAGGTACAATGATCCTCATTTTACTCAGAGGAAACCAAGTTACTGAGAATTTAAGTAACCCAATCAGCTGAAGGCAGCAGATCTTCCCAGTTTGAAAAAGCATCTTTATCGTTAACATGATCTCATTGGAGTAAATATGTAACTATCTCAAAATTCAAATTCCCTACTTGAGTTATTTCTCTCATCATACAGTTTTTCTTCTTCTTCTCTCTAAGTGAGTATGTCAATTTATTGGGAAGGTAGTTATTACTATTGGCTTTGGGGTGGCATTGACCTCAGCCCCTACTGTTGACCACCAATGAGAAGTTGGAGTCTCTTGTAATTCCTATTCTGTTCTCTTAACACAGGTTCTCCAGGCAATTGTTCTGGAAGAGTCAGTTTGTGCCTCCATGGATATTGATATTCTTGCTCACTTCAATGTTCATAGTGTTTTAGATCCTCTCAGGCCTGGCTGGGACTTCTACTCAACTTCTGTTTTGCCCTGCAGTGTTTGCTTCAGGTCCCTTTTCCTTAGTGCTGACCTCAAAGGCAAGCTTGCTCAACAGGGAGACCCCTTCTATAAAGCCTGGGAGCTGGGGGAGAGTGAAAGGCACATTCCTAAGACTCTGACTTTGCCAAAACATGTCACAAGACCACATCTGCTCTCTGTAGCCCACCCATAGGAGCAGAGAGAACAAACTAGAATCAAGGCACACATCTTCTCCCACTTTCCTTCTATCTCAAGTGCTTTGAATAGTTCCACCTCTTCCCCTGTGTGATCTTCTCTTTCAATGGGGAAGCTGAAAGGAAAAAGAAGGTAAAAAGAGAAGAAAATGAGAATGATGGAAATTGGGGAGATTATCTAACCTTAATGTATATGCTATATTGTGTTGAATTCCATTGCAATTAAGAGTATACCTCTTGAATGCATATTTTCTTCCTTGATGAGTTGTGCCTTGAACTTGTAATAATATCCTGTACCCATTATACAGGTAAGTCATTAACAGTACTGTGAGTAGTAATTACAGGTAGGTATTCTATATTTTTGGTGAGTTAGACTTAACCAGGAAAGCAATCCTTGTCTGACTGAATAGCTTTATTTGCTTTTCTCATTTTATTTCAGCTATAGTATATTAGATGTCTGGAAAACAGTTCTACTTTTTGCTGAATTGCCACATAATCAAATGATTTGAGGTTTACTCAATTTGTTTCTGGGTCTCCGTTCCTCATCTAGAAATTCGATCTGATAATTTGAAAAAAAACCATTTCTAGTTCTAAAAGCCTGTGATACTTCTACTTTAAAAATTACATTAGAACTTTGACTTTAAGTGCAATTAGCACTAATCAATCTTGCCCGGGCTCTGTAGGTGGTTCTTTATACTCTTCAGGATTTCTGCCGTTAAATGATTTGGTGTCAATGTCTACAGTTTCAGATTAAAAAAAGAAGCAGCAGCAGCAGAGGAAAGGAGGAATATACCAACACAAACTCTGTAGGCATTAATTTCTCAGTGTAAAAGCTTTCTGCACTACAGGAGGCTTCAGTAGAACACCTGTTTTAAGCCCCTGTGTTGTAGTACTATTGAGATGATACCTCCAAAGAATTTTAATTATGGTAGGACTTGGAGACACTGGAGTAAGCTTTCCTACCTGCCTGTGGTTCATTTACACTGTTATCAGTTTAGTTCAGCTGGAGCTACAGTTCCCAGAATTCCTTCCCTCTAGGGTTTGGGGTTTACATTGACTACAACAGACATTTTGCATGAGATTTGGAAGGCAGTGGTAAAGCAATAGCCATTTTTCATGCTTTAAGGTTGCTGCAGTGCTTCAAATAATGTGGCAGTTGGCCCACGTTGTCACTGATCTGTCACCTCACTTCACCTCATAAGTGTGGGGTAGTTTCCAACCATGTGGATGGTCCACCTCCCACCAGTTCTCTTCCTTTGGTAACTCTGAGTTTTGGATCCCATGAGTGGGTAGATCCATAGTAGAAGGTACCGGTATGTCCTCCAAATCACCTATGTCATCTAGGTTGGAGGTGGTGAGAAACATACATATGCTATCTTTTTTTTTTTTTTTTTTTTTTTTTTTTGCCTTGTGTCCTATTTTTATTTCTTTTTGCTGTATACTTACACTGAGGAGAGACAGAGGGTTCTAGTCTCTTCCTTTTCTTATAAAGACACTAATCCCATCTAAAGATTCCACTATAGTGACCTCACCTAAATATAATTACCTCTCAATGCCCCAGTCCCCATACTAAATATTGGAGGTTAGGGTTTCAACATATGAATTTTGGTGAAGGAGACCTTCAATCCATAACATTTTTCTTTTTATTTCTTTTAGTGTGGCTGCTAGATAATTTTAAATTAATGTGTGGGTCACATTATATTTTTATTAGATAGTAATACTCTAGATTTTCATATACTTGTGATGCTATCATAGAAAACCGACTAATTCATTAATTTTAATATCCCCCAAACCCCTGTGTGGATTAGTGATGTTATTAGAAAAACCCCCCAAATGATATTTGATGTTCATCTAATCAATTCTGCTTGAACATTGCTTTTACATGGTGAAAGTGGTGAAGTAGCTTTCTCTTCCATTCCCAAAATACAGTATCGACTTAGAAAATCACCTGTGGATAAGACTTCAGCTGACCAACTCCACTCTAAACAGTGTGTTCATTTATTCCTTCTTTCAACAAATATTCTATTTTTTTCTGAGAATTAATTTCTCTCTATTATCATTATTATTATTATATTCAGTTAGAACAAATATTCTTTAAATACCACCTATGTATCAGTTACTTTTCAAGGTCCTAGGGGAGGAAGGATCCAGATTTAAACATCTTACAATAAGGTCATGTCCTGATGGAACTTAGAGTTTAATGAAGGGACACAGAGGAGAAACTAACCAAAAGGATGACTGGAGAGTTCAAAGTGGATCTTGAACAAAGTAAGAAATAAGGTGATAGAGAGTGACTAGACATGGTTTCCTTTAAATGGTTTGAACAATGATAATTTCTTTCTCAAATTATTACAGCATGGAAGCTTACATTGTGTTAAAAGGAATGACTTTATTGATTAAAGAAGTATACAAAAATATAATAGATAATTTCAATTTTATTTATTTGAAGCAATAATGGGAGAGATTCTAGAAAATCATGAATTTGGAAATAAAGGTGACTGCCATTGGTATTCCAGGTGTGGCTATTGAGATTTTGGAGCTGGTGTGTTCAAGATCAATATCAAAAATTCAAGGCTTACCAGCTTCTTAACTTTATTGTGAATTGCAGGCATAAAGTAGAGGATCAGTTACAGTGTTGTCAGTGAGCACAAAGGAATCGTACCTCTTGGCACTTTTAAATGTGTTTATTAATATTTAATGTGTCTGTAGGATGCTTTGAAGGATGTAGTTTATACAATTAGAACATTTTGGGGGGATGAGTCATAGTACATGAATCATGTTTATTATCTGTTCTGAAATTTAAAATCACCAGCAGGTTTCCAAAATGCATGTTTATGTTCTCAGGAAGATAGGAAAAGACAAACCTCTGATGATAAAGAAAACAATGCCACACAACACATTTCAGAGAAAAATAGCATTTCTTAGAGACCTCAGTGTTGAAATCATGCGGTAATTGCATGGAAAGAAATTCAGTGGATCTGACATCTTTCTTTTGGGTTGGCCCGTGAGTTGTCTATGAATGGTGTCAGCTTTCCACTTGTGCTGAAAACATTCAGTAGTTCGGTGCCAAAGCAGTTTTGACAAACTTTTTCATTGGTGCCAGTTCTCGTGATGGTGTGCTCTCAGTCATTGCTTTTGAATTTCAAATGGTTGTAAAACTCCAGGGGTTCACACTCTATGAATGAAATGAGACAAGAAGATGTCAGCAAAACTGTTTAGCTGCATTTCATCATTTCTTTTTTTCTTTCTTGGCTCCAGCGTGGCTTGAGACCTGGCATACTGTATAACACAGTAAAGTGTTAGACAGAAAGTGCTAACCCAGTCGGAAACAGTGAATCCTACAAGGAGAAAGCAGTCAGCTACCAGAAAGGGATTGCCGACGCCTTGCCATGCCTTCAGGCCTAGAAAACAATTATAAAAATGGTACATTTGGAAATCACTCTGTCCCAGGCAAGAGGCAATAAATCGACTGAGTGAATGTACATGATTTGACTACTGATATAAACATGATCTATATGGCAAACACACCTCAACAAGAAAAACAAGAGTTTAGTCTGGTACCCAGATGTTATTCAAATACACAGCTGTCGGGCACTGCATTGCCAACATTTAGTGAATGTAATCCCCCAGCGCCTACATTGTTTTACATAGTGATAACAACAGCAACCTTCTTCAAAAAGCTTAACCAGGATCACTTCGGTAGTGCGATCAAACTGCCAAAGTGATGCTGGCTTCTGAGGGAAGCTACATTACGTTGAAGGATCTGAACCCTATTGTCTATAATATCTCCATGACTGTGCGTTTAGGAATGTTGGAGTTCAAGAAAAATAGAATACAGATTAGATTGGATTATAAGGTAAAACAAGAGGGAAGGTTTTTATAGATCAGCTTTCACTTAGGATGCTGAGATAAACATAACTGTACCACCAATTCAGGTGGCTTTTCTGTTAGTCAGTTTGACTTGAATGCAAAGAATGCCGTCCACATGACATTAATCGACATTAATACCAGGCCACATCTGAGCTTTCATTTATATTCTTTCTTCTTTCTCTCCTTTACCAGAGCATCTGGCCGCACATACATGGTTGGCCAAATAACCAAATTCTATGATTGTTCACAATGCTGTGGTTTACATTTTCCTTCCATATTTCAGTTTGGTGCAGTGGAAATTAATACCTTAGATAATCAATCTGGGACATAGGAAAAGTATGCATTTTCAGTGAATGACTCAATTCATTGAAGGAACAAGGAAACTCTATGAAAGCTGTCTTGGATGTCATACAAATTCGCTTAACCTCTGCCGTGTCTTTTGTAGGATGGTGTGGGTTATGGAGTTGCACTCTGCAGCTGATTCCAGGAGAGTAATTAGGAAAAGAGCCAATCTGCTATTCATAGAACTCTCTCCGAAGCAGAATAAAAGATGTGCAGCCTTTCTCTTCCACTGACCCATTGCAAGAACACTGGAAATACCTTGCACTAGTCTGTCCCCTTAAGAGAGACCTGAATGGTGAGGTTTAGTTGTAAAAATATTCGCTAATATGCCAGCCAAATGTACAATTTATGAGCACATTCATGTTGCCATTTTATTAGATAGGGAAAGGACTATGGCAGATCAATGCTTTCTCAAACCTTTGTATTAATTTTTCCTTGGCTCTCCAATAGATGGAAATGACTATTTCTATTTATGGACTTTCATTGCTTTCCAAATATATTCTTTCACATGGCTGGAATTTGATCATATAGCCAATATATCTCAGCAGATTTTACATGCATGACTATCTTCATATTGATCTTTTTAAATTGCTGTAATACTTTGCACTGTGTCTAAAGGCACACAGGGTTTCTTTTACTATAATGCACAAGGGAGCCTTGGTGTTCACCTCTTCTTTTCACTTACATCCCCTCTGTAAGTTCTTATTCTTACTTCTCTTAGATAACAGAATTGCAAATGTACATATCCTGTACCTTGTGTGCACAAAATGCAATGTTTCTCTTTATTTTGTGTCAGAAAAAGCTCCAGTTTCCCCCGAGTTTCTGTTTTGCTCCCAAGGTCTCCCAGGGAAACTCGGTCCTTCAACATTAACTCAAACTCTTCCTAATAGAAGGTCATTGGAAGGTAAAAACAATTAATGTTTAAAATCATATTGGGGTATTTTTCTCCCTGTAAAGCTTACTCTTTGCTGTCCTTGAATCTGTATGTAAGAGGAAGTTTGTATGTGTTTAACTAGAAAACATTTGCTTCATCTGCTGTCCTTTGGTCTTCAACTGGTCCTCAGAGTCTAGGTCTACAGGGGGTGTCTTTAGTCTCTCTCAGGGTCTGGTATTCATTAAAGGTGTGTTGCCCAGTTCTTATGGGCATCTTGTGGCCATATGACAGAGACTGTCAGAGTCATCTCCATAGCCCCTATATTCTGATCCCAGACCCTTCTAATCCACCAGTTCTCTTCAGGTATCCCATGGACTCAAAAGTCTAGGACTTCTAAGCTCATTTGTCTGCATCATGTTGGTACCTGCAGACTCTGAGGGGCTGCTCTCCAGCCCAGCAACCTAGACACCCCCATAATGCTTGTGCCTTTATACCTCAGAATGACATGTAGCTATGGGACTTTGCTAAGGTCAGTAGCCCTTAATCCTAATGTTAAACTTTTCATCTCTTTCCTCTACCCCCATCCCTCAAAATACATTTTTCTAGAGGCTTTATTTTTGGAAGGGGATGTTCATAGGTAAGACTCTTGGACCATTTTTTTTTTTTTTCGCCATCACTCACTGCACATATCTTTGATATGAGCTTTGAGAATTTAGAAAAAAAAAAAGTCTTCTCTCAGCAGGGCCTAGGTTTAAAATTATTGTAATTACTAGTATTCCCAAAATGTTAGGTTGGAGATTCAAAAATGTTCAGTAACTCTTTTATTCCAGACTATATTTTTCTTCCCCTGAAGGAATGGATGCCTTTTGTTTAAGAGATAGAAATTCTCAGAAGAGCATGATTGAAAAGAAATGAATATATGTGGAAATATTTTAAATATGTGTCATCTTTGTTTTTTTAATTTTTATTTATTTATTTATTTTTTTGACAGGCAGAGATTACCAGTAGGCTGAGAGGCAGGCAGAGTGAGAGGAGGAAGCAGGCTCCCTGCTGAGCAGAGAGCCCGATGCGGGGCTCGATCCCAGGACCCTGGGATCGTGACCTGGGCCGAAGGCAGAGGCTTTAACCCACTGAGCCACCTAGGTGCCTCCATCTTTGGGTTTTTTATCTATTTATTCATTTTAGAGCCCGGGCTCTGGAGACAGACTGCATGGATTTGGGTTTAAAACCTGGCTCTTCTGTTTACTACTTATGTGATCATGAGTATTACTTATCCTCCTCTTGTGCCTCCCTCTCTCTGTGTGTAAAGTAAGGATAATAATAGTATCTATATAGTTACACAAGGATGTTAGTAAATGAGCTAATGTTTATAAATCTCTTAGAATAATTCCTCGCTGAAGTGCTTGAGTGGCTCAGTCTGTGAAGCATCCGACTCTTGATTTCAGCTCAGGTCATGATCTCAGGGTTGTGAGGTGGAGCTCTGTGTCGAGGTCTGCATCAGGCTTCACACCAGATACAGAGCCTGCTTAGGATTCTCTCTCTTCCAGAGTATCTGGGTAGTTCATATGGGTAATCACCTGACTCTGAGAAAAGAGAAATTGGAAATATTCTTACTGCAAAAGTAAAGATTAGACATAAATAATTAAAAATAAATAAAAATTTAACTGAGTGTCCACTATATGTCAAAGTCTGGTCTAGGCACTGAGATTACCACTGTAGATAAGACAAATTTTTGACTTTACATCGTATAAATTCTTAGTGTGAGTGAGGCAGCTAGTTAAACAAGTGAAAATGAATAAAATAAATTAAAATATTGATACCTATTTCAAAAAAACTAACTAAATAAGACAAATTAATGTGGTAGAGGTAGATTTACATTCAATGTTCCCAGGGACACCCCCACAAGGGGACTTTTTTTTTCTTTTAAGAGTTTTTATTTTTGTTAGACAGAGATCACAACTAGGCAGAGCAGCAGGCGGAGAGAGAGGGGGAAGCAGGCTCCCTGCTGAGCAGAGAGCCCAATGCGAGGCTCTATCCCAGGACCCTGAGATCATCACCTGAGCGGAAGGCAGAGGCTTAACCCACTGAGCCACCCAGGTACCCCCACAAGAGGACTTTTAAGTAGAGACCTGAATGAAGAGAAGCTAGTTGTAGGAGGATGTGAGAGGAAGGCACCAAGGGTACATCAAGGACAGAGAAAAAAATGAGCTCATTTTTTCCAGGAAATACAAAGGGCACTGTGGTATGAAGCCTTGGGGGTTTAAGCAAAGGACTGACATATTTTGTTTTATGTGTACAAGTAGAAAAATCTGACTGCTATGAAATGAATAGATTGCAGGGGACGAGTATGGAACCAGGGAGACCACTTAGGGAGCAATAGTTACAGTTCAAATGAACGATGGGTTCACCTGGGACAATCATGGTGATTATGGGGGCAAAGATTCACATACTAAGATTCATATTTTGAAATATGGCTTTTGGTGTTTGCTGAGGATCTGTATGCAGGATAAAAAAGAGTCCCTCCAGCCAGGAATTGGGTAGCATACACCTCTCAGCCATACACTGTTTTTACAGCCTTTGTTTTATACATGGGGAGAACCCCAATTTCCACTCTTCCCCACAGTTGCTTTGGGGTTTCCAGCAGAGAGACTTTAAAAGGTTATTTGAAAAAGCAAACTAAGATATACCTTTGAAAAGAGGCCAGATATACACTTGAAAGTAAGCCCAGTCACAATAATTACCTCAGAAGAACATGGAGTCAGACATTGAAGATGTACAAGGGCATAGTGATTTAGTTCAAAGGGAGTAAAATATTAAGCATGTATTTTATATGTTGTGTAAAAGAAAAGTCAACCAAGCATCATTAACATAAACCTTGATTTGAAAATACCAGCCATGAGAAGCTTCCAAAGGGGCACTCTAACCTGGTGCAGGAGGGTACAATTGTTTAGGGAGGGTTAAGTAGACAGAATGAGTGGCAGTTGGGTTGATTTCAGGAATAGTTGCCTAAGGGTGGTTCTTGAAAAGAAAGAAATGAAGATATGAGGACAATCTGGTTGCAACATCTGTCACCCCATTGACACCAGGGTTGATTCAGCTCATCCGGCTGGTTAGACAGGTGTTGCCTTCCAAGACTCCAGACACATCTACACAAGGGACTGCATGTGGAAGCCTACATTTCTTTAAAAAAAAAAAAAAAAAAGGAATTATTTGTCAGATCACGATTGTTTATGCAGTATGGCTTTTGGGTTTTGTCAAGAGTAGGAGGAAGCCAGTAGGAGCTGAGGTCATATATGAGAGGTGGTAGGAGAAATAGTTGCCAGGACAAAGGCATATGAAGCATATAGAAAATGCTCAATCCTTCAATCTCTCTCACACTCAGATATAATTTTTAGAGCACATTACATGACATCTGTTGGATATGGAGAAGCCGATTCTGTAGTTAATGGAGTTGGAGAAGAGTGGCCATGAGGATAAAGGAAAGAGAGAGCTCAAGGATGAGGCCATGTTTTTGGCTATTCATTGATTCTAGTGTTATCTCTTATCTCCAAGAAATATTAATGAGAAATTCTCTCAGGCAGAGGAGGCGAGTATTTGATCCAGTGATACTCTACATCCACTAACCCCCCTATCACATATATGCACTTGGCTTAGGAATGTTGCACTGCATTCTGAGAAGGTTGTATTATTGAGGTAACAGGGTATATCACGTTCCTGGGATTAGGGACCCTGGCTGTCCAGTGCATATTTGAATCATTCCAGATCCCCTGCCAATTATAGAAGGAAAAAGTGTGATCCAAAAACCAAAAAATAGGAATCCACAAAGTAAGTCCATGCAGACTGGTGAAGAGGTGTCTTCTCTCTCTGGATTCACTCCTTTGAATGTAGAGTTCAAGGACCGTATGTAGAGGCTTCCCTGAAGGCCACTCAGGCAATACCTACCATTCCCCAATAAATTAGCACTCTGAGGGGGCTTGGTCTATAGCCTCAGAGAAAAAGGCAGGATACATACATTAGTTAGCTTGAATATATTGCACACATAATATTTTTTTTATTCCCTCGGTTTAGGAATGGTATTTTGTTTCTTTGGCTTAAATTTTGTTGTTATAATTATTTAAATATCTCAATCTCTTCTCTGCTGAAGCATGAGGCAGGAGGTGGCTTCTCTTATAATAAAGTATAAAGGGGAACAATGTCTTCTCAAGGACAAAGGGATTCCCAAGGAACAAGAATAAGGAAATAGACCCTCAAATCTATGGTCAACTAATCTTCGACAAAGCAGGAAAGAATGTCCAATGGAAAAAAGACAGCCTTTTCAATAAATGGTGCTGGGAAAATTGGACAGCCACATGCAGAAAAATGAAATTGGACCATTTCCTTACACCACACACAAAAATAGACTCAAAATGGATGAAGGATCTCAATGTATGAAAGGAATCCATCAAAATCCTTGAGGAGAACACGGGCAGCAACCTCTTCGACCTCTGCCGCAGCAACATCTTCCTAGGAACAACGCAAAAGGCAAGGGAAGCAAGGGAAAAAATGAACTACTGGGATTTCATCAAGATCAAAAGCTTTTGCACAGCAAAGGAAACAGTTAACAAAATCAAAAGACAACTGACAGAATGGGAGAAGATATTTGCAAACGACATATCAGATAAAGGACTAGTGTCCAGAATCTATAAAGAACTTAGCAAACTCAACACCCAAAGAACAAATAATCCAATCAAGAAATGGGCAGAAGACATGAACAGACATTTCTGCAAAGAAGACATCCAGATGGCGAACAGACACATGAAAAAGTGCTCCATATCACTCGGCATCAGGGAAATACAAATCAAAACCACAATGAGATATCACCTCACACCAGTCAGAATGGCTAAAATCAACAAATCAGGAAATGACAGATGCTGGCGAGGATGCGGAGAAAGGGGAACCCTCCTACACTGTTGGTGGGAATGCAAGCTGGTGCAGCCACTCTGGAAAACAGCATGGAGCTTCCTCAAAATGTTGAAAATAGAACTGCCCTATGACCCAGCAATTGCACTATTGGGTATTTACCCTAAAGATACAAATGTAGTGATCCAAAGGGGCACATGCACCCGAATGTTTATAGCAGCAATGTCCACAATAGCCAAACTATGGAAAGAACCTAGATGTCCATCAACAGATGAATGGATCAAGAAGATGTGGTATATATACACAATGGAATACTATGCAGCCATCAAAAGAAATGAAATCTTGCCATTTGCAACAACATGGATGGAACTAGAGCGTATCATGCTTAGCGAAATAAGTCAAGCAGAGAAAGACAACTATCATATGATCTCCCTGATATGAGGAAGTGGTGATACAACATGGAGGCTTAAGTGGGTAGAAGAAGAATAAATGAAACAAGATGGGATTGGGAGGGAGACAAACCATAAGTGACTCTTAATCTCACGAAACAAACTGAGGGTTGCTGGGGGGAGGGGGTTTGGGAGAAGGGGGTGGGATTATGGACATTGGGGAGGGTATGTGATTTGGTGAGTGCTGTGAAGTGTGTAAACCTGGTGATTCACAGACCTGTACCCCTGGGGATAAAAATATATGTTTATAAAAAAAAATAAAAAATAAAAAAAAATAAAAAAAAAATAAAAAAAAAGAATAAGGGGGTTCTAATATAAAACTTCTCTCCACTGCCACCATGGAGGGGCATGGACTATTTTCAGGAATGAAAAAATTGGAAGCTTCCTGAGATGGAGAACAGAATTCAAATAATGGCTGTGGGTAAAACCAAGAAGAAGATAAAGGAATGGCCAAATAAATTTTAATTATTTTGTTACAATTAAGATTAGCAATTCCTAGGACAACCCAAGATAACCACCTCTATTTTGTTCCATGTGCCACAAACCACACAATGATGGGAGAAGAAAATGCCTCCCACTTTCTGTCATTTTCCAAACAGGCAATACTGCCCCTTTGACCTGGGAGACAATGTGAATTTACAGGTTGCTCCACTGATCCCTCCCCCGTCACAAGTCATAGATTCAAGCCGCAAGACTAAGAACACAGCTATGCTCACCCCTTCCATTAACAGGTCTCCATAATAACCTTGTCACATTCTCTCCCAACCTATCACTTAAGATAGCCCTTGAAATTTGAAATGTTATGGAAAATGAAACAGAACAAAACAAGGAAACACCACACTTTATTTCTCCTAGAAATCTCTTAAGCCTGAGAAGAAGATAGAACATATGCTCAGTCCTAAAGAGGAAATTGCTCCCAAATTCTCCTGTGCCTCCACTGCCCCCCAGGCTCGTTCACAGTTTGATTCAGGGCCATGCTTTTCTACCTATGGACACACCTTCCCATCTCAGCCATTGTCTGTGGCTTTTGTCAATTCATCAAGTTAAATGAGGCTCAGAAACCAAAAAAAAAAAAAAAAAAAAAAAAATCACCTAGGTTATATTTTTCAGTCTACCTTCAGTAATGTGTAAAGAAGAACGATCTATTGTACAGTTTCCTGGCTGAAAGAAGCCATTATCATCGTCCATTGAGTTCTTTCCATGGTATATAGAACTATCAGACTGCCCTTGTACACTTTTAAACTGTAACAACTTAGTTTTAAGGTACAATAGAAACCATCTGAAAATGGCATTTTGAAGCAGTTTTATAAAAGTTTGGAATCTATATTATATAATTGCTCAAAGTGCTTTCTTATTTGAGACCCTGAGACAAATGAAAAATGGATCCAGCTATGGAACCTCTAAATGGTCAGGAAAAGGTAAGGAAACTTCAAATGCCCTTCTGTGACTCTCAAGATTCAGAATGAGTTAGTTCTGTTTTGACCCATGTAGGCTAAATATATGTTGATTTTATAAAATTGAGAGAAACTGTTCATCTACCTTTATTTGCAGACTCTTCACCAGTGCCTCCCCCCCCCCCTTTTTTTTAAATTTCCTTTTGTGTTTTCTTTCCTGGATTTAAGCATCTTTTATGGCCCTCTGATTGGCCCCCAGAGAGCCTTAAGTCATAGTCATCATAACTGTGTACCAGTTGCTTAAGTACATCTTGAGATTCTATCAAGATATTTTCTGAAACTGTTCACTTGAGAATTCTATCTACTCCCGGGATAGGAAATGAAAAGAAACACATGTTAGGGCAAGTAGGTACAGTTCTTATACTGTTGAGTAATATTCTTTATGATCGTAGTTTAATTACATTGATTTATTGATTTTGCTGCAGTTCAGTTTAAAAGTGTTTGGGATGAGTCATAACCCCGAAGGGACTATAAGTCAGGACTGACTAAAAGAAACTTCAGCTTACACCTCATGATAAGAAAAAAGAGGAGAAAACAAAAAAGACGAAAAAACTGAGGAAAATATAACAGGATAGTGGCAATGATTTTTTTTTTTTTTTCCCACATTGGTTCTTAATTCAAAGAGAGAGCTGACTATAGCGGTGGATGTCAGACTCCAAAGTCACCTGGGGGAGCTTGTTAATAACGTGGATTCCAGAGTTTCAGCCTAGAGATTCAGACTTTAAATTTTGTTGTTGCTATTGTTGTTGATTTGGGGGCAGCAAGGGGTGTGTTATGCAACTGTATGTTTCATCAGCACTCAAGCTGATTCTGGTATAGATAGCAGAGTGACCACACACAAATATTAACTCCATTCATAGGTGCCCTGGAAGACACCAAGCCAGCCATGCTATCTGGTGGAACCAATGGTGTAACCCTCTGAACCTTGGCAGGAAAACAGTGAGGATCAAAAAGAACAATCTGCACAAGATATTAGGCATAGTGTATGGAATGTAGTAAAATCTTCCTTAAAATGTTAGTTCCTCTTCCTCTAGCTCTGTTACCAACCATGTATCTTTAACTGCGACCTCATGGGCTTTTCCTTTTTAAAGCAGGAACTGTATAAATAACTAGTGTGAGCCAGGAAATGGAAGCAAGGTGGGCTCAAGGAAGACTGTTTTGAGCTTGGCTGGGTCTCTTGAGATAGTACCTCAATTTGGTAACATTTTAGGGTCTCAAATACTTATTTTATCAGTATTCATGCATGTTCAACCCTGAACCAAAAGATTGAGTCATGCTAAATACAATATCCAAAAAAAAACTAATGTAAATAAGAAACTGCAAAATCACCAAACTTAGAGTGAAAAATGAAACATATACACTGACAGCTATGCCAGTGTATTTATAAACAAACTCTGTCAGGATATTCAAACTGCAAGGGAACTTAAAAAAAGAAAGAAAAAGAAAGTCAGATCTGAGAGTAATAATTTACTTCTAGAAATCACTGTCAGGAGATCATAAATATTTTAAGTCCTTTTGATTGAGTTTCATAAGTTGACGGTTGCTTAGGGAGCATGGAATCAGAAAAAGGGAAATTAGGTTAATTAAAATTTTACTGGCTTTGAAATAAGACATTCTGAGAAATCCATTAGAAAAGTCTAGTTCGGCATAAATACTCAAAATAACCTGACAAAACCTTGTCCCAGGGCTCTGGCTCCTTCTTCCATGACCAGCATCAACATTTCCTTCTTAGATTATGCAATTTTCCAGGCTTGATATCTGCTCTTGATTGCTTTCTGGAAGTATTAATATATTGACAAGTTCCAGCAAAACACCTGAAGGAATAAGTCTTTAAGAAAAGATTATATTATATATGAATCTTGGACTAATAACTCAGTTATGCAAAAAAAATTTTGTTTTCTATAAGTACACTTAATTTTATTTTTACATTTCATTTTGGTAGACTGTCAGGAAACTTCTCATCAGTTATTAGCATCCTTGTACAATCTCTTCTAAAGAATATTAACAGAGATTTAATCTCTCTGAATCTCCATCCCAGTGGCATGTACTTATGAGGTTTTTCCACATTGTTCAGGCAAGAGATCATTTATATTAGGATTGAACTTAAGAATTAATATAGCTTTATCAACATTGTTTTTCCTGTTAATTTTTAGTGATATATGTCATTAAACAATATTTTATCTTATACAACAATTAAGAGTTGACTTCTCCCCACAGTTCAAAGAAATAGCTCCACTCATATTTTTTTTTTATCTGGAAGATTCTCTTTTTGGCAACCTGCAAAAAGTACATTTTATATAACATTAAATAAAATTATACAAGTTGGAACAACTTTCATTAGTAGGAAATCAGCAATCTTATGATTCTCATCTCATTTCTTTAATTTTGTTAATTTTTTAAAAAATTTCAGCTTTAGTGAGGTATAACTGACCAAAGTATAAGATGTTTAAAGTGTGCATCATGGTGATTTGATATAGGCATACATTATAGAAGGATTTCCTTCATTTAGTCGGCTAACATTATCTATTGTATCACATACTTATTTTCTTTTTGGTAAGAGGGAGTGTGGGTGAGAATATTTAAGTTCTATTCTCTCAGCAAATTTTGTATAATTTTAATTATACAATATAATGTTATCAACTATAGTCATCATGATTTACATGATTACTTTATCCAGCCCTGGCAACTGCTTTTCTGCTCTCTATTTCTACGCATTTAACTTTTTTTTATTCCCCACTTTCCACACATTAATGAGGTCATGTGGTATTTTTGGTATTTTTCTTTCTCTGTCTGGATTATTTTGCTCACATAATGCCCTCAAGGTCCATCCATGTTGTCACAAATGGCAGGATGTCTTTCTTTCTTATTGCTGAATAATATTCTACTTGCATGCATGTGCATACACACACACACATACACACTGCATCTTCTTTATTTGTCTATTGATGGACACTTAGGTTGATTCCATATCTTGGCTACTGTGAATAATGCTGCAGTTAACAGGGGATGTGAATATCTCTTCAAAATCTTATTTTCATTTCTTTTAAATATATATCCAGAAGTGGAATTATTAGATCATGTGGTAGTTATATTTTAATTTTTTTGGAGGAACTTCCATGCTGTTTTCCACACCAATTTATATTCCCACCAACAGTGCACAAGTGTTCCCTCTTCTCCACATCTTCACTGACACTTTTGTATGTCTATTTTTGATGACAGCTGTTCTAATAGGTGTAAGGTGATATATCATTGTGGTTTTGATTTGCATTTCTCTGATGATTAGTGATGTTGAGTGTCTTTTCATAGAGTTATTTTTTTTTAGTGATTGCTCAAAAACGATTTGGCTCAACTCCATGACTTTTCTAAACTATGTTTATCTAAACCTTCAAAACTGATCTAAGTTCTTTTTTGTTATTGTCATCTGATGGTATGGAGGATAATACAGAATTTCGATATTGAGGAAAAGCTCAGCTCCTTGAGCTGCATTCTGGTGGAAACAATGAGGAATGCACTGATAGTGTTATAATGTTCAATTGATCAGAAGACACTGAGTAAACTTTGAGTAAAGTGACAATGTTCACATATCATCTCTTTCATAACACATCTTCATCTAATTGTAAAATTCCCATACTCAATACATGGCCTTTCTTCTACCTCACACTTTCCTAAGACTACTCATGGTAAACTAACCTGATCTGGATTTGGTAGGATGATGCTAGTTATACAACTCACCAGCCAATTCAATTTTATATGAGAAAGGTACATACATTTATACAATGCATTCTATACCATATTATATTAATAGGTTTCTTCATAGAAATGAAAATAATGTGATGATAATTTTACAAATGAGCATGATTATATCTTAGAAGATAAATTTATGTTTTCTGAGTGCCTTCCTGTCAGTTTCATGGCCTTTTTCCTTTTGTGGAGCTAAGGAAAATTTTTGCCAAGAAATGCCCCATCTTCTTCCTAGGTATGTTGCACTATAGTTCCTTCAAGTCCTTTTAGTATTCTGAATATCTCTGCAGACATTTCTTTACTGAAACTGGTTACCAGTCTCCATGTTCCAATACAACCTAAGCCTTAGAAGTATGTATTAAGCACTCCCTTCTTTCCCTTTGGGTTGTGAATGTTCTCACAGCAACACTCATGGGGGCAAGCTTTGATGGCTGGCGCTGTCCCCGTGCAGCCAGTTACTATCTTCAGATTACTGGACACTTCAGTTAAGAAGACACTTACCCTCAGTAAGTGTGTTGGCTGAAGTTCCTGCATACCCCATCTGGCACATATTAAGCCCTGAATAGATATGTACTGAATAAGTGAATAAATCCTACTCGATGTCTCTTTATACATGTTTAACTTTTTACCTTTTTGTCAAAAATCCAAGATTATTTACAGTATTTATCTTCCTCCTGACCTAGACTCTGGCATTTTTCACCCCCTCACTAGGCTTCCCCACCTACATTCTGTTATTATTATTTAGAATTTTGAATCCATCCTTTTTTAAAAATATTTTTCCCCAACATTTTGTATTTCTTTTGCTTCTGATATCACAGTCCTCCTTCTGGGTTCACATTTCACTGTATCTTTCAGTAGGTAATGTTGAAAGCATTTGTTTATGGTAAAGAATTTCAAGATTTGAACCCTGTTGTTTCGGTTTAAAGCACACTTGTAAATGGTAGTTGAGTTGAGTGTAAAAGTTAAGGTTGGCTGTGAGCCTTTGTGATTCAAAGGCTCAGACCTTTGAAAATAATACTTTTTGGTTTTTTGGCAGTTCCTGTTACTGTTAAAAGGATTGTATCAGTAATTGTTAATCCTGTGTAAATACTCTGATTTTTCTCCCTGATAACTTTTAAGAATTATTTTCATCCTTGTTGTTTGGTAATTTCACAGTGTGTTTAGGTGTGTATCTATTTTTATTTGTCCTGATCAATATTCTTTGGCTTGCTATCTAATGATTCATGTCTTTCATTGATTCAGAAAATGACTTTATCAGTATTTCTTTAAACATTACTTCTGTACTCTCTTTTTTCTTCTTTTGAAATTTCTCTGATTTATATATTGATTAGTCTAAAACTATCTCTCATTGCTCTTAATGTTACCCCTATATTCCATTTTAACTATTTTCTCATTATGACGTTACAGATCAGTGACTTTTTTTCTACTTTTTTGGCCCAACCAAAATTTATCATATCTATTTTTTCTTTGATAATATTTTTGTTTTCCAGGATTTTTAAAGGCATTTTTATATCTCAAATTATTTCTGATTCATATCTACCTGTGTTTTGTTTCATAATTTCCTGTTGGTAATTTATGAAAATTATTCCTTCCTTTATCCCTCCAAATAGACTAAGAAGATCTTTTTATAGTCCTTTTCAGAAGATTGCTATATTATCTGCATACCCTCATAAATTAATTCCCTCATTTGTCAAGTTTTCTGGTTGTTTTTTAAGTTACTCCTTTTTCTTTGTAGTTTAGACCTTAATACATCAACTAATTTATCTTGAATAAGTGCTCATTTAAATGTGTGCACACATTTATTTTTTACTTTCCATGGTCACCCATCTATTCTAGTGGTTTCCTACCTACAAAATGAGACCCTACAGTTAGAAACATTTCTTATATTGAAGTTTTTGGGCTCCCAACCTATAAGGATGTCATAGTTCTAACTCCTGAGTCTAGATGTTGTAGCTGTGGTCCCAGTTGGCGGGACATCTCTGAGACCCCACCTGTCCTGGAGCAGCCCCAGGCAGTAATTATAGGTTTTTTTACATGCATTTTTCTGTGTTTTGAGACTTCAGCATGAATCTTACCCACAGCCACATATAGGATGGTCTGATACTTCTTATTCCAATAGAGTCAATACCCCAGCTGCCTCTATCAGTTTTTGATCTAGGAACTTCATAGAATTATAGTCTAGGCTTCATTTATTCTTATGTGTTTCAGTTCCATTTTTGTTTCAAAGGATATCTATATGATGTAAAAAAATACCTTACCATTTTTATGTATGTAAAATCACGGTATGGAGGATTCCAGATGAAAGCACAGCAATATCTTGACCAGAATTCACAAGGATAAACATTTTGCATTCACATTTCATTTGAACATAAATTGAGTGGTTAAAAAAAATCAATACATTGCTCTTGAATATGCTGACTTTCAAATATGTGTAAACAGCTCACACACATAAAGAAAACCATTAAAACAAGGAATTATATAGATAGCTCTTTCCATTCAAAATTATTCCTTATCTATCTCCTTTATGCATTTTCTGAAGTTTACATCTATATACGAAACTCTACAATTTAGAAGCCTAGTTTCTCAGGACATATTTCTCCTTATAATCTCAAGAGTTATAAGAAAGACTTGTCAGTTATCAGATTCAACTGACCTCTACCCTTAGAACTTTCCACTTGATTTAGATCAAAATGTGAGGAGTGGCTTTGAGCAAAAATTTCCTTTTCCTAATTAGGTGGTGTAACTATTTAATTTGGATGGAGTGCCATATATTAGAATTTCTTAACTTTCTCTTTTTCAAAAATGATTTTATTTATTTATATGACACAGAGAGAGAGAGAGAGCATACAAGTAGGTAGAGCAAAACAGAGAGGGAAAAGCCTGCTCCCTGCTGATCAGAGAGCCAGGATGCTGATGTAGGGCTCCTAACTTTTTCTTAATAGAACTTTTTGTGCATTGATGTTGATGGTTTTGGGAAATCAATTTTACATGTTCATCAACTAATAACAGATAATACAATATTATGTACTGTTTTTAGTCCATTTCTCTTTAAGTCCCATGTTCATGTAATAATGAATTATATTTTCAGTGTATCAATTACAAGTTATTTAAATAATTCCTTTTTTTAATGTTCTTTGGGAAACTGTCTCATAGTATGTCTTGGAGGTAACCTTATGTTAAGAACTACGCAGTATCTAAGATTTTAGCCTACTCACAAGCTAATATGTTAGTTTTCCACAAATTCAAGTATGTTGAGTCCCCAGGCTCAGAAACAAAGGATTTTATTACTTATGGCAACAGCATTAGCCAGAGCTTCATACTAATTTTCATCAGTTCTCTGTGGCCCTCAAATCCAACTGAAGAAATGCAAAGGACCTAACACAGATGCTTGCATATGACACTGCTTATGTTACAGAACCGGATGACTAAGTTTGAGGGATTCACTTGATGCTGGGATCAAGTCCTGCATTCAAGGAGGCTGCTTCTCCCTCTCCTCCTGGCTTATGCTCTCTGCCCCCTCCCTCCTTACTTTCTCTCTCTCTCTATCAAATAAATAAATAAAATCTTTTTTTTTTTTTTTTAAAGCCTCAAACAACATAACTCTGAGAAATGGCCCTGGTAAAGAATGATTAGAGTTTTGCTTTCTTGGCTTACAAAGTAAGAACTTGCAGAGAAGCTCAGGGTTCATGGAAAATTGCTTCTCTCTGTATCAAATAAAGAAGGGCTATTGCATAACCTTATTAGACACATAAAGAATATTATTATTAACAATAAGAAAGAATAGCCAATAGTTATTGACTATCTTGTTGGTACTTTACCTACCTTATGGCTATAGCTTGTGTTATTTCCCCCCTTATACTTTTAATGACTCCATGTTTGAAAAGAAGAAACCAAGTCTTAGGTATTTCAAGTCACTTGCCTAAGAAAGACCAGTATACACAGAAAACAAAGGAAGGTTAGAGACATTTTAGGAATTATTTTTGTAAAATAATGATAAAAGGCTTACAATTATCATTATCATTTTATATGATAGATATAGATTTTTAAAAATCAAATTCTCACAGTAGTAAACACTGAGTTTCATTATTCCCATTATAGCTCAGGATACTGGAATTTAGGGAGGTTAAGTAAGTTGAGCAGGCCAGGAGAAATTGTAAGGACAAGAACAAGGATCGCTATAGAATTTACATTCTTAATCCAGTTATTATACATATTATTAACATGCATATATAACATACATATAATTAGCATATGTAACATACATGTAATAATCATTTTAACAAACATATTCATTTCTCTTCCTGTACCCAACACATGTAACTTTGTTTATGCTATTTTCATACAGTTGCAAATTCAAATTTTAAAATTAATTTCTTTATACTGGAGCAGAAATGAACAACTCTCTTCAAAACCTGAGATCATTGATTAAAAATTCTTCATTCTAAGGTCCATCACAAACTAACAGAGCTTGCTTTTGTGGTAAACTACTAGCAACGTGGAAAAGAATGGAAGCTGGACAGACACTGTAGGGAACATATTGAATAAATTATCACATTTCAAATCTGATCTTTTACTTTGTCACTCAATCACTTTTTTTCCAGGGAAAGGCGATCTATGAAAAATCTGAGGATATTTAAAGCATTCCAGAAATGAAGGAAGATACCACAATGAAAACTCAACAATACAGATCTTCCTTAACTTAGAATGGGATTACAACCTGATCAACCTATTGTAAACTGAAAATATCCTAAGTCAAAAATGCATTGATGACACCTAAACTATTGAACCTCATGTTCAGCCTCACCTACCTTAAACATGCTCAGAACACTTACATCAGTCTATAATTAGACAAAATCATCTAACACGAAGCCTATTTCATAATTAAGTGTTGGATATCTCATGTAATGTATTGCATACTGTGCTGAAAGTGGAAAACAGCATAGTCGTATGGTACAGTATGGTTGTAAGCGTATCAGTTTTTACCCTAGTGATTGTGTGGTAACTTTGAGCTGTGGCTTGCTGCTACAGCCTGGCATCACAAGAGACTGACATGCTGCAAATCACTTGCTTGGGAAAAGATCCAAATTTAAAATCCAAAGCATGGTTTCTACTGAATGCATAAGGCTTTTGCATCATCATCAAGTTGAAAATCACAAGTCAAAACATCATAAGTAAGATTCATATATTCTATGTATTCTCTCTATATTATGATATATATATATATATGATATGATATACATATACATGATATATATCACATAGAGAGAGAGACAGAGAGAGAGAATATATGTAACAATATATAGCAGTTGCATTCCCTAGAATACTTATTGTGGAAGCACTGAAATTGTTGGGGAAAAAAATGTTTTGCTTTGTTCTTTTTTTTAAGATTTTATTTATTTATGACAGATTGAGAGAGAGAGTAAGAGAGGGAACACAAACAGGGGGAGTTGGAGAGAGAGAAGCAGGCTCCCCAAAGAGCAGGGAGCCCTTGACTCCATCCCAAGACCCTGGGATCATGACCT
Source organism: Mustela lutreola (assembly GCF_030435805.1). Taxonomy (NCBI): domain Eukaryota; kingdom Metazoa; phylum Chordata; class Mammalia; order Carnivora; family Mustelidae; genus Mustela; species Mustela lutreola. The sequence goes on along the minus strand of NC_081298.1, from coordinate 98,280,279 downwards.
GAGCCAAAGGCAGAAACTTAAGGACTGAGTCACCCAGGTACCCTGGAAAAAATGTTTTGATAAGATACTTAAAGTGAGGGAAAAATAACTTGGAATAAAGAATCAACTTGGCGGGGGATGCCTGGGTAGCTCAGTGGGTTAAAGCCTCTGACTTTGGCCCAGGTCATGATCTCAGGGTCCTGGGATCAAGTCCTGCATTGGACTCTCTGCTCAGCAGTGAGCCTCATTCCCCCTCTCTCTCTCTGCCTGCTTCTCTGCCTACTTGTGATCTCTCTCTCTGTCTGTCAAATCAATCAATCAATCTAAAAAAAAAAAAAAAAAAAAAAAAAACAACTTAAAGCGGGAGTTAAGAACAAAGATACATTTGTTTTCATAAGAATTGATAATAGATAACTATTTTCCAATTAGGTATGCCTTGGAGGTCATTTAGTTTGCTAAACAGTATGATAGGAGGGGCGCCTGGGTGGCTCAGTGGGTTAAAGCCTCTGCCCTCAGCTCAGGTCATGATCCCAGGATCCAGGGATCAAGCCCCACAGCAGGGTCTTTGCTCAGGAGGGAGTCTGCTTCCTCCTCTCTCTCTGCCTGCTTCTCTACCTGTGATCTCTGTCTGTCAAATAAATAAATAAAATCTTTTAAAGAATGTGATAGGATGTATCAATTTAGGTATTACCAATTTAGGGCTAGTAGCTGAATTGTTTTATTTTTATTATTTTTTTTAAAGATTTTATTGGGGGGGGGAAGCAGAGGGAGTGGAGAGAGCATCTAAAGCAGACTCCAACTGAGTGCAGAGCCTGATGTGGGATTCCATCTCACACCCCCAAGATCAAGAGTCCGATGCTTAATTGACTGAGCCATCCAGGTGCCTGGAGTTTTTTTGTTTCTCTCTCTCTCTTTTTTTTTTTTTTCTTACAGCAATTTTCAGTTCACAGCAAAATTTAGGGGAAGATATGGACATTTTTGATATACCTCATATTCCCATGCATGCATAGCCTCTCCCATCACCAATAACCCCTGCCAGAGTGGTTCATTTGTTACAGTTGATGAACCTGCATTGACACATACATCATAATCACCCAGAGTCCATAGATTACATTAGGTTTCATTGCTGGTGTTCTACATTCTGTGGGCCTGTACAAATGTATAATGAGGCCTGTCCACCATTACGGTGGATGGAGTATTTTCATTGCCCTTAAAGTGCCCTGTGCTTCATCGTTTCATCCTTCCTCACCTCAACTACTGGAGGCCACTTGTTACTGTCTCCATTTAAAGCAAAGTCTCCATTGCCTTTTCACAATGTCTTATTGTTGGAATAATGTAGTATATACCCTCTTAAGACTGGCTTTTTTAACTTAGTAATATGTGTTTAAGGCTGTCTTTTCATCGCTTGATAGCTCATTTCTTTTTAGCACTGAATAATATTCCAGAGTTTAGATATAGCAGAGGTTGTTTATCTGTTCATCTACTGAAGGGCTTCTTGGGTTTCCAGGTTGTGTCAACTATGAATCAAACTGCTATAAACATCTGTGTGTAGGTTTTTGTGTGAACATACATTTTCAGCTCCTTTGAGTAAATACCAAAAACCATGATTGCTGGATTGTACAGTAAGAATATATTTAGTTTTGTGAGAAACTGGCAAACTGTCTTCCAAAGTGGCTGTGGTATTTTGCATTCCCATCAGCAATGAATGTGAGTTCCTGTTACCTCACATCTTATCCAGCATTTGGTGGTATCAGTATTCTGAATTTTGGCTATTTTATTAGGTGCATACTGGTATCTCATTGTTATTTACATTTCCCTGTTGCCATAGGATGTGGAACGTCTACTCATAGGCTGCTTTGCCATTTTTGTATCTTCTTTGATGAGGTGTCTTTTAAGGTTTCTGGCCCATTTTAAATCAGATTTGTTTTCTTAATGTTGAGTTTTAAGAATTTCTTGTATATTTTAGATTACAGTTATCAGATTTTTTGGGGGGAAATGTTTTCTCACATTCTGTGGCATGTATTCTCATTCACGTGATAAGTTGTTCTTTGCTCTTTGTTTTGCCTTTTTTTGTTTTTTTCAAGAAAGAAATCTAAAGTTTTGGTGATAATTTTGGTAGGCAGATAATAGTTGCTGACAAGATTTGTTATTTGATGGAGGAAAGGAGAACTCAGAGAAAATTTCTGGAAGTGAGGAGAGGGCTTGAAGAAAAGAAATCTTTAATGACAATTTTTAACATTATTTCACTATGACATTCACAGTATATTTAATATATTTATATCTTCCTCAAAATATTTAGTAGAATATGTTTGGCTCTGAAAGGTTTTTGTTTTTTCCTTTGAAGAATTTGAAGAGGTGATGATTGAAACCTAGTATCAGTAGTCATAGGATAGAGTTAGGTGATATCTTGGTACAATAAATGAAATCAAACTCACATGTGAATTGGTCATTCCACCACATAAATTAATGGAGAATACATATCTTTGAATTCATATTTGTGTCAAGGACATGTCATTATCAATCACCTTTATGCCCCTGATCTAGATTTTAGTAGCACCTTGATTATGTTTTGATAGATTGCTGACATCGGGTAGGCATGGAAAATATTAATTTTATCCCATTCTTAACTTGTACTTAGGCAAAGGTGGGAAGAGGAAGGATTAGGAGAAACTAGGTTTGCTATAGAAAACATAGAAAAGGCACTTATGATTAGAAGCAATCATCAAGGCAAATGAAAATTGGCAAAAGAAAAAAGAACCAGGGGCATCTGGGTGGCTCAGTTGGTTAAAGCCTCTGCCTTCGGCTCAGGTCATGATCCCAGGGTCCTGGGATTGAGCCCCGCATCTGGCTCTCTGCTCCACAGGGAGCCTGCTTCCTCCTCTCTCTCTCTGCCTACCTTGTGATCTCTCTCTGTCAAATAAATAAATAAAATCTTTAAAAAAATTAAAAAAATTAAAAAAAATTTAAAAGGAAAAAAGAACCAAAATGTAGAGTCCAAGAAAAAATCCAAAAGTGGCATAATATTCTCGAAATAATTTTTATCATGCATAATTTTAGTAAAAGTTTTTTGAGCATAAGCCTATATATTTATTATTCAGAAATTATAGTTTCATTTTACTTTGCAAATATATTGATATATAATAAATACATTGTGTAGCAAGCATTAGCATAGCCCACCAATATTCAGCTTTCCTTTCTTAGGGGGGCCATATGGACAACTATATGTTCTGGCCCTCAAAGAGCTAGTCAGTGAAGCAGTGGAAAGCCCAACAGCATTCTCCTCGCTCCTTTTCCAGGACTCTATTGTATTGGAAGCCATGTCTCTACATTAGTGCATCTATGGATAAAGGAGATTGCCAGCCTGGGTCTCTTGTAACTGTGGGACAAAGCCCTCAGCCAAGCTATACTGGACATAGATCATGAGAGAGAAAAATATTTGGTGATGTTAAGCCATTGAGATTTTAAAGTTATTATTATATTATGACTTAGATAACTTAAAAACTATGACTATAAAACTAATTATAAAAACGTGCATATTTTCTTTCTGTACCCCACAGCATAATTCTGAACATTCCCTGAGATGTATTGGCTCTCCTTTGGACATCACCACTTTAGAAATCACCCACTGAAACCAAGAGAATAAATAGGCATTCAGGGTCCATTGTGAAACTTCTTGTTTAGAGTTCTAATTGTCAAAGAATAAATGCATTATCATATTACTTAAAATGAAAGAGTTTGTACTCTTACATGTGGGTACTTCCTCACATGTAATAAACTCAAACATTCTGACTACAACCAAATATTATACGTCTCTTGGTTATAAAAAGAAACATCACTTTCTAATAGCAGGAAAATATAACAATTAATAATGAATAATGTATTTAGAGCCAGTTCCTACATAGAATTTATAAAGAATGATGACCACAGTAAATAAAATCAAATTCATCATTACTATTCCATATACTCTTCTCAAATATAAACTAGGTCTTTTTCTGTAGCTTTGTACAGAATCAACGAAGAAATAATTTATTGGAGTCAGTTTCTTCCCACCACTGGCTATTGACTTTCAGATAAATACAGAATCAAAATAGTTCATGCAGCCTTGTTTAACATTTTCTCTAGTGATTACTTTACCAACTGGGGATGAAGCAGTGTGTTTGTCTTGTTCATTAGGGCTGCATATGAGAGAAACCAAAGTCTAATTAACTAAAGCAAAAGAACAAATGTATTGTCCCCTGTAACTACAAAGTCCAAAGGGGTAAAACTTACTCCAGACATGGGTGGATCCAGGAGGACAAACAATAATCAGAGATCTGCCTCTTATCCTCCATCTCTTGGCTGAGTTTTCCTGTCTATTGGTTTCATTCTCAAGCAGATTTACTCCATGTGCCAGAATAGCTGTGCCAGGTCATTCTGGTTTTCCACTGTTTCCAATTCCTGAGGCTTTAGTAGCAAGAGATACCTTCCATATTACTCCCTACCAAAAATATTCAAATTGGCTACACTGCCTCTTCCTGTGAACTAGAAGGGCATTTGTGCGCGCGCGCGCACACACACACACACACACACACACAAGATTGGTTTCTTAGTAGAAGGGCAGAGGTTGGGGAGCTTCCAAAAGGAAAAGACATGAGTAACTTAGACATAGAATCTGCCTCTTACAGGGAGTATCCCTGAACCTCTGATCTAAGTTTGCCATCCATGCGCCCATCGTATTTCCTAGAAACGTTCACCCACTATAGACTGATAGAAGACTGTGAGGACTCCTGAAATGCTAAAATGTCCTCTAGCCCAATCTGTGTATTCATTACTACCAGACAAGAGGATGGTCATGCTTTATAAAACAAACAAACTGACAAGCAAAAAACATAACAAACCCATATTTTTAAATGTATACTCCTTAAAAGTTCAAATCAAACGGAAAATTCAAGTCAATATGTAGAAGGGACAACTTAAAACAAGTAGCACCGCTACAATGCAAAGGACCAGAGTCTAATGAAAATCTAGCGTTCACGTCATTTAAAATAGAACTAGATTCGTCAGTCAAATATCTGGATGTTAGAGTAGACGATATAATTCGAAGTTACACCTGAACAGAGAGGGTCAAGATCCCACCCTTTACTAGAATTAGCCAAGTGAAAGATTTTGAATTGAGAGCTTAGAGTTCACAGGGTAAATTATTAGTTTCAACTTCTTGAAACCTCTAAGCAAGTGTATGAGTGGGGTGAGGCGGGGGCAGATTCATTCTTTCCTGGGCATTCATTCATGATTCATGATCCCTTTCAATATTCTCTTTTATCATTAGAAGTGATGAGTATAAAAAAAATAATGACTATATGGTATGATAATAAAACTATCATAATATACTAAGACTGTGTCATTAAACAAAGCCAGCTTTTAGCTGGAAAAAAGAAGGCATTAGATTTCATTTCCTTTTTGATTTCCTCTCACATGTTGCTCAGACGGCTCTAACTTCCCGCACTCCTTAATAAAAACTTCAAATCATGCGGCAAGACTTTTGACATAACAGCATTTTCACTAACATCCTTTCGCCAGCTAGCAACTTTTGTCTCAGGAGGGAGTCTCCCGCCCTGCTTTGGGTTATTAAAGCTAATTAAAGTGATGACCTTTGTTTGCCTTACTGTCACTCAAGGTCTCTGGAAGGGGCATCTTATTCCTTGTTGGTCCTCTGTTCCTTTTCTATGGCAGTGGTAGAAAAAAGAAAGGAAATGCTATCCCACTGGGGCTTTAAGCTGAAAGCAAATCTCTCTGGAAATCAGTCTTTCTAATACAGAGGAGGCGATTTCTCAATTTGCTCTTAAGAAAACATTATCCCCCAATTAATTCACAGCTGGAAACTTGTTGAAATATACACAACTTTTACATGTTTCTAACATAAACCCTGTCGCCAAATTTTCCAACTGAGAACGTATCCTTTTTATTTCGGACAAGGTAATTTTGAACAAGAGTTTAAAGAGTTTCCTGAAGAGTATCCACATTTTGATAGAAGGTAAAGAATTATTTTTTGGAAGAAGAAGTATAAGTGGAACTGGTTGGAATCAGGCAGTTTAGAAAGACCCAATCACACAAAACTCATTCTAAATTTAAAATATTTTACTTTGAATTTCTACGGTGTTATAGTATTGAAAGTTTTATCCTCTACCTCCAAAATCTAGGGGGGAAAAATCTTTCTATTGTTTTTACACTCAATTGTTCTTATTTTGTCAAACCTTCACTTCATTGTCTACTTATGCAAATCTCACTGTTATGCCCATTTCCTTTTTGGAATCGTGTCAACTTGAGAGTGAACAGTATAGCAGGGAATGCAAATAACACAAGCTTAATGAAGGAGAAATTTACCCTTCCTGTAAAGAATTCTGAGAACAGTCTAGTCCCCATTCAGTGGCTCCTCCACGCTCTCTCCAGTTTCTCAAGCTTCTGCTGCTTTTGTGATCCTTTAATGTGTGATTCTTAGCCTCAGGCTGCAAGAAGCCAGTTGGAACTCTAGCATCACCTTACGGTTTAGGGCAGGAAGAAGAAGGTGGCACAGACGGCTTCTGCCCGAGCATGTCCCAGCCAGAAGCCTTTCCCTTAGGTCTCAAAAACCACAATGATATCACACGGACAACACATATATGTCACTGCAGAACAAAGAGAAGAGTCTATATTTAGTTTTATGTATAACCTTGAGTGAATCATTACCTGCCAGAACTACAATTTATTTCTCTTCATTTGGGGCATAAGAAAAATTATTTAAGACATACTTCTTAATTTGCCACAAGAGAAACTTAGCTATAAGAATAAGACAAACATAATAAAACTTACAACTTTCCACCCCTATGTTTACAAATCTAAACTACAGATTTAAACACTGGCTTTCATAATTTACTCTGGTGTTTGGTTTATCCCTGATTCTTTTCCATCTCAAGCTTTCATACTCTCTTTCTGCAACTCTGCATGTCACCCAGGTTCCTCGGTTTCTCCAGGTCTACTCCAGGTCTACTCCCACCCATCGCAGCATCTGGAATAGTTCACATCCCATCTCTCAGCCTGATTTACCCTGCTGGTCACAAACCCTTCCATCACCCCATATCACCCATAAAGTACCAAGGTGCTTGGAAAATTATAAAGAATTATGGAAACTTACCTTTTTATTACCATCCTTAAGATGAAAGGCAATGGCTCAAATTCTTGTCTCCTTTCCATTTAGTTTAAACCCAAAGAAAGGGCCTGATTGCTTGAACATAAAATCTCTGCATGGTTAAGAAATAGTTTCCATTTTGCATCACTGGGATTTTCAGAGTGAAATTATATTAAGTGTTAGACATATTCTGGGAATCCATATTATGTTGTTGATTTTGCTGCTCAGTAGTCTTCCTTTTGTTCAAATGCAAGAAGACTTTGAGTGAATCAACAGAGGCTGATAGCTGACTTTCTTTCCAAGGTCAAATAACTAGAGAAATATGGGAAATATGGCAGATGGCAAATCATAACAATATTCATGATCATATAGTGCAGTATGACTGAGGATTGATGTCATAGGAAAATAGAATCTCACTGAACACAATCCTTTTGTTAGCAAATATTCTTCAAAGTTTTTGTTGTTTTTGTTTTAAAGAACTGCTCTTCTAACAAAGGGGCAAAAAGCCTCCTTCAAGGTAGGTTCATTTCACTTTCCCAAAGATTGATCAAATTAAGGAAACTGGAACTCTTCAAACTGCCCAATGTTTATATTTACCTTCTGCTCGATGTTTATGATGAAACTCACATTATGTATTCCATTAATATACACAGAAGCCTAACCTCTTTCTTAGTACATATTTTTAAAGTTGCACTGAGAATATTATTTCCAAATAGTGCTAATATTAAATGTCTATATTTAAGACAGATTTGGATTTGCAAAGCCCAGCTGTCTCACCCTTGGCAGAATATGTGGAGTAGGAGTAAATGTCCTGAGGTGAATGGAGATTTCTGTTGATGATGCCTAGTTACTGTTCCAGCTGTGAATGTTTGAGTTAGGATAACTGAAAGATGATTTTCTTCTATGTTTTACTATGGTCTCAGCTTCTCTTCTAGGGCAGAGACTGATTTTCACAGCCATATATCTGTGTTTCCCCACGCAAAATCACCGTGTTGCCTAAAACAAGGGCAATACATGCTGAGTAGGGAAAGAATGAACACTTTCACTTTTTCACATAACAAGATAACAATTATATTTATTTACTGACTATGAAAGTTTTTATAGATTTACTATGGTGGCAAGCACTTGTAGTTGAGCAAAACAGTATCTGAGGACTACATTAATCATCTCATTGTAGTTTTGCCCCAAAGAAACTAAAGTCCAGTGTTCATGGACAAGCCTACTGGGTTAACTATGTGGATAAGAATATTTAAATAGCAGTGTGTGGCCATAGAGAATTAATTCTTTGATTCTTATGAACATTTTAAAAATTCATAAGAAATAAAATGCCATATAAAAATACAAAGAGATAGTTGCTCCATTCCCCTTAACTCTTTAATGGTATTTTCTGCCCAATCACTATTGCTGGCATCCTCTGAGATCTAAGTTTAACACTTGGAATCTTTTCTCTTGATCATCAAATATTGACTATGCCCACATCAGGAGGTATTACTCTCAAAATTAAAGGACTAGAGTAAAATCCCCACCACATCCCGATTAGTTATTGCCTTAAAAATTGCCTCCTGCTTTTCATTAGCTTGCTAGCATATAGTTTATTTCTCTTAAAAATATAGTACCAAGAACATATCTTCTAGGAGAGGGCTTTTTTCCATTGTTACCTGTCTTCTCTTTTTTGACTCATTCTGCAAGAGGCACATAGAGCCTCAGAGATACTGCATACGTCTTTCCCACCACTTTTAATTTTCTTTTAAAAATTCATATGCTTGAAAAATATTAAACAGTCTAGATTTATTGTTCAGAGCCATTTCTCCCTATTTGGTAAGTATGTGAAACTAAACACAAACTGGTGTGAACAAATGTATAACTTGTTGTCTTAGTCCATTCTGACTGCTATAATAAAATACCACAGACTCGGTAGCTCATAGAGCAACAGAAATGTTTTTCTCCTAGTTATGGAGGCTGGAAATAGGTCAGAGTGCCAACATGGTAGGTGAGGGCCTTCTTCTGGCGATGGACTTCTCATTATATCCTCATATGCCAGAGAGCTTATGGAGCTCTGGAACATCTCTTTTATAAAAGAAACACTAATCCCACCTAGGAGAGCTCTACCTTCATGACCTAATCACCTCTCAAAGGCCCCACTGCTTACTACCATCACAATGGGCATTAGAATTACAACTTGTCCATTTTGGGGGGACACAAACATTCAGACCATAGCACTAAAGGATGCCGGAATGCTCTTGGAAACTGAGGATAAGGATGGCTAGACTTCAAAGGCAGGTCCACTCAGGAGCTCAGTCATTCTCAGCATATTGTTCTCCTTCTTACTGTCTCTTCTCTCTGGGAATCTGTAATATTCTTTTGTCTTGCTGAAGAGTGGCTTTCTATGCTCATCTGTCTGCATGGCAACACATGGTTACCTATACTATCTGAGTTTTTATATTATGGTTGCTTAAGAAAGTCTAATTTAGGGGCACCTGGGTGGCTCAGTGGGTTAAGCCACTGCCTTCGGCTCAGGTCATGATCTCAGGGTCCTGGGATCAAGTCCCACATCGGGCTCTCTGCTCAGCAGGGAGTCTGCTTCCCCCCCCTCCACCCCGCCTCTGCCTGCCTCTCTGCCTACTTGTGATCTCTGTCAAATAAATAAATAAAATCTTCAAAGAAAGAAAGAAAGAAAGAAAGAAAGTCTAATTTAACTTTCTGCCATCTAAAATCCCTAGAAGGGAATGATTATTTAAGTTTGAGTGAGGGTCCCTCCTACCACATCCTCTGCCAGCAATAGACCATGATCTGTGTCTAGACTCTGAAAATAAATACCTAGCTACAGTGTGGGATGAGAGGGATTATGCCCAACAGAAGGAGTAATGAAGGAAGAATGTTCCAATAATAAGTAGAATAATGGACAAATAGATAGGAATCCAGTTGATCCAAAGTTTTCATGTATTGTCATAAGTACAAATATCTTCAAAGAGTTACATCTTCTAGAATTCCCTACTCTTTTCTATGTCTAAAAGTCTCAAGGACATTTTGAACATACAGATACAGTTAAATTTTTTTGGTGTCTTAAAATCATGACATGGTTCAATAGAACAATTGGTGAGATGGGGAATGGAAGCTTTGTCCTTTTTTAAAAGATTTATATATTTTAGAGAAAGACAGCATGAGCAGGGGAAGGAGTAGAGAGAGAAATAGAGAGAGAATCTCAAGCAGACTCCCCATTGAGTGTAGAGTCTGACATGGAGCTCTATCTCACAACCCCAAGATCATGACGTGAGTCAAAATCAAGAGATGGTGCTCAATGAAATGAGCCCCCCAGGTCGCCCAGAAGTTTGGACTGCAGACACATCTAATTGTAAGGGATATTTAAAATAATAATAGCAAGAGCTTTGTGCTGAGGGATTTTCTGAAGAGTACTTTCTATTAACTGATTTAATTTTTATCACTATTGTTATCCTCAGTTAATGGATGAAAATATTGAGCTTTTCAATGATCACAAGTTTAGTAAAGATTTAAGAGCTGTGATTTAAATCTGAGAAGCTGTTCTCACAGCCGTACCTTTAACCCTTATGATATTAATAAATGCAATGGAAATAAGATGCTAGTAGGGACATTTCCTGGAGCCTTGCTTCATATTTCCCTTACACTGCATGTAATCTTGCTCACATTTTCTGTGGTTCAAACTAGTATCTCATCCTGTTTTATCTTCTGCTTGGATTTTCCTGCTTACTCATATTTTCTTCTCTCTTATATGTTCAGTTTGTGCTTGGCTCATCACAAAACCAGCAATACTTCACCACTTTTCTTAAGGAATATTTTAAGCATCAGTTCCCAAACCTAACTTCTTCTTTTTATAAGTAGCCCTGGCTTATAAGAGATGAGGTTTAGAATATAGATGGCCTTGCTCATAATTTGGAGCCAAGTAATGATTCAAGGACTGCTGTGTGGTGTCTTGGCTTTAGTGCCTGATTGTCATCCAATTGGCTGGAGACAGTATCATGTGATACAAAATATGGCTACCTAGACTTAGTGTTTGGTACAAAGGCATAGTTGGTACTATAAGACATGTTTCAGTGCCTCATAATATCAACATGATCATCAGTTTTAAAATCTCTACCAGAATAGAAATAAAAGCTCCCTGAGAATATTTTTAAACCCAAAAGAGATCATAAACATTAATTATTGCAACACAATTCTTCCTTTATTGAAACTGGAAACTAAGATGGGTATATGTCCAAAATAGTGAAGTGGCAGACTAGATGCAATGATATTTGCAATCTAAATAAATGTACAACCCTTTCTTTCAAAGAACTTAAACTCAGTGTGGAGAAGTAAAACCCACACTCATGTACAATATCATGAGAGATACTTCTTCATACTATTAGAACTTCTCCTGCCTTATATAAACCTACATACAACACAATCTCTGATTAAAAATCTGGTACTGCTTCTTTTGTATGCTTCTATATAGTGACCCATGTCATTTTCATTTACTCCTTTATGAATAAAACTTCTGGAATAGAGATAATACATCCAGAGTCTTGTCAGCCCTGATCCTGTTTCAGCATTAGCCAAGACATCCAGCACCTTCTCCCCATCCAGGAGGCTGATTCTGACTGTGTTGGTCTGCTGACTCCATGCAGACTATATATATGTAGTCATTGCCTGTGCTTCTGAAAAGGTAATTATATCTTCTTTTTCATAAAGAAAATAGAGGACGTGAGAAGGGTTCTTTCTCAGTCTCCTCTCTTCTCCCAAACTTTTCTCTCCAGTTGTATGATCAACCTCCCTGTTACCTTCACCTTCTCCCTTTCCTCTCCTCTTCAGTGAAGGAGCTATCTTGTCATCTTTCCCATGCAAATCCTTCCACCTGTAATTTAGAATCTGTTTATTCATCCCTCTTAAGACAATCATTCCAACACTTGTCTCCTCTCTTGAATATTCTTCCTTTCTCGCCAGCATATAAATATGCTCAATTTTGTCACCTTAAAGAGAAAACAGTGAGAGCCTAACTTATGTTTCCCTTTAACGATGATTCTCTATATATGTATTTTCCCCTCATAAGACTTCTCTAACTACTGTTGTCTTGTGGTTTCCACTGAGTATAGGATGAACTTGGACCACATTGATATGCATCCATCTATCTAATCAGACACGATTTATTGAGTTTCTGCTGCTTACAGTCCCTTCGAGGTATAGCAGTGAGAGGTATAGCAGTGAGTAGAAGAGGTTCATACAAGGTTCCTAGCCTTGTATGACCTGATGTCATGGAAGGACTCATAGTATTTCGTGACATGGGCCCAATTTGTCTTCTAAACTCATATCTATGTGCCTGTGTATGTCTTCATCTCACGACCTCCCTATCATCTATCCATCTGTCATCATATATTGCTTATTCCCTAATTGAAACCTGTGCTTCAAACACAACCAAGCTCTCACTAGTTCATGAATATACCTTAAAATCCCTAATTCCTTTGCTGTAGGGCCTTTTATGCTTCCTCTATTTTTTTCTCTACATTTTTCAAAAACTTTGCCTTTCCAGTCTGGATTGTATACTCATCCTCTCTACTCTCACATCTCTCTCTCTCTCTCTCTCTCTCTCTCTCTGTCTGAGTTATCACAGCATCTCTTACCATATTGTACTATCGTTACTTTATGTGTCCATCTCCCCCACTAGTATATGAGCATCTTGGCCTCATGTTATCTAGATACCTTATTTCTATGCTCCGTAACTAAGATCTAAATTACTCCTAAGAAAGTGAGACTTGTCTTTAGCATTCACCGTGAATGCCCACATGATACAACAACCTTAATACCATATTATATGTGGAAGAAAGAACAAAACTCCTCTATCCTATGTAATTTTTAAATTATCTGGAGACATAAGAATTTCAGGCTGTCTCTAGGTGTCAAATAACAGGCTACATGAAAATTGTTCCTGCAACTTCCCCTTTATCTCTGTCCCCTCAGACCTCAGACCCAGTTCATGTAAAATAAGGGAGAGGCTCTGCGCTGTCCTGCACCACCCCAGCCAAGTCGCAGCCACCAGGTGTCACATCTAAAAAACCTCCCCCTTTACCTTCTACAGAAATAACAAGTTTCCATGCACAGCAAATACTTGAAGATCTGCTTACCAGTTTACCAGAAACTCCCAGACAAGCTTAAGTTTTGTTTTCTTTGTGTGTGTGTGTGTGTGTGTGTGTGTGTGTGTTTCATTTTCTGCTGAAGGTAGTACACCTTTTAGATATAACCTCTGTAAATATGTGTTGATTGAAAAAGTAACAGAGTTAATGAAGGAATGATTACGTGCACTGTGGTATCTCACCAGTTTTATTTTTAATCTCTGACTTTCTCATCCGTTGCTTAGAATTCAAGTCTTAAGCTAGAGGCTGTATGAGTGAGTGAGCATTTGGATTGCAGAAAATAAATGTGAAAGCAGAACATTGAAAAAATATATATATGTATTCATGTTATATAAGAAAAAATGACTACAACCATTACCATTCATCATCACCAACATAACTGAGCAATAAAATCCTCTAACTTAGGCCAAGCATGTGCCTTGATTCTTTTTTTTCCCATTTCTAAATTTCAAACAGCTAAATGATTCTGAAGGAAATGCCTTAGCAAAGCATTACTTTTCTGTAGTAGAAAAGAAAGGACGTTGCCTTCAGAGTCAATCACACTGAACAAGGCTGGTAGAAGAGGGAATCTGTTTGTAGGCCAAAGGGGAGAAGAGTTTGGGAAGGTTCATAAAAGAAAGAAAACTAGGAGAGGGCTGATAGTTGCCATCAGAATATAATTTGTGTGAGAAGAGCTAGATAACATATTAACCTTCCCCATAGACTCGTAAGCCATGGGTTTGACCATACGGAAGCTCACATTCACACTGAGTGAATGTAAATAAAGGTTTTCAACTCCAGTGCTATCAAAGCCATTTATGTTTCTGGCTCAGCAAGCCTTTTCAATTCTTTCCTAGACATAGTTAGCATAAAAGGGCATCCCACTGTTTTCACTACATTTGGATGAAAGAAAAAGGTTTATACCCTAATCCTTATTTGTTTTCTTCTAATAGGTTTTTGAAAGAGAAAACACATTTCCTAGGCTTTAGTTAGATTGCTCTTTCATGACTGATATATAATAAAGAATCACCAATTGACAACCATCGTACAAAAACGAATGAAATGTCACATTTTCCTGGTTTCAACATTGTCAGTATTCCAAGAGAAGTAAACGTGTATAGTGAGTTACATCTGTGAGGACCTAGGAATCCAATAACAGTTTGTCATGGTTATTACATTTACGCCTTGGGCATTGAGAGGCAGCCTTAGATATTTTGGAAATCAACAGGCTGCTGGTTAAAGTGGGAAGGACTGCAGTGGGTTAAAACCCTACCCGCCTTCTGCCTTCTGAAATTTTAGCTTTGTATTTAGAATAAGCCAATACATGCAATCTTTCACCTTCAGCTTGTAATAAAATGACTACGCTGTGCGTACTTTATGCAGGAAGTTGTGATTGCCACCGGCAGGTAAGTTTATGGGTGTTTGGGCTTAATTTGATCAAAAATTAAGGATCACGTATTATTCCCAAGAGAAGACCTTAGCAAAAGATCTCAACTATGAAAAAAAAAATAGAAAAAAAAATTGGGGGGTGGATACAAAAAAAGAATATTTTAGGTATTTGGTATAAAAAAGATATTTGTCAGTGTCACTATGAATACCAGGGGACATGGAATCACGGGTTCCATTTTGAATTTACTAGTATTGAGGTGAGATTAATTCACATCCAAGGGGAAGGATCAAGTTGGTAGCTCAAAGGGAAATTTCCACTGAGAGTGAGAACTGTCCACACATGCACACATGTTCACACGGGTACTGCCTGTGTACACACACATAAACACACATCACATAATTAGTATATGGATGCCTTTTAATGCCTTAGAAATTGATGAGATCAGACAATAATATATGTGGGTAGATCAAAAATTCTCTCTGAGCCTGGGCCACACCAACATTCAGAGGTCGAGTGAAGAAGGCAGAGATTAGTAAATTCTATAGGAACCAAGAGAGATACACTCTAGTTCCATCCATGTTGTCGCAAAGACTAGTAATTTACATAGGAACCAAGAAAGTAAATAACTACTGATATACAATAGAACTGTGTTTCACATTGACTGATTACCTTAGACAACTTTATTTATATGCTTTGGGTTTCCCCCCTAATTAAATGGCTCCATTAACCAAAGGAGTCATCATTTAAATAGGGGTTTCTTTATACCAAGACCAATGTTTTTCTTTCCATGGATTCTGGGTCTAATTAAGACATAAGTTGATTTTTATTTGTCCTCTTGATATTATTATTTAAAATGTGTTTTGATGCATACATGTTCTGCTATTACTGAAGGGTTCTTTTGGCCAATGCTAACATAAGCAAGCAAAGGGAAAATTTCTAAAACTTCCTTTATACATTTAAAGTCAAAAGAATTATAGCATCTGTTTGCAAAAAGTTTGAAACCCTTTAATATAAAATGCACGCAAACCAATTTTAAATAGAAGGACCATATTTATTACAAGGAGACTCATAATTCAATAGAAAGAAACATTATTTCCCTAAAGAATTAGAGGCAAGAAAGGAAGAAAATCCATATACATGGCATGAATGATCAAGAATGCAATCTATTTCATTAGGAAAAAAGAAACAGGAACTTGCCTCTTCTCAAAATTTTCTTAGGACTTACATATTTTATATCTCCAGAATTCATGTTTGTTTTTAAACCACTTAACAATTATTTGATTAGCTACAAAATGAATATATAAGGGAGAAAAAGATATTGATTTGACTCATTGCTTCTTATGGACTTAGTTATTGTGGCATCACAAAGCTACCTCAGGGCGTTTTATAAAGGACTTTGCCAAAAATGGTTCAGTAATAAATCTTTTTCGCGTCTGTCTAATGTCTTCTGTTTAGCAGAGCATTTCCACAATTAACTCCTAAAATTTGCCTCATGGTAATCTTTTGATTGTTGGTGGAGGCATATTTGTTTTCTTTTAATTTTAAGAAATGAACATTGAGATGCAGTGATCTTAAATAAAATGCCTAGAATCATAAAAAATATTGGGGTAAAAAGGGTGTGGCAGGGACATGGTTAGTCCTTTCTGAAGACCACTTCCTTCTACTCCCTTGAAAATCTTGAAAATCTTGAAAAATAACAGCAGATTAGACTAGAAAAATGTACTTTTAAATTCTTATTAGCTTATGTTCTTAAATCCTTGGTGAGTAAGCAGGGCTCTATCCTCCTTACCTAAACTACTCATGAAGCAGCCATGCCCACTTCGGGCATGGCAAAGGGGGTCCTACTTAGAAAGTCAAGATAAGGAAGAGAGACTTGGTTAGCATAAGCAAATCATGAGTTCCCTACCCTGTTATATATTATTTTTTCACAAATAGGTCCTGCTGGAATCAGCTCTCAGATAAAGCAAACTGTGCACATCACTTCCCATCTCCAACTTCAGTGATGTCATGCTGGTAACCTGTAACCTACCATAGTGGGAGTATTTACACCACAGTCATCTTCTAGTGCTACTAATTGGGATTTTTTGTCTATTTTGCTGTATCACCAGACCGTTGCACATGGGCCTTAGTATTTGTAAATAACTAGCCATTATCCAAAGGGCCACTTAAGTTCTCAATTTTGAATGCTTGGAAATGTGGAAAATACAGGAATACATAACTTAAAAAATATTTTAGAAACATATGACAAGATGATTACTGTGCATAGTTATTTCTGCATGCCCCTCATGACTTCCTTAGATTTAAAAAAAAAAAAAGGTGTCATGATTTAAAAAGATAAAAAGAATGTAAATTTTTAGAACTTTTATAATATATTGTTGAGTATTCTCCAGAAATATTTTTGGGAAATTAAATTTCTAATATTTCTAATATTAGTATATCAGAATATTTATTTAACTCTATTCTCTAAAATAAAACCACATTGCCTCTCAAATCCCAGTACAATTTACCAAAAAAAAAAAAAAAAAAAAAAAAAAAAAAAGCTATCCTTTGTACTCTTTTGAAATTCTACTTTTATTAGAATCTAGAGTATAGATATATACCTGGATCATTCTTGAGGATTTTTCTTCATCTCTTCATATGCCTATGTGTATTACAACAGTAATCCCACCTTGTTTTATTTATTTGAAGTTATAGACATAGTGAGGGTTTAGTTAATATTGTAAAATACACCATATGCTATAATACTAATACAATCTCTTGGTATTTTCAAACTTTCTAGGGTTCTCAAGATAAATGTTATTAGCTCAAAAACCCTCTTAAAAATAATTTCAGGTGTCAAAGCTCAAAATATGTTTAAAAATCTGTTAAATCATTGTTAATGCTTTGATATGTCAGAATAAGAAGTACATATATTAGAACAAATGTGCTAATAATCATGATTCGGCATTAAAAACAGTGCATTTATCTGAATGGATGGCAAAACCTTTTTCTAAGGAAGAGGAACTGAAAATTATTCTCCTTATGTGCTATGTTCTTAACAGAGTCACTTTTTTTTCCCCAAAAAAGAGAGAGCACATTTCCCTCCATCTTAAAGATGTGAAAATGACAAGCAATGTCGGCCGCGTTTTTTTCTGAATGTGTTTCATTGATCCTTAAGAAAAGCTGAAAAATAACTTTCCATCACATTTATCCCATGACACATAATTTCAACTGTTAGAATTAGTAACAGAATGAATGACAAATGATGGGGAAGGATTGACAGATGCTAGTAATTGTATGTGCTACCCTGATTATTCTGTTCTGTCCAGATTTCTATATTTCATTTTGTCATCCTTTATACATTAAGCTTACTCATCCATCTTGTAGAAGGATTGAAAATTGCATAAAAGGCTTATTCGGTTGTATTAGTACTGATAGAATAGAAATGAGCATTACCAGCAAAAGTATACAGTAGAGCTCATCAGAAGTGATATGGTCTGTCATACCCCTTGTCTCACGAAAGGCAGGATTTTCTTGGGCAGAGTGCTCCAAATACTAATGAAGAGTTCTTTCCTTCAGAAAACTTTAGACAGTGGAAAAAGTAAACAATATGCCTACTTTTAGGAGAGTACGCATGTGAAATGTGATACATGTTTTCTGTGTAGTGTGCTAGAGAGCTACAACTTCTGAGAAAGTTTTTCCACTTTTCTAAGAATATTCTAATATTCTAATTTCCACTTTTCTAAGAATATCTTAGAAATTAACAAAAACCGGGTGCCTGGGTGGCACAGCTGGTTAAGCAACTGCCTACGGCTCAGGTCACGGTCCCGAAGTCCAGGGATCGAGTCCTGCATTGGGCTCCCAGCTTCGTGGGGAGTCTGCTTCTCCCTCTGACCTTCTCGCCAGTCATATTCTCTCTCACTGTCTCTCTCTCAAATAAATAAATAAAATCTTTAAAAAAAAAAAGAAATTAACAAAAACAGCAATTTATTCTAATCAGAAGCAGGAAAAACTAGCACTCCCTATTATCAAAACCTAATAAAATGAAGAAAATTGTAGCACAACATAGGACACTTTGTGATCAATATTTTCAAGACATTAAATCACTTATTTTATAATTTTAAGATTATAAAAATCACATCCTAATTCAATACCACTGATCGTTGTCAGCTCTCAAAGTTTCCTTTCAACTCCTTTTATGCAATATCTCACAAGACATGTTTCCCATCCATCTCGGGAGGTCAAAACCATATTTCATTATTTTAGTATGATAGAAAATACTCTCATGTTGCTCTGGACCGTACATACCTGTCAGATATTGGGAGAGCCAAAAAAAAAAATAAAATAAAATAAAAAATCTTTACACAATATGCTTGCCTTCCTTTAAGAGAATGCAGGAAAAGGAGAGCGTTAACCCTAGCAACCCTTTTCATTATACTTATTCCAGGATTTCATATGGCAAATATGTTTCATGAGAGGTGACATGATATATCAGACACAAAGCTTGCATCAGGGATTCCAAATGCTATGAGGTTAGGGACATCAGCAGTCTTATGTACGGATGTGCCTAGACTACCATATGGCACACAGAAGGAGGTTTAAAAAAAAGGTGTTCAGTGAATGAATGAAATATTTGTAATAGACACAAGGCAGAGAGTGGCAGGTGACTTTAAAATGCTACTAATTAGGAGCTTGCATATGTTAGGAGAAAGTAGAGACTTTGTCTCTGCTGAGAGGTTCACAGTGGGTGTCAGCCACACTGAGTCACCCCATTACTTTCCCTAATGTCCTCATCCTTCTCAGTTCTCTGGCATCTAACTGGATGGGCAGATTTGACCAGGATTTTCAGGAAAGTGCTATTGGGTCTTTCTCTCTCACTAAGACAAACTCTTCTGGGGAAACATCAGTTGAAAATGGTTGAGGTTTTACTGGAGTGGCTGACTTCTGGGAAACTGCCGGTGTAACAACCCAGTTCTGTGGTGCATTTTAAATGGAGGCCATAAAAGAAGAATGATAGTTACCCCCTCAATAAAGGCTTCTGTTCCCCTGCAGGTCAATGAAACAGCATGATTTGTAGGATGAAATATAACACTATCACCATGATCATCAGTTCTCATTTTATAGAAAAGTAAATAACCATTAAAAAGTTTCCATTACAATTTAAATCTTATTGATTTTTTTGGTCTCTGTTCTATCCATGTATTTCGGGGGGGGGAGGATGGTATTTTCTGCTCTTTTCTTGTGTGTTAATGGAACTTTGAACAAAGTCCTCAAGCAAGTGAAAGAATGCATTGGTAAATACATTCAAATACAGTTAATACAGTTAAACGTAGGCCCTATGTTCTCAACTCCAGGTTGATTCTTTTTTTTTTTTTTTAAAGATTTTATTTATTTATTTGACAGAGATCACAGATAGGCAGAGAGGCAGGCAGAAAGAGAGAGAAGTAAGCAGGCTCCCCGCTGAGCACAGAGCCCAATGTGGGGTTAGATCCCAGGACCCTGAGATTGTGGCCTGAGCAGAAAGCAAAGGCTATAACCCACTGAACCACCCAGGCATTCCCCCGCCAAGTTGATTCTTTATTCCAAGCTTTTTTTTATTTACTAACAAGGCTTGTACCACTATTTCTCAAACAAGGGGCCATACCGTTAACTATTTCTTCCTTGAGAACAGAACTCCTACCCAAACCTGAGCCTGGAGCCCTGCTACTGTTCTCTCTGACAGACACCTCTAATTCCAGTTGCCTGTCTGAATCTCTCCTAGTTCCTCGGATGCAGTGTTTGACCTTCACAATGGCACTCGACTGATACCCCTTATGGAATATAGCACCTGTTAGTCATCAGCTTGCCTCTCACCAATTGCCAGTCATCCAACTTGAGGGATCATTGGTTGTCATATTTCAGCATTCGGGAACAATTGCCTGGGAGCTTATGAGAGATGCCCATTCCAGGGCTCCTGCTGAGCCATTCTGATTTGGGTAGGTTGAACTGACAATGTGCAGTTTTAAGAAACACACAGGCTGTGCAGACACAGATGATCCTCACAACAGACGGAATGCTGAGCTTTGGGAGTCTGTTTTGTCCGTCCGGGAGGACGGCTCCCGGCATACGGCTCTTCTGTTCTCAGGCATTAGCCCTACCCCAAAGAGTATTGCTTTTGTCTTCATTGCAAGAATCTTGGAATGTTCGAGCCACCACATTACCTGCCCACCCTCACTTGCTGCTTTGTGCTTTTTCTGTTTTGTAAGCCTTGGACATGCTTTGAGTAGAGGCATTGGTTCTAAAGACCGAATAAATCAATGATGTTGAGACTGAAGTGGACTTCATTTACATCTCAATGGGAGCTCCATACTCCTCTTGTCTCAGCCATTCCCTGAAACTGTGTAATTAATTGTAACTCGACTTTTCAACCTCTGTCCATGACATTTTGGCATAATAAGCAAAATATATCATTAAACACCTTCCAATGAAATCAGCATATTCAGTTATAAAATAGAAATCTAATTACATTGCTACAGCTCTAGGCTGTGAGGTTTGGCTTTATATAACTTTTGGCAGAACATATGTGAAGATGGTGTGAAATTGCTGTAGGGTATTTTCCTTTTATGAGAAATTACAGGTTTCGTAATGCAAGCCAATTATTTTTAGGAGTTATTGAGCTAAGGATAATAGTCTATAATATTTATAATATTCATATGATATGCCATGAATATTGCTAAATTCATATAATTTTCCGTGAATCGTTAGCGTACTTACAGAGTAAGGGCCCAAACCAATGTGCTTATCATTTTAATAGGAAAGAAACCAACAAGAGGGCATTTGGGAATTTGCAATGGAATGAAATTTATTTTCTCATTATTTACTATATTGTTAGTTGTTATAATGCCACAAGGAGAAAAGACTTTCAGAATTGAACAATGTGAAATACTTTACTTCTGTTGGTGAACTAAATAGGCCGCTTGATATATTTTTTGAGTGTGTACATTGGCTTTTCAGAGGTTTTAATTATTGTATCACTTTTACCCTGTACATTTATACACAATTATGAACTTAGGAGTCCTAATTTTTGGAGCCATTTTATATGTCATAGAAGGAAGACTGTACTGTGTATTAGGAGATTAAATTTTGAAGCCTTCTTTGAAACTGCAGTTAGTAAACTATGGGCACAACTTAACTGTGAGTTTCATTTTCCTCCCCCTAAAATGAGTAAGTAGGACTTTGTGATCCCTAAAATTGTTTCTCATTTGAAGTCACGTGAAAGTTATCAAAATTCCTAGCAGAATAGAGATATTTTGAGGAAGACATAGATCAGGACAGTTAAATTTGCAAATTTGTGTCAGCTAATTTTCTCTAATTCTCAATTTCTTATCTTAAAAAAAATAAAACAGAGATAGCATTTCAACTCTTAGAGTAATTGTGAAGTTTGACAAAGACAACATAGCTAAGAATAAGTTAACAAATGGTCCATAATATAGTTTGAGAATGCAGTAAGTACTCAAACACCATTACCAACGTCATCATCGTTTTCATCAACATTATTATATTGTTATCAATTTTTTTATTATTTTGTGGTTAAGACATTTATTACTGTTAGAAAATTTTGCTACTCTATGGAGAATGCAAAGCTTAGTGCATCAGTGTTCCATTTGGCTATCTGCGTGCATACCTGAATGGCTTAAAATTTCTCTATAGTTAGAGCTGCATTTGCAAATTTTCTAGAGTCACCTTTCTTGGGGGAAATCTAAGACATCTGGATTGAGGCAAATACTAAAAACATATTTTTTGTACATTTTTGCATCTCCATATCTGGCACTACTTGGAAATTGGGGGGAATGGGAAAGAGCAGAAAATTTTAAAAAATAATAATAATGAGAAAGATTAAAAAGATACTAGAACTTCTTCATGATAGAAAAAGGGTTAATTTACAGAATGACTGGTGAGAAGCAAGGTCTATGGTACTACTCCTTTGGACCCTGACCTACCTCCTAAGAGACTAACTAGATGTTTAGTGGACTGCTAATATCAAGAAGGGTATCTTTAAAGAGGACTAAAAGTG
Organism: Mustela lutreola; assembly: GCF_030435805.1. Classification (NCBI taxonomy): domain Eukaryota; kingdom Metazoa; phylum Chordata; class Mammalia; order Carnivora; family Mustelidae; genus Mustela; species Mustela lutreola. Next base: position 98,257,618 of record NC_081298.1, on the reverse strand, counting down.
TGCTCCTTAAACATCTAAATTCTAAAAAATTAAATTCCTTCAACTTTAAAAAGTAAAATAGATAATAGCAAATCCTTGTATTTACTGAATAGATGAGAAGCAAGACCGTTGGGGGAGAAATAAGGGTAGCAGTCTCTTTATTTTGCAATTAGCAAAGGCTAAATGACTGTTAGGTAATTGACAACTCCCTAGGCATTGCCAGGAGGAGCTAGGTTTTGATTTAATTTATTGACAACAGTTCTTTTGAGTTACAAGATCTTTTTTTTTTTAAGCCACAAATGGATGCGTAGGGGATTTACCTTAAGTGTTTTGCTGAGCAGAAAGAAGCTTTTGAACTGTGAAAGACTGGCCAGGAGCCTGGGCTGAGAGATGGGTAGTTCACAGGGTGAGGATCCTTACCTGGTAGCATGGATTTACCAGGCAGAGTGTGTGCACATCATTTATATTTTCCTCTTTGCCTATTCTTCTTTTTCCTCCACTGCACATAATCTCCTTCTCTTCTGCCCAACTCAAGAGAGAAGAATGAGCTAAGGCAAAATTGGCTAAGGATTAAAAGAAAACCGTTGAGGAAGACTAGGCTGGCTATAGAAAAGTTAAGTTTAACCTAGAGATCACATACAAGTGAAAGAAGATGACAATGATGATGACAGATAGATAGATAGACGTGGAGAGGAGCAGAGAGAGAGAACATAAAAGAGAAAGACTGATGAATTGGCTTTTATGTACTTTGCCAGTTTAATTTTTGTACTTTATCTACTTTTATATTTATATTTTACCAACCCTATGTATTATTAGATTTTAGATTCATTGCCAGACTTGGTTTTCCTTTTAAAAAGAGTTTCCAATGCTATTTTAATTTATACTTATTTGATTGCCAGTAGTGAATTGGATAGTTTTTACATATGCCATATGAGCTGCATCTCTTTCTTATGTAAGGTTTGCAGAAATGAATGCCTGAATATACACCAAAATATTAGGGATGGATGAATAATGTCACTGACATTTGACTTTTTTCAGTTTGCTTACTTACATCTTTAATCTTTTAATCATCTCTTACTGCCTTTTTAAGCAAATAAATAAATGACAATGACATGTCAGTCCTCAGTCCACATTCGTCTGTCTTCATATTTGTTAAATAACTACTATTCATCAGGCACTGAGCTAGGTGCTAGGAATAGAGATACAAATAAGACATAGTGACTGTTCACTTAGAGTCCAGTATTCTGAGGGTGAATGTAATGAGTTATAATATCAGTATTTACAATGTGTTATTAAAACAAAACAAAATACCCTGATGAGGAGATCTGCTTCTCAAAGGAAACATAATGTGAGCCTTAAAATTTAGTAAGAATTTGACAAAAGTATATATGTAAGTTGAATGTTCTAAAAGAGAAACTGTCATAGGCAAAGGCACAAGTTATTGTAAGCATGGCTATTTTGAGGAATTATAAATTATTTTGTGTGGTGAAATCAGGCTTTGTGATAGAAAGGTTATTTGAGAGGATTAAAATAAGAAGTGTTCAGCAGATCAAAAAGGGCCCAGGTCCACGTCCCACCAATATGGAGAGGATCAAAAAGTGTTCTACAGGCACTGAGGAACTCCTGCTTGGCCTTATGTTGGAAGTGACATGACTCAAACTGCCACATTGAAAAGTCAGACTCATTAAATTATATAAAATGAATTGGTTGGTGGAACGATATATGAAGGTATTAGAATCTGAATTGCCAGAGACTTTGCAACTGGAGGGGAATAGATCAGACACATATTTAAGGATTAAAATTTGGAAAACTTTCTGCCTAATTGAAGTTGGAGCATTATATGGAGGAAAATGTCAGGAATAAGCTCCCTATTATGGATTTGGTTGAACAGATGCATAGTTGTGTTTCTCCTGAGAACAAAAAGAAATGCAAGAAGAGGCTCTTATTCTGACAGGAGAGAGACATATTAGGGTAAAATAGGTAGGGTTAAGTAGAAGACAGTAAACATGTGGGTTAGGAGATTCACAGATGATATGTGATAGAAATAGAGATTTAAGAGGCAGTTAATTCATTTATAAATTCATTTGTTTGATAAATAGGTAAGTTGGTAGGTGTAAAAGCCAAAAATATGTATGTGATTATGCAAGGAAATATGTTAGAAAAAAAATTGAGAAGGCTGGATTGGTAATCTGGGGGACTATATAAGGGCCCAGGTTAAAAAGAAGCCAATGAAGGCAACCTGAAAAGTTGCCAGAGAAATGGAAGGAAAACCAGCAGAGGATGTTAGTAAGCATCCCTAAAAAAGATTAATCAACAGTGTCAAACCCTATAAAATGTTGTACAAGAATTGAAAAAAATTATATTGGAAATGGCAATTAGATTGTCATTGAAAGGATAACACTGCTATTTTCTGTTGAGTAAATTTGATGGGAAAAGATTCTAGTGAGATAAAGAAGCAAATTAAAGATAAGAAAATGGCAACATTTCCAAGAAAACTAGTTACAAAGGAAGGAGAGAGAAAGAGAGAAATAGTTTTAAAAGGAAGATACAGAGTTGAGAGATTTTCATGTAGCAATGTGTTTGCAACAAAGGAATTGTTTGCTTGTTTCTTAGATGTGGAAGAGGCTTATGCATGTTGGGAAGCTTCCAAAAGGCATACAGTAATTTTTTCCCTTGTATTACCAAGTGAGCCATAAAGATGAGGGCAGAATCTCACAATACAAAAGAGACACAAAGATATTTAAAATTATTTCCATTCCAACCTCTTCTATTACCTTTTTCCTCTTTTCCCTCTTCCACCCATCTCTTCCCACCACCACTGCCCCCCACCGCCAACCGCCCCCACCCTCCCCCCCGGTCCCTCTGCCCGGCTATGTCCTTCTTCCTTAAATTCTCCTCTGTCTCCTATTTCATATGCATACTCATGATTACTTAGAGTCTACTCTTACCACTTGAGTTGCTTCTGGGAAACCACCTTACAATTTGATTTTAAAGCTAGGCTGTGGGTATCTGACTCCAGCCATCCCTAAGAACATGGTATGGTGGCTGTACTAAAACAATTTTAGATAGTTACTATTTTATTGATGTATATATTCCAGCACATTTATTTGCATAGATAGTTTATTATTGTCTAAAATGAGCAAGAATAATCCATGTAATAATGACATTTTATCAAATATTTTGCTTACATATATTTATTTTCATTTATCTATTTTACAGTTATAACATAGTATTTATTTGAAATACTTAGCAAAATATTCAAGTGGTAGGGTCAAACATTACTCAAATGTAAACTCAAATACAAGAAAGCCAAGTCAGTTGTGAAAAATGATTTTTGATTTGCAAAGTATGATGATCCTAAGAGTTAAGTATGAAAATGTGCATTTACTTCAGGTCCTAAAACACAAAAACTATTTTCATTAAGTAGCTCCAAGGTAAATGCTTAGAAATTAAAGATATTTATACTCAGACCATACATCAATTAATATGTTCATCTGATTTTTTCTTCCTTATCTTCTTGATGTGCTAGATTACATTAACTGATTTTCAAATATTGAACCAGCCCTGCATAGCGGAAATTCATCCCCCTTGGTCAGGAAGTATAGTACTTTTTATACACTGATGAATTTCATTTGCTGATATTTTATTGAGTATTTTTGCATCTATGTTTATGAAAGATATTGGTCTGTAATTTTCTTTTCCTTTTTTGTAATATCTTAATTTCATTTTAGCATCAGGATAATATTGGCCTCATAGAATGCATTAGGAAGTGGTCCCTCTGCTTGTGTTTTCTGAAACAGATTATGAAGACTTAAAATCACTTTTTCCTTAAATGTTTGTAGAATTCATCAATGAAATCATCCAGGCCTAATGAAAGGTTATTAATTATTGAATCAATTTCTTTTGTAGCTATAGGGCTGTTCTTATTGTTCAAATTTTAGTTGTTTGTATCTTTCAAGGAATTAGTTCACTTAGTTTAAATTATCATATTTGGGGCTAAAAAGTCATTCATAGTATTCCTTTATTATTCTTTAAATGTCCATGGAATGACAAGGGAGGATTCCTTTTTCATTTCATGGCATTGGTAATATGTGTCTTCTCTCCTTTCTTCTTGGTTAGCTTGGCTAGAGATATATCTATTTTATGGATCTACTCAAAGACCTAGCTTTTGGTTTCATTGATTTTCTCTATTGTTTTCCTGTTTTCAATTTCATGATTTTCTGTCCTAATTTTTATAACTTATTTTCTTTTGCTCAATTTAAGTTTAAATTACTCCTCTTTCTTGAATGTTCTAGGTTAGAAATATGGTTTATCAATTTGGTATCTTTCTTTTTTCCCAATATTTGCATTACTCACACCATTCTAAAAGCATACTTTTATTTTAATTTTCAATATGTTAAACAAGTTTAATATATGAAGAGCAGTACAGATTCAGGTAGCATTATTGAGTTTAACTCAGGCAAGGGAAAAAATATTGTTAAATTTCAACACTTCTGTTGGAGGATGGTATAGAAATATCAGAGGAAAATTTCAAATCTTTTGACTTTGGATATTATTGAATATTATATTGTGATAGACTTGAAATTTATCATAAAACTACTTCCTCTAAATATTTCATTTTATAGTAGTCAAGGAAACACTAATAAATCATAAATATATTCCTAACTGGATTGTTTCTTGCTTAAAAATTGGTATCCCCATTCTCCCTCCCCACACATTGAATTGTTATTGTCACTACCTATTGTCATTCAAGTTGTTTTGCTTATAGGGTTCATTTTTTTTGTTTTTAGATTTTATTTATTTATTTGACAGACAGAGATCACAAGTAGGCAGAGAGGCAGGCAGAGAGAGAGGAGGAAGCAGGCTCCCTGCTGAGTGGAAAGCCCAATGTGGGCTCCATCCCAGGACCCTGGGACCACGGCCTGAGCTGAAGGCAGAGGCTTAACGCACTGAGCCACCCAGGCGCCCCTAGGGTTCATTTTTTAATTCTGTCTCTTTCCATGAAATTTGATCTAACATTATTTCTCTTATTTAAAATGCTATTGGATTCTCTTATCCAAAATGCTATTGGAAGTACTCATTATGAGTACTTGTGATATGTCTGAAATTTGGAAAAGCTGTATCAACTAGTTATGCAAAATTCTAAGGCTTTAGAAACATAAAATGAAAATTTTCCAATTCACTTTCTCCTTTTCCTTCCTCCCCGCCAAAAAAAGATGCTTTTTCTAGAAATACAAATTTTAGTTTATAGATTAGTCAACACTTAAAACCCGCCTTCTAATTTCATAGGCAAAAATGAAATTCATTGTTTATTTTAATTTCTTTGGTTATTTCTGAATCAAAATGTTTTATCAAAGTGTTTTTGGTCATTTGTATTTATTTTCTTTGTTGCCTGATCATGTTTTTTGCCCATTTTCTAATGAGTGACATATTTTAATCAATTAATGTATCAATCAATCTTTTTCTTTTATTTCTCCTACTTCTTCTGGGTGAGTACAGTTGTGGGTATGGATGTGTGGGTGTATTTTTTTCCCTCATTTCCAAAATTTATACTTCCATTTTAGTCCTGGTGATTTGCATTGGCCATGATTTCCAGAGCAGTGAATAATGAAACTAAAGGTCACCATATCCTTGACTTAAGAAGAAAGCATCTAGGGTTTTACTACTTAATTTAATGTTGGCCCTTGGTTTGTAACATATATAATATTTCTTTAAATTATATTTTTATAATCCATTTTTAGTAATACTTATTCTTTCAAGAATGATAATTGAATTTTTAAATATATTTTTTTACATTGAATAAGATAATTCCTAAAATTTCTATTGTTTGCTCTATTAAATGATAGTTATACAGAAGTATTTTGATATTCTTAAAAGAAAGAGAAATTGATTATGTGTTTTATATTTTAATACACTGCTAAAACCTCATTAGCATTCTAAATTGCATTTTCCATTTGCTTCTGTGAATGGAACTGATCTGAGGGTGAGTGTATGTGTGTGTGTATATATACACTAATTTTTAATCAACTTCTGGCTTCAAAGTTATAATGGCATTTAAAAATATATTGGGGACGCCTGGGTGGCTCAGTGGGTTAAAGCCTCTGCCTTCGGCTCAGGTCATGATCTCAGGGTCCTGGGATCAAACCCCACGTCAGGCTCTCTGCTCAGTAGGGAGCCTGCTTCCTCTTCTCTCTCTCTCTCTCTCTCTGCCTGCCTCTCTGCCTACTTGTGATCTGTCTGTCAAATAAATAAATAAATAAAATCTTAAAAAAAAAATTGGGAAGTTGGACATTTTTTAAAATGCTCTGATAATATTCAGGTAACATTGCAATTATCCATGCCTTGATGTATTGAATGAGCTAACCTGTTATATCCTCTGGCTTTTCTTCCAATATATTGTCTTTTTTTTTTTTTTAACTTCATATTACACTAGAAAATAATTCATTTCAACAAAATTTCAATTATATTACTCTAATATAACTAGAGTACTCTAATATATACTCTAATGTAATATAGACTTATTTCATTTAATTTGATTTAAAAAGTTAGTACATTCACAGGTTAAAAAATGTGAGTAGTAAAGGTTACTTCAGCTCTCAAGTTCAACACTTTACATCCAGTCTCTCTTTCAAGAGGGAAAAATATTCTTTTATTGGTTATTGGCATTATTCTAAATGTTTTAATCATACTTTTTTTATACTTGATTTTATTAATCTAGGCAACATATAATTATATAACCAACAAAAATTAAGTGATAGGAAAGATCATAAGTGTACAGCATTAATAAGTGCCACCATCCATTTATTCAATAATATATTACTATTATATATTATAATCTTGGTATGTATCTGATCTTCTATAAACAGTATTTTACAAAACTGTCCTGTCAAATATTTTCATTTGGTTATTCTCCATGAAATCACTAGTGGTTTGTAGTGATGTCAAAATCACATTCAACCTCTTAGTTTTGAAGTATGTTCTTCTTTACACAAATTGTTTACCACTCTAAGCCTCAAGTCAATTATCTGTGAAATGAAGTTACAGTAGAGATTTCATAAGGTTATGATAGGGTTCAGAGTCAACATATATACATGCATTTAGCATAGTATGATTATCTCTAATGTATAAGAGCTCATCAAGGAGGACCGGAAAACCAAAAAAATTATACCAATAGATTGGAAGGACTTCATTGAAGAAATAGGTAAATGCAAAAATATTCCAAATTCAAATAAGAACTGTGGTTGTTTTACTTTGCAAACTTAGTAGTTAACAAATTTTGAAGATTGATGAAGAAAAATAGAAGACTGCAAAACAGAATTTAAAGAAAAACCAAGGTTAAGAATACCAAGGGTAAAAGAAACTGCTATATGGATATTTGATCTGTAGAATTCACTAGGAATCATGTAATCTGAAAAAGAGACCCAGAATATTTACAATTATGACATAAATCTGGTCCATTTCTCACAATGTCTATTCTCATAATTCTGTTGCAAAAATAAAAGAAGTAAATAAAAGCAGTTTCATAGTAATGATCCTAAGTTTATTTCACATTCTAATATACCTGCTAATTTATCAAATATTAAACTGCCCTAAGCAAAGTTTAAAATTTTATTATTGAACTAAAATTTTTTTTAAAGATTTTATTTATTTATTTGACAGAGAGACAGAGATCATAAGTAGGCAGAGAGGCAGACAGAGGGAGAGGGAGAAGCAGGCTCCCTGCTGAGTGGAGAGCCTGATGCAAGGCTTTATCCCAGGACCCTGAGATCATGACCTCAGCCTGAGCCAAAGGCTTAACCCACTAAGCCACCCGGGGACACTGAACTAAAGTTTTTTTTGTTTTGTTTTTTTGAAAATCAGATATGCATGTATTTGTATTATGTATCACCCAGAGTCTGAGAGCCAAAATAGACTTTTGCCCTTCAGTGGTTATAAACCCTCATTTTAGAAATGAAAAAAACTGATGCTCAGGCATCTGAAGTGATCCCACTAATACACCTGCTAATTTGTCAAATATTAAACTTTTTTGTTTTTAGGTTTTTAAAAATTTTATTTTTAAAAATTTTATTCTGAGCAAATAATTTCCACTTCCAATTACACGTATTTTTTAAAATTAGCATAATAAAATCCTAAAAAGTTTTTCCTAATTATAGTGTTAAACATAAAAGAGTAATATAGTAAGTTGACTTCTCACCTTTGTTTTTAAACAAAGCATTTCTTTATCTGCTTTTAAGTAGAATAACTAAAATATGTGACATGACATTTGTATTCTCTTCAAGAAACTGATTTAAACTGATCATTTTTTCTAAATCTTAATAGTTTGACAGAAGATGTTTATCTGTCACAGCTTTGGTTTTATTTCTTAGAGTGTTGATTCAATATACATTCAATTTCTTATAGGTCTCTTGTGTAGGTAGGTTATCCAGGATGCTTCTTTCCCTAACTCCATGAAGGTAAAATGAAGAAAATACATTACACTGATATTTTTTAATGATGGCAGCCAGATCTGGCCACCAGTGATCAAATAACCATGTCCCTTAGAATATGTTAAGAGTAATGCAGGAACATTTTCAGAACTTGTGGAAAACAAGTAGCAAATGTTTCACATTTTATTTTTTATTTTTTTATTTTTATTTATTTATTTTTTTTAGGCAGAGAGAGAGAGAGGAGAAAGCAGGCTCCCCACTGAGCAGAGAGCCCGATGTGGGGCTCGATCCCAGAACCCTGGGATCATGACCTGAGCTGAAGGCAGAGGCTTTAACCCACTGAGCCACCCAGCTGCCCAAATGTTTCACATTTTAAAAGATGAATGTTATTTGGACAAGAAAATACAACAAATCTACAAGTCTCTCATGAACCATTTTTTATTGTTCTAAAATAATGTTCTTTATTGACATATATAGGTCTTACTATTTCTTAACATGACAGCAACTTAGGGATTTTCATGTCCAAATTGGTAGTCACACTGATTTGCAAGGAATATAGGCACCGCCCTCACCCTCCCTTGCACACATACAGTGGAAAATATAGATTTGGACTAAAAAAGTTGTATTGAGGAAGACTCACAGACAGAAGGTCAGTACTGTGCAAAGGCTCCCTTTCTCCTACTAACCTGTGCAAAGGTGTGTTGGTCCTGAAACATGGTGAACTGCAGGAAAGGAACCTTGCTTCTCTTCCCTAATTACCTCACTCCCATGGTGCTGCTTTGCGTATTTTTAGGGATTTTAGGAGAAGGACTGTTCGGGACTAACAAGGAGACCTTTCTCTGGCAAAATGGCACTGCTAGAAAAAAGGGAAGATTCCCAAGCCAGACTGGGGAGGCCTGTACATGGAGGTTGCAAGCTTCAACTGGAAACTGTAATTTTGCATTCAGCCAACTCAATCTTTCTGAGCCAGTGAATTGCAAAATTACCAAAAGGTGGAACCAGGGACATAAGTAAAAGTTTTCTCTCTGCTCCCATGCAAAATCCATTTCTTTTCATTGCAAAAGGCATGGTGTTTTGTCCCTGAACTCAGAAATTAACATTCTTTGTTATTTTTGCACCAGCTGATTGAGGGTCTAATAATTGTTGCAAATCTTGGAGAAAAATGTGTAAAATTGTTGCATTTTTCTCACTAAACAAATCTTTTCTTGAGATTTCTGTTTCTTGCATTTCCTACATTTAACCCAGAATTTCTGTCGGAGATAATGTCTTCAAATGTTTAATGTTTATTTCTGAATTGGCAGCACATTCATAAAGTGAGCATGGTTATTTTTAAACAAATATAAGGTCAATTTAGTTAGAACAATTTCACACATAAAAATAGGATTTTAAGTATCTAAACTGAAAAATGTCAGGATTTTATAGTAGTAGTTCCACTTTGGATTTAAAATCTCAGAACATTTCCTGGAATACCAAACTAAAAATATTTAATTATTTTCCAATTTGCATCACAGATACAAGTAATAGTAAAATGGTAATTAATAGGAATTATTTCTATTAGAAAGTAGAATATATTATACTGTGTTTATAGGAAAATTGATTCTTTAAGTTCAGTAGAATATAACTTAAATAGTTGGATAATTCACCAGCTAAATGATATTTAGGTGTACCTAAAAATTGCTGCTTTTCAAAATATTGCAAATAAGACTAGAAGGTAGTTCTTTCGAGAGGGACACAATGTCAATTTCATATCCCTCAAAGTTTGCTAATATGGTTCATAGTTTCAAGCTGTTATGGAATGAAGATCACTATCATTGTTAATTAAACCGCAAACATTAGGAAGTATTTTGATCCACACTTCTATATTTATTTCTGGTTTTAAACATGCTTTGGCATAGCTATTTACTTCTCTTCAGAGCTATTAATTCACACTTAAGGATTTCCAGATGAAAACATTTCTTTATTGAGAGGTGGTAGAGAATTGGAGAGTCTTAAGGATGATTACTTTGTCAAGAGTTTTAAAAATTAATTGCGGTCAGCTCAAACTGGTCTCTGAAACTCTGATATTTGAGCAGATTTCAAGATAATGATAGCTGTTCAAACTATTTCCCATGGTAGGAAAATAAAACGTTATTTAAAAGACAAGAAATCAAGAAAATCTATAGGATCTCATAAATTTCATGTAGCAGATGCAAAAGTAGAACTTTATTTTTGTAACCTTAATCTTTCAAATCAGAGGACAAACTGTCACTGAATATCTATCTACCGATCTAGCCACTCTTTAATCTTTGTCTGAATTGCCCCAGTCTTCGAAAGCATCTATTGATCTACTTTCCGCAAATACTTGTTAATGTTTTGTGACTGTCATTAAGACATGGAGAGATGCATCAACAAAGAACAGAATTACATAGGAATGCATTGTTTCCTCACTTCAGCCTTTCCTACCCAACGTCTTTTCCACCCTTGTCCATGCCCTGGAAAAGAACAAGACTGCCCAAGTGCCTGAACTATGCAGATGGCCAAGGCCCATTTCCTGATGACCACTCAACTACACACCTCTCTCAGAGAGAAAATAGGTGATTAGGTCACTTAAGATATCCATTCCTTGATTTACTTCTCACATGGGTAGAGACAGGTCTGAAATGATAACAACACGCTATAAATGTGGGCAAGCTGATGCATAAAATGTGGGCAAGCTGACATATTTGTGAAATTCTCCTCTAATTATGCCACAAAGCCTTATTGTGGCAGCTGGGAATTTCAAGATTCAAAAGCAATGATGTGGACAAATCTTTTATGTTTGGGCACCATCTCCTCGCTGCCCCAAGGTTTCCAATGATATTAAATAAATATTTATTCACATATGCCACCTGAAAATAAATGCCATTGTCTATTAATGTTAGATGATCAGAAAAGTCAATATATGATACCATCCAATTGGGGAAATATTTTTATCCTACCATCGTAATATATAAAAATGAAAATATATAGTGAATTAATATATTTGCACCATGGATACTGATAGGCAAATTGAAAATAGGATTTTTTCATTCTCTCTAATCTTTCACAAATATTGATTCTAAAATCCCATTGGAAAAATAAATCATCTTGTTGTATTACTTTTATTTTCCCCACAGTCCCAGCACAATATATTATGCATAGACATCATTCAATAAAAATGGTGTGCATTTATTGTTTACAACATGCCAAACATTCTACTAAGCACTTTACATATATTTCTCAATTTAAACCTCATAAGAATGATTTAAGTTCAGATATTTTAAGAGATTTGATTATAAACTTACAGAGATTTTATTTTGAAAGAAAAAGTCTTGCATAGGGTCACACATCCAGGAAATGCAGTCAGGTTTAAAACTTATATTATGGGGTGCCTGGAAGACTCGGTGGGTTTAAGCCTCTGCCTTCGGCTCAGGTCATGATCCCAGGGTCCTGGTATTGAGCCCCATGTTGGGCTCTCAGCTCGGCAGGGAGCCTGCTTCTCTCTCTCTCTCTCTGCCTGACTCTCTGCCTACTTGTGATCTCTGTCAAATAAATAAATAAAATCTTAAAAAAAAATAAAATTTATATTATGTGGTTCTAGAGTTCTCTTAACCTTTGTAGTGTCTTATCCTTAGTAAAAGATTATTAAATAATTGTGATCCTGAAAAGGATCTCTGGTTTTCATGTGTGTGTATGTATGTGTATGTGTGTGTATGTATGTGTGTGTGTGTGTGTATGTGTATCAGAAGAAGAGAGTGAGTACTAATATGAGCATTTATGATGAAAATGCCACACATATAGCTGGCCATATTTTTATGATGTAATTTTTGACACTAAAAATCATCAATAAAGATATTGTGCAAGTTCATATTGCTTTAGTGTTCTTTTAGATGGAACAACTTATATATCTAAAATTCCAACTTTTTCTAATAATAATAATGTGTATTTTTATAAAGTTCAAAAATAGAAAATTATAAAATAGAAAAATTAAAATGTGACAAAATTTCATGATACCTACACAGGTAATATATTATATTGTATGCTAAATATTATATATAACATTTTATATACAATGGAAAATTTACAGTGTGGTCATCAATTTTTATTTCTTAACAAATTGATGATCATACTGTGAATTCTCTATTATAACACTGTTTTACTGAACCAATATATTTGGAACATTTATCTATAATATGAAATAATCTATAATTTTTTTCAATGTGATATATGATTCCCTATTTGAATATGTTAGAATTGGATTAATTTCTTACTGTCTGGTACTTAGAAAGATGGAGAGGGAGATGTAGTATGGGCAGTCCTTGTGAAATAACTTGATTTTCAGGTTCTTATTGCTTGTAGTCTAGAGAAGTCAATGTGCATCAAGCAATTTCCAAAAGCTAGTTTTTTGTTTGGCCATATTTTCGTTTCTAATACACAGTAAACCATTGGTGATGAAGGTGATAACAAGGGAAGTGGTCTGCCTTAAGTGCAGTCAATAATGGGATACATCATCTGTAGAGATTTTTAAAATAATAATAAAAAAAGTTTGTCTTTTTCAAATCAGCATTCACTAACATTTAAAACAATTTAAGTCATAAAATAGTCTTCCCTGCCTGTATGTGGACCACCCCACACACATACACTTTTTGATTATACTACTGCATCTTACCACTATAGTCATACTCCACAGGCTCCCAAGATAAAGGAAGAGCTGCATTACACACTGTCTTTAAATTCTGTGTAGCCAACATGAAATACTTAAGACAGCTTATTGTGTATGCTGTTCACACATATTGTTTCAGTTTGTTTTTTTTTTTTTTTTCATAGTAGGCATGTGCTGTATCTGTTTCATGTGCTACCTTCTCCTCTATCTCTTCCTTATTTAAATTAAGGGATGTAGCTTTGTTCTTCCTACCTCTCTTATGTGCACTTTTAAAGGAGCAAAACTTATTTTTAAGAGATGCATAATGTCCCTTACAAATTCTGTCTTCTTCTTTTACCAGTAATGTTTTGGTATTTGTGATATTAGATCTTAGTTAGGAGCCTTTATGGCCCACCTCTAATATGGGTGTGGAGTTTTCTTTTTCTGTATTTATGGTGTCTTCTTCATTTTAATATTTTTCTTCCTAGAAAGATTCCTAGGATTCCTAGATTCCTAGATTTAAATTACAGTCATCTGCACTATGACATTTATTTTTAATCTTATATTTTAACTAACACAAGATATAATTTTAAAATTTGAGAACATACCATGAGTATCCTCTTTAGGATAAAATACTCTTTAGTATTTTATTTTTTTATATTATTATTATTTTTTAATTTCTTTTCAGCATAACAGTATTCATTGTTTTGCACCACACCCAGTGCTCCATGCAATACGTTCCCTCCCCAATACCCACCACTTGGTTCCCCAACCTCCCAACCCCTGCCCCTTCAAAACCCTCAGGTTGTTTTTCAGAGTCCATAGTCTCTCATGGTTCACCTCCCCTTCCAATTTCCCTCAGCTCCCTTCTCCTCTCCATCTCCCCATGTCCTCCATGTTATTTGTTATGCTCCACAAATAAGTTAGGGTTAGGGTTAAAGGGTATTTTAATAGAATACAGTGGGTGGAAATTAGAGGAAGGTTTGAAATTCCAAATTTTAGCACCAGGTAATAAATAATAATTAGCCAAAGGGACACTCTATGCTTAAAAGTGTGATGACCCTGATGTAGTCAGAAAACAGTTCAATATTCTAGAGACAAGGCAGTTGGAGTACAAATCAGTACAAATGTGACCACTACCTCCAATTTTCCCTTTCCGCACGAAGGACAGTCCATCTTGGGTTCTTTACTGTCTACAGAATCATTTTCCTAGCAATAAGTTTTGAAAACTAGTCCAGCAAGATATTTACTGGGGTAGGTAGATGAGGAGATTTCAAGGATTAAAAAGTCTGAGGAAAACTGCATATTCTACCTCCCTATCTAACCATATTTCTTCTTTCATTTGTACCTGTTAATATCCTATAGGACTATTATTGTTCCTTAGAACACACCTTCAAAAATTCTGCTCAGCACCTGGAAGGCATGGGTTGCATATTCAGTTTTAGATCAGGCTTTAGTCATGTTTACCAGAAGGTAAACGGATACTTCCTCTCCAGGATTCAGTAAAAAGGAGGTTAAGGGAAGTGATTGCACAGGGTGCATTCTCCAAATCACTTACCATTCTTTGTTTTCCAGAATATCTGGAGCAGTATAAGAATTCCCTCTCTAAGGTATGGCTCACTTGACATTAGTCCGTATGGATGGAAATATCCATCTTTATCTGTCTTTGATGGCAGGATAATCCTTTACAACTTAGAATCTTTGCGTGTTTCCAAAGCACGTGACTTAATTTCTTACAGAGTTTCTACCTATTCAGTCAGTTTTGGTAACTAGGTAATAAATCCCAAAGCATAACCTGTGGATCATTTATCTACAAAATGCTTAGGTGGCATGATACAAATTCAGGGTTTTCTTTTTTTCTTTTTTTGTCTTGTTTTGTTTTTTCCTTTTTTTTTTTTTTTTTTTTTTCATACTGAATTGCAGTATTGGGAGTGAGAATACGAGGACTACAGTTTTAGTAGCATCTCAGGTAATTATACTTGTTGAGGCTTTAGAAACACTAAACCAAATTACTAAATAGTGCTCATTTTTTAAGAGTCCTTAGATATGTCTTGAGGTTCTCCACCTGAATGGAATCTTCTCACACTTCCATCTCCTCCTGCTTCATGGACATGAACTTTCTAATACAGAAGCTTTGGTTTAGTTGAAAAATTGACAACTGTAGAGACTTGGTAAGAAAGAGATCCTGAGACCCTCACAGACTCAAGTTTTAAGTTCTGCATCCCAGAAAAGAAAAGCAGAAGAGGACTGTAACAGCTGGTTGGGTGGCAAGATTTCCTCAGGTCCCATTAGCCAATCAAGAAAATAACATCAGGCCTTTGAGGTTTCAGTTTGCATCTTAGTCAGAAAACTGTGTCCTGCAGGCCAAATCTAGCTCACCGTCTGTTTTTGTATATAATTTTTTTTTTTTGGAACATAGCCATGTCCTTTCATTTACTTATTGCTCATGGGTGCTTCCATGGTACAATGGCACAATTAAGTAGTTTCAGCAGAAGCCATCTGGCCAGTGAAACCTAAAATATTTACTATCTGGCCCTTCACAGGAAAGTCTTACCAATGGTCTTACCTGGTAAGTACAATCTTACCAGTCTTACCAGGTCTAGGATCATTTTGTTCTAGGTATAGTATCAATTTAGATGAATGGTTTTATCTTACATTCAGTGAAACATGAAAGCTATCCAAGATCTGTTTGCTTAATTCAAATAAAACCAAGAACATAGGTGGGGTTCATGGGTTCTGGAGGTTGGGGTCAGAGGCAGGGTAAGCCTACAGAGGCTCATTGTATCTTGCATGGAAATGGATGCTAAGTTCATTTCTCATGGTATTTAGTATTTAAACAACTATGAAACTGGCTGAAGTAGGAGGTTGAAATGTTCTAATTCAAACATTTAACTTCTCATTACAAGATTTCCTCCTCTGGGTAAAGGTAGATGCATCACAAGTTTTGTCCTGTCAGATGACTGTAAGGCCCAGTTGTCCACCTCTGACTTGGGAAATCTATCAACGCTTGATACCAGAGAGCCACAGAGTCAGCCTCATAGCTTTCATCACTTAAGAGATTCTGTAACAATTTTTTTTCTGGTTTGCATTCTGCACTCTTGCGAAGAGATTGCCACAAGAAGTTTGGCACTCCAGTTAGGGCACAGGCCCTCTGCCTCAGCACTGGGTGCATGTGGTTAGTTTCTCTGTAAATATTTGATGTCATATTAAGGGAAAGCGTGGGGAAATGTTTCATCCCATGGAATTTTATACTTAATAAGACATATCTTTGCCACCTTGTGAGTCATATTAAGTGTTAAAACTGAACTTACTGTCTCAGAGATGCTTAAGGCTCACAGAGGAGAAGAGCTGAAATTGGAAACAATGACAACAGAAGATTTGAGGCTAATTAAAATAAAAGCATACATCTTCTTGGGAGAAAACTGAGCTAACTGGCTGAATTAGGAAAGTCATATCATAAACATATATATTTTGAAACCATATGACTGTGAGCCATTGTGAAAAGCTTGGATTTTTCTCATAGTCTAGGTTTCTCATCCTGTTAATAGAAACTAGAGTGTGTTTTTACTCATTTCCTCAGCGAATTCACTTTCCAGAAGTGGGCCCTGAAATACTATTAAATCAATTTAGGAGCACCTAGGTGGCTCAGTTGGTTATGAGTCTGGTTTTGGCTCAGATCATCATCCCAGGGTCCTAGGATTGAGCCCTGCATCAGGCTCCCTGCTCAGTGGGGACTCTGCTTCTCCCTTTACCTTTGCTGCTTCCCCTGCTTGTGCTCTCTCTCTTTCTCTGTCAAATACATAAATATAATCTTGAAAAAAATCAGTTTGGAACTTTCAGGAAAGGAAAGCCAAATGTGATAATCCAAATTTGCCCTAGATTAAAGGGTCAATTAATGCATTGAAAATAAAGAATCTTCTTGAAACTTTTAAAGTTAGATTTAAAATTTGTATAGAATCTCCATTAAAGCGAATATATTTTCTTATTATTTTAGAAAGTAAAACAATATTTCTTACCTGACATTCTTAAATTATGCCTCCCCTGCTGTGAGAGAAAGGCCCAGAAAAAATTATTCGGGATAGAAAGAAGATGTAGTCCAGTGACCTGTTTTCCTGTAATTAACTGAGAAAATATCTTCTCATTATGGAAAGTACAGTTGAAAAGATATTGTGCTTGTGAATGGAGTGGGAGGTCTTTAAAAGTGAATGGACCGTAGCACTGAGGGTCCATATCTGGGATCTCTACTCTATTCTATTGGTCTATGTGTCTGTTTTTGTGCCAGTGTTTTTGTGCTGTCTCGGTGATCACAGTGTTGTAGTAAAGGCTGAAATCAGACAACGTGATACCCCCAGTTTTGTTTTTCTATTTCAACATTTCCTTAGCAATTTGGGGTCTCTTCTGGTTCCATACAAATTTTAGGATTGCTTGTTCCAGCTCTTTGAAAAATGCCGGTGGAATTTTGATCAGGGTGGCATTGAAAGTATAGATGGCTCTAGGCAGTGTAGACATTTTAACAATGTTTATTATTCTGATCCATGAGCATGGAATGCTCTTCTGTTTTTTTTTTTTTGTCTTCTTCAATTTCTTTCATGAGTGTCCTGTAGTTCCTCGAGTACAGATCCTTTACCTCTTTGGTTAGGTTTATTCCCAGGTATCTTATGGTTCTTTGTGCTATAGTAAATGGAAATCAATTATCTAATTTCCCTTTCTATATTTTCATTGTTAGTTTATAAAAAAGCAACTGATTTCAACAAGACAGTAAGTAACAAGTGTTGGAGAAAGGGTGGAGAAAGAGGAACCCTCTTACACTGTTGGTGCGAATGCAAGTTGGTGCAGCCACTTTGGAAAACAGTGTGGAAATTCCTTAAGAAATTAAAAATAGAGCTAACCTAACCTGCAATTGCATTACTGGGTATTTACCCCAAAGATACAGATGTAGTGGAAAGAAGAGCCCTCTGTACCTCAGCGTTCATAGCAGCAATGCCCACAGTGGCTGAACTGTGGAAAGAACCAAGATGCCCTTCAACAAATGAATAGATAAAGAAGATATGGTTAATATATACAATGGAGTATTATGCTTCCATCGGAAAGAATGAATACCCAACTTTTGTATCAACATGGACAGGACTGGAGGAGATTATGCTGAGTGAAATGAATCAAACAGAGAGAGTCAATTATCATATGGTTTCATTTACTTGTGAGGCATAAGGAAGATCACAGAGAGCACTGGGAGATGGAGAGGGGAAGTGATTTGGGAGAAATCTGAGGGGGAGACAAAGGATGAGAGACTGTGAACTCTGAGAAAAAAAAATGAGGGTTTTGTGGGAGGGGATGGGAGGTTGTGTGAGCCTGGTGGTGGGTATTATGGAGGGCACGTATTGCATGGAGCACTGAGTGTGGTGCATAAACAATGAATGTTGGAACACTGAAAAAAGAATAAAATTTAATTTAAAAAAAGTAAATGGAAAAGAGGCCTCTTTAAGTAGATGTTAAGACTCAAATCAACTTCACTCTCCTAATAATTATACTTACCCATTTACCCTTTAAATTGATTGCATGTTGATGAGCAGAATCATGGAACCAACACTTCTGGTTGTTAAACACTCCAGATTTATTTGTTTAGTTATTTATTTGTTTGTATGTTTGTTTAGTATTGAGGTATAATTGAGACACATTATATTAGTTTCAGATGTAAAACATAATACCATATTTGTACCTATGGTGAAATGATCACCAAAATAAGTCTACTTAACATCTGTCACTCCACTCCAGTTTTGTTTTTTCTTGTTGCTTATAAGACTACTTTTAAAATTTGGAACAAGTGAAAGGAATTCATGTGCATTTTCACTTAGTAATTTTTTTCCAGCTATTATTCAGAGAACAGCTGATCTATCAGTTGACTTGTATAAATCCTCTAGTGCTGAAATCATCATTAAATTACATGTGTCACACTTATTATATTTTATTTTTTTCCTTAATATAGAAATGCTAATATGTAGAACTATTCTTAAATCACATTGATGTATTCCTCCTCCAAAGTGTTGAAATGAACTAGAACAGACTGCACGTGAATACATCTGTCTGGTCTATTTGGAGAGACATTGTCAGGAAAACAATGAGGTTTCCTGACATCTGGGCAACTCAACTTCATTTTAGCTTCATTAATGATGCACATTTAGATAGCAGGCAAAACAGCCTCTGAATAACTCAATTACACTGTGTATTAATGGTGATAACAAAGCTCTTTCCAGGAAGGCAAGAGAATATGCCACTAAGTACGCTAACCCTAGTAATTGCTTGAGTCTGAACTGCTTCCATTCAAATAGACTAATGTACTTCCAGATAGCATTTCATTAATTCCCAATCAATAAACAATTAACAATGCAGAGGACATTATTATTAAATAATCCAAATCTTACATTTTCAGGAGACTTTTATTGCTTGTCCTTGTGATAAGCTTTATAATTATTCAGAACTAGAAGAGCTAAAGTGCATTCTGAATATATTAGTGAAGATGCAAACATATGTCTCAACCAGTTAGGGAATATTTGTCATTTTTCATTCAAAAATAAACATAAACTCTGGAAGCAATAAATTAATGTTCTATAACTTTCATTGGTGTGGAAATAGATTGTTTTATCACCAAAGGTATATTTTATGAGAGACTGCAGCATTGGCCCCTTTAAAATCATCAGCTTGTCTTATATTTGCTTCAATACAAGGATAACTGATTCTCAGGCACCAATTATGGTCAAACTTAGGAATCTTGGAATAAAAAGAGTTTTGTTAGCATTTTTGAAAGGAAAGAATAATGTTCAGAAACTTATTTCTTTGAAATAGTTGCACACATATTCTGAAGGTTCCTTTTTCATATATAATTATTCTCATAGTGTTATATCTACATTTCTATTTATTCAGCCGGCACCATTTATTGGCAATGAGTAAAAGAATATCAAAATACTGTTCCTGACTTCATGTAGTTAAAATCTAAATATGGCAGAGCCCTTTCTAGAAAGCACTTTCGACTGCAACTGCTCTTTAGAATTTGTATCTTTTTTTTTTTTTTTTTTAAAGAATTGGGTCAGATCTCAATATTTCCCGTATTTTTACATTTAAAATGCTCAAATAGGGGCACAAGTTAAACTATATGCAGACTGCAGCGGTTTTTTGTTTGGTCCTTTGTTTTAACTATTTGTAAATGCTATTATCTGAAAGTTTGACTAGCAATCTGTTTTGGTCTATGTGGTGTTATATTAAGCAAATGAGCCTGTATAGACTTGATCTACCAAAGGATTCACTTTTTTCCCTAACCTTTTCAATCCAGGTACAATATTCATGTTCTCAGTTTTGAAGGTTAATAGAATTTTTAAAAATAACTCCCTTTCCTTTGCATTGGATGGAGTTTGGAACTGAAAGCAGGGATGATTTTCTGCCATATGCTTGGTTAAATTGAGCTGCTTAAGTGTGAGGTTATGTTGTATTTGCAATAGATTCCATCCCAATACCTGAAGTGCCTTGATGGAAATGCCTTTAGGTAGACATGAGCTGAAATGTGGTGATACCATAGAGGTCTTTGAGGTGACCTGTTAGGTTTTGCTTTTAGACTATTCTTCAGAACTATGAGCTGCTTCTGCTTTTTTCTTGGTAAAGCTGTTTAAGGATTACTGAGCTTCCTGGGATATGTTCAGTATCTGGGAGGGCTTTCTTAACTCTTTCTCCATGGTTTACCATTGTTACTACTCCTTCCATCATATGAGGATCCTTTTTTTCCTTGCTTGTTCCTACCTACTCTCACTCATTTTTGCCAAGCTTGTGCCTCTTACTGCTGACTTCTTACTGTCTACTCATTTAACCTTTTTTTTTTTCCTGTCTTCTCTCTTGTTTTTCCTACATATTTTTCCTGTGGCTCTTAATTTTGGTTAAAATGCGACCCAGCCCATGACGTTGACCAGCGAATAATAGTGCTGCTTACCTCCTTTCTGTTAAAAATTACTGCATTTTTCTACATTTTCCTAATAGTATCATCATAAGTATTTTATATCAAAATAAATAACATGTGTACAATAGCCCAAGGTGATTTCGACTATTTCACTGTGTTCAGTAGTGACAATTCTGTTAGCTATGAGCAAATTATGACAATAACAGGGAAGTAACACATTTTACAGATAGGTCAACTGAAACACAAAGGGACTGCTTATAAGAGTTGAATCTTTCCACATCCTGTGGTCACTGAGCATCGCCATTGCTCTGCTAATATTTTTGGCATGTTTTCCATGCCACCCCCAACTGCTGAAATTCCTTTCATCCATCAAGTCTGGCTGAAAATATTATATCTTCTATGAAGCATTCTGTGAACTATTCAGGCAGAAAGAATTGTTCTTTCCTTGGGTGACTTTGTTCTAACCCCTCATAGAGCATATTTTACATTGTGTTATATTTAGCTGCATATGGTTCTGTATCTACTTTATTGGGAATTCCATGAGAGTGAGCAGGCTGACTTCTTTATATTATATCGCAAGTGTTTAACACAGAGACTGAAAATAACTACTCATTTACTTGAACTCATTTTTAAAAATCATCTCGGATTCGGTGCTGCCTCCAGTAGTTGAAGATGGCTAAGAAACAGAGAAGTGGGTGTTAGTATATTTTTATTAGCTAAAGCACTGTTTATTTTCCTCCAAATCACTGTATTTCTCTTAATTGTATGAAATGGTTGGATTTGAGTGTAAATATGGAATATTCACTAGAGAGAATTAAACCCATCAATCATGTAAAACAAACATGGCTCGTGTAAAGACATAATCACCACAGGCTTCAAATCTCACACAGATAGCTTAATTTAAAATCAGTAAAATATTTTAAATCAAATCCACCAAATATCATGTATTCTTTACCATAAAATGTATAAAATCTAGTTATGATTAATGGCATTATTATGAGTCCCAGATCTCATTACTGAGTATTGCCGAATTTACTTGCAGTTCAATGTTTAAATATAGTAAGATTAAAACTATTCAATGAGTCCTTATAACTTGTAGCAAATCATTATTACTTCCTCCAATTGCTATTGTAATAATATTAATCATAATGAATTCCTTTGAAATTCAGTGGAGCAGTAATATATTATTCCATATGCATTTCCACTATAAATTAGCTCTAGTGACTTAAATGCCTAAGAACTATTATTAAGTTACTATATAACACCTGCGGAATCATAATCAGACCAAGGAATTGATTCCAAATGAAATTATTATGACCAGTTCTACTAGAAATGGAAATCAGATAAATGAACAAAGATGAGATATCCTAAAATAATTTCTAAATAGTGTAAGGTTATTTAATTTCCTTTGCAAATAGGTCTGGTAGACTTCAATGAGAAAAGATTAAAATGCAAAGACATTTGTCTTCACCTGACAAAACCCAAGAGAGTTCAGTCATGTAGGTTACACATGTCTCTAGTCTAATTAAATGGTGGAAAGTATTTATGGGTACAATAGGACCATAGCCCCAAGGTGTATTTGTAATCACCTAAAGTTTCCTGATCACAACAGCAGCAAATAATGAGGGCAGGAAGAGACAAAAGACAGTCCTGTCCCTCTTGTCACTGAATGGATTTTCCACTTTGCGATGTGGGCTACTTGTTGCCCTACAACAGTATTTGGGGATCTCTATCTTAAGTCAAAGTTTCTTTCCTCTCAGTCTTATTATGAATAAAACAGGTGGATGATCTGCTAAAAGAGAAAACTTCAAAAGCCAACTCATAGTATTTAATTTTAAAAGATGCTCTAGTCTAGGACACGAGGGAGGAAGACTCAGGTATCTGGGCAGCTCATAATTTTTTATTTCATGAGTCACTTTGAAATTCCTTTTTTGTTTGGTCTTTGCTAAGAATCTAGCGTAATTGTGTCTATTCCTTCAAATCTATGAATAGATCTATGAATAAAAAACATTTTCAAAGTCAAGCATAAATAATGGTGTGATTAGTGAATATAATGGATTTATTTTACTGCTACTCCTTTCTAATAGGCAGCATTCTCTAAAGTAGGTTGTCATAATTAGAATGCTGCTTGTATATGTGTGCTTGCATGGGTGTGTACAAATATCTATCCATTTGTCTACGTGTCTGTCTGTGTAAAGAAGGCTCATTTCTCAGTTTATCTGTAAATAGTTTTTTTTGAACATACAAACATTAATTAGATAATGTGGAGTTAGGAAGTAAGTAAGGCTTGAATATTTTTAATATGGTGTTGATATATATTAAATGTCACTATCCTCACATTATTGTATTTAGTTTATAATGATTATTCCTTAGAAGAATCTGGCTTCAAATCCAGGCATGTTCATTTACTGGATTTGTTGTTCTAGGCAAGTTATATATCCTGTCTAATATTGTTCTAGACCTTCTCCTCTCTGTAATGGAAAGGTATTAGTAACATTAGATATTATGAGATTTAAATAGAAGAAATCTTCTATTTCATCTCAGTGTAGCCTCAGAATCATTGAATGCAATTAATAAATATTAGTTCTAATTCTGCTGATATTTATTATTATCAACTTATCCACTCTCCTATTTCTTCTGATTTATTTTCAGTTGAAAAGCACATTTAGCCTTTCTAGTGTTTCATTTTTCTTATCTCAAATTTCAGCATTTCCTTGAAATTCCCCCATCAGGAACTGAGAATTCAAAATCTCTCCTCCCTTCATCCAATATCAGTGATTCCATCATACTTAAGAATTAAATTTCATCATTCTAACTATTTTGATTTTTTAAAGATTTTTAAAGATTTTATTTATTTGACAGACATCACAAGTAGGCAGAGAGGCAGGCAGAGAGAGAGAGAGAGAGGAGGAAGCAGGCTCCCTGCTGAGCAGAGAGCCTGATGCGGGGCTCGATCCCAGGACCCTGGGATCATGACCTGAGCTGAAGGCAGAGGCTTTAACCCACTGAGCCACCCAGGCACTCCTATTTTGTACATCTTTATATGCTTTAATTATGCTCTCCTCTCAGGCCTTCCTGGTCTTACTGTAATCTTTCCAAAGAAAGAAATTTGGTCTTTTGTTCTCCCCAACCTGTGTATGACAAATGTACCTCATTTGTCAGAAAGGATATAGTTTAAATAATAGAACATATGTATATTCATGTATATTGAATGATGCTTCAGATGACATCTTAAAATTTCAACTAAACTTTACCAATAAAAAATAGCCCCTCCTTTTTATGTTGTGTAGCTTTGGAGATTATAGACCAAATTCTTACTATAAGTATGAGTTAGCAAAGCATTTAACTTTTGTTGCTGTAACTGGCCAAACTTTATGGCTACTGTTGCATTTATTCCTTCAATGAATCCAGCAATGCAGAGATTATTATCCCAATTTTAAAGGTGAAAAAGTTGAGGTTTGGAGATAACTCGGTCTGTTCATTCAATATTTGGAAGTGAGAGTTAGTCGCGCGGTGTGGACGACTCTTTTTAGTGCATGTTTAATCACATCCAACCGCTAAGGTTTCTCCGAACATTAAAGTCTCACCTTTGCCTCTGTATCTAATCTATAGCCTTATTTTCAAATACATGCAAGAACACTGGATGTTTTCTTAACAAGCAAGCAAGGATGTTTTTATATTTTTCATCTATTTGTTGCGATTTTAGTTTGCCTGTATAGTTATGGCTTAGTCTGTTTGACTAAGAAAAAATAACATAGACTGGTGGATTAATGTAAGTAATCAGAATTTATTTCTCAGAGTTCTGGAAGCTGCGATGTCTAAGATAAAGGTCCTGGCAGATTTGATATCTGATGAAATGCACTTCCTGATATAGACTTCTCTCTTCCTCACATGGTAAAAGGGAAGGAGATGTCTGGGATCTTTTTTTTTATGAGGACACTAATCCCATTCATAAGGACTCCACCCCCATGATCTAATTATCTGCCTAAAGACCCTACCTCCAGATGCCATCATTTGGGGGGTTAAGATTGAACTATGAATTTTGGGGGACACAATATTCTGTCGCAAATTACAAAGATAATGCAGAAGTTTTTTTTTTTTTTTTTTTTAAGTGTGTTAATTTATGAACATATGCTTATTTAGAATGACTAGGTGGGTTACTTCCTTGGAATAATTATTCTATACAAGACTATCTGCCATCTTTTAGGCAAGTATTTAAGTGTGTGTGGGGGGGAATGACCCCTAAGGAATTCATTACCCCTGGAGATAAGAGGCATTCAACAAAGTGCCATACTTTAATGACACTGCATTGAGATTTCATGTAGAAGTTTAAACAGATACAATATTATTGTTATTTTTTAAGAGAAACCCTTAAAAGAAAATAAAGGACATCAAGCATGAGAAGTTGTACATGGATTTCTTACCACAATTTCTCAGTTGTGGATATAATTATGATTGCATACTTGAATGAATTGAAAGTCAAAAAGCAAGTTTAATGTTGTGATTTAAAAAATCCCCTCTCCTATAATGCTTTTTTGAAAAAAAAAAAAATATACACCATTCTCCATCACTCAAAATATGACTGTTTGAAATATTTTATTTTCTACCCCAAATTGTTTTCCACTTACACTAGTCAGTGTTTTATTGCTTTCTTATTCTCTTCATTCTCAAATTTCATTGTAAGACTTTTTAAAAAGGTTGCTTTAGAGATATGTGGGTCTTTTTTCAGGGCTTAATAGATATTTGGGTTAAAAAGTCTTTGTAGGGAGCCTGGGTGGCTCAGTGGGTTAAGCCTCTACCTTTGGCTCAGGTCATGGTCTCAGAGTCCTGGGATCAAGCCCTGCATTGGGCTCTCTGCTCTGCAGGGAGCCTGCTTACCCCTCTCTCTCTGCCTACTTGTGATCTCTCTCCCTTTCTCTGTCAAATAAATAAATAAAATCTTTAAAAAAAAATAAGTCTTTGTAATCAACATGCTGCTTCTTATTCTGTGGAAAGCTATTTCCTACTGTGTATTACAGCCTGGATCCTCTGCCTTCAACCACACCACACGTCTGCCACCGAAATTTGCTCTTCATCTTTGCCAGTATTGCCCCATGCCTTATAGGGCCATTTTCAGTCTGCTAAAATAAGACATGACACATTTTATGGTGGTGGTGTTTTCACAACAAATGTTTCTACACTGAAAAAGTTGTTACTCTGAGACCAATAAATATACATTAAAGTGAATCTTAGTCTCTTCAGGAAAATATAAAAAGTGTCATTTAGGTTTAGGTAGACGAGTTGCTTCATCTTATGAGCGATTTCCTTAGAGTTAAAGTTTTGTGCATATTCTACCTTCTTTTTACAAAGCTAAAAAGAAAACTGAGAGATGATTACATTGGGTAGGATTCTCTTTAGTTAATTATATGGTGACCGCCCCCACCCCAGTCCTCCTTTCTCTGTAGTTTTGCTTTCTGCAGTTTCAGTTACCTGCAGTCAACCACGGCCTAGAAGCAGATAATCCTCACTTACATCATCATCATACATACATCAGAAGGTCAGTTAGGAGCCCAACACTGCATCACAACGCCTACATAGTCACCTTATGTCGTCTGATCATGTGGGCATCTTATCACCTCCCATGATCACCAGGAAAAGAAGAGTAAGTACAGTACAATAAGACTTTGAGAAAGACTACATTCACATAACTTTTACTATGGTATATTGGCCTACGTATTCTATTCTTAGTTATTGTTCATCTCCTAATTTATTGATTAAACTTTATCTTAGGTATGTATTGGAAAAAAACATAGTTTATATAATGTTTGGTACTATCAGCAGTTTCAGGCATCTACTGGGAGTTGGAACATATCCCCTGCAGATAAGGGGGAACTATTATAGTTTGCTTATAATAATCAATACATAATAATATCCTACTATTTACTATCCCCATGATCTTGGACAAAACACATACCTGTCCTAAGCCTAAATTAAGTTTTCAAATCTTTAAATCTAGGCCAAGAATCACAGGGTGATTTCTACATTCTACAGGCTGTATGGCCTTTTTAGCAGTTCTGAGTTTCTACAACAACCTTCTAAGTAAGCTCTGTAGAAACCCCCTATCTTTCATGTCCTTTCTTATACCTGAGTCCAAAAACTCTTATAAATATCCCCAACTAATACATATCTAACCTTTTACAAATACATGACTTTGATGGTCTCTTCTCCATTTTCAAGATCTATTTCTTTGCCTTTCGTAAATTTCCTCCCCATTCTTCTAAAACTCTGGGAACCACTGAAAGAGCACTTCTCAGTTTACTAACTGAATACTCTATAATTATAGCCGTATTCTTAGTAGATAAATATGACTACACTTTTAAACAAAATTAAAGACAGTAGCATCGAGCTTTTTTTTTTTTTTTTTTTAATCTTCTTTTGCCTCCCTCTCATTCCTACCTGTAAGTGAAAATACTCATTCTTCCTTCGTGATAAAGTGTCTTCTTTTATCTCATCAACAACACATTTGCTTCTGCTTCTGAATTCATCAAGTATTTACTGGCTGATTATTACTTCTTGGGCACTGGGGAACAGAAGAGTTATAGCCAAACAGAGCTATTTCATATTTTTGAACAAATGAATAAGTAGGTAGGGTATTAAGTACAACGTTGTAAATATGATAAAGAGGGATGTATTGTACTATAAGAATGCCTAGAAAATATTTCATCCAAATCTGAGTGTCAAAAAAAGGCTGCTTGGAGGAAGTGTCAGGAAAGTATGAGTCAGGAGCGGGAGTGAGAGGAATCAGGAAAATATGACTCCAAAAGAGGAGTGAGAGCATATTTAAAGAGGTGAGTGAGAACATGCATGAAACAGAATAAAGGCTATTGTAACCGGAATGTACTGGGTGAAGAGAAGTAGGACCTGCGGGGCAAGCAGGGGGCAATCACGAAGGGCACCAGAGACCACACTAACATTTGAGATTAGACAGCGATGTGATCATACGTTCTTGAATTCCCAGAAAATAATTTGAACCGATGATGGGCCAGACTAAAATCAAGGAGACCAACGATGAAGCTATAGGAATAGTTCAGGGAAGATAGGAATACAGTACAGGGGAAATGCCCCTCGGTATGAAAAGACATGGATAGATACAGGAGATGTATTAAGAGAGAGAAGTTATCAGCCTTTTGGTGTGTGAAAGAAGAAGACAAGCCAGACAGTAAGGCTGATGCTCCTGCTTTTGGCTTAAAAGAATGAATGTATTTCAGTGCCATTCATTGAAATACACAGTAGAGGAGAAGGAGCAGATTTGAGACAAAGGTAATAAATTTGTTTTGTGGTGTTTTGAGGGCTCAGTTCCTGCAGTGTATACAACTGAAGCTGTCCAGAAGACAGTGGATATAGATGTCTGGTCCTCACAAGAGTAAAAAGGCAGAATCCAATTGCTGTAGATAGAGGGATAAATCATAACAAGAAAGCATATAAACTATAAATGTAAACACCTCTTTTTGGCATAATTAATGTTTCTAGTGAATCTTTTGATTAAGTGATGTTCAAACCTGGCTTCATATTAATCGTCAAAAGAACTTTTAAAAATATTGGCGTTCTGGTTTCATCACAGCCAAATTAAATCTGAATTTGAGGATTTGAGGTTTTCAGAATCCAGGGACTGGTATGTTATAAGAGCTTTCCAGGAATTCTCATATAAAGACAGAGCTAAAAATTACTTATTCCAGAGTTGATCTACTGATTATCGTGTTATGGTGTATTTATAATTTTCAAAATTGTATTGCTGTCTTCTGTCACAGTGGAAGTAAAAGGGTCAGTAAACATAGGCTTTCTGACAAAATAATATTTGATTTACAACATACTTATTGTATGCAACCTTAATCATTGGCAATATTAATTACCTACCTTTACAAAATACCATTTCATGGATATATTCATTTTGGAACTAGAAGCTGTGAGACAGAAATTAATATATATTTAGTATTTCATATTCCTCACACTCTAATAAGAATTTAATATAAGTTATGCCAGGGGCACCTGGGTGGCTCAGTGGGTTAAGCCGCTGCCTTCGGCTCAGGTCATGATCTCAGGGTCCTGGGATCGAGTCCCGCATCGGGCTCTCTGCTCAGCAGGGAGCCTGCTTCCTTCTCTCTCTCTCTCTCTGCCTGCCTCTCAGTGTACTTGTAATTTCTCTCTGTCAAATAAATAAATAAAATCTTAAAAATATATATATATATATATATAAGTTATGCCATATAGTAGAAAAAACCTAAAAACCTCTATTCTGTATGGATGAAGTAAAAATATCTGGATCCTAGAGTTTGCTCACTTTCCCAAGGTTTCATTGTAAATATACTAACAGGTAGACCCAGAGTTCATAAAAGTTGAGGTTGAATCTTTGGGGCATATCATTTTGCAATACAAATTTATACATATCCTTCTTTATCTAGCTGAAACTCTGAGAATGTTTTTATTGCAAAGAAGAGTTAGCACAGGGGTTTAAGGATCAGAATAATACTCTTTTATCTGTTCTCCTCAGGGGGGAAAACATCAATTATCTCTAAATCATAATACTCTATCATTTGACTCTTACTTGAATGTATTTAGAATGTGTTTAATATAAACAGCCATTTGTTTTGCCTGAAAATTAGTATGATTCAATGCATGAAAGATTTTATAGTATATGTACATCCTACCAGTGAATGCTGTCCATAAAATAACTTTTTCTTATTTTGGGGTCTTAATTTTGAAATATATTTCCTATATATTTTATCTTTGCTTGTATTATATTCTACCTTATATTTTTATTTCTTTCTTATATCACACCGAAAGACAAAATTTCAACAAGAATGAGAAAAATAAAAACAATTTGAATTGCTAAAAGCAGGTATGAAAATCAACCCCAACCCCACCAAAAAACAAAAACAAAACAAAAAACCACACACTTTCAGGCGCACGCACGCGCACGCACACACACACACACACACACACACACACACACAGCCTTGGGGAGAAGAGAGAAAGAAAACACCTCTAAGAGGGTGACTTTTGCCAGAACCAGAGTATTAGGTTTACTTCTGGGCATACTCACTTACCAATGGGGTAAGTGGAGATCTAATCTTCAGGAACTCTCTTTCTCAAGTCTACACAGCAAATGTAATATGGGATCTATACAACTAAAACAGAAACAAAGAAACAAAAGATTTGAGGAGCCAGCCCCATCTTGGCCTTGAAATAATGCATTGTTGCCATTAATATATTCATCTGAATATAGCAATCAATGGAATATATCTGGGAAATTTCCCTATGATATTTTCCCCCTAAATTTGCTGAAAAATACGGAGAACTAAGGGTGATCTCTGGCTAGTTAGAAACCACTAAATACTGATTTACTAAAAGGGTATCACTTAAAAATTAAACTGTCTAGAACTGTCTGAAATACCTGTAATAATTTTGTTTAAAATTTTGTTCCACAATTTTTGGGGTCCAAAAAAAATGTATTGCTTTACATTGTCAGGAGAGGAATAATGCATCTATCAGGAGAGGGGTGAAATATTAGTTTTATTGTTTGTATAATAAGATAAGGCCACTAGATATCTACCAAAAATGTATTTTACTTTCCATAATATGAATGTATCCAGCTGCGACCGGCTAGGCTTCCCTTTCATTCTGGCAAGACTATGTGACTGCCTTTCACCAATGAAATGTGAGTGGAAGTAAGGCATGAATTTTTTGGATTTCCTAAGGAACGGATAGGTCTTCACCGTCTTCCCCTCATTTAATGTTGGATGTGGTGGAGTCCAAGGCCATAGGAAATACTGGAGCTGCAAGATGAAGGCAATCTGGGCTCCCAAATCTTCATGCAGTGAAAAGTCTCCAGGAAAATCTGTGCTGAAATGTTATCTGCATGAGAAATTTCTATTGTGTAGTCACTTAAGTTTCAAGGTTCATGATAGCTGCAAGTATTACCTTGAAAGTACAATCAATAGAATTTTTCTAATAATGTTATCAGTTTAAAGATTTATTAAAAGCTATTATCCCCAGTTCTAGTAAATATAGAATTTTGGGGAGTGTGATTATTCATCTTGAAAGTGGGATATGTGGGGAGTGTCTAGATTCCCTAGAATGTTCATGTTCTGCCACCAACCTCAGAAGTAACTCTTTGTAGACCAAGTAGCATATTCGGATTTAACTTTCCTGTTCTTTATTTATGGCATGTCACTCCTCTGTTGTCACAATGTCTGATAGTTCTTTTTATTTGTTTGTTTGTCCCTAATCTCTGATTAGCTACCAAATAGCTTCCTCATTAATGGGTTGAAACAGGCAAAGGAATGTACGTTTTCTATAAAGTTCTATAATCCATGGATCTGATGGAATGGTTATCAGAGAAGGCCTATAACCATTATTCTTGAAATCTACCCTAATACAACTATGGTAGTTCAACTTTCTTCATGAAGGTGTAGGTACAGAGGGCACCAAGGAAGGAATATTTTATTCCTTGTTTTCATGCAGACCTAAGTCTTGGGTCCTAGTGAACTCAGGTGAACTCCATCGATACCCAAAATCTTTTTTATGTTGAGAAGCCAGACAGGAGATCTATACTCTAATAGAATTAGTAGATTTTCTCTTCTTCTACATTTTACTTATAAAACTACTTTACTGTTTTGCCAGCAAGAAAAAAAGTCTAAGGAAAAAAGAGGAGAATGCATACTTTCTTTAATGTTTAATTCAGGGTTGACCTATGTTATCTGTCATAGGCCTTAAGGAAGAGGCATATCCCAGAAAGCAGGCAGACTCAGGCCCTCCAATTATCCCATATTTCCAGCTAGGAGAGAGAAAATGACCATGATGCAAAAACCTTAAATATACTAGGTTTGTATCAGATTTCAGAATTAAAAGCTCGCCACTTAGAATTGCATTATAGGCAATGTCCTTGATCAGTGTTAACAGTATTTGGTAGCGTGGAGGGGGATCAGGGAATGAAATGACTAGGATTTAAAAGCCTTGAGCTCTTCATAGAAGTTGACAGGTATCAGATGATAATGATAAAATAATAGCATTGTTATTATTACTGTAATTGTTATTAATAATCAATAGTACTAGTAATCAATAATATTGTACATGCCCTTGTGTTCTCTTTGCGCACTAGACATTATAATTAAGGTTATAAATAAATAATTTCCAATGAACCACATGTGCGAATTGAGGCCAGATATGTACTGTGCCCAAAGCCTAAAATATATGAAACTGTTTTAAACTCTATTATTTAGGTTTTTGTGGGTTTTTTATTTGTTTGTTTATTTGAGAGAGAGTGAGCATGTGTGCAAGCAGCAGGCAGAGGGAGAGAGAGAATCTTAAGCAGATTCCATGCCCAGTGCAAAGGACTGACATCCTGCCCAGTCTCTTGACCCGAGATCGTGACCTGAGCTGAAATCGAGAGTTGGTAGCTTAACTAATTGAGCCACCCAGGTGCGTGTATTTAAAAGGTTTTTTCATACCTTAGATAGCCTCTGTGTTCATGCCTGAACAAATTGGATGCCAAAAGCCTTAACAACAACAACAAAAACTATATATATATATATGAATATTACCTTCTCTGTGTGCTTGATTTTCTATATATAAACATATGAATACATTTGAATAGACACATTCACATGAATACACAAAATTTAAACAATTTTATTTTAATAGTTTATCCCATATAAATCTAAAGTAAACAGAGAATATAAATTATGATTGAATAATGATCTATATGAAGTCAATGTTAAAGCAAGATGAAATAAATTCATAAGTGGACCTCTAGGGAATCCACTAAGGCATATCTGGAAATGACCTTACATATTATGTAGTTCATAATTTATAAATAAATGAACTGAAGACAAGAAGTTAGGGAATTCACAATGTCATGAAGACATGAAAAGATACCAGATTTCTGTATTCCCAGTCAAATAAATGTTCCTTTGAGCACACATAAATACAAAATAGATTGTTATATAACCTAATTATGCAAAGACAACAAGTAAAAGGTAAATCATGTGTTATTTGAGTGACTTTGACTTATTGCAGCTAAATATAATTTTTGTGATATTGAAAGTACAGTTTTAGGCATATTTGTTTTGGTAAAAATAAAACATAACATATCTTCGTTAATACTATAAGAAAATTTAGTGTATAATTTTTCCTTAATTTAATTTAATTTTTTTCACTTGGGAAAGTCTTGGAAATTGCTTCACCTCAGAATGTATATGTCAGTTCTGGACTGATAGAGGCAGCTATTATATGTATGTCCCCAAATACTTAACAGACCAGATGACAGTCTTTATCAGAAAGAACCCTATGGTTCATCTCCCTCTCCATTTTCCCCCAAATCTCTTCTCCTCTCCATGTCCCCATGAACCATGGGAGACTATGGACTCTGAAAAACAATCTGAGTGTTTTGAAGGGGCGGGGGGTGGGAGGTTGGGTGAGCCTGGTGGTGGGTATTATGGAGGGCACGTATTGCATGGAACACTGGGTGTGGTGCATAAACAATGAATTCTGGTACACTGGAAAGAAATTTAAAACATAAAAAATTATAAAATTAAAAAAAAAAAGAAAGAAAGAAAAGACCTTATGATATTCCTGGACTATTAACAATATACTTGGAGTCCAGGAGATGATACAAAGATTTCACTATCCCACTGTGGCTGCTTCTTATTCTTAGCTGATGTAGCTTAACATGGGCACTGAAATTCCCTCCCGCTGTCTTTGTTCAGCATGTCTTATCCACTCCACTTGGCTTCATCCTTCCATCCCACTGTCAGTCTCCTATTTCATAATGGCCACTCCTCAGATCTCAAGTTCTGGCTCAAACCCTGATCCCTCCAAATTGCAAGTTTCACGTCATCCTGACAGTTCATTCTTTAGCTTAAACATATATCTAGGACAAAAAAATACATAGTTCTCTTATTGACCTGGTTTGTGCGACTTTATGTTAGTGCATTATTTTGCTCAAAGACTGCATTCCTACTAAGAGTAAGGCTAGAAAAGTGACAATAGGAATGGAAAACAGAAATGTTATTTCTCTCTTCCCTTGTTAAAGGACATTTGGGTCAATTCCAAGTTTTCTTGTATATAATTTCTTGAATAATAATCTCTTCTTTCTCCTATTGCATAAAAGAAATGTGTTATCCTCATAGTGGCTGTGGTACAAATAATTTTATAGAGCAAACATGCCAAAGGGAAGTTTAAACAACAGTTGATGCAAACAGAACCCCTGAACTTAATCCATAAACACTGAAAGATCTATAAAGATAACTTTGCCATGTAGCGTAACAAACAATTGAATGCTAAATTCTCTGTTGCTTCTTTTCCTTCCCCGGGTATTTCTTTGTTGGGAGTCTCTGTGATACAGGCTGGAATCCCAATATTGTAAGACTAATTTGGGACCAGAAATACAGACTTTTTTAAAAAATAGGAAGAAGACGTGATAAAAATAAGAACTGTTACGGTATAGGTTGATAAAATGTGATAATTTAGCATTTTCTATTTGCTTTCTCTGTTAAATGTACTTTTTCAGATTCAACATTATAAAAAAGATTAATGTCTTTCAAAAATGTTTCCATAATAGTGTTCCTGCTTATATATAACCAGGATCAATTACAGAACAGCAATCTAAGATTTTTACCAAAAAAAAAAAAAAAAAAAAATCATGTAGCTTTTAAATCTAAACTTGTTCAAACAACTTGTTTGAACAAGAGGGAAAATGTAGGAGAAAAATTCTGTTACTCAAAATGTAGTATCTCATTTTATTCAGTGGAGCTAATTATGCTCTAGTTCATTAATTCACATATGTGTCAAATCACATCTCCCAAAATGCAGCAACAAACAATAAAAAGCAGTTATGAAGAAGCTCATTCTAATGAAATTGTATGATCCGTAATCAGTAAAATTGTTCTAAAAGAATCATAACTTGAGATAGAATTTTTATAATAATTTATGTTCTTTTATCTTTGAAATTAAGAAATGTCGTAATAGTTATATCACAGTTTTTAAAAAAAATCAGTATGATACTCTTTGCCAGCTGCTTAACTTTGCCAGACAGTTACTGCCAAATGAAGGATTTTTGATTAGGCTAAAACATCAAGACTAATCTTTGTACTCTCTCTGGATTTGCTAATTAGATGGTCTTAGAACTGAGGAATGTTAGGGAAAAAAAAAATCAAAGCTGTTGAAATGAACTGATGACATGCAGCCACAAAGTCAATAGAAATATTCTTTACCAGAAATTATCTTATAAAATAATGCAAATTGGGAGAAAAGGCTCATTATTGGCTATTTTAAAAGTACTCATGAGAAATATTAATTGAATTGCTCATGGGAATATTAATTAAAACCAGTTAAAAGCTCCCAAATGTTAAACAAAATCAATGTTTCCCCACTCCTTTATTGTTTATAACTGATACTTTGAGTCAGTGACTTACTATATAAGTGCTATTAAGAGTTGTGTATTTTTAAGATGGGATTGGGAGGGAGACAAACCATAAGTGACTCTTAATCTCACAAAACAAACTGAGGGTTGCTGGGGGGAGGGGGTTGGGAGAAGGGGGTGGGATTATGGACATTGGGGCGGGTATGTGCTTTGGTGAGTGCTATGAAGTGTGTAAACCTGGCGATTCACAGACCTGTACCCCTGGGGATAAAAATATATTATATGTTTATAAAACATAAAAAATTTAAAATTTAAAAAAAGAAAAAGAAAAAAAAAGAGTTGTGTATTTTTAAAAAATATGTAGTGAAACAAACAAACAAACAAACAAAACAAAGAAAAGCCACTTGATAAAAATAAAATCCTCCTTTCTTCTTGCATAATGCCTAAATTGAAGTAAGAGTATCATTTGATACGTAAGCAAATTTAAAACAATGATAGTTCCATCCAGAGATCAGAAATACATGATCACCACACTGTTTCTGGTGACACTTTTTCCATCATACCAATATAAAAGAAAGCAATTTTCAAAGTATTGCTCTTAGTGACTTTTGCTAGAACTTTCTAGAAACTCAATTTTCCCTCCTCTTGTCTTATAACTAAAAGATTGAGATTTTGATCTGCACCAGTTGACCATTTTCATGACCAATTTTGTGTGTGATAGTTATAGCGAAGGCTTTTAAGTTAGCATTTGGTCCATAAACAAGGAGTGTCATTCACAATGAGTGTAGTGTGAAATTTTCCTCTTGGAGTTGAGCAATGCAGTCACTATACCAAACACTGTGTTTCTAGAAATTGCTTTTCAATCTCAAGAATATGCTTCTTAAAATTCTGTGACTTGGTCTGTCATTGACACCGTAGATCTACTGATAAGATGGTGTGTTTTCATATGTACTTAATTGCATCTTTGAATGGAAATTTGTCAGTAAGAGAGATGATGTGACCACAAATTTTTTTCATATACAGAGTGCAGCTTGACTTGATAGAAGCAATTTTCCATTACCTAAGTTCAGGATTCTAGTTACTCAGTGCTATTTTTATCTTTTGTTTTTCCTGGTCTTGAACACTAGTAAGTGCGTATTGAGACAATTCGCTACATTATTCTTACTCTCATATTCTTTCCTGCCTTTGAAAAAATGATATTAAATTCAGAAAGTTTGGTAACCAACATATTTAAGTAAAGTTGATATCTAGAGCCATTTAGTTTTGTTTATTTTTTTTTAACTCTTGATAATATGGAATTGAGAAGGACAAATCCCCAACTACTTTTCAGAATTTTATTTTGGTTATAAATATAGATTTATATAGGATTATAAAATTAGACTAATCAATAGCTTAATGTATCTTTCATTTTTCCTGTATGAGTAAATGACCATAGGATTCTTTCATGCAAGCATTTAATCAACAGTTAGCAAGCATATGCTAACACCACATCTCACCTATATTTTCTGGTGGGAGCAGTGTGTGCTAAAACCAGCTTGCACCCACTTACAGGACCTGATTCTGGACATCTCCTTCCAATCCTATACTCAGTGACCACATACTGATACCTTGAAATAGGCTGTGGTTGGAATATTTGCACTCCCTAATTTGAAAACTGCTACAAATCAGGGGTGTTTTTGCATAGAGAAGTGGTTGTTAAACACTTGCCAACACACCACTTGGAATAACTGTATGGGATGTCTTAAAATAACTATATGAGAAAGGTACACTAATACAAATTTTACAGATAAGACATCTAAATTTCAAAAGTATTAGTTGGCTAGTCCAACATCATATACATAATCAGATCAAAAAGCGAGTCTCAAAGTCTACCTCAAGTGCTTTTTCACCCTTCACCACAGTAGCTAATTTGTATTACTAAAAAATTAATTCCAATATTATTCATCTCTGTGATAAAGTTATCCGGGTGTGTGTGTGTGTGCACGTGTATATACTCTGCGTTATTATATTTAACATAATTAAATTTTGGAGACACTCCCAATGGAATTCTAAGTGACAAGTACAGAAGTCCAAGTTTATTTAAATCGTTGTGATATTTTTCTGCAAAGTAGAGCTCTCTATTTCTATTTAATGTAGAATCTTGCTTTGAGAACTGGATTCCTGATGTAAAGCGAGCACTGGTAAACAATGTGAATGTTATTGACATCTTACCCACTGACTTGAAGACATTATTTCTCAACATAGGAGTACCTGTGTAGGGAAGATTATGACCAATATATTTTAGATTTCTACCTTTAATACTGGTATAGAGTAGGGAAGGAAAGCATGTTAATTTGGAATGAAGAGCTGAATTTTTCATCAACTTTTCCAAAAATGTCATGGCTGTCTCTAAACCTAGTATTTCTGGGTGCACTAATAAATACCCAGCAGGGATAATTCATTGATTCTGACACTAATACTGTGCTCAGAAATTTTTTCCTCTTTATTTATTTAAATCATCAGTCTCTGACCCAGTCTACATCAAATAACTGAAGACGGGTCTATCTGGCACCTTTCAATCAATATAATGGATACTGCTGCATGTCATGATTTCAAAGCATGATATCCTAAAAGGAATGCAATTATTAATACCAGAGGCTAGTTTTAGTAATAAATTCTAAAAAAATTAATAAGCATTCCTCTTTTATATACCTCAATCCTATTTATCTTCTTTTAATTACTCCAGGTAGTTAATATTCAAAATTTGATTCTTACTGCAGCACTAGAAAAATTTCTCAGCCTCTTTAGGTAAGAATCTATTTGTGTGATAGTGGGAGAATAAAAAGAATACCTATTTTCAGACACAGGAAAACAATTTTAATATGTGGTTATTGGCAGTATATACAATAGTGGAATGGAATAACATACAACTCTATTGTTAGAGAAAACATCTCTATGATAACTTAATGATTACTCTGATATAAGATTCAGATGAAAGTAATGGATGGTATTTCATGGATTTTTAAAATCTGTTTTTCAGAGTCACCTGGGTGCTTCACTTGGTTAAGCATCTGATTCTCAGTTTCAGCTCAGGTCATGATCTTAGGTTGTCTGGCTCGATGCTTAATGGGCAGGCTGTTTGAGATCCTCTCCATTTCTCTCTGTCCCTTCCCTGCTCATGCTCTCTCTCTCTCTCTCAGAATAAATAAGTGAATCTTTAAGAATGTACTTTTCAGATATATTTTTGGTCTTTTATCATAAATTGGCTTATTGTTGCATTCAGTGTTATTTATCTTGTTGCCTAAGGATTACACCCCCAAAATTTTGATTTGAGGAACTAAAAAATATGTAAGTATCTCAAATTATTTTTCTATACAGACATCAACTGAATTTGTGATGTTCTATCATTTGAAATTAATTTATTTAAGATAAACATTTTCCTATCTTTATGTATGTGTGTATATACACATATATGTATCTATATATGTACAAAGTATACACACATACACACACATATAGTATTATTTGTGTGTAGGGGTGTGTGTGTGTGTCTGTCTGTCTGAATTTCTTTTCCTCAAAAGGCAAACACTCCAGGGGACTAATTCAGTGAGTCACTGACACATTACTATGAATTAACGTCCTCCACCACCACCACTCTTGGAAATAACTTATAACATCCCTCTCTGATAGAAGAAGTGACAATTTACAGGAAGGAAAAAAGCCAGAAGAAGAAAGTTGTTGGACTAAAAACAAACAAGCTATTTTAGAGTTGCCAATGGCAAGTTCTGGCTGTATCTGTCTGATACAGATTCTAGAGGGCTGTCAGAAAATGATTTAGTCTTTCAGACCTGGTAGTGAACTTTGATGAGAATCTAGAAGACAGCTTTCTATTTACAAGTGGGACAACTGAGGTCCAAGTACAGACTGAATACAAAAGAAGAATGTGGCCCCTCTTCCTTTTAAGGATACCCCTTGCACAGATTACTTCCACTCACATTCCTTGGCCACAGTTTAGTACAACTGGCTGTGATAAAGCCAGGGAAATATCCTTAGTATGGGTGGAAATGTGTCCAGGTACATGTTGGAAATTCTATTACTAATGGGAAAAAAGGGGAGGGGTTAGGGTTATCATTGAGAGATGATGCCTATCTCTCAACAACTGGTACTTTGACTACCCAAATAATGGTAGGATCCCTTTTCTTATATGTGAACATTCTTGCCCCTTGCTAAGGAAAATAGCCTCAAAGTTATAGTCAGTTCATGTGTACAAGTAAAAGTCCAAATACTTGGGATGTGGTCGCATTCAGATGTGATATCCCATGACTCTGAGTCATGGCTTTGACACCTGTCTCTGCCTCACCTAATATATAGTATGAAAGAGGAGCAGTCAATATAAGCACAATAAAATTCACTTTGAATGAGGGGGAAGTGGGGATGACACATAAATTTCTGTGATTGTTGTGATTAATTCTCAGGTTAAAAAAACTGAAGCCAAATATCTTACTGAGGCATATATATATATATATATATATATTTTGAGATTTAAGACCTTATTCTTTCATTACTAGCCTCTCTGCTCTGTTTGCTCTCAACCTAATTAAAACCACCTTGATATTGAAATTATCTGTTGGAATTTTGAGTGAACTACTATCACAACTCTCAATAGTTCTGATTCATTTGAGTAAGATAAGTAAGAGTAAGATATAGATATCAAAGTACCAGTTTTATAGATGTGACTGGAAAATTTAGCTCGAAGAACGTGCTTTGAACCTGAGGTCCAAATGAGGTTTTGATACTTTTGTCCTTTAAATCAAGACCTTACAATCCATCTGCAGAGACAGTTGGATCTTTAGAGAACATATATACCTAGTCAATCAATTGGGTTTTGTCCATCCAACTCAGAGAGCAGGGAGGAGTTGTCCTGCTCAATAGGACAGCTGGGGGGCATTAGATGACAAGGGTGCTGGAGAGAGAGAGCCAGAGAGTAATGAATAAAAGAGAGAGAAAGAAAGAGACTAGGGAGAAAGATACAGAGAGAGAAGGAGGGAGGGAAAATGCATGAGGGCAAGTTATGGGCACACATCAGGAAAACTTATCCCATACTCTTGAATCTAAAAAGGCATTGTGAAGGGGAATATCAAAGACAGTAAGAAGTACAACACAAGGCCACACAAGGAATTGTAGGGAGAGTAAGGAAATGGTTTTCCCTACCTTGTGTTTCTTCATTTTATTACAGTAGATGATTTTGATGTAATGTTGATATTATTGCTCATAGGAACAATGCATGCCTACATTTCTCCTAAAAAATGTCCAGAATGTAAACAAGCACTTCTGTTTAATAGTTTTCTAATTTATTTGGTGGATATTGGAGTATCCACAAATTTGATAAAGAAGTTGAATATATATTTTACTTAATTTTTATTTCCAAAGAGTCTTTTCTCTTTCATTTCTCGTTCTCTCTTCTCCTTCTCCCACCCCTCTCTCTTTCTGTCTCATCACTTTTATTCCATAATTCCATAACCTCTGCTTACAGAGAGAGGATATTGCCATAAAACAAAGTTGTGCAAATTCTTTAAGCAAAAATCTAATACCTTAAAATCAAACGGGTCTATGAATGTCAAGCAATGATGATTGGAGTGGTATAAATATCCCTACTCATAGCTGGAATGAAAAGCTTTCTTTTTGATATTAGAAATAATTTGGCTGCCATTAAGAAAATTTTAAGAAATAGAAAATTGTGATTTATTTTTAAATAACACTTTATAATGTATCAAGCATTCTCAATGTCCTCTCAGGTATTCATCATAGTACCTCTTAGACAGCTCTATAACATAAATCATTATTTTATACACTAGGACACTAAGGACAGGAAAGACACATGACTTTGTCCAGTGTAGAAACCAATTCAGGCTTCTAAATCTGGCTCTCCAATTTCACATCCCTCCCTCTCTCTACTACAGCATGCTAAAGTCACTAGT
Organism: Mustela lutreola; assembly: GCF_030435805.1. Lineage (NCBI taxonomy): Eukaryota > Metazoa > Chordata > Mammalia > Carnivora > Mustelidae > Mustela > Mustela lutreola. The sequence continues at coordinate 98,216,280 of NC_081298.1, read as the reverse complement.
GAAAAAGCACTCCATATGTCACACAACATGCCATAAGATTGTCCAACTATTTTGAAGAAAATCTCCTGGAGAAATCAATGACCAAGAGAGAATTGCAGAAAGCAGATGGTGTCATCAGCACACTTCTGGTGTGGCATCTGTGGTTACTTCTGTGCCTCTAGATTGGATTGTACTTACATCAAAAGAGCCAATATGTGCAAAAAGAAAGAAAATAATAATAAAATAAGAAAAAAAAAAAAACCTTTCAGCACGGGCACATTTACTAATTACAGAACTGCTGATGGATATTAACCATACTATGTGGTGTGTATGGTGTGGTGTGGTGTTATGAGTGTGTGTTTGTGTCCTTGAGCATTAGCAGAGTCTTACCTAATGCTCAGTGAATGCTGTAAAGCTTGGAAGCCCAGAGGCCAAAGGGGCCCCAAGAGACTCACCTAGAAACCACAGTAATGGAGTTGCAGTGGTAACCCCCTACCTAATTACAGATGGTGCTCAAGGCAAAATCCCATTAAGACAAGTTTTATGGGTTTGTTGTGGATTGGCTGTTAGAAATTACACCATTAGTACACAGAGCCTGAAGTCGGAGCAGTACTGATCTCCAGTCACTACAGAGAGATAATAAATGGAAAAAAAATTAAAACCCCCCAAGCCCCACACTCCAACTTAAACAGGATTCTATTGTAAGAAAATATGCTATAAGTCAGCTAAAAAAGTAACAACTCTAATTGCAATTAACATATTTTTAGAGCTCTATTCCAAAACACACTCACCTATTTTTTTTTTTTTCATTATGAAAACAAGCTAAAAAGATAGAATATGTGAGGTGCCTATGATTTTCACTTTGAAGCAGCATGTTTTTCTAGTCAGGTCACTGACGCACGTCGCTGGACTCTCAGTCCTGTCTTGGCCTAGATCTGTGATGGATTTACGTAGAGGGAACGTCAGGCAAATGTTGACTCTATTATGATGAAAGAAGGGGTTTGCCCCCTGGTGAATTATGCTGGACCACGTGTGTAGCCCAAGATCTTAAATAGCATGTTTAACTTAAGGTCAAGACTAGAAGCATACCTACTCTCTCACTTTTCCTTAAGTCTGCTCTAGGACATTTAGGCTCTTTTACTGTAATGACAAAGGAAATCTCAAAGGAAAAACCAAAGTAGAGAAAGCCAAAACCTAGAGTAGAACAGGGCTAAAAATTCTCAGTTAATGTTTCTTCTTCCTGAAATCAAGTCTGGTAGATCCACAAATATTTTCTGTAAATGTCCAAGTCACAAATGCAAATCGAGCTTTGTGGGCTGTAAGATCTTCCTTGCAACTTTTCAACTTTGCTCCTGCAGATGAAAGCATTCATAGACAATCTGAAAACAAATGGACATAGCCATATTTGTTGTGGAATTGACTGGATGTGGCCTGTGGAGTCTATTTTTTGTCCACCATCTAGATCTTCAATAAGTGGGCTGCTCATCCTGGCACAAGGGGGTTCCAGGACATCCCTCTCACTTGAAGAAGCTGCAAGAAAAGCAAGGGAGAGAGGAACTAGTAACACATATTTCTGCATTCCAGAAAACAAAATAAGGGACCACTTTTCTCTTCCTTTCATTGTTATCCCTGACCCTACCTCTATAGCTTAATTTGTTTTTATTTCCTTGAAGCATTCAAAACTACTCTTCAGAGGCTGAGTTTGTAGGCTGTAGCTTTAGTCTGAATTGTATTTAAAATTAAATACAGTAACATAGAGTAATTCCCAAGAAATATATTTAATATGATTTTATATTAAAGATGACTATACCACATTCTAAATTTTTGATAGTCCTTGCTTAAGTTTTTCATGGCATAAGTCAAGAGGTGAAGAGAAGTTATCATGAATTAAGTAGGAACCTCGACAAGCATTTTTTATTCCTTGAACTGATTAAAGGTCATTCAGTTAGCTTGCAAAAATCGAGAATCATTCAGTATTCTCGGCTATAGTTTTCTTTTCCTATTCACCTAAAGAGAGGGTAAGTTGGCTTCCTGACTACCTATCTCATCAGCACCAACAGCTTCATCCTATGCCCTGAAATTATTTAAGGCACGACTGCCTTTAAAATTCATGAACCCATATTTGCCCTCAATGTTCCAGTCTTTGATCTTTCACCACTGATTGTTCTACATCATCAAAAATCCTCAAAGCTCCTCCGTGAATAGTGGTCAGGTCCACAGACACACTGCAGAATTTGATCTTGAAACTGCACAATTGAAAGACTACATCTCATCCCCCACTCGTGCACTTGTTTAAACATATTCATAACACTTCAGAATGGCTTTTGCTGTTATTCAGTAAATTATACATGATACCACTTTTAATGTTTTAAATGAGAGAACTGACAGTCAAAATAGAGAATTCCAATTAACACTGAATTTTTATTTTATCAATATTTTAAAGGATTTTAAGCATCAGATATGAGGTGTGATTCTAAAGTGTGACTTTAGTCACAAACCCAAACTTTCACATCCACATGGCTCCTGTCCTTCTATTTGATTCAACAAACATTTATTATGTGACTATTATATGTCTGATATCAAGCCATATAAAATTGGAAAGGCATATTCTCTAACTTCTAAGAGCGTGAAACTTTGAAAGGCAGTTAGGGTATGTGTTTTATAAATTCAGCCAGTTCATTGGAGTCATTTCAGAGTAATTATTTTTAAAGGGCAAGACCTCTGAAGTAATAATTCATACAAAACATAAATCGTATTAGATTAGAGGAGTTACCTTCTTTTACCCACTGTGCCCCACTGCCTCCTGTCCCAACTGCTGAGAATCCTGCAGAGGGACGTCAGTGCTTCAAAGCTGAAACATTCTTGAGAAAGAGACCAAAACATTAGACTGAATTAGTAAACCGAGAAAGCCTAAGGCACAAACAGGAAACTAAATGACATATGTTTATTTATTTGCTGCCTCTCTCAGTGTATTAATTAGGATTTCATTGGTTGCAAGGGGTGGAAACCCAAGTAAATTAGTGGAGAGAGAGCAGAGAAATATATTGACTCTTGAAATACATGACTGTTGAAAACCAAGCTATAAGGAAGGCGGTAACTCTGAAAATCTGCCATCAAGACTTTTCTATTTTATCTTTTGTATCTGTTTATCTATGGCATATGCTTCAGTATCACTCATGCTTGATCTATAGGAATCATGGCTGTCAAAAAGAACAAAGTTTTGTATCTTGCCATTTTTATAATAGAGAGACTTTTACAGATTTCTTAATCCCCTCAAGTTCTTAAAATCCCAGGGAAGGAATTTCATTGGCTCAGTTTTATACATTCACATCCCAAAGCAAATCGACTGTATTTATAAATATGGTAGTGCCTCAGGTGGTCATGGAGACATAACAAAAGAGGGCTTTCAGGAAAAGTGTGAGATAACCACAGACAAAGACATCTATAGAGATCCACTACAAACATATAAAAATGTAAATATTGCAAATGCTAATACCCATAAATGCAAATGAAAAATAGTTGCTGATTTGCCATTTGAATGGAGAAATAAATGAAATAGATGTAATATATTATGATTCTATTCATCATCTTGACACATTTTCATATGCCTTCTCTTTGGTTCTAGTGAAACTAGGAGGAAGTTTCATGTTGACATGAGTTTTTCTGAGGTAGGTTTTTGGGGATGTTAGGATAAGGAGCAGTGTGTGGGTGCAGTTGAAAGATAATTTCTTTTCCTGATGAAAGTACCGTTACCATCTTAGTTAAAATTCATGAAAATGTCAGTTGTAACTCAGGTCTCCTTTACTTCATCAGTTTGCTCTTCAGTAATAGAGTGATGGGCTTCATTAGAAAGAGTGAGCCAGAGAATGCATGTGGTATATACAAAATTTGGGGGATCAAATATAGAGTGAATCTGTAGTAGTATTGATTGGCAATGGCATTGTTTAAAGAGTTTTTATTTGTAAGATTATTAGGTAGTTTTATTTATTTTTAGAAAATGTGTATTTTTAAGATCTTGGATAATTTTTCATAAAAGTACTCTTAAATACATTTTATATCTTACTAAATCCTCTAAACACTCACTGAAGGGAGAAACTTAGACCCCAAAGGAGGAAACAATTAGATTCTTCAGTTTATCAAAAGTGGAACTTAGGGAAAAATAAATTCACTTACGGTAATTCCTAAATGAAGTCTCAGACTCACCTATTGTTTCAAGGATAGAAGTAAAAAAAAAATAACCTTGTGATAACTTGGTTTTATTTCTTAAATCTCACATAATATTTATTACTTTAAGAAGATAATTTAAATATAAATATAACAACTACATTGCATGCTATTAGAAAGGATTTTTGTCTTTGTTGGATGCTTACTTTATAAATATGTGAGATAGGGTTTCTTTCAAATATATTCTGAGTACAGCCAATTCTAATATAAGATGATGTATGTATTCCCCCAGCTCACTGTGCTGTGTAGAATTGCACAGTAAAAGTCACAAGGCATATGGGGAAAATGAGATTGGGTCACAACACTTAAGAACTTTATTAGTGCCCCTTTTAAGAAAAGATAAGAACCCAGTAAAAGGAAGCAGCACACTTTCGCACACAGTAAATGGTGAAGAAACATGGGAATATTGCCCCAACATGACACTTGACCTTGAAAATGGCTACAAATTCGGTTGTGGATATAGGCATCAGAAACTCTTTTAGTTTTTATTGCTGGCATACCAAATCACTACAAACTTAGTGGCTCGAAACAGCACCCATATTATATCTTGTGGTTCTATAGGCCAGAAGTCTTGCACACCTCAACTGCATCCTCTGCTCAGAATCTCACAGGTAACATCAAGGCTGTCCTCGAGGCTGCAATCTCAGTTAAAGCTCTGTTTTTCTTCTGAGCTCATTCAGGTTCTTAACAGAATAGACGTTGGGGAGGCAGGATGGAGGCCTCTACTCCCTCCGGCGGGACTGTGTCCTTCCTGGCCAGCAGGACAGCTTCTCTAACTTCTTTCATCTTTGACCTTAAAATTCTCTTTTTAAGGGCTCACATGATTAACTAAGGCTCACCCAGAATAATCTACCTTAAATCAGTGAAAGTTAACTTAGGGATTAATTACGTCGATTAGGGAACTTAATTATATCTGTCAATTTTCTTCACCCTTACTATATAATATGTCATAATCATAGGAGAGATAACCTATCACCTCTGGAAGTTATAAGTCCCTCCCACCCAAGAGCAGAGGATAATATGAGGACAGGACTCATTGGAGGTCATCTTTGAATTCTGGCTAAGACAGAACAGTTGCTGTTTGTGAGTTATTGCGATGTGGTAGAGGTAGAGCTAATTGAGAATTGGATGGAAGGTTCTAACACAAGATGTGAACCAATGGGGCTCATAGCTCACAAGTGAACTGAGGCAGCTGGTAGATGTTTGAGATGTGCATATGTGTGTGTTTTGTGTATTCCTACATAGTGGCTCTGTTCAGCTGGGTGTACTTTTGGCATTCAGCTAGCGTTTCTCACAGATGAAATCATGCATAAGCAAACACAAAATTTGTATTACGTTCAAATTGTTCCTTAATATATCAGTTGTGTTGGGACTAATGTGCATTTTTAAAACAAGCATTACAGCAGAATGAACTATACATATTTATCTTTCTATCACTTTCAATACTTAAAATAATGTTGGCATATAATGGAAGTTTTGTAATGCCTTTTAAATTGAATAGAATTGAAATAGACTCTGGAATTTGAGAGAGGTTCATGAATAGGCTTTATTTCAATCCATCAAGTCCTTGCTGAGTTGTGTTCATGGTTTTAAAGAGCCATAGAGGAATAGAAGTGGGCTGCATATATGATCTATCTACATAATCATGTAAAACTCACAGAGAACAAAAGAGGAGAGATTCAGGAAAGGATATTGTAAAGGCAGTATGATATAGACTGGATAGCTGAGTTCTAATTTGAAGATTACCATTATGATCTCCATTAGGTGTATTTTGTCTGGGTTCAAAAATATGTGTTTGGGACAAAGTGATTTTCTAAGAGAAAATGAGTTTCTGTAAAAAAAAAAATTCAGAAAGACATAAATAGGTGTGCCTCTATTTTTCACTTGTGTGATTTGGAAAACTGCCACTCAGGTAATTAAGGCTCCACATTATATTGAAGAAATCCCAGCACATGTCCCCAAAAGAGCATCCTCATCAGAGAGATGACCAGGGGCCTAAGTAAAAACAGCCAGGTGTTAAAACAAGCCGTGTCAAAAATATTTGACATTCGTGCCACGGCAATATTAGGGATGCATCATGTAGACACGATCTCATGGAAATCTTTCAGGAATGTGGAAAAGGCAATAAAAAAAAATCCTCTTTGAAGATAAATGATGGGTGGCCATCCTTAATTCAAGTTAGCCCCTGAATTACTGCAGAAATAACTAAAGATGTGCAAAATAGCAGTATTCTCAGTTGTGAGATACAGAAAGAAAATACCATAAAAACAAGATAGATGTAAGAATTGTGTGCAGTGGGCTTTAACCAAAGGAAGTGTTAAGCTATAATTTAATAAATGCAACAGAAAAAGCTCTCCTTAAATATATGGGTTAAATGTGGCATGGAGAAGAAAAATTTTGTGTTAATTAGAAAAGAAAGTGGGAAAATAAAATAAATGCAGTGGCTAAGAGTAAACATGAAAAAGACAATAAAATTTGAGTGCTAATGAATTCAAATGATGTTACACAATGAATTTCCTTTAAGTTTGGTAATGGCATTGTGGTTATGTTAAAAAACTTTTTCTTAAGGTTTTTATCTTTCAGAGACCCTGCTGATGCAATGACATTGGGGGCCTGGGGAACCATTGGGAGAAGTAGGTAGAGGAGTAGATGAAGATTTGCCTGTGTTGATAAGTGAGTGAAAGTCTTTGAGAGATTCAGTAATTTTTCTACTAATGTATATGTTTTCATTCTTCCCTGACAAAGAGAAAAATGAGTCCAGTTGCAATGAGTACGTACACCCAGCACCCAGACCTTAGATTCTAATGCCATTCTCAAAAAAACACTCAGATGGACAATTTCCTCTGGCACAGGAATATACACAGTGAACACGGAGCATCTTGTAGTGTCAGAAAGTAAAGAAGAGCTCAAAGGCCAAAACAAAGGGGCATGTCAGTGGGACACAGGAGCCAACAGGAAAGAAACATAATTGCCAAAATTGGCACAATTGGGACCACAAAATAAATAATATAACCTACAGTATTAAATTAATGGCCATGAGTCCGCATGATATAAACAGAAGATCAAATAGATAAATAAATGGGGAAAGAGACAAGCCTCCTGCACAGAAGAATTCCAAATCATTTACAGATGTTAACTCTTCCAGGAGATGGAGCTGAATTTCCTAACCTTTGAATGTGGAGTATACTTAATGACTTATTTTTACAGAATAGAGCACAAAAAAGGGGGTTGGAGTGGGGACAGTAAAAATAGTAGAGAAATATGCCAAGCAGCACTTCTGCCAGGTGACCAAGATGAGCATGATCTGTGGTAAGTCATCTCAATAGCATGTACACACTTGATATGATGTAATGGGAAGAACTTTGCCTTTGGTCTTCTCACCAAAACCCAAGGTTCCAGTCTAACCATAAAAAAACTATCAGACAAATCAAAACTGGACAACATTCTACAAAATATCTGACTAGGGAATCTCAAAACTGCCAAATCATCAAAAATAAGCAAGATCTTATAAACAGCCAAGGGAAAGCTAAAGGGATATGGTGACAAAATTTAATGTGATCTTGGGATCACATTAAAGTGGGATCTTGGAACAGGAAAAGGACTTTAGGCGAAAAGTAGTGAAATCTGAGTATGGAGTTTAGTTAATAATGATATATGAAGGTTGGCATTTTAGTTTTGGTAAATGTAAGATGGTAAAAATGGGGAAAACAGAATGAAGAACGTATAGGGAATCTGTACTGTCTTCGAAGTCTTCTGTAAATCTAAAACCATTCTAAACTAAAAACGAAATAAAAACAAAAAAACATGCAACTACAGAGAGACCAGGAAAAATATTTCAGAGATATATGTTAATTAAAATGTGGAGGAGAAAGGGCCTAGAATAATGGTATTTTGGCAAACGAAGTGGAATGCAAAAACAATTTGCTGAGAATCTGCTATGGGCTAGAGGCTGTGCTAGATGCCTCATTTTATATACCATACTTTATTTTTTGCTTTTTCATTAGTCTATGTTTAGACACACAAGAAAACACCTTTAAAACAACAACAGCTCCTGTTACCAGCCTAGTCTCCCAAATTACAAATAAATCACACTGACAACTTTTGAATGTCATTAGGGCTTACATATCACCTAGTGTGACAGCTATGAAAATGAAGTCTTCTCCAGGTTCTGAAATAAATTACTAAAACCTCAATGTCATTCTTTTACACAAGTACAAAACCTCCAAAATTCTATAGGAAACTAAACCGTTATTTCAAAACCAAGTATTCATGCCCAAAGATTATAAAATGGCTTTCTATGGTCTAAAACTGTGCTATAGAACTCAAAGTGTTGTGGAAGGAACTTCTGGAAAGCTCAAATTTAAAGCCCCTTATCTGAGACTAACAGAAGGTTACATCAAAGTTTTACCTTTTGAGGAAAAATATTTTACTTCTATAGAAAAGGAAGAGAAAGAAGAGAGGAAAATGTGGAATGGCTGCACATTAACCATTTCCATCAAGACTACAGTGTTGTAAATGTCTCCTGCAAAGTGATTTTTATTATCTGTGGGTGCCAGAAAAGGATCTTGCATTGTTCTTTTAGAAGAGCTATAGGGCAAAATCTCATTGGAAAAATATCTAACTGGAATTCAAATTGAACATTCAGAATATTTATTGAGAGTTTATTATGCAAAACACTGGGTTAGGTTAGTGGAAATAAATAGTATTTCAAGAAAATATAAATAGATAAAAGATTATGAGAATTTTTAGAATTGTAGCAACAAAGACAATGTAGTTACTACATTACTTAGAACTGGACAGAGGGAAAACACAGGCCAAGAAACAGAGTTTCTGTCAAATTGAAACTCAGTCTATGACTGAAGTCTTATCAGAATATATGTGTATTTTTAGCCTTCAACTTCACTTATATGCCATGGTATGCATTGGATACTGAATGATACTTAAGATCCATTTTGTAGAACCAAAGAGAATAGTCAAATAAAATAACTTTAAAATTATTCCGTAATATATATCACACAGCAAGGCATTCACTGGAAGGTGTTTCGGAGGTGGTAGATTGGAAGTTCAAAAATGTCAGGTCCTTATCAGCATCTACAATTCTCTCAGCAGTCCCTCTAGAGTCATAGGACAGAATATGTAGCTCCAAACATATGCCTTCACCCAGCCATGTTCAAAGTATGCCGGAAAGGATTAACTCAGGAGGCACAGGTGCGCAAACCCTGCATGTTCCCAAGAAAGGCTTGCTGTCGGGACTGGCCCTTGGCCAGCTCTTGGGAGATGAACTCTGACCCCTTGGAATATTCTGGCTGATTCTAAAAAATATTTTGTGTGTTTTTGTTTTGTATGCCTGGGGCCTGGGGCTGTGAGGTATCACTTTGATTGGATGGTTTATACTAACAATGGGGTTTGCGGTGAATGATTGTTTTTGCTCTGGGGCGCTGGCGTCTCAATAGCTGTATGAGTCACAGAGGAGCTTCATGCATGTGTGACAGGTCCCCCCCAACCCCCCCCCCCCCCCCCCCCCCGTCTGAAGACAGACCCGGACAGGAAGGCTCGGTGAGCTGCCCTCATTGGCAGCAACTTTGCATGTGTGCCGTCTGTTGTTGCTGGAAGGATTCATCATATTGGGTGTGACTCTGCTGGGAAAGGACACCTCGAAGCTTAGACCCTGTTTCTCCTAAATTTCACCATAAGCACCTTCCTCTTTGCCGATTGTCATCTCTATCGTTCTGCTGGAATAAACCATCACCCTAGACATAACAGCTTTTCTGAGTCCTGGGGGGTCCTCTCTGTGAATAATTGAGCCTGAGGATGGTCCAGCAAAGCTAACGTCAGGGGTAGGAGGCAAGGAGGACATCATTATCATTCATGTCTCTCATTATCACAGAGGGAAATCTTTTCCAGAATTCCCTCGGAAGACGTCTTAATTTTCATTGGTCAAAGCCAGGGCATAGGGCCTTTTCTAGCAGCAAGGGAGGTAAATTGAGTGCCTGGTAGTTTTAGCCCCTTTCATGTAAGGTAGGCTGTTGTTAAGGAAGATGGGCAAGGAAATGGCTGGGAACCAGACCACCAAGAGTGATGACACTGAGGATTTCTGTTCCCTCTATATTTTTATGGCCTCCTCTTCTCTTTTTATAGCCAGTCTCATTTATTCCACTTGCACTTCCCATGGGGATAACCCTACACGTCCTACACTTGCATAGTTTATGTGATAAACCAAATATATTCCTAGAACAAATGGACACAGGAGACATAAAGGTGAAATTCTGAATTTTGTTAAGGAATTTAACTAAATTTGTCTAAATCTGAACTCACAGAAAGAAGCTGCAATATTATCATTTGATTGCACCTCAAGTTAAAAACAAACAAACAAACAACTTTAGCATTAAATGAAATTTCAAAACGTATTATTTATTTGCTTCAAGTTTGTTGCTCTTTTGTGATTTTTTTAAAAGATTTTATTTATTTGCAGAGAGAGAGAGAGACAGCTAGAGAGGAAACAGAAGCAGAAGGAGTGGGACAGGGATAAGCAGGCTTCCTACAGAGCAGAGCACTTGATGCAGGGCTCCATGCAGGGCTGGATCCCAGGACCCTGGGATCATGACTCAAGCCAAAGGCAGTTGCATAAGGACTTAGCCACTCAGGTGCTCCTCTTTTTTGATTTTAATGGTTAATACATTACTTGCAAAACTTTCATAAGTGGGTTAGGAGGACAGGCATTTTTCATGAAGGTATGTTTCTTAAAGATTGGTGTGTTATGACAGTATTTAGGTATTATTGTTTTGTTAACATACCATGGTCATTGTTTTGTGGAAAGATGATATGTGAATTGTTAATCCTGGAAAACCAACTAATACCTTAAAATATCAAATGGTATGTTCAGCCCTCTTCTCTGACCCAAAAGTAAAAAGATTCTGCCTTTCCTATTATCATCAAGATTGTATGTAGGCTAAGTATGAGGCAAAAAAGATACAGGACCTTTTCCCTGAGTACACCTTTACAATACAAAAATGAGGAGGTAGAGGGCGCTAGTCATGATGATGCTGGTAGAGAAGAGGAAAAACAGAAGAAAAATGAGAATCAGTGTGTTGACTTCCCGCTACTCTGCCACAGGCTAATCCTGAGATGAGGAAGAATGGGAGGGACCATTAGATACTTGACTGGGATTGACATGAAGTGGAAGGAGGGTAAATTTGGGGCTCAATTTTATTATCTTGCTGTACGGTACTCAGCAGGCTTACAGAGATGGACACATGTTGATATATGCACAGTAAGGGACCCAGACATCTCCCTGGGTTTTCCATGTAGGGAAATGACCTGGAAGAAGATCCAACAGTTTTGGGTGACACCAAGAGGGTGATATCAGAGGGTTTTACTTGGTAAGAGCTTAAGAGGAGTTAGTACATCGAACAGAGACATGCAATATGTGTAACTCTGGTTAAGAACACAGACACTATTTTTCCAAAGTTACAGTGCTATGAAATCCAGTGAAAAATTGATAGAAATATGAAAAAAATTTTTTTTAATTGAAATGATTTTGGAAAGAGTTCTGGGAATTTAATATACCAAGCATCAGCAGACCCTTGGGCAAAATCAAAACTAACCCTGGTTTTGTAAATAAAGGTTTAATGGAATATAGCCATGTTCATACATTTAAATATTATCTGTGACTACTTTTATGTTACGGTGGCAGTGTTGAGTTGTTGCAACAAAGATTATATGACCCACAGAGTTTAGAATATTTACCCCCGACCTTTTATAGAAAAAGTTGTCCAACCTCCGGTCGACACCAAAAAAAATGTATTAACAAAGGGTACTGTGTATTAAACATCCCGATAAACAACACACAGTCTTCCATATACAATAAATATCTTGCTACCACCCGAGGAAGAAAATAAGGGAATGTGAATATGGGTCTTTTATTTGAAATGTGACAGGTTTATAAATGTTATCTTAGCTGGAATTTTCTTCATTTAATTTACCTGGGAATAAGTAGATGAATCTGCGTGCTAAGAAGGAAGCTAGGGTTTCTTGCCAGATATCAAAGTCAATTATAGAAACAGAGTTGTAGGTTTGTACATTTGAGTTTGGAGGCCCTAGAATAGCAGGTCATGATATTTTACCTCAAAATAACACGGATCTAAAATTAGTGGGGCTGTGGCAGCTATGTGGAACAATCAGTTAAGAGTCTGACTCTTGGTTTTGGCTCTCACAGGGTCTCACAGCGTTGTGAGATCAAGACCTGCATCAGGCTCCAGGCTCAGAGCAGAGACTGCTTGAGTTTCACTTTTCCTCTCCTTCTGCCCATCTCCCCAATGCTCGCTCTCTCTCTCTCTTTCATAAATAAATAAATCTTTAAAAGAAATTAGTGGGGGCATAGTGACTTTTACCACTCTAATTGGACACTAGTACCTTCCAAGTGTATTTCATATTTCAAAAAGAACTTATGTATTTTTCTTAAACTTGCATACAAGCAGATGCTGGTAATTTTTCATTAATTTTGACTAACCATGAGCATTTTTTTAACCTGTGATCATATTACTCTACCATTTCTCTGGTTAATTATCATAATTCTTCTATTTTATTCTCTCCTCTGGAATTTATGTTCTAGATATATTTTATCTTCAGCATCTGTTCTACATGTCACTTTTTTCTTTTTATCACTTCCATCTCTTTATTTTTAACTTATAATTGCTGAGAAAATTTATCTTCAAGTGCACTGGTTTTGTTTTCTCCAGTTACAAATCTGTATCTTACAACCAAATTACCTTTAAAAAGGCAAGGATTACTTTTCTGTTTTCTAATAAACATTTTCTCAGTGAAGTTTATTTCTCATTGTTTAGTAATTGCTCTATTTTCATAGGAACAGTGCACCAGTGTATCTTGATGAGAATATTAACGAGATATTTTACAGTTTTCTTCAGTTTTTATAATAACTTTTTAAGTAAAATAACAAATATTTAAGGTAATTCCTTGAAGTTTTTTCATATAGATATATAGATATAGATACAGACATTGATAGATATAGATATAGATATAGATATAGATATAGATATATATTATTTCCCTTTAATTGGTCCCTCAAAGAGAGTGTTTTTCTAACCTTCTAGTTCTAAATAGATAGTGTTGGTCGGGATGGTTTCAATCAGGCATGATGTGAGTTGCTTTGGTGACTTCTTTTTGTTCTGAATATAGAAGAATCAAAAATGTATGAATCAAATTTACTTGAGTCTTGTGATATCAGAGGGTTTTACTTGGTAAAGCTAAGTATGACCTTTTCTGAATGACATTATCTCTAAACATTTTGCAACAGTCCTGGAGTTTTGTGTACCTATTTCCTGTGTTACCTCTAAGATTTTATCCTCTAAGAATATAATTAAGGGTTGATGAAAATATACTCACAAGAGATTCATCATAACATTATAACTGCTGAAATATCAGAAGCAATTTAATTGAAAAAAGTATCAAACTAAGACATAGCCCTGAAATGCAATATTATACCATTTTTGCAGAAGTATATTTATTGATGTGAAACAATCATTGTGATACAATAAATGGAAAAATGTTTATAAAATATTAGGCATAATGTCTCACATTTTATTATATACAAATGCCTAATTAAAAGGATACCTATCCTAACTCACTGTTTATAGTATACCATGGTGGCATTATGGACAGTTTCAAACTACACACACATAACTATACAGACAAACACCCAAATCATGAAGTTTTCATTTTTGTTTTTTTAAGTTGGAAATTGTGACTTAATTGATCCGTGTAATTCTATCAAAGTGATGTATCTTTAATTTTTCCTTAGCATCATTTTGCAATACAGAAATGTATCAAGACTTGTATCCCTTAAACTTATACAATGTTGCCTATCAAAGTTTTCATTTTTTTCTGTTCCTCTTGAATGTGTATATTACTTGTCACTATCCTATTCTATTCCAGCTGCCATTTCTCTATCTCCCTTTCTCTCCCTCTCTGTATTTCCGTCTTCCCCATTAGTCCTCCTATCCCCGCCGCTTCCTTTCCTCTTTCTCTATTTTCATTTTCTCCTCTTGAATGAGAGTATCAAAATTCCATAATGACCCATTCTATGACCTTATGGCTTGCCTCCCACTGCCATCAACCATAGTAAAGAGCTATAACTCATTAACCATGAACCCTAGGAGAAAGCTGTGGCTCTCAAGTACTAGATTTAAGATTTTTGAAATGCTTGATAGAATTACTGCAAATGGAAAGACTTATACCCTGGTTGGGTATGTAATTGTTTCCTTACAAGCAGTATGTTCTGTCCCAGCATTTGTTCTTGGCTGTCAAGGACAACATTTTCATTTTTATTTTCAAGAAATCCATAATGAATGGAAAACAAATAATTATGAAAATTCTAATAGTGATTATTGTATTAACAAATGGCTTGACAAAATGATCATCTTTTTTATTATTGTGGCTTGGCTGCACATCCATCTGTAATCTTATTCACTGGAGGTTTCCTTTATAAATTCAATACTGATTGACCCTTATTCTCAGCCTTCAGGAAAAATGTTTCTTTCTAAATGATCATGGTTAACTAAGGGACACTTTCTTAGACATTTCTCTTTCATCTTGTTCCCTGAGTAAAATGTACACGTTTTATGGATCAGATATGAATTTCATATATTCTGCAAAGATTAGCTACTTTAGATTGTTTCACTGAGTAAAGGCATTTTATGTAGATGAATTTATTACTCAATACCATCAAGCTCATCAGCATCCTATCTTGTTATTTAGTCCAGACATTGTGTGAAATGCATGTGAATGGTCAAAAAAGACAGATAATGTCTAGGGGAAGAATGAGATATATTTCTATGCTGGGGAAAAATGAAATAAGCTAGAAAGAGACAATGATACGAGATCAATTAACATTTCACACCACAGTTGTTTTCATATAACAGAGTGCTTCTGTGAATTGAATGACCTTCTAGCATCTTTGTAACTATTTCATTGCAAAGGCCTCTTCAGAAACACAAAGTTATTATTTAGAGTGATAAGTAAAGAATTTGACACAAGCTCTATCCTTGGGTGAACACATACTCTTTGTAAGGAGTTCTATCAACCCATGAATAATGAGAAACTGAAAGATGTATATGCTTAATAGTAGGCCTTTAAGAATGAATCATCTTCAAAACACTTTTGACAAGTGTGTGGCTCATATTACTTTTACTCTAACACTTCATGGTGAATAGTTTTATACATTATACCCATTTTTTAAAAAAATATGTAACATTTGATGTTATTTAAGGTCACTGAAAACTTGCTAATAGCAGATGGAGTTTGAGTATGTGTTTTCTAATTCCAAGTCAATGTTTTTTTCACTGAGCCAGCAGCCTTCTAAGACACTGGTGTCGAGTCCTTTTTTGCTTGAATATATGAAAATGTGTCATTTATGGGCAGTTTTTATCTTCTATACTCTCTGAAAGCTTTATATAAACACTGCTGAGAGATATATATAAAGTTTCAGCTAGTCATATTCTCAAGCTTGCATGCCAAGAACACAAATTATTTTTTATTATGAAAATATTATTGCAATGATACATGTAAGAGTAAAACATAAGGCAAATATCAAGTGTATGCATAAACCTTATTGGATTGGGACAGTTGTATGTCTGCTTTATCTGTGATGATTTTCTTCCTTGAGCAACAATTTCTGAATCAAATATGGTATGATCATTAGTGTTGTAGGTTTTATCTTCTTAAAAAATATATGGCTATTCAGAGAATAAGGTTATATCCTTATAAGTTAACTAACTATGTAACAGAAACTTCGTGACTCCTTCCACCTTTGGCCTATAGAAAGAGATAAAAATATAGAATGTATATGGCAAAAGAGGCACTGATCTTCATCATGTGATTTTTAAGTAAGTAAGTAAGTATTTCCACATCGTTATTCCCTGTAGTGAAATAAAACCATAAACAGAATGGGAAGAAGCTTAGAAGTATCAAGTCAGTTCTTGATAATCCTGTGCTCAAAATCTCATACAAATGCCTACATAGACCCACTATTAAAGCTTCCAGCAATGATTAGCTCATTGATTTCATTAGGTAGCTCATATCAGTTATGTATAGCTTTTATGGCTGGCAATTCCTGCCTACTACTGAGCTGAAAAAACAAAACAAAACAAAACAAAACAAAAAAACCTCCTTGTAAATTCAACCTAGAGCTTAAGACATACCTCCTACAGTAGGACTTTAAGTCTCTGAAGACACTTTTTCAGGTATCTTTTAAATCTCCAACTTTATTATTACATTTGAGTCAGATCTGCTAAAGGTAACTCAGTACTGTCTTAGTCTTTTCTTTCTAGAGTAAAGTTATTTTTAATAAGTTCTTAACTACATATTTTCATTAACCTTATATGAAGTTCTATCTAAAGTAAAGGGATGTATGAATTAATTCTATCATTGAATGTTTCCAATAACCACAGGTATACGTTTTACTTAAAATTTTAGAAAGTTATAAACATATCTATTTAATGCTTCATTATAGCAACATCACCACTATGATTTTAAGAAAGAACAATAATTTGTTTTATTTCCATCTGATAACTCTTACTGGAATATTCTCTGACAAGTTGTTACATGTTAAGAAGTTGACAGCGTGTCATCTTAGAGACAGATATACCTGTGTTCATCTCGATTTTATTTGTTCTTATCTAATGAATTTAGCCTAGCATTTTAAAGCAGGAGCCTTATGTTGTTTCCATATGCAATATGGGGGTTATAAAAATAACCTTATAGTACAATCATGAGGATATAAAATACATGAAAATGCTTGGCATTTGTTGGAATAAAGTAAAAACTAATTTCCTCTCTTCCTCTTCTCTCTTTTAATAAAGATAGCATGCTAGATATCCCAAATCAATCCAGGTTTTGCTATTTTTCTGTTTGTTCTTTCTTTTTTCATTAGAAAACATACATTCAATCTTCCAAATAAACACATACTTCTTCTCTCTAACATTCTTGCCCAAAACGGTTTTTCTAAGAAGGCTATTTTCATTCTCAGTAAATTTGTAAAACTTCATTAGGTAGTTTGCTAATGTAGTTTAATAAGAGGATAAGAAGATCTGGTAAGTATATTCTCATCATACAACAAGAGATATTCCATGACTTTGAACCTGGGGCTGCTGTGCCCCAGGTGTAATTGGGGTGGGCTGAGCACTGAACTGGGAGTGTGGTGTCTGAATGGCAATTCTACCATTCTGTACAAACCTCAGAAGTAGCTTCATTTCTCTCCATTTCAGTTCCTTATAATTAGATGGGAATAAGACCTGTCACTCAGTGTTGCTACAAAGATTAAATAAGATGTTGAACGTGAGAGCTCCTGGCTTTCACATTTTCATTAAATTGGATTCCTACATTTAAAGAATGGCCACGTGATACTGAAACATTTGATGGATTTCCTTTAAATCTTAAAACATTTGAATCATTAGTGAATGGATAGAATAGAATACTCTATCCACTAACGGCTTCTATGATAATAAAATAATATTATATAATTAAGAAAAGCAGCCTATCACCTTTCCTGGATGCAATTTTTGAATGATAGTTTATTAGGGATGGGATTATAAACATTTGAAACCCAGGAAAATACCAAATCTATCATTTATGTGTGATAAAAATACTTCATGGATGATACTTCATAAATTTGATTTATTCATAAATACTTCATAAATTTGATTTATCTCAGTTGCAAAAATACCATGTTTTGACTGCTGTTCAGAATCCTAATTTCTCTAGACAACAATGTCATCCACACACATTACGAAGCTTAGATAAAATAAGCTCTTGTAGTTTTAATGAAATTTGGTTGAATGATAAATGAAACAGTTCAACATATATTAATGAGCTGAGAAGCTGTGGAATTTGATTGACAGATTAAAATTATATTAACCTTGACCCACCAAATTTATTAGTTTATTATAGAAAAAGTCACTCCTAGTCCCTGGAAATAGAGCTAATTAAGAGACACCAAGAAATGGCAAGAACTCAATTGGACATGATAAAATTTTCAGAAATTCCTTCCAAATGCACCAGGGAAATCTACCAATTTGGGGGTAGCTGATATATAACTTAATAGAATATTTTAAAACTAGGGCAATTTGATTCTAGATAAGTATTCAAAGAAAAATAAAATGGTTGTGCATAATGAAACTTAAAACAGGGTACAAGGCCAGATAAAACTTAAAATAAGAAAACTTCACTAATGGACCCAAATCTCATCCAGGAACTTGTCTCCTAGTGTTATTCCTAGGGCCCCTATGATACCCACTGGTCCTATGAGGCCTCCTTCATGGCTAGGACCTCCTATCTCTACCCTCGAATTCTAAACTTTCCTTATTCCCCTCAGTGGTCACAATCCACATGTCTCAGGTTCTTTTCTTGCAGAGCTCTGGTGAATGAGAAATGATATGATACTCAAATTTTTATTCAAGCATCACAATGGATAGTTGCTGAATATATGTTATGCTGCCTCCAATCTGACTTGATAGAGACTAGCCAATTAATAAAAAAAGTAGTTGTTTAATTTTAAGAAAGGTTGGTTAAAAAGGGAGGAACACAGGTAACTCCTGGCCTGTTTATAGTGTGGAAGGTAAACACATGAGGAGTTGGGTGTCACTGCGGTGATCAGAGAGCTATATAAAATGGACTGCATATTTTTTAAAAGATTTGGAAATTGGCCATTTTTGTGTGTGTGAGTATGTTAAATAGAGGACAACTAAGTTAGTTTCTATAATCTTACTTTCCTTTAGATAAAAGTCACATTTTTACAGCTTTTCTATGTGCTTTGACCAGAAGGAAGTCTAAAAATTCCTCACATTACAGAAGAGACCATGTGTGTGCATACATGAGTACGTGCACAAGCACGTGTGTAGATGTCAGGTATGAAAAAGAAGGTGGACATTCTGGGGAATTTCTCTTTAACTGTTCTTTGCAGTAGGTGTACTAAATGGTTCCCCAAAGAAGTCTGTGTCCTAATTTCTGGAGCCTATGAATATTGAGGCTACATGGCAGAGAGGAATTAAGGTTACATTTGGAATTCAGGTTGCTAATTATCTGACCTGAAAATGGAGAGATTATTCTGGATTATCCAGATAGACCCAATAAGATCAAAATGTTCCTTAGAAGTGGAAGAAGAGAAAAATAAGAAGGCGACGTGAATGTCAAAAAATAAAAGAGATGTAATGTTACTGGCTTTGAATGCTGGGGAAGGGAATCATGGGCCAGGGAATGCGAGGTAGGTGGGCAGCCTCTAGAGCCTGGAGAAGGCAAGGAAATGCAGTCTATCTTTGGGTCTCCAAGAAGGAACCCAGCAGGGCTTACATCTAGATTTTAGCCAGTCTAAACTGTACAAAACTTTAAGAATAGATCTGTGTTGTTTTAAACCACCAAATTTGTGGTAATTAGTTATCATAGCAATAAAAAAGAATTCTTTGGTTCCACAGAAGGCACTTTTTCTGTATATATGGTGCCACTCCTACGAAGGAAAAGGAAGGAAAGGGAAGGAAGGGAAGGGAAAAAAAGTCAGAAAATACCTAGATTAGGTGTATTTTTAGGTCTCTCACAATTCTAAAATTCAGTTCTAATTAACATCTGCTAATATATAATTCAATTCAGCAATATTAATTGAATGTCATGGGATTTAGTATTGCACTGCTTTTATTTAACATGTTGTGAGCACTTCCCTGATATTTAATGTGCTTTGTAAAGATTAATTCCTATATGATATTCTTATCAATGGATATGCCACTATTTTTAATCATTACCTTGATTTTGTAGATGCAAGATATTCCAAATTTTTTATTATTTTAAATTATGCTGAAATGAACACCCCTGTACATAGATCTTTGACTAGCACTCCTTATTGAAATTGGATTATTTTCCAGAAGCAATTATTCGTTGTTTTTTTTTTTTTTTTCAAGAAATATTTCTTGAAAGCTGTGAGGTACCAGGAGCTATTCTATGATTTGACATACAGGAAAGATTAAAACCAAACCATTGTCCTAGTGGACATAACAAAAGGAATAAAAATATAATATTAGGAATGACTATTATTTAAAAATAAACAAGATGGGGGGCGCCTGGGTGGCTCAGTGGGTTAAAGCCTCTGCCTTTGGCTCAGGTCATGATCCCAGGGTTCTGGGATCAAGCCCCGCATCGGGCTCTCTGCTTGGCGGGGAGCCTGCTTCCTCCTCTCTCTCTCTGCCTGCCTCTCCGCCTACTTGTGACTTCTGTCTGTCAAATAAATAAATAAAATCTTTAAAAAAAATAAATAAAAAATAAACAAGATGAAGAGATAAAAATGATGATGGACATTTTGAGACTTCTTTTTTTTTTAAGACTTTATTTATTTATTTGACACAGACAGAGATCACAAGTAGGCAGAGAGGCAGGCAGAGAGAGAGGGGGAGCAGGCTCCCTGCTAAGCAGAGCGCCCAATCCAAGCACCTTGAGATCATGACCTTGAGATCATTAAGCAGAGGCTTGACCCATTGAGCCACCCAGGAGCCCAAGACTTCTGGTATATACATTTCTAACTATCAAGTACTTAAAAGGAATCCTGTTTTGACACCTATAAAAAATATATGTCAGTATCCAACACTCCTTACTTCTATTGGCAGATACAGAGTTATTAGAACGCATTCACGATCTGTTTAGTGTGGACATCATACGAGTACATTGTTCTAAGTGCTAGGGATTCTGCAGTCAATAAAGAAATGTCATAGTTTCTGTAGACCCTATTACCTAGTGGATTACCTTGTGTTGCACTGTTCCTACGATTTCACCCCAGTGTGTCTTTTGCCTCTTAATTTATTCATAATTACCTTGAATGTTCACAAGTTTCAAATGCTTATGTAATTAAAGCTGTCAATATTTTTGGTAACTTCATTTATAGTTTTAACAATTTTCCTATTACTCTTTCCTTCTTTCCCTCCCTTTCCCCTATCCTGCCTACCAGGCATGAACTCATCCTAGGTACTTTGAATTTGCTATTTCCTTCATATGGAAAAATCTTTTTCCAGGAACCTTTAGTGTTGATTCCTCATTTACTTCAAATCTTCATTCAAATATCACCTTCATAAGACTTACATGGCCAATCTATTTACAACTCTGTGCTTCTCAATAGTACTCATCATCTACCATTATAAAATATAGTGTATGTAGATTTGTTGTTCACTTGTCTTTCTCCCCTTCACTAGAGTGTAAGTTCCACGAGGGGAGGTATTTCTGAAGTTTCCTTCACCTCTGTATCCCCAGCATTTCTCTATGTATTTGTTGAATGTTATTAAAGTTCTTTCCTCTCTGTGTGTAAACATTCACCTACATTTCATTTTAATTCTATGTTTTATCTCTTAACTAATCAGTTATTTCTTTTGGTGTGAAGAGTTATGTAAGAGTCTCATATTTCTTCAGATGTGAAGTTAACCAATTTTTCAACACCATTTGCTCAGAAACATTCCTTTCTTTACTGGTTTATGAATTTGACTTAGCCAAAGATTACATTCTTTTATAAACTGGGTCTGTTTCTGGGAATATCAATCTTTCAAGACATTTCAAATGCTAAATAAAGGATTAAAATGAAAGTAGAAATTAATATTTGATCTATAGTATATGCAAAAATTATAAGTAATATTATATATCTCCATATCTTTATGGTACCTCTTATAATACATAGTAGTTCTTTTTAGATGTAGTAGACATATTCCATAAAATTCCATGTCTCCAGAGATATTTTCCCAGAAAACTCTACCTGATTGTGAAAATAAAAACTAGCACAAGTTTCAACAGGGGACATTTATGAGATTATTTTGTACCATCACCCATTACTATACTGATACTTATGAATGTTTTAAAATTGCCCTTTTCTATAATAAAATAAAAATTTGACTTGCCACATGCAAGGGGAAATGATTTCAATGACTATTTGTCATATTATGTTAAATATAGCTACATAATCTACTGATTTCCAAAAAATTGTTTGTCAACAGACAGTCCATTTAAAATGTCTAGGGGTGCCTGGGTGGCTCAGTTAGTTAAGCGCTCAACTCTTAATTTTGGCTCAGGTCATGATCTCAGGGTTGTAAGATTGAGCTTCAGGTTGGGCTCCATGATGGGCATGAAGCCTGTTTAAGATCCTCTCTCTCTCTCTCTCTCTCTGCCCCTCCCCCCCAAAATAAAAAATAAAATGTCTAGTTGTCAGGGTATTAAGAGAAGAAAACAATTTTGCTGAAGCACTCCTATGTATTTAAAATTAAATTCACAGTCACTAATAAGTATGTATTCTGTATTTATACATCATCATTAAGAAGCAGAAATAGCCAAGAGTAGAACATGATGCGTGTTGAATCTCAGGACACATTCTTTGGAATACATAGGAAAATTTATTTATAAGAGGTGAGACCTGTATGAAGCTGTCATATTTCTTTTGGCAAAATTTTCTGGCACTAGAGGGAGTTTAATCATTCACTTGTGACCTCCCCTTCTTCATTCCATTTCTAAAGAGAAAGTCTGAAAGAGGACTGGACAAAGGAACAAATCTGGACCATCTTGTTAGGGGTTGAAGTTGACATTTAGAAAAATGAAAAGAATACATGTTTTTTTCTTTATAAAGTCTTCCCTGTTAAGATTGTCTTCCCTTTTGATGGCTTAATTCTACTGATATAAAAAGGCCATATTGTTCTTCCTTTCTTTAGGGATTGAATGGCATTACTGTTATGAGTTGTCCCTGCAGGAACAGAAGTGGGGCTCAAGGACAAAGGTCCACAGAACAAATGATTGGCCGAAACCTGTGCAGTGGGAATTAACATAGAGCCACACCCAGGGCACTGAAGGAAACAGCATCCGAGCGGGGGGCTATTAGCTACATGGGCTAATCACATAACTTCAGGAATAAGCCTACCTAAGCAAGTTATCCTGCAAGGTCTTACTCTTATTTTAGATATAGGGATGAAATTTGAGATGTCACAGGTGTTGTATGAGTGAATGTCTTTCGTCTACCTGCTCATGAGTTTAAATTACAGAGAGCTAAATTTTCTCTAGATGCAGAATGGAAGTGGTTGCATTATCAGTCACCCCCTACTCTGCCCTGAAAAAACAACTACAATTCAGCTTTGAGCTTACCTCCTCATCTCGAGGGTTCAAGGAATGTGGGCTCTTTCTGAGTCATTGAAGCAATGACAGTAGAGTTGTTTAAACAACCACCTTCTCTCTGAAAATGAAGTAACCCGAGAACGTCCATCTCAGTGAAATGCACTGGGCACCCTCATCAGAATATCCCCTTCCCCAAACCCAAAATAAGCAAAAGTACAGACTCTCTCTAGATTTCTTCTATTATCCCTGTTTCACAAATGCATAATGCATACTTTTTGTACAATTTCAGTTGCTTTATTTAATTATTCAACTATTTTGCATATAGCTTGTATTGCCAAATACTGTGCTCCTTGTACAAGAAACATAGTATGTAAATCTTGTAGAGCAATCACAATCCCTGAGAGTCCCTCTCAAAACGTGTCCAATAAATGCTTGCTAACTTGAAAAGATTTGAAACTCAGACCAACTCTTAAAGATTTGATGAAATGACACTTTCATTAACTAAGGGAAATATAAAAGGGTCATAGTTTTAAATAAAGTGATTCCCTTCTGGGAAGACTCACTAAACAACAGATATGTGTCCTGTGACTTTTGAACCACATAAATCTTTGCCAATTAAATTATATTTAATATTTTGAATTTTGGCCAGCTCATGAAAAATCACACCTGAGATAAGCCACGTGGATTGTTGAAGCTTGATGATTTTCTTTTCACAGAACAGAATATAATTTGTAGTAGCCTGGCCAGGGTTAGGTAGAAATTAAAGCACGTCCCTATCTGATGAAAGCTGTCATTTTTGTACCCAAAGCAATGAATTTTTTACTTTCATTTTTATTAAACCTGACTGCATAGGTTATGGTGTTTATTGTCTAAATTATTGTTGAAATGATTTTTTGGTGCCACGCCATGGGAAAAATGTAACCAAGAGTCTAAAGTCTGTGTGTGTGTGTGTGTGTGTGTGTGTGTGTGTGTAACCAAGAGTCTAAAGTCTGTGTGTGTGTGTGTGTGTGTGTGTGTGTGTGTGTTTGAGAGAGATAGAGAGTGAATGAGCTACAGAGAAACTCTAACTTCATGTAAGGCATTTAGATTCCTACATTTTTCTTTTTACAAATTTCCCATACAGAATATTGTGTGGGGTTCATCTCTATAATAGGTAATGATCTTTAACATCTTAGGGACAAGACAAGGACATGGACTTGGCACTAATTCGCCCCTGCCTTCACACACACAGTAGCACAGAAACCTGCCGAGTGCTTTTATTCACTCTGTAAACCTGACAGATGTGATCCCAGTGAGGTTCCACTATAATCCACAGCTGAGTGGAGCCCATATGTTATTAAAAAAGAAAAAGAAAAGAAGAAGATTAATTCAGTTGTCAATGCAAGTAATTGGGGTTATGTTGCTACCCACACCATCCTTCATGGAAGCTAGCCAGCTTCTTAATTATTTATTAAAAACAAAAATTGGGCTCAATAGCACCAATATATTTTTTGCAGTGTTTTTACCCCATGTGGCTCTTCACATTCTGTTCATTCATTGTTGTCTTAATTGTACAACGTGAATGAAGAATATATTGGATTTATGGACACATTGGGGACAGAACAAGGGTTCAAGATAAAAATAGATACATACTTAAATTTCTAATAATTTATTTGCTCCTCCTATTCAGAAACAATGCCTGGGAGGGAAGAACATTCTATTATTTCCCATTCTATGCCCATTGGCTCAGAGAATGAATAATTTCAGCTTCATATGTCACAAAGTCTGTCTTTGTCCTGAGAATCTGTATCAAAATGAGCTAATATTTGCGACCTTGATTATAAATTGTACAAGCTACACAAATACTACATAGGGCATTGCTTTTATTATGACCAGTCTTTTTCTTTTTTTTTTTTTAATTTTATTTATTTATCAGAGAGAGAGAGGGGGAGAGAGCAAGCACAGGCAGACAGAATGGCAGGCAGAGGCAGAGGGAGAAGCAGGCTCCCTGCTGAGCAAGGAGCCCGATGTGGGACTCGATCCCAGGACGCTGGGATCATGACCTGAGCCGAAGGCAGCTGCTTAACCAACTGAGCCACCCAGGCGTCCCGACCAGTCTTTTTCATTGATGGATAAATGACACAGCAATTTGAGAACAGATTCACTAATAAGAAATGTATAGATAATCTATTTTATACGGGTTATTTAAATACAAGGTATTTTTATCCATAGCAAATCAGTCTACCGTCTTCCACAAGTTTTATATAAAGTTGGAAATTAACACAGAATGCTATAAAAAGCAGATAAGTTACAAATAGAAATGCAAATGAAGTGCTAAAATTTTATAATGGGAAAATATCTACCTGGGCTTGTGCTATTAAGTCTGGCTCTTTTTTTTTTTTTTTTTTTAAAACAACTTCTCTGTTGCAAACTATTTTTCCTTGTCTCACTTTAAAATAAAATGTCATCCTTTAATATTGGTAAGTTAATTTGCTAAAGAGGTGAAAGCTGTAAGATTATAATTTATTCTCAAAAGATAATATTATAAGGCATAAATCAAATTCTTATTGTATTATTTTTAGCTATCTAGTATAACTATATATATATATGTACCCACACACCTGAATAAAAAATATGTGTATATAAACATATATGTGTATATGAACCTGCATACACATACATATATAAACATGCATAGACACATATGTACTATATGTGTTTATATCTCACACACACCCATTTACAAACAGGTATCTGGTAAGCAACTTACAGTCAAGTGGTTAGAACTGTGTGTTGGGTTGAACAGCCAGTTTATTAAAAGAATAAAAAATGTCACTCAAGCTCCTTGCAAAAGATTTGTAATCGTGATTTTTTAATGCCTTCACCAGATAGAATTCAGAGACTTTCAAACGAGTTAATGCTTGGCCCATTTTGAAAACAAGAACATTAACATAACTTGTCAGCAAAATGCCGTTTGATTACAAGCACCACACTGAAAATCAGCTGATCTATTCTTTTTAGCTGTTGTAGCAATTTGACCGTTGAAACATTCCAATCAATCACAAACAGATTAATTAATAAGATGAATAACATATTCTTCTCAAAAATGATCAGTTTAGGAACCACAGTAGACAAGGCCTCTATCTAGAAACAGGGGATTGGATGACTCAGTATTTTGTACAAACAAGAATCATAGTATCCTAGAATCCCAGGTCCAATGAGACTTTATAACCATATAGTCCAGTAACCCACAAGTGCTTGAATTCTTGCTAACGCACTATTACTTCTAACAGTTTTCTCGCGCATGGGTGGATGCCTACTGCCTCCTGAGGAAACATACTTCACTGTAGACACCATTTAAATTTCGAGAACACTAGCTTTGAGTAACCAACGTATATCTCTGTAAATTCCATCCTAGGTCATTTTTATTTATCTTTCACAACAGTCATTAATGAAGACTAATTAACTAATTTTATTTAGTATAAGATGCACATTTGAATTTACCTAATTGAGAGAGTTACTTTTAGTTGATTGAACCAGCGTGCTCTAAACTTATTTGAATTTGGGCCATTTCAAATCTGCAAAGTTCTCTTCACATGGTAAATCTACTCATATTTGAGGGAGGAAAGTCATTTGCTGCACAGTAGTTCATGACTAAATAATGAAAAGTGCCTTTCTCCTAGTCTAGTGTTAAACAGAAGAGACTATACGAATACCATGCATCCTACATATGCATGGAATTTTGAGGGAAGCAGAGCTTTAGTCTTTAAGACCCAGACACTGAGTCTGTGATTTTGTAAATGGAAGAAATAAGGACAGAATGCAATGACACAACCAGAATCTACTCTATCTCTGACACTGAAATTTAATTATTGGGTCATGCCTTTAGGAAATATGCCCATGTCCTTAGGATGAGTACTCTTGCAGTAATTTCTAAGCGTTAAAAACAAATGAGACTCCTGGAGGACCCATGCCTTAACTGGAGCAGGGACTCAGTTTAGACTAAAGTTGATACCCTTCATAGGTACACACACACACACAAACACACACACAGACATGCACGCATGTGTCAAAATAAGATGACCGTGAGTCAAGATCCTAGTAGAATTCCACCAAAATTTCTCTGTGGATGCATTTATTAATCAGTACCATTTTGATGCCAACAACAAGTATGCAACTAACCCACATCATAAATTAACCTAGAGTTTACCTATCTGTATTGATTTTCTAGGCTGTAGATTGTTTACCTTCCTGGGAAGAATACTTTGAGATTGATTACATATTTTTCTTGTTTTAAGCCAAATAATCTAGAGCTTTTCTGCTCTTTGAAGATTTGAAATAATTTACCAAGAATTAACTGTATTCAGAGGCATTTGATTATTTCTTTAAAAAGTTTTAGATTAATATTATCGGAAGTTAACAGAGATTAATAAGATATTAGAGATTTTTCATCTCTACTCAAGTTAGCAATGACATTTTTCAAAAGCTCCCTTTCTTGGAAAATTATCCCTTTTTACTTGGATATGACTTTTAAGAACTATAATTTCTTATATGTCTTATGAACAACATGTATTTGAATTTATTTGAAGGTTAAGTGTGAAACTTTTTCTTTTAATACAAAATGTAACTAATAAATGTTTTATAACCAAATAATAGAATGATTTCATTTCTTTAATTTCATTTGATGGTTGATTTACAAATTCAACTCTCTAGTCATCCTTTAATTTTTCATACATTGATTTTCTTTTTTTTTTCTTGTTTTCTGATGATAATATTACACTTATTTCTTTGAGGTTCAAATTAAGTAATAGTCCTCTGATTATGATTTCTAACATCTTTTCACACATTGGGGACAACTTTGAATGTATCAGTAGGAAAGATTCTTAATAATCTCCAAAGCATGCCACTGAAATGCTGTTTCAACATTTCTTAGCACATTTCCTTCCAAGTCAATATTTCCCAAAAACATTTTTGAGGAACACAAGTCCTTTAAGAAGCTCCTTGAAAGATGGCTTGGAGAAAAAATATATTTGGTAAATTCAGCATATTTCATTTCCCTCTTGTAGGGCCTTAATGAATATTTAAAATGCTATGACTTTCTGCGTTTAAAATATGCGAAATCACTCAGCTTTTCCTAAGTGTATTTCACTCTGAATCTCCCACTTCCTCCACTAAATTCTTTTTTCACCCTTAAAATTAAACCTATTGATGTGCTGTGGTTTCTTGGAACATGTTTTGGGAATCCCTGATATACACCACTGTTTTTAGGTTTGCCAAAAAAATTGCAATTTACACTTAAATCAGTTTCAAATGACCTAAAATGGGAGAAACTATGCCTTATGGGCCTATTAAGTCTTCCTAACTTCCTAAATCTACTCTAAAAGCAATAAAAACAGTACGAGCATAACATTGACATCATGGACCTGGCAGCAACTTTGGTGGCAGGATGGAACAGCTAGAGAGCTTTTGGCATGCCCAAACTAGAAAACTAAGGACTATTGTTCAAGGTCTAAAGATGGAGGACAAACTAATCAAAGCATGTATTTTAGCAAACAAACTATAAAGCCAGTTAGGAATTTTGTATCAGAAAGAGCAAATGAGACTGAAAGGTTAGCCAGTGAATAGTTTCCCAGGATGGAAAGGTTAGCTAGTGAGTGGACTGTGGGTTTGGATCAGCAGGTAGAAGACTAACTTTATTGTCTGATGACTCCACGGACTCTGGCTCTATTCTCTGCTTAGGGTATTAAAAGATATATCAGGAGCTGTAAATGTTCTGGTAGAAACTTGCTTTTTTGTGGATCTGGACATCAAGTATAATTCTGCAGCCAGGATGAGTCCTAACACTCCCACTGGCAGCTGTGCAAATTGGTGAAGTGACTCAACTTCTCTGCTTCTGCTTCCTTATGCATAAAATGGAGGTGATGACTTCATGGGTTCTTACTTCCTTAGAGGAAATAATACATGGAAAGCATATAAAATAGTGTCAAACACGTATTAGGCTTTCAAAAATAACAGCAATTATTATCGTTATTTAAACTATCATCAATATTATAAGACTTTAAAGACATGTAAGTTCTTTCCCCAAATAGCCAAGAATCTTGCAAAAGCTTTCCTATTTTTTGGATACAGCTTCTTATGATTGCAAATTGACCAGAGAGAGGTTTCTGTTGTAATTTCAGTTGTAACTGTCCTAGAAAAGTTTTAAAGCATTTCTGTTTTAGGAGATTATTACATGAATTCTTCATACAACTGTGACCAAATTAGTTTCTGTTAATTTTCCTAGCTTTTACAATTAAGTTTTAGGGTAATTTCAGTATTACAGCAGCCCTATTAAATTATTTATTTTCTACACAGTATACCAAATAGAGGCCATTCTGCATTAAGTTTTACATTTTAAATTTCTTTTTATCATGTTTTAGTTCATTATATTTTTAGGGAGATTAGTTTTTCATCCATGATATGTGCTGCAAATATTTTCTTCTTGATTATTTTTTGTCTTTTGCCTCTATTTGATGTTTTATGAAATTATTTGTCAAATTAATCAACACTTTCCATCTTTGTGTTCAGATTTTGAGTCATAATTAGAAAGACTTTACCTATTATCACTTTATGAATTAATTAATCTATGTTTTCTTCTATTAATTATGTCTTTCATTTGTTATATTTAGATATCTTATTCATTTGGAGTTAATTCTTAGGTGAGATAATAATCCAATATCATTTTTATCTGCATGGCTCTCTAATTACTGAATACCTCCCATGTAGAAGTCCATATTTTCCCCAGTGATTTGAAACACCACCTTTATCAGACATTAAAGATCCATCTGTATGCGGATTCATTTTTCCTCATATCAATTTTAAACTTTTCTTAGAGCATTTTGTTTTGTTTTGTTTTTAAAGATTTTGTTTATTTATTTGACAGACAGAGATCACAAGTAGGCAGAGAGGCAGGCAGAGAGAGAGGAGGAAGCAGGCTCCCTGCTGAGCAGAGAGCCCGATGCGGGGCTCGATCCCAGGACCCTGGGATCATGACCTGAGCTGAAGGCAGAGGCTTTAACCCACTGAGCCATCCAGGTGCCCCAGAGTATTTTGTTTATTGAGTTGCTATTACAAATCGAGTTTTAGGATACCTGGGTCGCTCACTCTGTTAAGCGTCCAACTCTTGATTTTGGCTCAAGTGGTGATCTCCAGGTTATGAAACTGAGCTCAGCTTTAGGTTCCACGCTAGGCATGGAACCTACTAAAGGTTCTGTCTCCCTCTACACTGTCCCATCCCTCTCTATAAATAAATAAATAAATAAATAAATAAATAAATAAATAAGGTTTACTCTTCCAATGGTCTAACTAGAACTTATTTGTATATAATGTCTGTTCATTTCATATTATTCCACTTTAAAGAAATGTTATTTTTTTTGTGTTAATCTTATCACTGATTCTCTAGAGCAAACTTCTTCTGAAAGAGTTAGATAGATAGGTATTTTAGGCCTTACTAGCAATGAACTTCCTGTCACAACCACTTAACTCTATTGCTGAAATACACAAGCAACTACATAAATACACGAGTCAGTAAACATGGCTGTATGCAAATAAAATTTTATTTACAAACAACTTTATTTTGCAGAAACAGATGGCCAGCCCAGGAGCTATAATTTGCTGACTCCTACTCTAGGTTGGCTGATAACAGTATTATACTGTTTGGAAAAAGATGTTTTTATTTTTTGCCCAACTACTACAGCTCTAACAGTTTTTATTTTATCGTGTATGTTCATTTTTTTTTTTTTTTTGCCTGAATGTGTTCATTCACACCTGCAATGTAGTGTTAGATATTAGAGATATTGGGCATCCTTTTTGTATATCCTCTGTAGGAATGCCTTTAGTGTTCTCCAATCAGTAAAATGTTGGCTTTAGGATAGAGGCATAAACGTTTCACTATGTAAAACAAGTTTTTATCAATTCCTGTTTTATTAAGTGTTTTAATCAGAGACAGATGTTGAATTTTATAAAATATCTTTTCATCATCTATAGAGATAATCATGATTTTTCTGTTTAGATTTATTAATATAGCAAGTTATATCAAGGATTTGCAGATGTTAAACTGTTCTTACATTCTTAGGATAAATCCCACTTGACCATGATACCTTAGTGAGTGAGTGTTTGTGTGTGTTGCTGATAATCTTTTAAGAATTCACATCAATATGCATAAGTGAGATTGGTAATTTTGTGTATGTGAATATGTGTGTATGTATAGGCTTAGATGTTAATGCTGACTTTGCTTCATATAAAGAACCCCAGACATTATCTTACTTTTTTATGCTCTGGGAAAATATAAAATAACATTGTGATTATAGTTTCTGAAAATTTGGTTGAGTTTCCTTGTAAAGTTCTCTAAGACTAGAGATTGTTTGCATGGAGCAGTTCTGTGAGAATTTTCTCCATTCCAACAGCTGAAATTCTTTGATATTTTTTGTTGTTAATGTAATTTTGTAGGAATGTCATCCACTCTTTTTTTATTTTGAAATCCCTTGTAATTTTCTGGGCAAGCAATAATAGGTGATTCTTTTTAGGCAGGACTGAGTGGTTGAGTTGACTTACTATATTTTTTGAGAGCCTGTCCTGTTATTTAAGTAGCTGTTTTATCTTGCCTTGTCTTGTCTTACTTTGTTTTGTTTTATTCAACAAACTTCTTGGCAGGGAGTTGTTGGAAAGGGATTGGCATGTTTTCTGACTTTATCATCCTTTTTTGTTTCTGTGAATCTTTAATTTCCTTTTTCCCCTTCACCAACAACCCTTCCAATGATGCCTCGTCCTCTCATTTCATTCTTCTCTTCCCTTGAAGTGCTTCCGTAAGACCACCATTTTTGTTCCCTTGAAATTTCAAGATTATTTTATTTTCAGTAATCTTTCCCTTGGCACAATTCAGATCTGTTCTGAATCCTCCCTCACCATGGTACATTCTCTATTTCTGGGAGTGACTTCACCTGTGTTCTGCCCTTGTTAGGCGTTGGCAGGCCTCCTCTCCCAGTCTCTGCCTTACCCTTGCTTCTGGAATACAAGTCACAGTTGGCTCTGCTTTATTGCCATATTTCTCCATAAATTTGACTTTGTAGCATCATCTTCTTACCAATTACATTTTAGTATGGATTATGGTCAGTTATAGATGCAGTTTTCTAGAAAGTTTAGTTGGCTGCCATTGCTGCCTGGAAACATGGACATTCTCTGCTGTTGTTTATAGAATTATTTTTATATGTATATAATTTTAAAACTTTTCTCTATTTCCTTTTGACGTTTCCTTTGTCAAGGTATAATTTTCAATGTGCACTAACATATCACAAAGTACGAACTGGGTCTGAGGAAATAGGACATGAAACATCCTAAAGGAAATATAATCAACATTGACGAGATCTGTGTCCACCTTTGGCCTCTGAAGGAACTTTTGGATAATTACATAAATCATGCTTAACCATGATGTTAAAAAAATTGTAGTGTAGAATAATAATCTGGTCAGGACATAGTATCTTTTGTTCCCACGTCACTTGTGAGCCTTTAGGCCATCCTCCTCTAAAATTTTAATTTGTGGGAATAATAATCTACGAAACAAATGAACTATTGGATCCAGGACCAGGAGACCTGGATTCTTTTGTTTTTAAGATTGTGTTTATCTATTTACTTCAGAGAGAAGAGCGTGTGCACATGAATGCGGTGGTGGGGGAGCAGAAGGAGAGGGACAGTGCACATTGCTCTGAGCACAGAGCCCGACATGGGGCTAGATCTCAAAATCCTGAGATCATGACCTGAACCAAAATCAAGAGTCACAGGCTTAACAGACTGAGCTACCCAGGCGCCCTGAGACTTGGATTCTAATAA
This sequence comes from Mustela lutreola, assembly GCF_030435805.1. NCBI lineage: Eukaryota > Metazoa > Chordata > Mammalia > Carnivora > Mustelidae > Mustela > Mustela lutreola. The sequence continues at coordinate 98,183,106 of NC_081298.1, read as the reverse complement.
TCACTCAGGGCTAGGCAGCTAGACATATGACCCTCATATCATGGACCTTGGCCTTCTCAGCATGACATCTTTGGGCTGGTGTGGTGGGATGATGAAATCCAACTCCAAGAGTCCAAGATTCTATCTTGCTTTCAATAGTGTGCATGCTACAGTTATTTCTTTCCATTGATCCTAGATGGGACAATGGAAATGACCTCAGATCTTTTATCTCTTGACGGAATGACAGAACTCCCTGAATATCCCTGTAGTCATCCATCTAAGAGCAGGTCACAGAACAGAATGCCTGAGGTGAACAGTGGTTCGATAGCTTTGGCCATGGCTTGCAAATTCTTGTTTGCTCCCTCTTGTAATCACTCTCTTTATTTTAATCTCACTCTCTCTTTTCTGTCACTCTACCCCCTCCCCTCTCCCTTTTATTTGTCTCTTTTCCTCTCATACATGAAAGAAACACAAAGGAACATAGAAGTAAGTATAATTTTTCTGCTATATTATTTAAACATCCACTGAGAATGTGGCAGGGGGCCGCTGCTCAGATTGAAATACAATCCTTTTGCCTGCCTGCCGCCTTGCTAATTGGATCATCCATTAACTTGACCTTCCATTTGCTTCCATCAGTATCCTTGGATCTTTGGAGTCAAACTATTTTTATGTATCTGTTGCTAGGTTTCCAGTCTATCTTCATCACTTTCGTTTCTTAAATTCACATAAATCAAACACTAATAATTGTTAAGAATCATGAAAATATTGAAAGTGAGAGTTTATTTTTCACTTTAATCCCATCGAAATGAAAGACATATTTCAAGCAAAGGTTCTTTCATTTCTTTTCTATAAGACTTTCTTATTTTTTTTTCTATAGGACTGCACACAGAAAGCAATATGTTTACTCTATATAAAAATTTTTATTCCTCAAAATCAATATCTGGTTTTTTGAACTAAGCTGCCTCTAGCTTAGAGGTTTATGGTGAAACATTTTTAATACTAAAATCAAAACCTTAGTTTTAAATAGGAGAGTAAAATGGTGATTAAAATAACTGTATTAATTTTAAGTCAGTTTCACAGTTAATTTAACCAAAGCAAAGACCAAATGTTCCTACCTCTCCTCCATGAAAAGGCAGATAGATGGATAGACAGATAGGTAGATAAATGTTATATTTCAAATTCAATTTTTGGTGAAAGGGTTTTGTTGTTGTGGTTTTTGGTGTGTGTGTGTGTGTTTTGGCCTGTGTGATATTATCATTCTAATTCAGAATTAAAATAAAAATATTACTAAAGAATATTTAAGTACATGTGTTCCTATATATATATATATATATATGCATACACACACACACACACACAAATATATATATATATTTGAGATATTAGCTTCTTGACATGACTTAACTGAGAATTTAGTCTCCGATCCTTTCCCTTGAAAAGGAAAAAACAGAATGTGTTAAGTAAAGTAACTAAGTATCAGGTATTTTATAAGTACTCACTTGACTTAATCAACAAACCATAAAAAAGAAAAATCATTCTTTGGACATGGCAACCAAGTATTAGATGCAAGAAAATGAACATTATTTCTCCAGATTAGCAAAAGAAAAGTGCTGAACAAAATCAGTATTATAAAAGAAAAACACAAAATGAAAGGAAGCAAAGGTTCCAACTAAAATATAGGAAAAACTATTGAATAGTTAAAATGAACTTTGAAAAACTTGAATAGAATTTGAAATTGAGGTGAAAATTCTGATTGACAAAGATAATTACAAAACATCTATCATCTCAACAAATCAGAATGCTTTTTTTATTTCCTTGCTTGAAATAAGCTAAGCTATTTTCAAGTCCTAAATATATTTTATTCATACTGAAAGATATGCATGCATATTAAGAAAATAAATCTTCACATCCCTAGGTGATAATTCTTAAATTTTAGAATATGACCTTTCAGATATATGTATATATTTATGTTAGGAACAAGATATATATTATCTTTATATATTATACATTATGCAATTTGCATATGTGCATATATGTATAATTATTTTATGCCAATAAATATACTTCTATAACATAATTTAATAACCTATTAATAAGCCATTATAGAAATTATGATACAAATAATATAAATAATATAGTCTCTGATATTAAATTTCAAGACTATTCCTTTCAGTTCATTATTATTCTAAGAATACACTTGTAGCTAAAGTATTTTTTCTTTAAAATTATATATATACATTATATATTATATATCTATACAAAATACACAGACACTAGTACTGCATATATATGTATGTGTATACACACACATAGGGCAATATTATGGTTTCCACTTGATAGCTTAGACAATATCTTTTCTCCTTATTGGTCTCGGCAATTTGACAGCCAAAATGTAGTACATCATATTTTAGGTCACATTCCATTGATTAGGAAATATAATTATTTTATTTTTTCATGTTTTCTTCAGCCATTTGAATTTCTTAAATTTTAATAACGTATACATTTTCTAATCTTATATCCTATTGCATTTCATTTATAGATAAGAGATACACAAACACACATACACATATATAAAATCATAGTGAGTCTATATATATGCATATGTATTTATGATGTGTGTGCCTATGTATATATAAACACAGGTATTGAGTAGTTGTCACTCTGTTATTGTTTTGGACTGATGGTGCTATTTGTCATATTTTTACATCTATTCTGTTTTTCTTATGATTATTGCCTTTGTTGTGAGGCTTAGAAAAAATTTCCCCTGTACGTACACAGAATATACCACATTAAAGATCAAAAGTTTTGAGTATTTGATACATTTACTTCCACATTGCATATCTACCCTCCTGAATTTATTTTGTCATACAATAGATAATAGATAATTATTTTCTTTCCTGTTTACAGAATTAGTTACTTCAAAACCATATTGAATTATTTATACTTTCTATATGGGAATATACTTGCCTTTCTGTATATCTTCCTTTGATTTATATTTCATTTCCTATTTCTCTTTATACATTCTAGTGTTAGCATTACAGTCTTCAAATAAATACTTGTGATTCAAAAATAATACAAGAGTAGTCTTCTCTTGCTATTATTGTTTGAGATATTCTGAAATATACATTTAGTAATACAGACAAATGTAAAAATTAATGTATTAAGTTCAAAATTTTTCTTTTAAACTATAGGTCAGTTTTGGGGCACCTGGGTGACTCAGTGGGTTAAAACCTCTGCCTTCGGCTCAGGTCATGATCTCAGGGTCCTGGGATCAAGCCCCTTATCAGGCTCTCTGCTCACTGGGGAGTCTGCTTCCCCCCACACCTCTCTGCCTGCCTCTCTGCCTACTTGTGATCTCTATCTGTCAAATAAATAAATAAAATCTTCAAAAAAAAAATAAACTATAGGTCAGTTTTGATGGAACTAACATCCTTCTTCTGTTGAATCTTTTAGACAGAGATAGTGTCTTAAAGTAATGAAAGGCCTTTATTATTTTAAATCTATCAGGAATAAGACAGTTTTGTTTGTAAAGATCCTATATAGTAGTTTTAACATTTTTATAAAGTATTTTTTTTTTCTTTGCCAGTCTTCATTTTGTAAGTGGCTATTTTTAGAACCTAGGAAACTTGTTTGTGTTTTTATTTTTGGAGACAGCCATGTTTACAGTCTTATTAAGTTTATTGGTTTTTCAATTTTTTCCGTTAGATTTTCCTGGTGGTAAGATATATCATCTTAGATATTTTTCTCTTTTTATCCTACATATTGACTCATAATATCTAATTTTTTTTTTGTTTTATTGCATGAGATACAGCAAAATTCAACAGTGCTGATCATGGGAATCCTTACTTATCCTTGACTAGAAAGAACAACTCTAAAAAATAAAAAATAAATAAATAAAAGGAACATCTCTAAAACTGAGGTGCTTAACTCAAATTCAGTGGGCATTGAAATTAATCAATGTACCTCCAGATATTACCTTAAAAAGTATGTGAAAGTTTGGGGGTATTTATCATTCATGATGAATTCTTAGTAGTGTTTGAGACTCTAATGGTTAATATTTTTGCTCATTAAATATTAAATATTACAATTGATTTGAGCTAAGTTTTCCTTATCACAGGAAAGAAGAATTATTATATTTTTTTTATTTCTTAATACTCCTTTTTTTCTCATAATTTTTCTTAGTTTTGCTTTTTGTCACTTTGCTTTGATTTTTTTTTTATTCAGTATATTGAGTTTTCTCACATGTCTTATTGTTTAACCTTTGGTCTGATAAATTAAGCTGAACATTTTTTAGAATTTAGAAACAGGTCATATTTGTTATAGTGTATTACTGTATTTTTTAGTTTTTAGGAAGGTGCTATTTATGTCAAGTTTATTTATCTGAGCTATTACTAACTTCTCCAAATGAGTCAAAAAGATTTCTGCTTTGTGATATGGAAAAGTTTAGATACAAAATTATTATTTATTAGTTGAAAGTTCATGTATAATTTCCACAAAGCTCCCACAGACCTGTGATATTTTCTAGACATTTTTTGTGAGGGGACGGGGAGTCAAAAGTCCTTCCCTATTTATCAGTCAGCTCAATTCCTTCACGTCTTCTGTTGTTGATTCCATTAGCATTTATCAAGCAGACAGTGATGAGCAAACCGAATACACATATAAGTAAGATGCTGTTGCTGCCTTTTCCAGTTTAGTTTACTGGGGGTAGGGAGGATCTTTATAAATCACCATTCAACATATTTTTTTATTTTTATTTTTTTTAAAGATTTTATTTATTTATTTGACAGAGAGAAAAAAGAGATTGCAGGCAGGGGAAGCAGCAAGTGGAGGGAGAAGCAGGCTCCCCGCTAAGCAAGAAGCCCAATGCAGGGCTGATCCCAGGACCCTGGGATCAGCACCTGAACAGAAGGTAGATAGATGCTTAACCCACTAAAACACTCAGGCGTCCCTATTTTTCAATGTGTTTATTTCTTTGTCGGCAATCAAGCATAGCAGAGAAAGTTTGAAAGATGGGGTGACTTTTTTATTTTAAATACAAATAATATTTTGTTGGCAATAGCTATTTTTCCTGGTATACTGAACATATGTAATAAAAAATACTACTCATAACAAATAAAATATGCAGGAATAAAAAAATAATAATATTTTGTGATGATTGTGGAGAAGTTGTAGAATACAGAAAGTTATAAGAGGGAAATCAATCATGATCCTGCTATCCAGAGAAAACCGTTATTAACATTTTAACATATGTCTTTGCAGTCTTTTATCTGGGCTCATATTTTATGATCCTACCATACATGGATTTTGCATACGGCAATTCTGCTTGCCATTATATTGCAAGCATTTCTCTTTGCCAGTAAAAAAAAAAAAATTTTGAAGGCATAAGGACTGTATAAAATTACATCCTATGTGTGCACAATAATTTTCTTTGAAGTGCCCACTTGGATATTTAAGTTGTTTACAATTTGCACTTGCATGAACATCTTTAAAGTGCTTATCGACTTCTTATATTATTTCTTTAAAACAGATTGTAAGACATGGAATTATTAGGTTAAAAGTCCCAACATTTTAAAAGCTTTTGGTACATATTGCCAAAGAACATAAAAACTATGTTGGTTCTTGTTGCTTTTTCTCTTTCATGCCCAAGTTTTTGTTGTTGTTATTGTTTTAATCAAATATAAATATATAATTGTAATTATACTCTATGTACAATTTTGCATTCACTACTTTGACCTAACAAAAACATTCCTTGTGTATTATCATACAGTATGTATAAGCCTATTAATAGGGATATACAATCTTTGAATATAGTTATAGTTTACTTAAACATTTGTCTATCATTGAAATTCAGTCTTTTGTGATATTCAGCACATCATATAATTCTTGTATATTAAAACAGACCTTATTGTAGTTATGATTTGTTGTGTTTTTTGTTGTTTTTTTAAGATTTTATTTATTTATTTATTTGTCAGAGAGAGAGAGAGGGGGAGAGAGAACACAAGCAGGAAGAGCAGCAGGCAGAGGCAGAGAGAGAAGCAGGCTCCCCACTGAGCAAGGAGCCCGAAGCGGGACTCGATCCCAGGACCCTGGGATCATAACCTGAGCCAAAGGCAGCTGCTTAACCAACCGAGCCACCCAGGCGAAAGCTAACTTTTAATTTCCTGCTCACTTTTAACAAGTCTCATGACTTGAGCAAGGTACTACACTTCTTTAAGCTTCTTTCTTTTCCCCTTCATATGGTGGTTAGGACAATTAGATGAAGTAATAACACACCCATGAGTCTGATAACCAGTAGAGAATTCAAAGGCATTTCCTCCAAATCATATTTTCCTTAGTTGGCTTGCTTGCTTCAAATTAAGTACCAATAAGATTCCTACATCATGGTTAGGTTACTATCGGTATAAAAGGCTATTCTCCTGGCAAACACACTCATTTAGAGCTCGTATGCCGTACTCAGTGTTAGTTCCCTTACTTCACTGAGGCTGAGATAGCTCATGACATAATTTTTAGGGAAATTTTCAGAGACTGTGACTGTTCCAAGTTCTCCAATTCCTGAGGTATGGATTTGTGAGAAAAAGTGGGGTGAGAGGAATTGTGGATATTGTAAGAAGCTTTCGACTTTTTTGTCTGCAAATAAGGCTCTCCTTTTCTCCCAGCCCCCCTATCCAGTCATGCACATCCCATTGGGGTTGTTTAAATTAACAGTTTGATTGGGTTCGTGTCAATCTGGCTCTCAAACTGTAGCTAGGTCTGGCTATAAAAAAAACCTCTTGTAAATTTAGCACAGCCACTCCCTTTAAATAAATGTGTAGGGTTGCTACAAAAATGACCTTCCAGAGCTGAGTCTCCTTGGTTTGTTTATTTATGTCTAAATGACTTTGATCAAGGTTTCATTATGAAAAAATAAAGTTTCTAAAAGGAATTAAAGAATATGGAAATTTTTGGTTTTATAAATCTGAAATAAACAGAAATAACTAAATTCTAATTTAATATTAGATTATAAAACAGAACTAAGACATTTTTATTTTGACTTTTTAATTTTGATTTAAAATTTTAATAATCATAGATATTATTTTACAGTTCACCCTAAGTATAATAAATACCACGCAGTTGTGAAGCGCTGATTCTTTAGTTGAGAAATCATTGTTCAAAAAGCTAAAAGTCACTAATTACTGAAAAAATTTTATTAGATATTTAAGCAACAAAATGAGTTAGAAGTGGACTAGTCATTTTCAAAATGTATAAACTCTTCCTTTTTAAAGTTACAGGTAAGGGGCGCTTGGGTGGCTCACTAGATTAAGGGCCAGACTCTTGATTTCGGCTTGGGTCATGGTCTCAGGGTCCTGAGATGGACCCTGCTTTGGGCTGTGCCCTGAGCATGAGGCCTCCTTGAGATCGTCTCTCTCTCCTTCTGCCATTCCTCCTGCTTGTGCTCTCTCTCTCTCTCTCAAAATATAAAATAAATTAAAAAAAAAAAACAATTAAAGTTACACCAAGATTATGAATATATTAACTCATAAAACATCATTTTCCAATCAGCCTTTTATAGTGTAGTCACAAAACTGAAGGAAATAAAATAATCAAAACACTTTTTAAAAAGATTTTATTTATTTATTTATTTTATTAAATAATTAAAGCGAGAGAGCAAATGAGCGAGTGAGCACATTTGCTAGTGGTGGGAAGAACAGTTAGAGGGAGAAGGAGGGGGAAAGAATCTCGAGCAGACTCTGTGCTCAGCGCTGAACCAGGCACAGGAGCTCCGTTGCACAACCGTGAGATCGTGACAACAGCAGAAACCTACTCAGATGATTCACTGACTGAGCACCCAGACACCTGAAAACACTTGTCTAAAGAAACAGAGCAGATAGAAACTACTGGAAATAAAATGAAATTAACGTATAGCTCTTCAAAAAAATAGGGTTGAAATACTAAAGTCTGTTAAGACCCTTATGTATTTACCAAACCTCTGATAAATTTCAGATAAAAAATATCCGAATTCATAAAATCATTTAAGTTTAAAGTGTACCCCATAGTGTGCAAAGTATAAGACATTTCTATTTTTAGTGTTTGGAAAACTAGAGATTGAAAACCTTTATTTTAACTAATTTATAAATAAAACCCCCACTCTACCATCATCTCTTGTCTACTGTATGACTTCTTAGTTTGTATTTGCTACTCTTTTATTTTAATTTTTAAAAACTTATTGATATGTTATTGACATGTAACATTATGTAAGATGTGCAACATAATGATTTGACATATATCTGTGCTCTGAAATAATCACCACAATATGTCTCATTGACATCCATCACCACACACAGTTTCAAAATTTTTTCTTGTGATGAGGACTTTTAAGATCTATTCCCTCAGCAATTTTAAAATATACAATACAGTCTTGTTAACTACAGTCACTGCGCTGGACATTACATCCTTAGAGCTTATTTATTTTGCAACTGAGAGTTTGTACCTTTTGACAACCTTCATCAATCCCAAGCCCCCACCCCTTGACAACCACCAATCTGATACTATGTTACCAAGTTCCAGAGTGATTTTTCTATTTCTAAACAAGCACAACAACACTAGAAACAACAAAATCCCTTATTTTAACCAGAGTTAAAAGTGAAAATAGGTAAATAAAAACACTATGCACTGTTTTTAGAGTCAGGGTAAGCATTTAATATATAAAAACATGGACTAGATATGTCAAAAATTTGTGATATAGTTGGTGGCCTGTTATGAAGGAGGGGAAGCAGGATGGGAGCTAGGGGGTGCCTGGGTGGCTCAGTGGGTTAAGCCGCTGCCTTTGGCTCAGGTCATGATCTCAGGGTCCTGGGATCGAGTCCTGCATTGGGCTCTCTGCTCAGCGGGGAGCCTGCTTCCCTCTCTCTCTCTCTCTCTCTCTGGCTGCCTCTCCATCTACTTGTGATTTCTCTCTGTCAAATTAATAAATAAAATCTTTAAAAAAAAAAAAAAGGATGGGAGGTAGGGAGAAAGAGAAAGAACATGGGAGTGATGTTCAACTTTGCACATAGGTATTGTTTAAAATATATCTAAGGCAAATATGAAAAATTATATTGTATGTTAATTTTGAGTATCAGATAGATGGATATTCATTATCCTTTGCATTTTTCCTATATTTTTATCTAAGGAGAATGAAAATTAAATGTCTTATAATATGATGCCTGATAGAGATACTTCAGTAAAAACAATATTCATTCCAATATATTTTCCAGGCTTTTAGCTTACATAAATGATATAACAATTTTCTAATTTTAGTGTGCTAGGCAGTCCTGTGCCTCTGGAACCCAGTATTACATCTGGTAATTTGCTAGCTTTTATAAACTTCTTTTGGGTTAACAGGTATCATAAATGAACTTTACTTTAAAAGAACATATAAGTATTTCGGGATTTAACATAAATCAATCTAAATCTTGCTTATTTCTTGGAAACAAGAGAAAAACCTCCTTTCTTCTAAAATCTTTAGGCATACTGTGTTCTTCACTGTGTGTGTGTGTGTAATTCTCACCTCAAGGGAAAACACCAATTAGACTTGATTAGAGAGTAGATTCCTTGGGGACAGCTGGAGAAAAGCTCATTAAATTCAATTATTGTAAAGATGGCAACAAGTTGAAAGACGGGATTTTTCTTATATCTGATATTCCAAGTCTGTAAATACTTTCACTGAATGTGTTTTCCAGTGTAGCCACCCCTCTAATGAAACACATTTTTTAACCCTACCTTATGACAAAATTCAGCTGAAGTAAGAGTTTGGGTTTGGCAATTGCCTACAGTCCCACCATACCCTGTCTCAAAATGCATTCCTATCTTTGGAAGAATAGTTTCCATTGAGCTTGTAAAGTGACCAGCAAGATCTGGCAGGTCATGGGAAGAAAAAAAAAAAAAAATCTCAGCCTTTATAAACATGTCAAATGTTTCCATTTTATAATTAATTGTTAGCAGTGATTAATTAGAATGAAGGACACTTTTAGAAAATATTTTTTAAAAAACCATGCAAAGGCTAGAATCGGGTTTTTTTTTTTTTTAAAGATTTTATTTATTTATTTGACAGACAGGGATCACAAGTAGGCAGAGACACAGGCAGAGAGGAGGAAGCAGGCCCCCTTCCGAGCAGAGAGCCCGATGCGGTGCTCGATCCCAGGATCCTGAGATAATGACCTGAGCCAAAGGCAGAGGATTAACCCACTGAGCCACCCAGGCGCCCCTAGAATCAGGTTTTTATCCCTAACATTTGCTAGTCATCAAAATTTAACTCCGATTTCCTTATATCCTCACAATCTGTAATGACAAAATGAATGAAAATGCATCTTAATTACTTAACTGATTCATTCACTCGCTCATTCACTTATAATTTGCTCATTTGCATCAACATAGTCCAACAAAATATGTCAGATATGTGCTAGACATGACCTCCTAGAAATTGAAGGACAAAAATAAATCCATGTGTAGTCTAAAAGAAATATGGCAAATATGGCAAATGTGACTATGAGAAGTTTATGTAAATTATGGAGAAGTAGTCGGGTGCTTGGGTGGCTCAGTCAGTTTAGCATCCGCTCTTGGTTTCAGCTCAAGTCATGATCCCAGGGTCCTGGGTTGAGCCCTCCATTGACTGGGCTCTGAATTCAGTTGGGAGTCTGTTGGAGATTCTCTCTCTCTCTCTTTCCTTCTATCCCTCCTCCCTTCTTGTCCTCTTTCTCTCTCTAAAATAAATAACTCTCTAATAAATTAGGGAGAAGTATTAAGGAAGAAGAAAGTATTGAGAAATATTAAAGAGGGGGTACTATTTCTCTTAAAGGTCCTTAAAGAAGACAAAATTTGGTAGGAATTGGCTCATGACTGCAGCAGACATATCTTTCACTCTCTCTAAGCTTTACCCTATACCTATCATGTGTGACTCATTAAAAAAAAAAAAAAAAAGATAAACAAACCTATATACTTTAGTGAACATGTGACTATTTTTAGTCACATTCAGTTACTTAGCTCGGATAGAAACCTCCCATTTCTGCCATTGTGCAGCAGAATATATGAACATAAAAATAATTCCTCCAATCAAATGCCACTCCAACAGAAAAATGAGTAAGAGATACTAGCAGACAATCTGTAGATGAAAAGTGAAAATAATTTCATCAAATCAAGAGATGTAAATTATTGGGGTAACTGGGTGGCTTAGATGATTAAGTATCTGCCTTTAGCTCAGGTTATGATCCCTGGGTTCTTGAATAGAGTCCCACATCTAGTCCCTGCTCAGCAGGAAACCTGCTTCTCCCTCTCCCTCTGCCCTTCCTCCCTGCTTGTTCTTGTACTCTCTCTCACTCTCAAAAAATTTTATTTAAAAAATAATCTTTTTAAAGGTTTTTATTTATTTGAGAGAGCAAAAGGGAATGGACAGAATATTTGACTTTCATCACATAACTATAACATGAGAGCCAACACTGTCACCTAAAAGTAAACTTTAAGAAATAAACTATATCCACTGTTAATATTGTTGATCACGAATCTTTTGAAAAAAGTAATCTGGCAGTAGTATCAAAAGTCTCAAAAATATTCTACTTATAAGAATTTATTCTGAGAGAATCATCAGAAATAAATATTAGTATTCCATTAAAGGTTGATCACTCAATTGTTGTTAAAAATAGCAAAGAATAAGAGATAACATCAATGACCAAAAACAATAACAACAAAAGAACTTGCTAAGTAAATGATGGTCCATCCATGTGGTGGAATATTACACAGTTTTTTAGGAGCTTATTCACAATATTTAATCGTTTATAAGATATATTCATAATTTAATTTGTGTATTCAATCAGACCATTCATTCACCCAATCATTCATTTATCAAATATGCTTTACTATTTTACTATGTGGCTAGCTGTGTGCCTATTTGGAAGTACGGTAGTGTGGAAGACATTGTCCTTGCCTTCATAAGAATTGTAGTTTAGCTATGGGATTGAAGAATCAAGAAATTTGAATGTGATACTGTGTGTATATGTGTTAAGATAGAAGAGCAAGGTACTAAGAGAACACAACAAGAATTTGGGAAAGCAAAACTTGTCGAGTCACAGTCAAATTAACTTGTCAAGACTTCCTCAAATGTTGTCTAAGATGAGACAAGAAAAATGAGCAGGACTTAGGCAGACAAAGAATATGTGGAAGAATGTTCTAGGCAGAGAAAAAATTATATGCTACTGGACAAAGGAAAAAAAAACCACAGACATTTCATATATAGTATGATTTGAATTTTCTGTAAAGTACTCTAACATACCTAATGATTCTTGCTTGGAGGAAGGATTTTTGTTTGATATCAATACTTTCCCTACATTTTAAAATTTTGAGTAAATCTTATTCACAATATATATGATTTGCTATTCAATTAAGAAAAATTAACCTTATATATTTTCAGGAAATTCAAATGATCAGAGGGGAATGACCTTCAAAAGAATTAATCAATACTCAAATTTATTCTGTACTCTGTTCATGAATTCTCCTGTGTTTAAATACATTAGCATCAGGATCAGATTATCAATCTATCAACCTGTTTCACATGTTTCACCTATTAAAATTTGTGACTTCAAGCAGTATACCTTGATGATTAACAATAAGGTCATATGGTAAAATGTTACCCAGCAGCACACGTTTATCTCACACATGCCAGGGTCACAAGGCTATCACAGAATTTAAAGATGGGGCAAAATGTTAGTCTAATTACTTACTTGAAGGCCACAAGAAAAATCAATAATTGCTCTGAGGGATTTGTGTCCCCCCCCAGAGGTGGTTTTACAACTAAGCTGTGCATATATATAGGTGACTGACAAGGTGATGGAGAATGTGCCTATGCCTAGAATCGCTCTGCATCTGAAAGTACTAACCAAACTACCTAATTTTCTTCCAGTATGATGTAAATAGATTTCCTCATGTCTTGAAAATTCTAATATTTGAATTTTCTCCTTAAATAGAAAGGACACAAATTATTTCTATTGTCAGCACAGCACCACCATCTACAAAGACAGATTTGTGGGCATCTTCTGTGTCATAAGTTACTATGTATTTTGCTGGTATTAGGGAAATAAAAGACCTCATTCCTACCCTTAAGAAGTTTTCCTCATTAGAAGGGCATATCAATGGAGACAAGATACACCTGTGCACCCACCAACAGTGTCACTAATATATTTTAAATGCTGTGTAAGTGCCACAAACAGTAGGTTCTTAGGGAGGGCAAATGAAGCCAAAACCATTATGGGCCCTGGAGGTCAGAGGTAGCTTCTGGGAAGTGTTTGAGAACTTCAAAAAGGGAAAATACAGACAAGTAGTGAGTGACATTTAGAAAACCACTTTGATGTGAGCAAAAACATTTTGGAAAGTAATTGTAAATTTCTTCTATTTTTAATTCCATATTTATAATTGCTCTTCATAATTGCACAATTCTTTTATTTCAAAAGTTGCTCTTTTTTTTATTATGTTCAGTTAGCCAACATATAGCACATCATTAGTTTTTGAGGTTGTCTTCAATGATTTGTTATTATCATTTTAATAGAGGTCACGCAACTCTGATTTTAATCTATCCTGAGGATCAAAAAAAAAATTGTTTCCCATAGTGCAGTTAGTTACATTACCTGGGTTGTGGCCAAGATTTATTTTCTTTAAGTATATATTATTTTATTCAAAAGCAAAACTGTGTTAGTTGTCTATTGCCATATAACAAATTACCTCAAACTTAGCAGCTTAAAGCAACACACACCTATTGCCTTAAACTTTCTGTGGGTCAGGAGATCAGGCATTGCTTAGTTGGATCCTCTTCTTTAGTGTATCTCACAGGCTTTAGTCAAGGTGCTGATCTGGCACCTCTCATCTGAAGACTTGACTGGGGAAGAATCCTCTTGCAAGCTTACTTGCATAGTCTTGGGAGCTGTGTGATTGGAGGATTGAATGTCTTGGGAGTTGGGTGATTGAAGGGCTGAATTCCATGCTGATTGTTGGAGGCAACATTCAGTTCCCTGTCACCCAGCTCTCTCCGTAGGGCAGTTCATAGCATGACAGTTCACTTCATCAAAGCCAAGAAGAGAGATGTCTGTCAGCAAAACAAAATTTTAAATTATATGTAACATAATCGAAGAAGTGATATCTCATCAACTGCTGTATTCTACTAGTTAAAAGCAGGTCACAGTTCCTGCTCATTCAGTCAGAGGGGATTATACAAGGACATGAGTACCAAGAGGCAGAGATCATTGGGGGTCATCCCAGAGTCTGTCTACCATGGAAGTTTAATATTTATATGCTTAAATGGGATGCATAAATTATGAGAAAAACACAAGATTTTTAAGTCAATACATGTGATTACTTAAGATATTCTTGACCAGAAGATGTGTAAGACTAGATTGCTATGCCAGTTTCTGGTTAAAAGTAGACTATAGTCTAAACTATAGATGCTCTACTAACTACTATACAATGTTAATCAATTCCTCAACTCCACTTATGTCTACTTCCTTTATCTGTAGTATCAAGACACTGGACTATAAAGCATGTTAATGTTCATGTTTTATTGCTGTACACCACACCCAATAATTTGAAGCTTGAAGATGAGTTTGGGTAAAGGGTTATTTAATTCTTTTAAGTACAAGATAATTTTCTTCTACCTTAACAACTCCACATATGACACTTGGGACAATGTTTGTTATTTATAACACAAAATATGCCATTTTAAAATACAGATGACCATGCTGATGCTGTGTTGATTTTTTTCAAGATTTTATGATCTCTGTTGTATTGTGTTGCCACCTAATAGTGTAGTCAGCAAGATGTAGAACTTTGCAAGAATAACCAGTAGTGTCCCTGGATCATTCAGAGAACAAAGTTTACTACCAAAGTAGGATAATTAAATTGTGTAATATTTTTTAAATTGTTCCTATTTTAAAAACAGGCATTTTTGTGTGTGGCTTCCTAACATCTTGCCATTGGATGATGAGCACTCATGGAACCCTTGTGTATGGTGATAAACACAGTTGTGCCATAAACATGCAGTTTCCATGGCATTACAAATGTGTTGACCAACTCTTGCTTGTGGTAAACTTTCTTGACTTTTCCTACTGAAGAAAATCCCTTGGGAAGGGGAGAGGTTCAACTTCCATAAGTTTGACATGTGAACAAATGGAGAAAAATAAAAGCTCTAAAATAATAAGAAATGAATAGAGCTGCTACTCTGTTTAGCAGTAGAAACAGAAATGCTGGAACATGTTCATTCACCTGCTGTATGCCTGCGCTTGCTATAAAACATTTCTCAACAGCTTTCCCCACCCCCCCACCAAAGGAAAATGTTTTATCCAGAATATTTCTGTTTTTTGTTTTTGTTTTGTTTTTTTTTTTTTCTTTTGAGAAACCCTGAGCATGGATTTAGGGGTGTTCTGACTCTACCCAGGTAATCATTATTCAGCAATACAGGGCTTGGGTGAGAGATGCCAGGGAGGGTTATAATATCTCTTATTGTGAGACACAGCATATAACCCTTTAGAAAAGACCTTGTCAGACTACTCAGCAAGTCCACAGATACAAGTGCAAACTATATATTCTTCCTGGAGAAGGCAGTAAAAGGCATTGGTATGCAAAAATGCTGAGCAAGCAGGAAATACTGGAGGACTCCAGGAGGATAAAAGAACATATGTCTTTCTGGTGAGAAATAAAAGAAGGATCCTGGCGACTAGTGAGCATTTAAAGTTCTCAGGATACTTCTCCTGGGATGGGACGGTTAATCTATGTGTTCTGGCAAAATTCCAATTTAGGTAATTGGTTTCGGCCTCCCTAAATCTCTTTTACCTTTCCATTGATATTGAAAATGTCTCACTTTCTGTCCTAAATGGATGATCGTCTCACTCACTCAGAAGGGCATGTTATAAGAAAACAAATGTAAATTTGTGTAAAATGTCAAATAATGTGCAAGTTCATAATACTATTATCTTGATCACTACTACTGTTAAGTTATGTATAGTTTTCTCCTAGACTATTTTGTTGTTCTTGGGTATTACTTTAGTTTATGACTTTCTTTCAAATTCTCTTATAATCTTAAAATATAATGCTCCATCCTATTTCCTAAGTCAAATACATTCATTTTGTCTTCAGTTATATAGTATTTCCATTTTAATAATATAAGTTTATTTATATCACACATAATAATGGCCATGTTTTTAAGTATATATCTGGAGTTGGCAGACATTTTTTAAAGTTCCCTCAAAAGGTCTGACCTTTTTCAAAAAAAAAAAAAAATCAATCATCTACCCTTTCCCACTTCCCATTCATTTTTCAGATCAGCCACAGGATAAGCCAGACAGTATCCCATGAGATTTCTTAGTTTTGCCAGTCTGCATTTGTAAGTTTAAGAGAAGCTTAATATAAGAAATATATGAAAATGTTGACCAGCCGGTTATACAATTTGAAAGGCAAAGAGAAGACTCAGTCTCTTCAACCTTCTATTTGAAATTATCTTTCTTGCCTTCAGGTCTTATTAGCTTTTAAAATACAAAACCCCACTGAGGTCAAGTAAAACTGTTAACAACTGGACATGCTATAGTGTTAAGTAAATTTCCCATCCTTTTCTGAAAACAATTTTAACAGGGTGGCTAGGGAAGGTATAATGAGAATGCAGGTACTTGAGAATAGGGAAGGGACAAAATGTGATTTAATGGGGTAAAAAAAGACTGCCCAGAAAAATCCCCAGAATGATCAGAGATCTTCATCCTCTTTCATATGGGTCTGACTCAGTTTAAGTTTTTATGCTTTACTTTATTTGCATGGCCAGGCTCCCTCCTACATAGCACCTATTGCAAATCCACTGGGTATTTTTTAAATGTTCTTAGCAATATTTCCACATAGAACTAGACAATATAAAAATAGGTTGAACTTCCTTAAGTTGAGTGAAGGCTACACCAGGCTTTTTTATTCTGTTGGAGCCTTTCTCTAACATGATACTAAAATAACCCCACAAAATTGCTGATAGATCCGTGGGAGTTTAACACATGTATTTGAGGGGAAAAATTAACTATGTACAGTGTACAAAGAACATTCTGATTGAAAGGTGCTATATAAATGAGAGATATTTTTTCTTATTCTGTTCACACTCAGAAAAAAATTGTTGAAAACTGACCGTGGTATATGTCTATAGATAGAAGGTATTGAAATTTTAATAAACGTGATTCATACTCATGTAGGAGTATAGTCTGAGTTAAATATGATATCTTCATGAGCCTCAAATTTAACCAAGCAAGAAATAATCATATCAGAAAAATCTAGTTTTGTTTTGAGATTTTGGGATGAGAATCTACTTCTAAAATCTTACTATAGATTGACTGAGTTCAGTTGAAAAAAAAATCTTTAATTCCATCAGATGACATTATATTCTTTCCGACCTCAGCCTATGATACTTGCATTAGCCAGGATCCAATATCCTGTGTAGGACAGAACTTCTGCATCAACAGGAAGTGTCCCCACAACTGAATTGATTCAGTAGGGCGTTTTTGGTTAGCTTGAATGTAGGAATCAATAAGAAGTTCTTATGGATTTGATCTCTCCAGAAAATTCCAGAGGCTATTTAAGCCAATAAAACCTCAATCCTATGTATCCTGGACCTTAGGTGGAATTTCTTATTCTTTGATGGAATGAGACAGAACATGCGTGTATGTGTGGATGATATATTGCAGGGAGAAGCTATATCTGATGGAAACTATATTCTAGACAACATATGCCTCATAGGGCTAAAACTTGGAAATTGACAAAAGCAACCCATTTCACAAGGTGAAGCCCATGCTTTACATATGAAAGTGGTATCATCCAACAGGGGAAATCTATGAGCAGTGGTAGGAGTGTGTTATTTGTGGTTTCAGACCCCTGTAGCATCAGTTGCACATGGAGCTAATGGCAAATATCTCTTCAACTGAAAAGTCCCTGAAGGATTTATTATAGCAGCTAAATTCTAACATTCATAAGAGGAAACAAACAAAAGAAGAAACCAAACACACCTAGCATTTATACCAAATATATCCAGAGGAAATCAACAGCAGAAGAGGTTCCAGGATTTGGGCTGCATCCCAGGTATTTTATCTTTAAATCTTTTATACTTGGAGTAATTTATGTCCTATTTGGTTTGCAAACACAATGGGAAGGCCTTCATATTTGTATTCATCGGAAGAATGGGTGGTAAAGCCTCGAGAAAACCTGTTCGATAACCATCAGGCTACATCTCGGTGCTCCCTGGTCAGCAGAGTCCATCATTTTTGCTCGCTCGTGGAAGGATACAGTGCAAAGATGCAAGAGTTATCTAAAGTGATGCGACGCAATGTGACACATCAGTCAAGAATTGTTGGAGAAAAGATACAGTGCAGAATTTTAAAAGTTTTGCCTTTGGAAGGGAACACTTTTAAATTTATCTTAGAAAAAAAAAGTAAATAAAAAGATGAAGAGCCAATCCAAAACCAAAAGAGGAAAAAATACAGTATCGATCCACATGCTGCTTGCTGAGTCATAAGGAAATTGAAATTGCTCTAAGGAAAGAAAGGTAACCAGCAGAGCTGATGGAAACCCTGAGGAAAATGTTCAAAATGAGATCCCTGCATCATAATCATTTCATGTTGGCGAGCTCATCAGGACTTCAAACAGGATGGTGGGAACTGAGATTGTTCTTCAATGCAAATGCGGACAGACAAATTTAAATTAACTTCTGAAATGTTCCGTGCCGTCAAAGGGAATTTAATTCCTTAACTTGGGGTAGATCTTGCAGGGAGGTAGGTAATTGGGATTCTTTGGCAAGAGCATCATCGTGGTCTGGAAGGAATACTACCAAGTTATTTTGGCTTATTTCCATCAGGGATGGGGTGTGGAATGGTACCAAGACCCTGTCCCACCTGCTCCTGTCACTCTGGCTACTAAGTGAATGCTGATGTAGAGTTTTCATGGATCACTCTGTTATTCTTCAAAATAATTTAAATGATCTCAATATGGGAATTTTGATATATAAAACATACATAAAACAGGAAATAGTATTCTGGACTCTCTCTAATCTTCAGAGGTCTACAGATAAATTTTAGTTTCTTCTGCTTAGGAACATGTAATGTGACAGCATTCTTGTTTTTGTTTTAAACCTGAGCTGAGACCAAGAGTCAGAGGCCTAAAGAACTGAGCCACCCCCAGCACCCCAATGTGACAGTCTTTTTTTTTTTTTTTTAAGATTTTTATTTATTTATTTGATGGACAGAGATCACAAGCAGGTAAAGAGGCAGGCAGAGAGAAAGGGAAGAAGGCTCCCTGCTGAGCAGAGAGCCCGATGGTGGGGCTCCATCTCAGAACCCTGGGATCATGACCTGAGCTGAAGGCAGAGGCTTTAACCCACTGAGCCACGCAGGTGCCCCTCAATGTGACAGTCTTGATACATCTTTTATATATCAAAGAGAGTTATCAGATAACAGCTTACTCCCTTTTGTTTAAATGGGTAGTCTTTACCTCATACTTAGTCAATATCTACGTTCTAAGCATGTATATTTCTGCTTAACTTACTCCTTTGAAATAGGAAAAAGTCTAAGCTATCCTCTTGTTTATAAAATACTTAAATCTTAACTTTTTGCAGTTATGGGATGGAGCTCAAAATCATGAGCCCAGATACTTGAAAAGTTTATCAAAAAACTAGGAAAACAAATGCCATCAAATTAGTAATAATTTTGATAAAAGGTTAATACCTTTGTGATAAAGTTATGAGGATCAGGGCACCTGGGTGGCTCAGTGGGTTAAAATCTCTGCTTTCGTCTCAGGTCATGATCCCAGGGTCCTGGGATCGAGCCCCATATCCGGCTCTCTGCTCAGCAGGAAACCTGCTTTCCTCTCTCTCTCTCTGCCTGCCTCTCTGCCTACTTGTGATCTCTGTCTGTCAAATAAATAAATAAAATCTTAAAAAAAAAAAATAAAAGTGATGAGGATGGACAGAAACTGGATATGGAATGTAAAATGTTACGTTGGAAAAGACTTTCTTTAATTTTATAATCTGTATTCAAAATGCCCATTGAGCTAAGTGGGCCGTGCCCATTTCCTAGGTCTTATATTTGCATCAATACTGTATAGGTCTTTGTCTTTTTCTCTTCTCTTTCTTTCTCTCTCTCTTTCTTTTTACAACCAGAGAGTATCCAAAAGTGCATCCTGCAAAGAGGACACTGTATGTAATTAATCAGTCAATATTTACTGATTCCTTCATCCAGGAAGGTGGGTAGATGGTAAATATCAAGATGGACATAGTCCCTGCCCTCGTAGATCTTACAATCTAAAGGCAAAGAAAGGATTTGAGCACATATGCTAAATAACTTCCTAAAACAACATATGTGCAAAGTGCTACATAATTATTGCTCGTGCTGTGGAAATATATGGTGGGGCAACTTAACCTAACTAGGAATGGGAGTAGAGAATGTATCAGGATCCCAGTAACAATTTTCTCCTACAAGAATATGAACAACATAAGAATCAAGAGCCAGATGGCATTATAAGCGTCATCTGATACTCAAATCATCTCTTAAAAATCCCCAACAAATGGTTGTTCAATCTCTCTGTACACAATTCCAGGAGTGAGGAAATTTCTGTCTCCCAGGTATCTCCTTCTGTCTTTGGCCAACTTGGTTACATGGTGGAACACCATGTAACTCTCTACTCCACAGATCTGAATCTCACCACTTTAAAAACAAATAAAATTCATTTAATTTTTGTTCCAAATGACCTTATTAAAATGCTTTGAGAAGGCTGTCATAATTTCCCCAAGATCCTTACCCTTTTAGCAAAATTCCTTCGATGGAATATTTCCAATTTACTTAGTAACCCCAGTCATCATCCTCTGAGTGGGACATAGTTTGTTTGGTTTCTTGTACTAAAATGTGGTAAGTTAGTTTCAGGAAGGTGTGTCTAAGTCTTTTTAAGTCTTGTAGACTTTTTTTTTCTTAAATCATAGTGCAGGATTTAACATTTATTCTTATTAAATTTCATCTTTTTGGGTGATACCTGATACTCCCAAGTTTTCCAAGGTGAAAACTTTTGAATCTCATTCAGGCACCCAGTGTATTTCAGGGTCCTGAATGCTAATGATCTGTAAAATATGATTATCTTACCTTTTAAATCATAAGAATTGTTAAGTAGCACATTAGTAATAAATATGTAAGGGAAAATTACTTTTTATTCTTCTTCATTTTCTATTAATTTCTGGGAAGGGAATGTTTTAGTTGCTTATGTATAATTAGTATCTGTTGAACACTATTATTTGAAAAACTGTGGACTTGAGGCAAGGAAAGAGGGCATCAAAGATAAATAAATATAAAACTCTTCTAGCTGTAAAGTATAGTGAAACCAATGTTAAATTTAGTGCCAGGCAGTTCAGGATTCTTTTTTTTTTTTTTTTTTTTAAGATTTTATTTACTTATTTGACAGAGAGAGATCACAAGTAGATGGAGAGGCAGGCAGAGAGAGAGATAGAGGGAAGCAGGCTCCCTGCTGAGCAGAGAGCCCGATGCGGGACTCGATCCCAGGACCCTGAGATCATGACCTGAGCTGAAGGCAGCGGCTTAACCCACTGAGCCACTCAGGCACCCAGTTCAGGATTCTTGTAGCAAATCTAGTACATGAGCTTCTGACCTAAAGGATACCACTAACCTCTAAATGTTGATTTTCTGGCGTGGAAATACATACATCAGTCAGATCTGTGTTACCAAGACATTGTGAGGACTGAATTATATGTAAGTACCTGGCTCTTAGCAGCTATATTTTCATTCTTCCCAGAAGTTTCTAAAAGCCTAGAGAAGATTGGAAAGTCCACATATCATAGGAGAATTAGAAAGAAAGTACTGAATAAGTGGAACATGAAAGTGTCCAAGTGGAATTTAAGTTATCAGCTGTTTGCTTCCAATTTCGAATGCTGGTATGGTGGTGTATGGAGGGCAGAAAAAGAGTCTGGAAGTGTGATCTGCTTTGGATTACACAAATGAATACACACATGGTGCTATCCTTAACAAAGAGACTTTCTGCAAGCACAACAATTCATCTGCCAGCTAGGTGTCTTCATTTGTTAAAGTTACATTTCTCTTTTAGCTCCAACTGTCCTTTAAGGTCAACAAATATATGCGAGTAAGATCCTCATTTTTAGTTCTTAGACTGTTCAAACATGAGTCAACAGACTTCAGTTTAACAGAGGAAATTGCATTTATAGAACATCCCCTAAGGTTACCATTGCTTTATTTTATATATACATAAATATATATACAAATATATATTTATATATATATAATGTTTACATATAATTTATATAAAATCTTTCTGTATATATCTATATCTATATATACATATTTTTTTTCCCTTCCTCTCCTCAGATACAGCCTTCTTTTTCTTTTAGTCAGGAAGGTCATGCTGCTACTATCTATTGTTATTATGTCTGGTCCAGAGCAATGACCTTCAGGATGATCTTTTCAGGACAATAGCATCTCTCAGCATTTGTTTCTCACCTGAGAAGCAGCAGCAGGCTTTATCACCGTTTCCATGCACTTCCCTGAATAAAGAACAAAGTTCACAGCAATTGTAGGTAGAAGCAACAAATAACAAGTGATTGCTAGATCCCTAAGAAAGCATTTTCTGAGCGCTACTGTGAATTGCCTTTTAATCCAAGCTCCTTCACCTCCCAAGGACACACTGTCACCTGAAAGGGGCTGGGTTACAGGAACACCAACAGCCACCTCCACCACGCCTTACCAGCTGCATAAGAGGCACCAAATGACCCAAATATCCAGGGATTAGGAGAGCACAGTCCCATTTTTCTTGATCTTAATTTAGTTGAAATAATGGGCCAGGAAATGCCCCGCTCTTTGTCTAAATGCCCAAATAAGCAAGTGTCTGTCCTTCCGGCTCAGTATGAATATACTTGGACTTGTAAGCATAGAAACACCCTGGGAATCCTCCCAAGAAATAGTTCAGCCCAAGAACACCTCATTAGACACACATTCCTTTAGTTGCTTTGGGTCCTAGAGTGACCAAGGCACTCCCAGCACTCCCACAAGACTTACAGGTGTATTTCACAGGTGTCTGTGTTACTTCAGATAAATGTCATCATATGTTTAAGGGCAGAACAAACTTTGTTTTAAGTCATAGGAAATTCGAAGCCAGCATAATCCTTTAATCCTCATCCCATGCTCCTGTTTGAAATCATAAATGCTCAATGACTTTATTACCGTTGGTTCATCTGGATTATTGTATTGTATTATGATTCCTTTAAACATGGAGGCTTAAGTGGGTACGAGAAGAATCAATGAAAGAAGATGGGATTGGGAGGGAGACAAACCATAAGTGACTCTTAATCTCACAAAACAAACGGAAGGTTGCTGGGGGGAGGGGGCTGGGAGAAGGGGGTGGAGTTATGGACATTGGGGAGGGTATATGCTATGGTAAGTGCTGTGAAGTGTGTAAACCTGGGGATTCACAGACCTGTACCCCTGGGGATAAAAATATATGTTTATAAAAAATAAAAAATTATATATAAAAAAAAAAAAGGAACATGAAAGTAAGGAAATACTTTACTCAGATAAACAAGTCAGTACTGTATTGGCCTGGCAAATTTCAATGCCTATGTCAAGATTAAGGAAGAACGAAGACCAGCTCAAATTTCCCAGGAAAGGACAGAGATTGTGGCTATTGAAAAGATTGCATTGACCCTTGAGCTGAGAAAGCAAAGTGCTACACCCAACAAATTATCAGGAAGAAATTGAAATTGAGTAAACTGGACTATTTAAGGGAGAAATAGAATATAGCTCCATCTCTTGGAGGTCGCTGTCGTGTAGTATGGATATGGGAAGAAGAAGCAAATCAGTTGGAATGTGCAAACAGATTTTTGGTGATTCTAAAAATTTTTTAAAAAGTTAAGTCTTAGATGGGGTGCCTGGGTGGCTCAGTGGGTTAAAGCCTCTGCCTTCAGCTCATGTCATGATCCCAGGGTCCTGTAATCAAGCCCCGCGTTGGGCTCTCTGCTCTGGGGAGAGCCTGCTTCCTCCTCTCTCTCTGCCTGCCTCTGCCTACTTGTGATCTCTGTCTGTCAAATAAATAAATAAAATCTTAAAAAAAAAAAGTTAAGTCTTAGGCTAATGCTTCATGTACTTCATAGTTTCCTGCATTCTTAGAATTTTAGAATATGAAAATATACAGAACATAAATTTAATGAAGTCATTAAATTATTAATGATGGTAGGGTTGAAAATGACTTTGTTCTCCAAAGACTACAAGTTGTCTGAATTTAGACATATGGAAATCACTACCTAAAGAGGCAAAGTGATTTGTCAAAAATTACCTGCACTGAAATAGATTTTCCTATTTTGACCCTCAAAAAACCACTTCCTTTATAAAAACTGGGTCAACCACTTTCAAAAAGAAAAGTGACATGATTTGTTTTCCTTTCACTTATTCTTAGTATTTCTATACCATATGGTATTATAATTAGACCTTTTAGCTTTGTCTTATTACATCTTATGTAAATTCTATACTTAGTGTATATTTTTTTAAATTATTTATTTATTTATTATTTTTACTAACATATAATGTATTATTTGCCCCAGAGGTAGAGGTCTGTGAATTGTCAGGCTTACACACGTCACAGCACTCACCATTTCACATACCCTCCCAGTGTCGGTAACCCAGCCACACTCTCCATACCTCCCCCCAGCAACCCTCAGTTTGTTTTGTGAGATTAAGAGTCTCTTATGGTTTGTCTCCCTCCCAATCCCATCTTCTTTCATTTCTTCCTTCCCTGCTCAAACTCCCTACTCTGCCTCTCAAATTCCTCATATCGGGGAGATCATATGATAATTGTTATTCTCTGATTGACTTATTTCACTCAACACAATACCCTCTAGTTCCATCCATCATTACAAATGGCAAGATATCATTTATTTTGATGGCTGCATAGTATTCCATTGTATATATATACCACTTCTTCTTTATCCATTCATCTGTTGATGGACATCTAGGTTCTTCCCATAGTTTGGCCATTGTGGACATTGTTGCTATAAACATTCGGATACATGTGCCCCTTCAGATCACTACATTTTTATCATTAGGGTAAATACCCAGTAGTGTGATGGCTGGATCATAGGGCAGCTCTATTTTCAACTTTTTGAGGAACCTCCATGCTGTTTTCCAGAGTGGTTGCACTAGTTTGCATTCCCACCAACAGTGTAAGAGGGTTCCCCTTTCTCCGCATCCTTTCCAACATCTGTTGTTTCCCAACCTGTTAATTTTAGCTATTCTGACTGATGTGAGGTAGTATCTCATTGTGGTTTTGATTTGTATTTCCCTGGTGCCAAGTGATGTGGAGCATTTTTTCATTTGTCTGTAGGGCATCTGGATGTCTTCTTTGCAGAAATGTCTGATATGTCTGTCATTTGCGAATATCTTCTCCTATTTTGTCAGTTGTTTTTTGGTTTTATTGACTGTTTCCTTTGCTGTGCAAAAGATTTTGATCTTGATGATGTCCCAATAGTTTGTTTCTTCCCTTGCTTCCCTTGCCTTTGGTGATGTTTCTAGGAAGAAGTTGCTGTGGCTGAGGTTGAAGAGGTTGTTGCCTGTGTTCTCAAGGATTTTGATGGATTCCTGTCTCACATTGAGGTCTTTATCCATTTTGAGTCTGTTTTTGTATGTGGTATAAGGAAATGGTCCTTTTTCATTTTTCTGCATGTGGCTATTCAATTCCCCTAAGACCATTTGTTGAAGAGACTGTCTTTTTTCCATTGGACATTCTTTCCTGCTTTGTCGAAGATGAGTTGACCATAAAGTTGAGGGTCTATTTCTGGACTCTCTATTCGGTTCCATTGATCTACGTGTCTGTTTTTGTACCAGTACCATACCGTCTTGATGACTGTAGATTTGTAATAGAGTTTGAAGTCTGGAATTGTGATGCCACCAATTTTGGCTTTCTTTTTCAATATTTCTCTGGCTATTTGGGGTCTTTTCTGGTTCCATATTAATTTTAGGATTTTTTGTTCCATTTCTTTGAAAAAAATTGATAGTATTTTAATAGGGATTGCATTAAATGGGTAGATTACTTTAGGTAGCATAGACATTTTCACAATATTTGTTCTTCCAATCCATGAGCATTGGAAGTTTTTCCATTTCTTTGTGTCTTCCTCAATTTCTTTCATGAGTACTTTATAGTTTTCTGAGTAAAAAATTTTTGCCTCTTCAGTTAGGTTTATTCCTAGGTATCTTATGGTTTTGGGTGCAATTGTAAATGAGATTGACTCCTTAATTTCTCTTTCTCTGTCTTTTTGTTGGTGTATAGAAATGCAATTAAAAAAAGAAAAGAAAAAAAAAAAAGAAATGCAACTGATTTCTGTGCATTGATTTTATATCCTGACACTTTACTGAATTCCTGTACAAATTCTAGCAGTTTTGGAGTGGAGTCTTTTGGGTTTTCCACATAAAGTATCCTATCGTCTGCAAAGAGTGAGAGTTTGACTTCCACTTTGCTGATTCAGATGCCTTTTATTTCTTTTTCTTGTCTGATTCCTGAGGCTAGGACTTCTAATACTATGTTGAATATCAGTGGTGATAGTGGACATCCCTATTGTGTTCCTGACCTTAGGGGAAAAGCTCTTGGTTTTTCTCCATTGAAAATGATATTCACTGTGGGTTTTTCATAGATGGCTTTGATGATATTGAGATATGTACCTTCTATCCCTACACTTTGAAGAGTTTTGATCAAGAGAGGATGCTATACTTTGTCAAATGCTTTTTCAGCATCTATTGAGAGTATCATATGGTTCTTGTTCTTTCTTTTATTGATGTGTTGTATCACACTGATTGATTTGTGGATGTTGAACCAATCTTGCAGCCCAGGAATAAATCTCACTTGGTTGTGGTGAATAATCCTTTTAATGTACTGTTGGATCCTATTGGCTACTGTTTTGGTGAGAATTTTCACATCTATGTTCATCAAGGATATGGGTCTGTAATTCTCTTTTTTGATGGGGTCTTTGTCTAGTTTTGGGATCAAGGTAATGCTGGCCTCATAAAATGAGTTTAGCAGTTTTCCTTCCATTTCTATTTTTTGGAACAGTTTCAGGAGAATAGGAATTAATTCTTCTTTAAATGTTTGGTAGAATTCCCCTGGGAAGCCATCTGGCTCTGGGCTCTTGTTTGTTGAGAGATTTTTGATGACTGCTTCAACCTCCTTACTGGTTACAGGTCTGTTCAGGTTTTCTATTTCTTCCTGGTTCAGTTTTGGTAGTTTATATGTCTCTAGGAATGCATCCATTTCTTCCAGATTGTCAAATTTGCTGGCATATAGTTGCTCACAATATGTTCTTATAATTGTTTGTATTTCTTTAGTGTTGGTTGTGATCTCTCCTCTATGATTCATAATTTTATTTATTTGGGTCCTTTCTTTTTTCTTTTTGATAAGTCTGGCCAGGGGTTTATCAATCTTATTAATTCTTTCAAAGAACAAGCTCCTAGTTTTGTTGATTTGTTCTACTGTTCTTTTGTTTTCTATTTCATTGATTTCTGTTCTAATCTTTATTATTTCTCTTCTCCTGTTGGATTTAGGCTTTCTTTGCAGTTCTTTCTCCAGCTCCTTTAGGTGATGAGTTAGGTTGTAAAATTGAGACCTTTCTTGTTTCTTGAGAAAGGCTTGTATGGCTATATACTTTCCTCTCAGGACCACTTTTGCTGTGTCCCACAGGTTTTGAACAGTTGTGTTTTCATTATCATTTGTTTCCATGAATTTTTTCAATTCTTCTTTAATTTCCTGGTTGACCCATTCATTTTTTAGTAGGATGCCCTTTAGCCTCCATGTATCTGAGTATTTTCAGACTTTCCTCTTGTGATTAAATTCTAGCTTCAGAGCATTGTGGTCTGAAAATATTCAGGGAATGATCTCAATCTTTTGGTACCAGATGAGACCTAATTTGTGACCCAGGATGTGATCTATTCCAGAGAATGTTCCATTTGCACTAGAGAAGAATGTGTGTTCTGTTGCTTTGGCATATATCTGTGATGTCCATCTGGTCCAATGTGTCATTTAAGGCCTTTATTTTCTTGTTGATCTTTTGCTTGGATGATCTCTCCATTTCCAGTGAAGGGGGTCTTAAAGTCTCCTACTATTATTGTATTATTGTTGATGTGTTTATTTGATTTTTGTTATTAATTGGTTTATAAAGTTGGCTGCTCCCATGTTAGGGGCATAGATATTTAAAATTGTTAGATCTTCTTGTTGGACAGACACTTTGAGTCTGATATAGTGCTCTTCCTCATCTATTATTATAGTCTTGGCTTAAAATCTAATTTATCTTATATAAGCATTGCCATCCCAGCTTTCTTTTGATGTCCATTAGCATGGTAAATTGTTTTCCAGCCCCTCACTTTGAATCTGGAGGTGTCTTTGGGTCTAAAATGAGTGTCTTGAAGACAACATATTGATGGGTTTTGTTTTTTTATCCATTCTGATACCCTGTGTCTTTTGATTGGGGCATTTAGCCCATTTACATTCAGGGTAACTATAGAAAGATATTAATTTAGTGTCATTGTATTGCCTGTAAGGTGACTGTTACTGTATATATTATCTCTGTTCTGTTCTTGACTACTACTTTTAGGCTCTCTCCTTGCTTAGAGGACCCCTTTCAATATTTCCTATAGGGCTGGTTTGGTGTTTGCAAATTCTTTTAATTTTTTTTTTGTCCTGGAAACTTTTTATCTCTCCTTCTATTTTCAATGATAACCTAGATGGATATAGTATTCTTGGCTGCATATTTTTCTCATTTAGTGCTCTGAATATATCATGCCCATTCTTTCTAGCGTGTCAGGTCTCTGTGGATAAGTCCACTGCCAATCTAATATTTCTACCATTGTGTATTACAGCCCTCTTGTCCTGAGCTGCTTTCAGGATTTTCTCTTTGTCACTAAGACTAGTAGTTTTAGTGTTAGATGATAGAGTGTGAACCTATTTTTATTACTTTTGAGGGACCTTCTCTGTGCCTCCTGGATTTTGATGTGTGTTCCCTTTGCGATATTAGGGAAATTCTCTATTATAATTTGCTCCAATATACCTTCTGCCCCTCTCTCTTTCTTCCTCTTCTGGAATACCAATTATTCTAATATTGTTTTATCTTATGGTATTACTTATCTCTTGAATTCTCCCTTCACGGTCCAGTAGTTGTTTGTCTCTCTCTTGATCAGCTTCTTTATTCCCTGTCATTTGGTCTTCTATATCACTAATTCTCTCTTCTCCCTCATTTAACCTAGCAGTAAGAGTCTCCATTTTTTATTTCACCTCATTAATTCCTTTTTTGATTTCAGCTTATTTAGATTTTAGTTCTTTTATTTCTCCAGAAAGGAATTTTATTTCTCCAGACAAGATTTCTCTAATATCCTCCATGCCTTTTCAAGCCCAGCTAGCACCTTGAGAATCATCATTCTGAATTTTAGATCTGATATATTACCAATGTCTATATTGATTAGGTCCCTAGCCTTTGGTATTGCCTCCTGTTCTTTTTTTTTTTTTTTTTTTTGTGGTGAGTTTTTCCGCCTTGTCATTTTATACAGATAAGAATATATGAATGAGAGAATAAAATACTAAAAGTGTGGCAAAGTCCCCAGAAAGAATATATGCTCATCAAATCAGAGAGACCCCAAACCAGGGGGAGAAGAAAGGGGGTAAAAAGAAATTAAAAATATATATATATATATATATGTGTGTGTGTGTGTGTGTGTGTGTGTGTGTGTGTATTTAGACTGGTGAATAGAACAGAGCCACCCACTTGATTTGGGGTGTATTTTGGTCTCTTAGAAGAAACTACTTCCCAAAATTTTAAAGAAAAAAACCCCTTATATATATATATATACACAAAAAAATAAGGGTAAACACAATAAAGAGATGGAATATGACTGTAAAGATGAAAATTTTAAGAAAAATTCTAAAAAAGGTATTGATAAGTTGTTTGGAGAAGGAAAGAAAGAGTAAGAGAAAAGGTGGGGTAGAGAATATGCTCAGGCTGGAGACTAGAACAAAGCCCTGTGCTAGATGTTGAGTATGTTTTGATCTATTAGAAGAAATTGTACCCCAAAATTTTTTAGAAAAAAAATACCCTATATGTATATAAAAAATAAGGTTAAATACAATGAAGGATAAAATATGACTATAATAATGAAGGTTTAAAAAAGATTTTTTTAAAGAAAGTCACTGTTAAGATAAACTAGTTAAAAAACGTTAAAAGAGGAAAGAGGAAAAGTTAAGAAAAATAGAATAAGGGGCGCCCGGGTGGCTCAGTGGGTTAAAGCTTCTGCCTTCGGCTCAGGTCATGATCCCAGGGTCCTGGGATCGAGCCCCGCATCGGGCTTTCTGCTCAGCAGGGAGCCTGCTTCCTCCTCTCTGTCTACCTCTCTGACTACTTGTGATCTCTGTCATATAAATAAATAAAAAATCTTAAAAAAAAAAAAAGAAAAATAGAATAAGAAAAAAGATAAAATTAAAAAGAATTTTAATTTAACTTTGTAAGACTAAAAGATCATGGGGAGAAAGCCATGAATTCCATGCATTGCTTTCCTCTACCTCTGGAATTCTGTTGCTCTCCTTGATTGGTGATCTTGGTCTTGGCTGGATGTTTCTGCTGATCTTCTGGGGGAGGGGCCTGTTGTAGTGATTCTCAAATGTCTTTGCCTGAGGTGGAATTGCACCGCCCTTGCCTGGGGCCAGGCTAAGAAATCTGCTCAAGTTTACTCTCAGAGTTTAGTGTTCTCTGAATGTTTTCCATAGAGCTCTCGATGATGGGCATGAAAATGGTGGCCTCCCAATCTCCAGCCCAGAGGAGCTGAGAGCTTGGGGCCCCACTCCTCAGTGCACCCTCAGAGAAGAGGGGTCAATCACTCCTGTCTCCCTTTCCCGGCATGTTCTAGGCCCACCTGTCCTGTGACCAAACATTTCTGTCTCTGATGCACAGCCCCATTTTTAGTCTCCAAATCAGCAGATTCCTTCCTCCAGAGGAGGAAGGTGAGTCTCCCTGGATCTACCACTTGTGGGGTCCCTGCTCAAAGAGCAGTGGTCCAACTGTGCCACGGATCACTGTTTAAGGTAACCCTGAGCTGAGAGCTCACTCCTCAGCTCTCTCTGTAGTTGGCTTCCCTGCTCTGATACCTGGAAACTCTGCCACACTCAAGCACCCCTGATTTTTCAGTGACCCTGCAGGTACTGAGACCACACTGTCCCTGCGAGGGCTCCACCCCATTTAGCCTCTGGAGCGATATTCCTCAATGGAGCAGACTTCTAAAGGTTCTGATTTTGTGTTCCAATGCTCCCTCACTTGCTGGGAGCCGGCCCTTCATCCACAGTCTATCTTCCCATTGCCTTGGATTCACTTCTCCACACATCCTACCTTTCAGAAAGTGGTCAATTTTCTGTTCCTAGAATTGTTGCTCTTGTTCTTTTCAATCTCCTGCTGAGTTTGTAGATGTTTGGAATGGTGTGATAACTATGTAGCTGAACTCCTGAGATCTGATGTCATTTCAGTCAGCTACTCCTCTGCCATCTTGCCTCTCTCCTCTATACTTAGTATATATTCTTTACGGAATTTGTATCTCTTTTCTTCTGATTCATAATTTTTTTTTCATTCACAATGTTTTAAACCTAG
Source organism: Mustela lutreola (assembly GCF_030435805.1). Lineage (NCBI taxonomy): Eukaryota > Metazoa > Chordata > Mammalia > Carnivora > Mustelidae > Mustela > Mustela lutreola. The sequence continues at coordinate 98,151,455 of NC_081298.1, read as the reverse complement.
GGATATATATTTCTGGATCTTATAGAAAGAGGTTTTAAATCACTATTTAAATCACCCTTTTATCAATATGACCTCATTCTCTTCCAATTTTTCTACAAAAATTAGTAAAAGTAAATAAAATATAATTGAATACAGAAAACTGTGACTAGGTTCTGTTCTCAAAGGGGTTTCCTAAGCAATACTGGATAGGCCTACTCACATACACACATATGCATACAAACAAAAACATTCTTTAAATTAAGGGCAAACTTTTGCCATGGTACAAAGGGTAGAATATTATAGTGTTTATAGCTAGCCCAGATGGTTACTTTGTGAAATAATTTTCAGTAAGTTTTGTTAATATTTGGTTTTTGCTTCCAACCATGTGGATCTGTTCCACATGTGAACACACTGATTTGTGTTCACTGGTGATGCTGAGATATCAAGTAAATTAGTTGTATGTTCTGTCATTCTTTGTTGTCCAATGAAACTCTAAATACCTTCTAGGAGTTTGTTTAAGTAACATGTCTTTATAGCCTTCCCTAAGTCATAAAATTTGTAGCAATATAATATTTTAGGCAACTGACTATTTTAAGCTAAGTCTCAGAACATTCTATCTTTGTGTCATCATTAGAACATAAGTTTGGCAAATACTTTTAAACTCTTAGACATACCCCTTTTTGTTATGTATGTCTTTTAATTATTATTTTATTTTATTTTATTTTTTCAGTGTCTTAAGACATTGTGTTGAAATTAATTCTCAGGTCTTCCTGTTTAAGTGGAAAGACCTTTGTGGACTGTAAGTGATTTCTCACTATGGAAAGATATAACACCTCTCATGCAACACACACACTAGGGTCTATGATTTGGTTATAGGATTGAACAACTCTAATGTTAAATTTTTACTGGCAAGCCAATTTATAAATGAGAAGCTGTGTATTAATTTATATTCAGAGATAAACACTATATAAGACTATAATACTCATGCCTATAGAAACCAAAGAAATTCAGGTCAAAAATCAGTGGATAATTTAAGCTTGAAAAGCAAGCTTTGTTTTTTTGTGTTTGTTTTTGTTTTGTTCTGTTTTATGAAAAAAGGGATCCCACTAAAACCCATGGGACACATGTCTATTATGATCAGGCTTTCACATATTCATATATTCTGCATTGTATTTATATGAATGTTTGTGCTGTTACTGTCTTTAACAAAATTTTGCATTAACCATTGAACTTTTTCCTTGGCTTTTATAAAAGTATGCCATTTTAAGCACCTTTTCTGATTTCTTTTAATTCTGACTTCTTCTAATTCAATCATATTACACTGATTTCTATTAAGTAAGTTATGTAAGTTAACATATATTTTAGGAATTATAAGAACAGTGTTCCAGTGATGAAGAAGCATGTGACTTTTGAGGATAAAATTATGAAAAGACAAAATGTCAATGAGCAATTGGGAAGATTCCTTCAGCAAGGTATCAGAGTGTAGCCTCAGATAATTCTTGGCACTATTAGCATGTCTTAAATTTTTATCAAGTGTAATCTTTACATAACTACTGAAAGGCTATTAATAATGACTCATTTGAATAAAAAAAAGAAAATGGCAATTGCTATCCATACATTTCTGACAGGTTCTGCTTTTCCCTTCAGTAGGTAAGACAGCTTGGTCCTTAGAACCAGACTATTCCTTTATTGGCAAATATTGAGTAATGTATCAACATTTTGCTCTGTGAATGAAAAACTGATCTTCCACTGGAAATTTCAAATTATAGGCAAATTGTGCCTGTCAGGAGATGTGGATGTCTTTCACCTGCAAGATTCTTTTCATTGTTGCAACTTTATAAATATTTCTTGAGTTGTTTAGAGCTTGGTTTCTTGCTGATTTAATTTATATGGACCAATAATTTAAGTCCCAGAGTCCCTGGAATATGAAATTATTCAAGTTTTCAGAACTTCAAAACTCTAGTTTTCTTGGAGTGGGCATCTTAGAAGCCAGTTTGAAGCTCTTCTCTAGCAAAAGACCATATTGTAAGGTTCTTCAAACCCAGCACATAAAAGACTAATGCTATTGAACTTATATTTAAAGCATATACATTTATATATATATATATATATAAAATTTTCAAAGCAATTTTTTATATTATCATCTTAATTGTATTTCATAAAAAAACATAAAGCAAGAAGTGCTGAAAAGAATTATCTTTAACTTAGTGAGGAAGTGAAGGGTATGAACACTGGGGTCAGAAGTACAGAACCTGGGAGCACCTGGGTGGCTTGGTTTTTAAGCCTCTACCTTTGGCTCAGGTCATGATCTTAGAATCCTGGAAGTATGCCTTAGTCTTAGCTCAGTGGGGTGCCTGCTTCAGCCTCTGCCTCTGTCAACCCCCCACTAGTGCTCTCTCTCTCTCTCTCTGAAATGAGTAAAATCTTAGGGGAAAAAGAAAAGACTGAGCCTGAATCCCAGTTTTGTCTCTTATTAAGTATTTCTTCAAGTGATTTACTCTTTCCTCAGTTATCCAGTTATAAAATAGAAGTAATGGTAACACCAACTCATAGAGTTGTTTTGAGCAATACCTTAAACACACTAATTACAGCCCAGTACACAATAGACACTCAATAAACTGTTATTTACGTTAAATAAATAACTACTATTTGTATTAAAGTATTGCCGGGGGAAAATGAGTCACAAACACATTCAAATGATATGTAAAAAGCCAAGAGATGCGGTTAGTGACAAAGCTGGATTTAGAACTCACTCTCTCCCAGCTCCTATGCCAATATGCTATATCCTTAACATTTCCGTAATATATGACAATATACGATTAAGTGCAAAATATATAGACAACAAAAAGTTACATGAGGTGGATGATATAGGCCATCACATAGGCCATGTCTTCTGCCTTTGTAAATTGACAATTCTTTTGCTTGGAATTTTCAATTCCCAGAAGCTGCTCACTGGGTACAAATATTTTGTTATAAATGTATTAATATGATATATGAGTATATGATATATATTTTTAGATAGCAGTGTATAAATATATGTTGAGAATTTTTGTAAATAAACATATTTGAAACAAAAAGGGATGGCAAAAATATTTTATACTAGGACAGTAGGAAATTTATTTTTTTAACAAGATGAAAATTTTTGCTATAATGTTTCTTTTGCTTTAATATTTTTATAAAAGAAGGAATACATGTTTATTTTTGAAAACATGAAATGGGAAAGAGAAAAGCAAAAATAAAATAAGAAAAAAATTATTCATTGACCAATTCTAACTTATTTATTAGAGTATACATTTTATTTCAGCCCTATATGTGTATATACGTATATATATACTTAATATTTTTATTTTACATACTTTGTTTATCTTTTATAAAAACACTAAACTGATTTATAACACATTTAGCTTAATGATGTATGGGGATATTTCCAAATAATTTTGTACATATTGTTTTTAATGACAATAAATATTTTATTGATAAATAAGTAGTAATTTAAGTAGTAATTTATATTAAATATTTAGGTTGTTTCCTGCTTTATTTCTATTAAGAAGACACTTGCAGACAGATTTCATAAAGCAAAATTAACCCTGAGATAGAAATTTCTAGAAATCAGATTTCCAAGGTAAAGTCTAGGTATATTGATAATGCTTTTGATATGTGGGGCCAAATATTTCTTAGAAATAGATGTGCCTACTTAAACATTTACATTTATGTGTATAAAGGAGTTCTTAACCAGCATCTCAACCAACTGGGATATTACATGTAACATAATATTAATCAAAAAATATATAAGCAAATTTTTAAAACCTCATGTTTTTCTTAATTTGTTTCTTTGATTACCAGAGTCACCAGGTGATTACTAGAGTGACCTTTTGTCATCCTATGAATTGTTTTTCACTTATCCACTTTAAAATATTCCAGAAGGCTTAATCTGAATAAATTGTGCTATTGCTTCATATCCTTTAACAGCAGAATGGCTTGTTTTTTGTTTTGAAACTCCCTGTCCCCGTTGGGGGCCCTGTTACAATCTCTCATAGCCCCACACAGCATCCAAATGTGCGACAGGAGGATGATTTCTCGTCCTCCAAATTAATGTTCTCAGATCTACTTTGTAGATTCATCTGTTTTATGTTTCCAGAAAATGATTTTTTACATTTGAGCATTCTGATGTCATTCTTTGCCAATTTTTATTTTAAGGTTGATTTAAAAATTATCTGACTTTTTCATGTGCTTTTGGTGGGTTCTTTAAACACAGTGCAGAGGGCAAAAGAAGAAGCTGATGTAAGTGAAGGGCACGTTCTCCAGCAACAATGTGTTCCCAGAAAGTGTTTGTAATCTGTTTGATTTTAAAGGAAACTTTATAAAGGATTTGATATCATCCGCTTATTTGCCAAATAAGAGAAAATTTTAGAGTAAATATTTTCTTTTATAATAAGGTAGAAAATCCATAAAATTTTAATAGCTTCGGCTCTGTCGTTTGAGGGTGGTGGTGGTGGGGTATTTTCTTGTGAAATAGTTTAAGTCCTGAGGGGAAATTGATCTCATGGAGCAGGAATTAGCCTTAAAGGACTGTCAAAGAGTATGAGGCAGGGCATTCATAAACATTAGTCTTTGTCCTCGACATGGATCAGTAACTTTCATCAGTTATTTCAGCAATGACGTTCAACTGCTTTAACAATGGATGATCTACACAGGTTCCCAGATCTTGCGATTGTTACCCCTGGTCCTCCTCTCCCTTTGTGCACTTTGTTCCTGATGATGACTCCTCATCAGACCTCTCAGGCTTCTGAACAAATGCCTTTGCTCTAATAAATTCTCTCTACCCAGAATGCTTTACTTCCAGATACCTATTTGGCTAGATCTGTCCTCTCTTTCAAATCTTGGTCAATTGTCACCACCTGAATGCACCCTATCTAGACCATTTTATTTATTATTGCAGTTTGCCTCCTCTGACCATTATACTCTATCTGCCTTACTCTAATCTACTGTTTCTTTCTCTTTTTTTTTTTTTCCCTACAGTACTTACCAACTTCTAAAATAGTACATAACTCATTTATTATGTTTATCGTTGATTGTCTTTCACTTTCTTCTAGAATCTCACCTCCATGAGGACACGGATCTTCTCTGTTTTGCACACTGATGTGTCTCATATGCCTTGACTAGCTCCTGGAATATAGTAGGTGCTCAATAAATATTTTTTAAAAATAGAGACATCTTAAAGTAGGTCATCTAGAGCAGGCTTAGTAGCTCAATTTCTGTCATCAGGTACCCAGGTAGTGGTGTGTTGGATATTTAGTGATTGGTAGTTTCAACTCACTTTCTAATGGTGGGAATATTTTCACCATTAAAAATTGGCCAAGAATTCAAATGAAGTCTTTTTTTTCCTCCCTCAAAGAGTGGATTACCAACAGAGATCTGGACCCAGATTTTCCATTCCTGTGGTTCTGCCATGCTCATTGATTGGGTTTCTGATCATTGTGTTTGTTACTTCAAGACTGAAAGGCGACTGCCACTTCAGCAGTTATCATGACTCATTTCAAAGATTTGTTTGTTGAAGGAAAGTAAAAGCAAACTGTCAGCATAACCAGCTCTTTCACCAGGCAGCTCAAGCTCTCTCAGAAGCCTCCTAAAAAAATTAGTGCTAACCTTTCATTAGCCCATATTTGTCACAGGATCATCTGTTACTTGCACAGGAGACCGAGAAAGTGAATGTCCAGCATTGGGATATATTCTACCACTATTGCCTTAGTGTTATCATAACTCATCTCCTGAGAATGTAATTGCATCCCTGAACATAATCAAGAATTAGTTGCTAGGAAAGAAGTGGAGTATTGAAGCCTGAAACGTTGCCAACTCAGAGTGGTTATTACTATAGGCAGACTGTGATGAAACATTTTCTTAAGTATTGAACTCTTTAAGAGAAAGACAAATGAGCATCTGAAAGTTTGCATAGGGGCAGATGGATAAAACTTCTCAACAATATTCATAACTGGGAAGGCAAGGCAACTGCATTTTGTGGCATTGAGAAAACACTTTCCCTTAGGTGCGTGAATGGTAGGTTAGCAGCATGTAGAATCAGCTGTAATACTGCAATTGCATTTGTCCTTGAAGAATACCAACATCATATATTGTTTGTGTGTTTGTATGTTGCATGTGTGTTTATTGTTTTCTTTGCCTTCTGGAAAATGACTTCATCTGTGATTTATCTTAACACTTTTTTTATATATCATATGCTTAAATTTGCAAAGGGTTTAAAGTCTTACTTTCAAGATCTTTCTTTTTTAGGATTAACACATTTTTTTCTGTGCACAAGTATTTGCCATTTACCCTACTTTAAATATTACTGTGGAGAGGTCACTTTTCAGTACATGTTCTGGGTGGCATTTCGTAGACAAATCATCCATAACTGAACAGTGTTCCCATTCAAAGACCGCTTTAACATCCAAAGGGCAAGGACCAGAATTTGGTTTGTCCTAGAAAAAAATCAGCAAGAAAGCAATTGAATTCTATTTAGGTGGTGACAGGTGCTCTCAACAATTTGGATGTTGAAATAAAGGCAAACCTGTATATATATATATATATATATAAAACAATCTAGGGGACTGAGAGCCTATCTCAATTCAATCAGTTCTGTTGATTATATTTCTTGAACATCTCTTGAATCAATTTTTTACCTCTCCTTCTTCACCACAACTATATTAGTGACAACAGCTTCTCCCCCAACGAATCCTCCACACTGTATCCAACCTTCTCTCTCCAACACCAAATTTTATCACACCAAAGTTCTGCTACAGACAAAAGAAAACTGAAAAATCTTTAGTGTTTCCCAAGATAAACCCTAGAATTTTCAGCATAGCATAAAGATTTCAACAGGTACCAAGTTATGAACCCTGTGTCATCTCTTACTATTCAGCTTGCTCTAGGACACAATTCCAACCTTTTCTGCTTTTTTTTGCATATTTTATTTCTTCTAAGATCAAAAACTTCCTGTCTGAAAAAAAAAAGCTCTCTTTTCAATTAATTTCCAGCCTCCTCATTCATATGTTCTCAAACCTACTATCCCTTTCACAAAGTTATCCTCCACCTCTATTCTTATAATAACAATTAAGGCAAGTTAAGTCGTGGATTGTATAGTATTCACTCTGAATTCTTTGCATATTCACATGTTTCAGGACAAAGAAAGTTGCAATTCTTATTGGATGAATAGATTAAATAATATTTATTACAAATTTCCTATTCACCAGAAAGATACCTTTTTTTTCCCCAAATGGGAGCTTGTAAGCAAATACTAACTTTATAAATAATAACATAAGAGAGCATAAAATTGCATCTTAAAATGATGCAGACAAAATTCACTTAAAATATTCAGAAAAGGGAGTAAATAAAGTCTGAGGCAAATATTATTAAGAGTTCTTGATGAGAATGGGGACATCATTTTGATCTTAATGTAAGTGTAATGTTTATGTAGTCTGGAACAAAAGGACAACAAATAATGCCAAAAAAATAATACCTCTTAGAGGTATTAATAATACCACTTAGAGGAAGGAATGAACCAGTGATGTAGTAGGAGCTTATGTTGAATCATGCCTCCAGCTGATGCTGGGTGGTAGCGAGAGGCATGATTGAATAGAAAAGGTGTTATGGAAGGCTGCTAAGTTTGGAAGTAGAAGATTAGAGTTGGAATCCAAAAACTACTTACTCATGTGTGACTTTCAGTAAGTTATTGTGATGATAGGGTTCATATGCAGGTGACATTCTCTGGCATAATGGGTAGTAGATAGTAAATGTTCAAAATTATTAGTTTAATGTGAAGAAGAGTTAGAAGAAATGAAGCTTCCTTGGAACTCTCTGGCACATGCAGTATGATTCAACCTTAAGTTAAAAGTGAGTTATGTTAAAACTCCACAGTCATTCAAGTAGTGCTTTTTCTTCTTCCAGTTGCTTGCAGTCATAGAGACTGTTTCCTAAGTGTTTAGCAGGTAGGGTCAAAACTGTAAGCTAACTCGGGATCAGATTTGCCACACAGGGGGATAAAATCACTTTGGGGAAATGCTCTTAGGAAAACATGCAATGTCAAGCAAACAAACAAACAAAGCATGCAAATTTCCTTAGAAGAGTAGACTTCTGGACTTTGAAGGAGCCTGAAGGTCATCAAGTCCAACTCTGCCATATCATTGATTAGAAAACTGAGCCTGGGAGAGACTAAGCAACAACCTACAGTTAGGTAGCTAAGCAGGGTGACTTCTAGAACATGGCTTCTGAATCGCTATAATTACTAAACCAGTTCTTCCTTCTCACTGGCTCCAGGTTGGCAGCTGTCAGCAATAGTAAGATCAAGTCCTCTATCTCTGTCTTCAGATCTTTTAGGTAACCCACTTGTGCTCAATGCAAACCCATTTTTAAGGCATGAAGAGATGCCCAGACAAAAACTCAAATTATATTTGCAGCAAAACCCCTGCTATTTCAGTACATTAGCTACAGATTCAATAAAGGTAAAGTGGTTGTTAAGCTTTTCAGCTTGAATGGCATCATTTTTTTTATTGCACTTGGAAGAAAAATGTGGTGGCACCCACCCCAAATCATAAAACCAGAGCATCTAACAAAAGATGCTGTGAGCCTTGAGCTCCATTATAATTTCAGATTTGGTGTGCTTCCCACTCTGTAAATCACCTGAAATTTACAGCTGCACCTGCAAACCCAAGCACGAGGCTGAACTCTTAGATAAATAGAATTGCTCACAGTGTTCCCTGAATGTGCACTGTTAGCAAAACTGGCCCTTAGCCCAAGTGGGGCTCCAGACTTCCCCAACCAGCCTCTATTTAGTCAAAATCAATTGGAGCTTTGGGGATTAAATATATTTATAAATAATGTCTATCTTTTAGATGTCCAAAGAAAGTCCCCAGTAAGAAGTAATTAAATAAATTGATATGCCATAAATCTGAGTTGCAATATTTGATCCATTTCTAAATTTTTCTGGTTTTTCCATTTCCCTTATCATTTTTAAGGATTGGCAATCTAATTTTTAGAAGCAATTAGACATTAACAGAATCTTTATTAGGAAACTATGTATATAATACTAGAGTAGGTGCCATGAAGCATGTACATATTCACACATCCACAAATGCACATTCATCTGGTAACAGGTAACAGGTAACATCTCCAACTCTTGAGATGAACGGGGGTGGGGAGAGGAAAGTAACACTTGCTAAGTGCCTGCTATGTGCAGAGTATTGAGCATACAGTAGATAAATATGTATGACTTCCATTTCCTACTCTCTGGTGAGTCTAGCATAATGTATAGAGATGTTGAATCACTGTTATACACCAAAAACCAATGTAACGTTATGTGTCAATATATGCAAATTTAAAAATTAAAAATTAAAATGAGATAAAAATAAAATCATGATCCAAATGATAAATAAACAGAACAACACACAAACAATGGTGTTTAAATCTTGTAGTAATTGTGGACCCTTATGTATTGTCATCCTCAACTATCAAAATGACAAAACTGAGGATTAGAGCTATTCACTGGTTTGCTTAACATTACTCAATTATTAATGCAACCAATATTTGAATCTATTTTTCTTAGACCCTACTCTGTGGTCTTTCTCTGTTGTCTTGTTCTGATCTGCCCAGTGTACAACTCTTTGCTTTTCACTGAGTTTCTAATAAATGCATCTCTTTCTAGAGCATTTGGAACATTAAATAGGTCTTGGAAGGGTAGATAGGTTAAGAGGAAAAGAACACGGTATGAAAGTGCAGATGGGCAAAAAGGCTTTGGGTAGCACCAAAAAAACCCTCATTTGGCTAGAACTTAAAGACCCCTAAGACAGAAAGTTGGAATGTTGAAATTAGATTGAGAAAGATATAAAACAGTAGAGAATTCAAAATTCAAGGATTAATAATTATCCACTACTACCAAGCAATTGTCCCTGTGGGTATAAGGACATAGTTCTCACCATCATCTGTAATTGGGAGTCAACTCCTGTCGCTGCCCTCAACGAATGACTTTCCTTTTCATGTGGATAAGAAGGGAAAATATATTTATAAATCAGTTCTTTGTATGAAAAGAATATATCATTAGCATTTCTTTTTTTCCCCTTTGGAATATTATTTTGCACTTCTAAGGCATTGCTGATTGTTAGTTTAAATACTGTGAAATAACCAAAATTCTAAGATATTGTCTCAAATATAAGGAGATTATAATTGAGTTGTAAGCTTTTGTTAATAAGGTATTTTGTTCTGGTATAAAAATTAAGAAAGTTTTTTAACTTCTTTGCTAAGGAGGAATTTGATAGGGATTACTGATCAAGATGATTATTTTTCTTTGAATAAATGATTCCTTTTTAAAAGGCACCTGCTATAGAAGGATAATCAACAATGTATTTATTTTATGAAGTCTTTTTTACCATCGTTATTCTTAGAAATGCATAGAATTTATTTTGGACATTCTTTTTTCTGTGGAACTGCATATATATATGCCCCTCCAAACAGCTGGGAAATATTTCAGCTCCGTGTTTTCAGCCTTCGTTCATTTGCACAAGGATATTCCTCATAGCAGAGGAATTTCCATTTTTCCAAGAAAAGAAATCATGCTGTCCCAAGGAAAGGTGGGGATGATCACACGAAGTGTGCATGTCTTGAACACAAAGAATAGAAGCCTGTTAGAAGAGATATGATTCTCCACCTGGTAGCCTTTCATTGATTCAACCTGTTCTGTCTCCTATGTGCTACCATCCCTACATCATTCTCAAAGCAAGAAAAACTGTCAGCCCTCACTAAGACCTTATTAACATTCAACCGGAAAAACAAATGAACAAACAAAAAGCCAGAAAAAGCCTTTATTTCCATTCTGTTTCAAGGTACACTTTAAGAATAGTACCTGGAGAAAGTATAATGAGGTCTGATATGGTAGACAATATAGATCTGGTTTGTGTGATCTGTTGGCAGTGGATAGCTGGAACTAGGATTCCTCATAAAACATGCCTACCAAGGAGGGTGTTGTCATGAAACAATGACAATATTATTTGTTGTTGTCCAACAACAGAATCCAGGATACTTTCAGATCCTGCATGCTTTTTCTGCCTCTGAAATAACAAATAATGTTTATTAATACGTAAGTTGTCTATTGCTCCAAATATTCTACCAGAAATAAACATTTGCCCTTGGTATAAGCACATGTTCCTCAAACATTTGTTGACCAGGTAAAGTGCTCCCCCACTTTTTCTGAAATTGCTTATTAATAATAACATGTTAGAAAACAGCTTAGAAATCCTCAGGGTAAATTATATATAAATAATTCATGTGTTTCAAGGAAAATAAAATGGCAATGGAAATCGACTTTAAAATAATGATGAACTGAAGATTTTACTAAGAACATGCATAACTAAAACTGACTTAAGGTGAAATTTAAAATCTGACTATACCACCAACCAAGTGGTGGTGGTAATTATCAAAATAGTCCATTAAAAGGCATTGGTTTACGGGTACCCGGTGGCTCAGTCGATTGTCTGCCTTCAGCGTCGGTCATGATCCTAGGGTCATGGGATCGAGCCCCTCATTGGGCTCCCTGCTCAGTGGGAGTCTGCTTCTTCCTCCCCCTCTGCCTGCCACTCTGCCTGCTTGTGCTTTCTCTCTCTGTCAAATAAATCAATAAAATCTTTTTTTTTTTTTTAAAGAACAATTGGTTTAGAAAGGTTTGTAGATAAATGACAAGATTTGTGAGGAATATATAATTCTGGTCTCTTTAGCTACTGAAAGAAAAAAAGAGAGTGAGAGAAAGAAGAAAGGAAGGAAAAAGAAAAGAAGACAGGAAGAAGAAGGAAAGAAAGGGAGGGAGGAAGGAAGAAGAGAAAGATGATGTTTGTAAGTTATAGATAAAGCTGTTGTTTCTAGATATTATCTTTGTCTTTATATATTTCAAGGGAATCAACTGGGAAAAATGAATTAATAGCGGAATTCAGGACGGTAGCAAATTCAAAGATAAAAAGGTATACATTAAGTATTGTTCTCATACAACATCAATATACATTAATATGAAGTCAAAATATAGTAGTAGAAAGTCACACACATAGCTCCTTGGAAAAAGGGAAAAAGAAAAAAGGAAAAATCTTGGGAAACGATCTGAATGGGCTCTTTGGAAAACTGCCGAAATCGAATCTTTTCTAAGATACACAAAGATGCAACCCTGCCTTGATCTTTGCTACTCCTTTCATGGGTCAGTAGATCCTCCAGGTCTAACTAGAGCAATTGCTATATTCCTCAAATAGTCCATAAAATATCCTTTTTTAACTAGGTTCTTATTTCCTTTCTAACCTCCTCATCTAGAATAATGTATGTCTCTCATACTCTCTAACCAAATCCCTGAACGTCACATACTATTTCATGTCTTTTTCCTGTAGCAGCAGAGGTCCTTTACACCATTTACCACAGGCTGGGTTTACTTCTGACCCCAACCCCCAAGAATCAGCCTAGCTCGCAAGGTCAGTTACATTCTACTACATAAACTCTCTCACAACCCGATCATATCCAGTTCTTCATATCCAGGACTGTAGACCAGCCACACATCCATAGTGTACTAGTCAGACATTATTTATTTTTATTACTTGTTTACGTTTCTGTTTCTCCTTAAACTGTCTGAGGATGGTGGCCAACTCTTATTAATCATTGGACCCCATGGCCTTGCTTTGAGTGTTCCACAGGGCTTAAGGGCTCCATTAGAAGTTTTACTTGTACTGAAATATATAAAATGAAGATGTCATTGTTTTAAAGATTTTATTTATTTGACAGACAGAGATCACAAGTAGGCAGAGAGGCAGGCAGAGAGAGAGAGAGAAGAGGAAGCAGGCTCCCTGCTGAGCAGAGAACCTGATGTGGGGCTCAATCCCAGGACCCTGAGATCATGACCTGAGCTGAAGGCAGAGGCTTTAACCCACTGAGCCACCCAGGCGCCATGAAGATGTCACTTTTAAAATAAATTAACTCAAACTCTTCATGAAATTCCACTAAAAATCTAAAGAGCATCTATTCTGAAACTTGACAAAAGTTGAATATACATAATCAATAACATTTTATAAAGTGGCTTGTAAAAATAAACAAAAATTAGGCAAATATTGCATATTTACAAATTAGTAACAGAACAGCAAAACACTTGAGAATGTTTACTCTCCTTAGTAATCAAGCAAATGACATTTTTCCTTCCTTTTTTTCAAATAGAATTTTTCCTTTATGAAAGTAACTTAGAAATGATGTAAAATTAAAGTTGGTGTTTAAAAAGAATCCAGACTACCCTGCTGATTGTATGCCTTTCATCAACACAGACACTTACTTTGGCAACCTCTTGGAAGAAAATCTGTATGAAAAACGAGGGAGAGGCATGGTGAAGCAATGGTGAAGAACAGGAAAGTCACTTGCCCATGGGAATATTATAAAATGCAAGCAGGATTTATTTTAGAATTTTAAAAACTTTTCTTTTCAAAAAATTCCTAATATTATATTAGTGGCTATAGCTACAAAAACCATCTTTTTTTGTTGGACAGCTTTTTCTGAGCAAAGTGTATTAAGTACAGAAGAATGTTCAGTAGAGCCTGTTTCTGTAGGGAAGGATATGCAGAAAGGATGAGTGGAGTGAGAGAGGGATGGAGAACCAAAACATATTACTTCACCGCTTGACTTATTTCGCTAAGCATGATACGCTCTAGTTCCATCCACGTTGTCGCAAATGGCAAGATTTCATTTCTTTTGATGGCTGCATAGTCTTCCATTGTGTATATATACCATGTCTTTTTTATCCATTTATCTGTGGATGGACATCTAGGTTCTTTCCATAGTTTGGCTATTGTGGACAACCATCATATGATCTCCCTGATATGAGGAAGTGGAGATGCAAAGTGGGGGGTTAGGGGGGTAGGAGAAGAATAAATGAAACAAGATGGGATTGGGAGGAAGACAAACCATAAGTGACTCTTAATCTCACAAAACAAACTGAGGGTTGCTGGGGGGAGGGTGGTTGGGAGAAGGGGGGTGGGGTTATGGATATTGGGGAGGTTATGTGCTTTGGTGAGTGCTGTGAAGTGTGTAAACCTAGCAATTCACAGACCTGTACCCCTGGGGATAAAAATATATTATATGTTTATAAAAAATTAAAAAAAACATATTACTTCACAAAATCCTGACACACCTGCTATAAAAATAAATAATCATTTCTTTATACTTTATGAAAAACTCCACTTAACATGGAATGTTCCCAGTTGGTTTTGATATCTGGTCTATCTGGAGAACACAAATCTAATATGTTGTTGCCTGTTCATCTTTCAAAAGCTAGCTCAAATTTCACTTTCTTCACAAAATATTCTTTAAACCCCTTAGCGGTAAAAATTGTTAAAATTTTTGTGTCAAATCTAATGACTCTTTATTCGTATTTATCATGTGAAACTCTTTAGTTTTTTATTTCACTTATAGTTCATTATGCATGTTTTTATCTTTTATCTATCAGACAGTGGGTTATACTCAACAAAGTTTCTAGATAGATCTGATTTTGTATCTCCAAAACACAAAGATCCTCTTCATATAGAATTGGAGGAAAAGTGTGAATATTTATTAACATTTGTATCTAAAGATATAAAAGAGGTAAACCAAATAAATATTTTAATTATCAGAAATATTCATAATTAAAAGAGTGTTTCTCTTTTTTCTATGCTGAATTAGTATAGCATTACTCAATGTTTTTCCTAATGATAGGTAGGTACAAACATATATCCACATACAGAGAGAGACAAAATATCAGCCTGTTAAAATCTGTCCATTTGTAATTATTCAGATTACATATTATTAGTTTAAAGCAAAATTACTCAAGTTGAGGTATTTTTTGCTTTGGGTTGGTTGTGTTCTTGTGTTTTGGTTTTCTCATGGTACCTGGACCAGGATAAACAGAAGGGAGTAAGGCACCTAAAACTCAGATTTTAAGGAAAACCTCATCGGGCTGATGCAAGTTGTGGGGTCAGCCCCTGAGAATAAGTGCCTCCTTGAATTTTGTCCCCCTAGTGCCTCACTCACAACATCCTGGTCTCGGCAATCATCCTTTCTGGAATTATCTCCCTGTTTTACTAGCTTTCTTCCAGACTTCCAGTGCCTTCCCGTGATGCTTAGCTTCTGAGATGTCCTTTCTCACTAGAGCACTGAACAGCAATCGTGTTTAGGAGCCTCTCTCTCTCCTATTTCCCTATCAAATCTCCAGTTGTTTCTGTCCCATTCATGGGGATAACGCTCTCACATAGATAATTTTATAAATAGCCATTTCATTTTTGAGACAAAAAAGACTAAAAATTTTGATGTTAGCTCTCCAGGTAGTACTGGCATTTTATAGAAAAATGCCTGAATAATAAGGAATATATTTTTAGTGTCTTCAATGCTCCCTCCATCTCTGTGCATCTGCTCACATGACCTGATCCCACCATCCATCTATAGCCTGCAGTTACAGCCTGCCTCCTGGGAGCAATCTTCCTCAGATGTCTGTGGGGAGCTGCCACATTGCTGTTCTGCAACAGACCCTGCCCTGTTTCTAGTTTGTTCCATATACTTTCACTTTCTTATTTATTGTTGTTTTTCAATTGTGTTATATGCATTGGTTTTACTACTATGATTGTAGCTTAGCTTCTTTCCAGTCAAGTTTCTCCACATTCAGACCTCTTTTATAAATCACAAAAGATTAATTCTCTGACATCAAAGGAGACTGCAATAGGGTAAAGAAAGCAATAGATTGAGGGTACACGATTCTCACTTGCATCATCAAAATAAATTCACATTTGCAACCCCACCATACACCTCTGCCTAAAGCAAGCCTTGCTAGCATGTCTTCTCCTCCTTCTGATTACTGCCTCCTGATGGGCTACAAAAGAATCTCATTGTCCTTTCTAAAAATGAAGTGAGCATATTCTGTTAAAAAAAAAAAAAAAGACTCACTAACCTTTAAGTTGAAAGTCAACTACACAATGTGTATCAGTTTGATAGCATTATACCATTTTTCTTCATTTAAACCTCTATGCAACAATGATCCAGCACTGGGTAAGATGTTCAATGACTTTGGAAGTGGGGAGTAGGAAATTTTATAACTAAGTATTCTTTTTTGTTTGGTAAACTTTAACTAAAAACTAAATTATATAGTAGTAGATAAAGAAAATAGTTTAACTCTATTGATGATGTAAATAAGGGAACAAAAAAAAATGAGAGATTTAGTCCCCCCCAAAACAGAATGGTGATTTTTTAAAAAAGTATGTATCAGTAAAGAAATCATTGTGAGTGTTTTAAAACAGGAGCTTTGGGGGCAGAGAGATTTAGTATTAACAGTGTTTTAAGTTCTCATAGTGGAGAATTTTGAACATGCACACGAGTGGTTTTATGTGGTGAAAGTCCCTTATACCTACTACCTGAATGCGGCTACCATCAACCCTGGCCAGGCCTGACCCAGCCACGCTCCCATCCAGTCTTTCTTCTCTAATTTATTTTGAATGAATCTCAGAAATCATATCATTTTATGTTAATATTTCAGTATGTAATTCCAAAGTGGGAACTCATTTTATTTACACAACCAAAATATTATTGTCAGATGTAAAATTTATAAATTGTTATCATCAAATGTCCAGTCAACATTGAACTTTCCATTTGTTCATTAATAAGAACTGGGCTTTAGACTCTACTTTTCCAGCTTCTTCTGTATGGCCTCAATTTCTGTAAAATGAGGTTAAAAGTCACGCCTAAAACACATGTCCTGAAGATTAAATAAGATGAGTTACGTGGACATAGGTACAGATATAGACATAGATATATATTCCTAAGAAAGGGTGTAGGTCTTAAAACTCATTCAAATATACAATTTTCTACAATGCATTTTAGATACTTTGGGAATACACATTGAAACTAAGCCATGCAGTGGGGTGCCTGGGTGGCTCAGTCAGTTAAGCGTCTGCCTTCAGCTCAAGTTATGATCCCTGGATTAGATCAATTCCCCCCACCGCCCTGCCCTCCCCTCCCCCGCCTTGGGCTCCCTGCTCAGCAGTGTGTCTGCTTCTCCCTCTGCCTTTGTGTTCCCTTGCCCTGGGTGCTCTCATGTGCTCTCTGTGCTCTCTCTCTCTCTGTCTCTCTAGCTCTCAATAAATAAAATTTAAAAACAAAACAAAAACAAACAAACAAACAAAAAAACTAAGCCATCCAAAAGTTTTCAAGGACAAATATAAGAAACTTGAGTCTGGGAAAACTGCAAATTACACTCTGATGGTTTTTCGATTCTACCTTTGTTTCCTCTCCTCTCCTTTCTCTGACTTCTATAATGTGATTTCTAGATTGTGTTTTTACTTAGGTGGAGTCCCAAGAATGCAGCTGTACACAGACCCACTGACCTCTCTTCCTTCTTCCTCACTTAAATGTACCTATTTGTGTCCAAAAGAAAATGGCTAGCACCTGTTTGTCACTTACAAATGATAACAAACAAAACCACACTATGATGTTGATGTTATTGATGAGGAAAAACAGAAGGGCAATACATAAACGTATTTATTTAACTTATAGCATAACTTCGAGACTATGGGGCAATTTATAAGCAGCAGAAATTTCTCTGTGCACCTGACTCCACAGAAGGAAAAGCCAATTCCAACATTCATAAAATGAAGTATTCTTCCCTACTGTTAATAGAAGGTCAATCCCCACTATAGAATTTTCCTTATTTTGGTATCATTTCAAATGAAGTACAACAAGGAGAGGTATTAAATGTATTAGCATAAATTGCTGCATTGAAGCTAAAGTCCAAATAAATTTTTAGTGCTAAATAATGTTAAATTAATGAAGACAGCCTAAATTTTTCCTTCTATGAACAGTATATGTGTGAGCCCATTTTCCCACAATCTTAACTCCATTTTTCTTTTTAATTTGTACTCATATGTGAAAGTGCTATCTCTTTGTTTTAAGTTGCACTTCTTTGGTTTAAAAAGTATGGTTGGATATTTGATATTTTATTTTTTAAAGATTTCATTTACTTTGGGTGCCTGGATGGCTCAGTGGGTTAAGCCTCTGCCTTAGGGTAAAGCTCTCTGCTCAGCAGGGGGCCTGCTTCCCCTCCCCCACTGCCCTCCAACACCTGTTTTTCTGCCTACTTGTGATCTCTCTCTCTCTGTCAAATAAATAAATAAAATCTTTAAAAAAAAAAGATTTCATTTACTTATTTGTCAGAGAGAGACAGAGGGACAGAGAGAGAACATAAGCAGGGGGAGCAGCAGGCAGAAGGAGAAGCAGGCCCCCCACTGAACAATGAGCCCAATGCGGGGCTTGAACCCAAGACCCTGGGATCATGACCTGAGCTGAAGGCAGACCTTTAACTGACGGAGCCACCCAGCCATCCCTATATGATATTTTATTGCCTATTTTTTTGTATGTCTTTTATGTCTTTTATGAATGTTCACTTTTTTTTTTTTTTTTTGGTACATTGCCTTTTTGTACTGAATGTCTTTATCATGTGAACATAGTAGTTTTCAGCTTCCTTTTGTCCAGGTTGCCAAACTGACTCTGTGCCTGCTGTATTTTTGACTGGTGTGGTGTGTTTTGAATACTACTAACTACACAGCATTTAAAAGTTGAGGATTTTAAAGTATTTCATAGTTAATGAATTACCATCCCACTGCACTGTTACAAAGGCCTTTCAGAGATGCTAAGTTGAAAGTGACATTTCCCTGGATGTATAATCAAAGAGATGGCAAATTTACAATCAGAAACAAGAATCCAGGTATCAATACTAACTTCATCCTCTCCTTTTTGTTTTTTTTTTTTTTTTTTTTACTTGTTTTCATAGGAAATAGAAAACGACATCTGGTCAGGGCATCTATTAAAGTCAAATCAGTTTTGGGTTGTTTTTGGTTTGGTTTTCAGGGTTTTGGTTATCATCTTGTCTTCTGTGTGTGAGGTCCAATAGATAGAACTTTGTTATTACCTAACATCCCTCTACAACCTTGTTGAGTGATGGCAAATAGTCCATCAAATAAACTTAAGCGTTTTCTGGGTGCCCAGAACTGTGTTCTGGGAGACACAAGAAAAAATTTTTGCAATTTCCTTCAGAAACTCCTTGCACTACCATTGTATCATACTTAAAATATAATTTTTGAAGAAAATTTAATCATTATGTATTTTATTAACCTTAATTTAAAATAACAAATGGCTATTAAGCCACTTCATCTTTATCCATAGTCCCTTACCGGCAAATTCATCTTCAGAGGGGGAACAATGTTTTGTCATTATTGAAAATATTCTAAAAACTACCAACATCAAACCACTACCCTCCCACAAAAAACCAAAGTTTAAAGAAGGTCCTTCTGGAGTAGAAGCAATATTTAGACAGCTATTGGGTCTACTTTATTTATCGTTGTTTCCTTAGGGGCAGGCTTAATGCCTGACATGTAGTAGACCCTTGATGGTTTTTATTAAATAAGCATATTAAGGGAATTCAGAATTCCAGAATCATCTGATAAAGTAAGAATTTACTGATATATCGCTGACTTTGAGGCTATTCCTCATATCCAAGGAACGAAGACCTCCTTTGCGCAGGTTTATAAGATTCAGCATTTAAAAAAAATAAAGTGGCATTTAAATATTATCCAAATTATCCACAGGTGTTTATAAGTGATCTATTATTTGATAATCAAAAGGAATCAGTTATATGACAAATACAAACATGTGCTTCCAAATGAGATAATCTATTCCACTATGTGGAAAATGTGTTAAAATAATAATATTTCATGACAGTTTTCTAGGATAACCAAACATAACAAATAGGCATAATTAATTGGAAATGACAGGATCAAAATTATCTAGCAGGATGATTTGATATGCAATTGAGGTCTATTAGGTTAGGAAATATAATTAATTATTTAATTATAAGGAAAATGTCTATTGTACATAAGTTGCCAAGTGATTGCATAGTAAAAATAGTCCACTAATTACTTATTAGTTTAAGATAACCATTTGAGGATTTAGGGTGAGTAAACTGTTTTCAGTTATAAAAAAGTTAATTGAGCATTTTTTCCTTTCTTTGTTGACTCTTGGCTTCTCTGACACCTGACTAGAACTGTTAATGCAATCTTGTGTTCGTGCTTTGAGAACCTTCCTTTCAGAAATTGTTGTCATTTGAGGATAAAATGTCTGTATCTCTCTACCTCATTGACTCCCCTTCTGTTGTCAACAGTCATTTGAGAACATTTCTTATTTTCCTCATGCTGTCTCTTAATTTCTTTTTCTCTTTTTAACAGTTTCATAATTAACACGATATGTGGTAAATATCCTTGGGAAAAATGCTATAAAAATATTTCAGTGCCGAATATTTACATTACAGAGGACTTGAGGTAATCTGACTCCCATAATGATACCCCAACTCCCTTTCTTTTTATTGAGGAATGAATGTTATGCATTTCATGTGCTGGTATTGTTGTTAGTAAATACAAAATAATTATGTGAACTTGAAAAATATTGGAAGGGTATGTTTGGTTTCAGGGTTTTTGTTATCATCATGTGTTTGGTTTCTGAATAAAAAGTTGGTATCCTGAAATAATTGATTATTAAATTTGGGATAAATTGCTGACATTTCCCCAGATTAACTTCAAAAGTGACATTTGGTTTATTTAGCCCTGCAGGTCCATCAGTGAGCTCTTATTAACACCTCCCATTTCATTGTCAAATTCAGGAACGTGATTTCATCCAAATAACATCAATTACTTAAAAATGCATTTCCACACATTTCTAGATGTTATTCCAGGTGTGATGCAGAGAAGAAAATGACTGTAACATTTCAGAAATCAGTAAATGTTCATAGCAACTTCAAGTATAGAGTGGCATTTTGCTTCTCTAGGGAGGGAATAGAGATTGGGCTGGAGGGGTAGGGAAAATGTATTCCAAAACTAATTTGCAACTATACTTCAAGTAACAAAATTAGAATTCGTTTCTACAAGCTTGAAATTTTTACGCTCTCATGAAGAATAGTAAGATGGGACCTGGAATTGTTACATTATTTGTTCCTACTCAATAAGTTATCCTTCTTGATTTAGGGATATACATTAAATATTGTGGAAAGC
Organism: Mustela lutreola; assembly: GCF_030435805.1. NCBI lineage: Eukaryota > Metazoa > Chordata > Mammalia > Carnivora > Mustelidae > Mustela > Mustela lutreola. The sequence continues at coordinate 98,130,369 of NC_081298.1, read as the reverse complement.
CTTCTTATATAAACTAATTACAGGCTTGGAAGTAGGGAAACAACTACTATAAATATTGTACCGAATAAACAAGTTGAAAATAAGTATTTATTTTGGATAATTCAGCCAAAACCATTTCTTACAGTGACATAAATTGAACAGTAAATGTAATTAGGCATCTCTTGTATATTAATTAGTAACTTTTATGACACTTTGAGACTTTAAATTTAAATTAGCTCCAAAACAGTTTGAACATCCTCAAGTTTTGCTTCTGCCTCAATTCTTACAGCTGCTTAACCTCTGAAGGTGACAGAATGATCCCCTCTTAACATTTCCCCAACTCGCATATAACATGAGGAAAATCCTCTGATTTCATGATATTGAAAATTCATTTACTATAGTAATAGAACTTGTATTAAAATTCTCTTTGAACAGAAAGAAAGAAACAAAACCATTTTTATCAGACATTTTAATAACCCATGACCAAACATAAACCTTAGCCCTGTTACATTCTTCTGTCTGCCTTCTTCAACTTTGGGAAGGACATTCCATACTAAATCAGGCAAGAACTTGGATTGTGAATTCATAGATTTAAATCCCAGCTCTGCTACTTAGTAGCTGTGTGATCTTGGAAAATGTATTAACATCTCTGAATCTTCATTTGTATATAAGCTTAGGTAACAGTAGATCTTGACATTTAGATTGTTATCAGAGTTAGGTGACATGTACATAAAGCATTTAATATAGTCTCTAGTGTATATTAATTCATTAACTGTTCATCAGCCATAGCATCAGCATTGTTGTTCTTAGAACTAAAGATGAAACAAAATGGCAAGATGAGAGAGAGCTGTTGGAAGGATGTGTGGAATAAAATAAAGATGAGGAAGAAGATGGGAAGTCATGGAGAATATCTTGGAGTAGGTATACGCAGGTGTTGTCATAGGCATGATCAAAGACATTGACAAACAACATTGAGCAATTACATTATTAGTCATTGAGCAATTACAATATGCCAAAGCCTTTTGAACAAACTTATTACCCATTTCAAACTTACATAATAAATATTATAGTGTATATCAGTTTGTAATTAAACAGGCTCAGAAAAGTTATGCAGTTGAACTAAATCACCTGTTGAATATACTACTGACCAGGAGGAATTAATACTCAAATATTTTACTTCATTTTTCATGATTTTCTTTTCATTTTTTCCATGTATCATTCATTACATCTCAAGGCTAGAGAAACTACCTCCAAATATACCATGTAATAACTTTATTCCTCTAATAATTTTCCTCTTATCTCATTTAAAACTAATTCTTAGAATATTTGAGCAGGGGAGGGTGCCCTTTGATGAATCTTTCATCAACTTTCTCATCAACTTTTTGTCATCTATCCCTCTCTTCAGGACCAAGAGAGAACAATGAATTTCTTCTGAGATATAAGAATTTCTCTGATACTCTGGAAAATCAAAAACATTGCAAACTACAATATTCACTTAAATTTGGTCTTGCAGATTTAAGATTACATGACTAATCATCCAGAATGGTTTCAACTGTTTTCTTACCTATAATCATTATCTATTTCCTGATGACTCTTACTGAAACTTAGTTTTTCTAGTCATGGCTTAGCTTATACTTTCATTCAGAAAGTTCTCTTCCTGAGTTTAAATAGGAATTAGAGATCCTCACAATTTGAGTCATATTCTTTGTGTATGATTCTATTTACCAATGACTTTAGAATTTTTAAGATAATATGGGGAGACCAGGTGGCTCAGTTGGCTAGGTGTCTGCCTTCAGCTCAAGTCACATGATCCAGGGGTCCTGGGGTCAAGCCTCATGTCCTATCAGACTCCCTGCTTAAAGGGGAGTCTTCTCCCTCAGCCTTTGCTCATCCCCTCCACTTGTGCTCTATGTCTCTCTTTTGCTCAGATAAATAAATAAAATCTTAAAAATAAAGAATATATGATAATCCAGGGTACTATTTATTTTCCTTTTTTTAACAGAAATATGGTGTCTCTCACCTCATAAATCTATGCACATGTTAAGAGACATTTAGCCACTCCCATTTGTTTTCATTAAGTATTTGCTTCTTAAGGCTAATTTTTCTAACTTTATTGAGATATAATTGACATGCACATATTTAAAATGTGCAATTTGATCAGTTTCATTTTTTAAAAGATAAAATTAGTCTAGGCATCTAGGTGACTTGCCAATACACATAAAGTTCTGGATTTTAAGGATCTATTACCATGGACAAAGGATAAATGAGAAACCAGAGAATAATTCCTTTAAGTTAAGTTAAAGCACTATCGGTTTCTTCCATCCTGCTCGTGATGTTACTATGGAGATAATTTCTCTTGAAGAACATGTACTTGAGACCAGAGCAGGCTACAAGAATCCTGATGTAATTAGCTCCCCCAAACTGTCTAGTTTACTAAACATCAAAATAGCTGAGTAAAAATTCTAGTACCCATTTCCAAGTGGTTGGAGAGTTTTCCCCCACACCAACAAGCAATGCCCTGACACAGTTGGGTATCCTACAGTCCAACTCAATCAGATACTGTCTACCTGGAGACAGCATTAGATTCTACAAGTAAAGGGTTCAGTCCCACAAGAGTGTCCACCTTCCTGCTTCAGCTACCAGTCACAAGTCCAGGTGTCTCCTGTCTTTCTCTGACTGACTGGCTACAGATTGGAGGTTCCAACGACCTACACCTTGGATTCAATTAATTTGCTAGAACAGCTTGCAGAGCTCAGAGAAACATTTTACTTACCAGATTATCATTAATTATAAAAAGATATAACTCACGCACAGCCAGATAGAAGAGATGCACGGGGCAAAATGTAAGGAAAGGGCACAGAGCACTCCATGCCCTTTGAGTGACCTACTCTCCTGGCATCCCCACGAGTTCACCAACCTGGAAATTCTCATACCCTGCTTTTTGGAATTTTTATTGAGGCTTCATCACAAAACAAAATTGATTAAATCAATGGCCATTTGTCATTGAACTCATTCTCTCCTCCCCACTTTCCCAGGTGATCAGGAGGTGGGACGAAAAAGTTCTACCCTTCTATTCAGGGTTGTTTTCCCTGGCAACAAGCCCAATCCTTAGGTGTTTTCTAAAAGTCACCTCATTACCATAAACCCAGTTGTGGTAGAAAGGAACCTTTTATAAATAGTAAGACCCCCATTTTACTTTTATGACTCTGAAATAATTTCAAGAACTGAGTACAAGAGACTAAATATAGTGACAAAAAATGCTCCAATTGCTCTTATTGGTCAGGAATTTTAAGGATTTGGGGAACTGTGGACCAGGAACCATGAATAATGAACAAATATATATCAAAAATATGTATTGGTCATTCAGATCACCAAATACATATTTCTTATAAATCACAATATAACGTTTAATCATTTAATTGATGCGTCTTCTTCCTATTATTAACTTTTTTACCTATGAAGGGAGGATCAGACTTTTGTGGGTCTTCCCAAAAGTTTTTTTCCCCCGAGAAGGGGTTTTATTGGTTATGACCTACCAGCACAGTGACATCAGACTTCTTTGAAATCACTCATATGTCATTTATTCAAGTAAATACAGTGTAACATTGTTTGTAGTTTCTCCTTCTCCTATTCAGTGAATTTTATATATGGACGATCTTTCCAAAGATAGCTATACATTTTATGTATGTATCGTCTATAAAAGTAGCATGCAAGATAACTAGGTAAATATTTTGATATTCCCACAAATTCTAGATTAGAGTTAAAAAGCAATCTTTGGGAGTTTGAGACACTGAAGATGAAGAAAGCAGACTTATCTCAAATGACATATTATCTAAAAGACATGATATGATGGAATATGATCGTGATGGCATAATATGTATTCTCAAAAACTTTTAAAAAAGCAAGCAGAAAATGGAAATGGGATGACATGTTCTTAATTGTACTCTAATCTTAAATCTACTTTTTTACAACCAAAGAAGTGTGCTCTTTGAGAGCATGGGGAAAAAAAAAAGTCACTTGTAGCCACTACACATTCTCTAGACCTCGGAACTATCTTATGTGATTATAATAATATGGAATAGGAGTCTCAAGTACACTTGCAAGGCAAGTGATTCAGTATTCTCATTCTAGGAACATATGCAAAGAGAAAACTGACCACATTTTATGAGCTAAGATTCTCATTGAAGAATTATTTACAGCAATAGATATTTGGAAATTGCTTTTAAATCCAAAAATAGGGCTTGTTTAACTAAGTCATGCCATCCATTCAATGGAGCGTTACACATCCTTTAAAAATTGCTTATAGAAAGGGTCTTTAATGGCACTGGAGTAAAGAGAAAAAGGAAAGGTAGAAAATGCCCAATCTTTTTTGTTATTTAATTAAAAGGAACAGTATATAGTTAAGGTGCAGATATATTAAAATAATATTTTTCTATTTTCTCTAAAAAAGAAGTCTTCTAAATTTTACAATTTAAAATCACCTGTTTTCAAACTGCTTTATGATAAGCACATTCATCATCTTGTCCTCACAGGGTTTACTTTAAAAAATCATTATTATACATTAAATAACTTTAAATACTAACACAGTTGGGGCGCCTGGGTGGGTCAGTCATTAAGCATCTGCTTTCAGCTCAGGTCATGATCCTGGGATCCTGGGATCAAGCCTCACATCGAGCCCCACATCAGGCTCCCTGCTCAGCAGGAAGCCTGCTACTCCCTCTCCCACTCCCCCTGCTTGTATTCCCTCTCTCCCTGTGTCTCTCTCTGTCAAATAGATAAAATCTTTAAAAGAAATACTAACACAATTAAAACCATTATCTATTTATTAATAGCATCATATTTTATAATGAAATGTATTATATTTATTAGATAATATGTATTTGCTAATATGAACTTATAAGTGAATATTCCCATACATACTTAAACTGAGAAAATCAATCATCAGCCTTCCTCTACTGGTTTTTGTAAAGATCAGACTACCATATATTTGAAAGGTGCATTGAATGTAAGGACAGCTGAGGTATTTTTAATTTTTTTTTATTTTTTTATTTACCTTCTCCAATGCTGAGATGAAATATATTGGGTAGAGATAAATTTATGGATTCAACTACTCTGACCCACTTAGAACATTCATACAAAGTTGAGGAACAAATGGCATATTTACAATCAGAGTTTGCTGTGAGGATGTGGATGGGTAAGTCACAGAGGATTCTTTTAAAGAAAAATAAGAGCTTTAAAATAAAACTCCTCACCCTTTATATAAGATCACTCCCTTGCAGAGTTCATTTACTTTTATGGTTGCAACCATTATTTCTGTGTCAAACAACTCCCAAATCTGTATTTCCAACTATAATCACTCACCCAAGTTCTGGATTCATATTTCACACCCAGTTCCACTTAGATATCTAACAATCACAGCAAACTCAAAACAACCCACCATAACTCTCCCCATCCAATAAACATGTTCTAGTTTCTAACTTTCCAGTTTTGCTACTAGCATCAAAATGTGTCTAGTGTTCCATAGCCTCCCCCTTCTCTTGACATTAATAACTTGGTAGTGGCTGAATTCCTCTGGGCGCTTTAGCCACTGGCTTAGATGAATCGGTGTGTTCTGTTGACTTTCTTTTCCTGATCTTCCACAGCTTTCTACTGCAGCCACGTGCACTCAAAGCTAGCCTTCAAAATGTCCTGGCTAGAGACCGGCAGTTATCTTTGTCTCGGATGTCCTTTTAAGTACAGATAGATGCTATCGCTGGCTTTTAATCAAGCCACTGCCTCATCCATGAGCTATAGTTAAATTGAAATGGCAATATGGGAACTAGAATGTTGTTGCTTAAATTCGGTCTATATGTATTGAAAAGCACCTACTCAAACACATCTTTGTTATCATAAACTGGATATATGTTGAGAAAATTCAAACCTAAAGAGAAAAGGTAAAAATATTCAACTACCTTTCAACAAATATTTACCCAAGCAGGATATTTACTAAGCAGGATAGAGAAAAGATTACTTAAGGATGCACTAAAACAATGTATTAGGAAATAGATTACAGGAAATCAGGAGAGGTGCAATCCAGGTGGTAGTCATAGAGTCTGCAGAAGTGTGTGTGTGTGTGTGTGTGTGTGTGTGTGCGCGCGCGCGCGCGTGTAAAGCTTTAATCAACCTGAATATGTGCATAAAGTACCTGCTTCACATTCCACATATTCTAGGCTCAATAAGGGTGCAAAGAAGCCTAAAACAAACTTTCAAATGGTTTACAATCAAATTGGTGATGGGAAAATCAGACATGCTAAACAAAAAGAAATAATACATAATAGCATGCAGACATCTCTAAGCATCAAACCTAATTTGTGTCTGCCAGTGTGTTCTAGAACAAATTTTCAGAAAGTGGGAGCCTATGTGACATTATTTTTAAAAGGATTGGAAAATACTGTGTTCCCAGTATATTCAAATCCCCAAATAGCTTTTTGCAAATCCCTAAAATACCTTAACCACCAAAAGAAAAATCCATTGAGGATTTCTGCAGAATAGAATGCTTTTAAGGTATCAACTACCAAATTATTTAACATCTGTTGAACCCAAAGGTTATGTTGGTTTGCAGAATACAAAGATACTATATTGTTTCAGATATAGATTACATTTCCTTTCTGCACTGCCACAAACATGAACGACAATATAAATTTTAAAAAGAAAAAAGAGGAGGAGGGGAAGAAGAAGTGGAGGAGGAGGAGAGAAGAAAAAAAGGAGAAGGGGAGAAAAAGAAGAAAAGAATAGGAAGAAGAAGAAGGAGAAAAAGAGAAAGGAGACTAGAAGAGGAGGAAGAGTAAGAGACGAAGAGTAAAGCTACTAAAGACAACATCTGAATACACCCAGGTTGATATTGCCCCCAGGTGCCCAGTAAATATAACACTGGAGCCCCCAAAGGGCTCATTCATAGGAAGAAGAGGTAGTGGTTAGTGACACCAATGGGATCTCATGGGAGGAGCTAAACTGAGATGTAGCATCCTAACGTCCTTCCCTCACAGGTCAACATTTTCATGATATATGAATATGTTTGTTAAAGCAGCGTTACAAATCATGGATTTGCAGTAGATCATTGCAAGTATAGCAAAGTCTGGAATATTCCATAACCAGATATCAAAGGATACACCTTCTCATTAGCTACTGAATTGTGTATTTAGGATTCTGTATGCTATAGAAGGGATTAAATTGATGAAGGTCAACAGCAAAGCTATTGTAATAGGAAACAAGTTAGGGAGAGTCCTTTAAGTGGATGCCGCAGAATAGTTAAAGTATTCCTAGGTGTGTGTAGGATAGAGAAGCAGAGATGCAGAGACCAGGGAAAAGTTATTTTAAAGCATTTACATGCACAGAAGCATACACACATGTACACACAAACACACAAAACAGTGAAAGTACATAGGCAGAAATGCAAAATTTCCAAATAATACTCAATAGTTGCATACCACCTGAAATTTTCAATATATGTTCATTATATATGTGTGCATATGGGGCCATTATGTATTCACTGTATATTTTATATATAGAGAGAGGCACACACAATGTATTTTATTATTAACCATGACTTAATGTTTTGCAATTATAAGATAGAATTAAAGAAAAAGTATCTCCACCAGTATTTTAACAAGATGAGATGTGGAACATTGCTAACTTTGTAAAAGCAAATGAAAATCTTCTTAAAAGTTAGCAACTGGCTAGTAATGCAAATCTAATTGTACTAAATTGTAACCACATAAAACTCTATTTTTAAAGATGACATAATTAGAACTATGACATCATCATTCATATATTTATATTTTTATTGGATCAGAGATAAATAATAACGCTATAGTTGTAATCTAAACATCAAACTAGAATTAACACTGGGCACATTCACCAAATGTGTCCCACTTGCTTTACCTTAAATATAAATTATTTAACATAAAACTTTTTACCTACTTTTAAATAGCCACAATCTATTGCAGGCTGTTGCAATGTTAGTTCATAAAACATTGTTTTTAAAGATATTTTGATCATGTAAAGATTAATTTTAAATTTTTTTTAAAAATTATTTATTTGAGAGAGAGAGAACGAGCAGGGGGAGGGGCAGAGGGAAAGGGAGAAGCAGGCTCCCTGGTGAGCAAGAAGCCTGATGCGGGGCTCAGTCCCAGGACCCTGGGATCATGAGCTGAGCTGAAAGCAGATACTTAACTGAGCCACCCAGTTGCCCCTAATGTTAAATTTTGAGACAAGTTTTCTCATGCTAATATAAGCACAGATTCTTAAAACACATGATTTAAGAATCCAAAAGATACAAGTATTCTCCTTTCCATTCCATTGCTACATTCCCTGGAACACTTGTACCCAAGCACCCGTAAGTCTCTGTCCTTCTTAAGGACACAGCCACATGCAGACAACTTACTTTAAATCACAGAAACAACAAGAGGCAAGCAGGTCTAAAATCTCTTTATAGTCTTACTTATTTCTTTTCCAATGCCTTGCAAGAACAAAAATAAAATTCCAGAAAGTTAGAAGCAAAAAGTTTAAAATAATGTTTGGTTGACATATAATTGAAATGAAAATTTTCATATTTTTTTTAAGTATACAGCTATTAAGATTAAAATGGAGTTGACATAGCTGGCTTAAATATAAGACAACATGGTTTTATAAAAATGTGAATACTTTGATGATGGTAAGGACACTGTCCCATCTTGCACACTGGCTATGGAAGAATTTGGAGTCTCTAAGATTCCTCCATGAAAGAATAATAGCCCTGGTGATCAAATTACTATTACTTCTGACATGTAAAATGATAAAGATTCATTTTTCTTCTGGAAGGTTTTCATTATATATTAGTCAAGTTCAAACTGATCAGAGTCTTGAAATACATGCTTCTGGCAGTCTAAGGTTAACATCTCTCAAGGATGCCTTGGATTCCCACCAAAGAAGGTGGATTAAACTAAATGACCATTTATGTTTTTTCATTCTCCATAATTCTATTGTTTTAAAAATAAATTTAAAATGTATAAATGAAAATGCTATGAAGTCTACAGTCTGGAACTAAAATGTAAGGCAAAGGTCCGATATTTAAAAGTGTCAAGAGCAAGAAACTGCTAAAATACTAGAATACATTATTTTACTTTTTTAGGGCACATTAATAAAATCAACAACCCCCCAGATAATGAAAGAGAAAATTATAATAATTGAAATATAAGTCTTGTTCTCCACATGCATTTATAGAACAAAGATGAACTGAGCAATTAGTTCATGCATAGCAGTATGTTAAGCAATTAAAAAAAAATCCAGCTTACATTTTATGACCATGGGTGAGGGGAAGCCTTAACCAATCAAAAAGCAATTACATGACAGTATGATTAAGGACCCGATGGTGATGCGGATCCTATGTGCTGTGTGGTCCTAGGTGAGCAGTTTCTCTATGAAATGAAATGAACAATAAAGGTTGGAGATGACAGGATTAAACTGAATCCTTTAGGCAGAAAGGACTCTAGTATTTGTGGGATTGGAGGAAAGTACAAATGGGCATATCTAGGTTTTACCCTTATCCTCTTCTTTACCTGCTTCTAGCTCTTCTCACCCTCAAGGAACCTCATACACATGCACACGCACACCCTCAACCTCAGATTAAACCACTGCCTGGAACTCTCTTGACACCTGGCCGACAGTTGCTCCTTGGCTTGGCCGTATGTGTGTCTGGAAGTTTGGGGGTATTTGAGCAGGAAATTCAAGATCTGGGATTTAAGATTCTGAACTTGAAAAACAGCATAAGCTTTGAATGCACTTGTTCTGTTGACCCCATAGACCCTAGTCACATGGGGTAGAGGGGTGGAGGTGGTCACAGTTGAAACAAAGATGGAGCCAGGCTCTTCAAAGCAGATGGACTAGGGCAGAATATGTTAAGTATATTGTGTGGTAAGAGAGTATAGAAAAAGAATCCCAAAGCCTAATGACCAAATGAACATTATAAATGAGGGACCAAGGAGAAATTTACAGTCAGTTTGAGGTTATGAAGCATGAGTTATGATTGCAGATAAGCACGAGCAAGGACTGCAAAGGTAGATTGGGGTAATTGATTGGTTTAGTGCTGGATATATTAAATTTGTCCCATTCTTCTACAGCTCCAAAGTGAAAAGAAGCTGGAAGTTAGAAGATGAACTTGCTTTTAGATTCTATGAGGAGGCAATAGACACCGTGCTCATAAGAGTTTAAATTAAAGTATCTTTGCAAGTAGAGAAGAAAAGGTCTGTTTTTGAAAACACAAAGGGAAATTCAGTGGTACCTGGCATTCATGTCATCCTAAATGCAATAGCTGTGGCAAGAAACTGTTAGCTCTCTAATGGATCTGCACACTCGTCTCTCCAAGGGCAGTATTACACTAATACTTGAGAAGGAATTTTTCAGATTCTTCCTAAGTGCCATCTTTTCATACTCTGAACACTTCAAAGCATATGAAGTCAAGAGAACTGGCACTAAATCTCTTTGAAATGTGCATTACAATGATATCACTTCCACTTCATATTACTGCTCCATTTTTAGACACTACACACATAGCATTTGGGCCCAAATAAGATGCAATTATGAAGGAGATGAAATGAAGGCAGCCTCTGCCTCTTGAGGTTTTAAGAGCTTTCCTCCTTCACTGCAGTTTGGGAAGGAGTAGCAACTCTTCAGAGGATTCAGTAGTGTCCTAAATGACATGCTCAGGCAATCAGGCAATCACTTGCCATCACATCATTCAATGTTAAAGAGAAACTTCTAGCAGGTTATTATATTCCAAAAATTGGTAGTAATAAGGAAATGATGAAAGCAATGATTCTTCTTTCTATTAAATCCAAAATCAGTGTGTTAACACTTAAGTGAGACTTTCCTAACATAGGCAACAAATCTTTTATTCTTTCACTGTTTCCCAAGAGTAAAAGCAAATGACATTTTCCTGTGTATTCTGAAAATAACATTTCATTTGTTCTATTGTGTTCCCACACTAGTCTGTTATATTTAGAATCAGTAACTGTGGAAAATGGAAATTCTGATTCCTGAGAAAAAGCCAGAATACAGTAATATTATTATAACTATCTCATTCCCGTGGAGAGAGCGCTTTAATGTCAGACAGGGGAGGAGAGAAAAATGACTGTAAGCACCTGGGATCCTGTAGATATCTGGAATTGCCTCAAACTAGAGCAATACATTTATAATCTTATCAGGACTCAATATATTGATATTAACTACACAGTCTGTGAAAAAAACAAAGTTGGCTGATTTCTTTATCCTCATATACAACTTTTTGTACATGAATCTGAAAGTTGGTCCATTGAAATAACTCATTTTAAGAATCCAATGAGAAGTTTCTCGCTGCTGTGAAATGCATCCATCCATCAAGATGTAGTCCTCACAGCATGTGGTTTCTAGCATCACCATGATGATCCTGAGCTGAAATCTGAGTGGCATGCGGAGGAAACAGAGCAGCCCTACGTGCTTTTGTTTTAATGGGAACTCACAATCGGTAGGCATGAGAGAGAGCAGGAGAGCTGTCGGGGCAGACCTCTGGAATTTGGTGCTTCTCTTTTAAGACTCAAAATTTTCTCTTCAAGTCCTCAGGAATGATTAGGTCCTGCGAGACTAGCCCTTGCTATCTACAATACCTATAGAGTTGAAACATACACCCATTTTCTTGTTTATTATTTTAAAATGGAAAATAATGCCATAGGGTCTTGAAATACTTAAGGTCAGGGCGATCAGCGCGTTTTCTCCTCTTCCATCCAACGCTATGGGAAGCCGAAGCAAAATCGGAAACCACTTTATGGATTTACCACAAGAACTAATGGTACAGAAAAGAAAAATACAAGTCTCTCACATCAGCACCTTGAATGAATGTTCACAGAGTCTGAAGGTGGCGTGGTGGGCATCGAAACAACACAAGGCAGCAGGGGAATCAAAGCTTGATGTGGCTGCCTGAGGGAAGCTGGAAGCCTCTCTGGTGATTGTGATGAGTTTCCCTTCAAGAATGGAAATATGCATCCCCTTGGCTACTGCATTTCACAGTTATTTCCACGGCAGAGATGGACTTTTCATAGGAAGCAGAGGTGTTTTGAGAAGAGAGTTAATGTACACTTGTTGCTGCGTAGTACTTGAATCAGCATGATGAACATATTCCCCGGTGACTTTCCTTTTATCTCTGCTTTCAGGACTGGCCAAATCTTTCTTCTGAATGACACGAGATTTTTTTAAGTAGTTTAATGCACCTCATTTAAAGGACTGCTAAATCCTTCTAGCTTTATAACTATTTTTCTCCTAGAGGCGAATTTCCAAAGCCATTATATATATAATTTATTTATATATAATCATTATGATTTATTTAGATATAATATATTATATATTCTATATATTTTATAATTTTTATGTAATATATGAATTACACATATACATAAATACTTTTATTTAGTTATATGTAGCAGTTTATGTTTCAAAGGCAATTTATTTTCCTACGTTCCAAATTCTTAGCAGTTACATCAGTGTAGGCCTTAACATTGCCAACCTTATTATTTTCCCTTTTATGAATGATTAGATTATGCTAAAAGGGTTTATGGAATTTAAGATTACACATCTGGTGTGCAATGATACTTAGACTCAAAACCAGCTGTTCCTCACTCCTAATCCTAAATTCTTCACCACTATATTAAAATATTTGAAGGTTTTCCTATAATCTATTTCTATTAGTTTTGCTAAGTTCTTTGTGTCCTTAACAATAGCATTTGATAATGACCTAGCATCTTCAATATTAAGAAAAAAATGTTCCTGTACAGATACTGTGGCATTTCTTTGGTTCTCCTCACAGCAAAACCTATGGATAACATTTGTTCATATGTAACTACCTCTTCCTTCTTTCTCATTGTCTCCTCAGTTGTCTATGCAGACTTGCATGTTAACAAATTCAGTATCCACTTCTATGATTTGTTTTAATGTGTTTAATATTATATACATATTTAATTTTAATTTATTGATAATATATTTGGTTTCAGTATATCTAATATATAATATGAATACTTCTTTCGTAAAATATTTTCAGCTCTTAGACACTACAACTCCCTAAACTCTTGGTTTTCCTCCTATCATCGCATTTTCCTTTTCTAACATTTTCCCTTTGACTTAACCTCTTAACGTTTTAATGCTCCAGGCTCAGTTCTAGACCTTCATCTCAACCTCTATGCTCCATCCTTAGGTAACCTCATTCCGTCTCATGACTTTATATACCACTTCTATGTGCACATTTGTATTTCTAGCTCTGTCTTCTCCCAGACCTCACACAGTGTATTCAATAGCCAGAGATCTGTCATCATCTTTTACTTAATACACGCAAAGTGGACTTTTCAACTTGCTTCCTTAGCCATCACCCCAGACACTCCTGTGTCTCCCTTGGTCATTTCCATTTCACTAAGTGGCATCACCATCCACAGCAGCTGAGCACAACTGCTCAAGTCAAATAGCTAGAAGTCATCAGTAATGCCTTTCTCTCTCCATTACTTCCAATCCATCAGGATATCAACTCACTCTATATTCAAAATCTATCCTGAATCAGACCATTTCCTCTAGTGCCCACTTACTTCTCTACATCTTTACCATTGTCAGGATAGTTCAGCCAGCCCTTATTTCTAGGGTAGGCTATTGCAATAGCTTCTTTTCTCTTCTCTCTGCTTCAGTGCTTAGTCCTCTTCAATCTCCTTCTCCACCCAGTATCTAGAATGACTATATAAAATGTAAAGCTGATCATGTTTTGTCCTTCTTTGATCCTTATTGCCTTCCATTCTCTCTTTTGTCACATTTAGTATTAAATACACATATTTCATCCTTGTCTAAAAGATTATAAATTGTGGAATCCTGTCTGAACTCTTACCTGCTCCTTATAAGAACATTTGTGATTATATTGAGCCCATGCCTATAACCCAGGATAGTTCACATCTCATGATCTGTAGTTTAATCGCATTGGCCATATAAGGTAACATTCACAGGTTCCAGTGATCAGGACATGGATATCTTTGGAGGCTGTTATTCAGCCTGCTACAAATTCCTACCTTCCTCTTCTACTCAAATTTGCAACCCTTTATGTTGCATAATGTGTACTAGCCACACTCCTTTGTTTATATCCTGGTCCCAATCAATCATCCCCTGTCCTGTCTCTGCACTTTTCAGTTGCCAGTCACTCTTGGTTACTTCTCATCATGGGTCTCAGGTGAAATGCTTCCACTATAAGGAAATTTTCTCAACTGTCTGAAACTCTCTGGGTATCTAAAATAGCCTTTACTTCTAGTCCTTCTCTTCTCTGCTACTCTGTTTTTCATTACTATATAGCTCATACAATTCTAAAAGTATCTGATGCACTTATTTTTTAAATTTACTCTCTGTGCACTAGAACTTAAGCTATGAGATCTGGGAACTGTTTGTTTAGTTCACATCATTATACCCTCCGTTCCTGGAAAAGTGGCCTAGAACACTGTAAATGCTTAGCAAGTATGTCTATATAAAGTAAAGAAATAAATGAATCAGCAGTACCCCAAATGGAGGGATTGACTGTGTAAAGTGTCACTTGATGTTCTCTGGTATATTCTGTGAATTCTGCCCTGATTTCTTTGTTAACATCGTTTCCCTGTTTGGAAAGCAGTCCATCATCCTCTCTATTTGTTCAAATCCTATCCATTCTTGATGGCCCAAGAAATCCAATTTCAAAGCCTCCTATGACCAATCACCTTTGTCTGCCTCTGAAATTCCAGGAAACAACATTAACACTATTTTTGTTCTTTTTGAATCATTATTAACTGGTCATCTATTCAGCAAATACTGAAAATTTATCCAGTATGTACAGATAGTAATTAATGGCTGGGTCTTTCATTAGTTTCTAACTTTCCCTAGGGCAAGGATTATGTCTTATTTTTAATACTTTTGTATTAGTGTTACAAGCTTAAGCAATACTCAAAATAAGGCAGCCTTATGATTAATTCAATAAAGTGAGGGTATTGTTACCACCACGAATAAGAATTTATCAAATGACTTATAATTTGAAGACACCCCAAGGAAAACCTGAAAACATTATGTATAATCTATGAGTATCAGGTGAAGGTAAACAGATTGTTTTCCTAAAACAAACATGTTGTTGTTAAAAAAAAATCTTCTCTCAAAAAAGATAAAATTAAGACAATAATGCAGACATGAAGTAAATATATCCTAACTTTTTTTCTTTTCATTAATTTGTGAAGGAAGAAGGGAGATGTTATAACTGGTCAAAGAGAATGCAAAGAACAGACACATTTGTAGATCAAGAATATTGAAAGATTGCACAAATACAGGGAAAACTGGTTTTCCATTGGAAGGAATGGTTGAGTCTCTACCCAATAAGATAGAATTTGCATGTCCATCCACAGATGAAACACTCTCAGTTACAAAGTAGTTCAAAGACAAGAAAAGATGATAATTAGATAACCCAGATGGATGTCCTATAGACAATGCATAGTTTTCCTTTGGAGCACACATTTTTTCTCTGTCATTCAACTCAGGCCTTTCTGTAGAGGTTAAGTGGACTGAAAGTGAATGGTTTATAACATTATTTAGTAAAGCAACAAGGAATGCTTCCTGTATTGCATTATAATTAGGAAGTAAAACATGCAGGTTTATGTACCTTTATTTTTCTAAGAAAATGTTTTATACAAATTTAACAAATTTTTAAAGAAAAAATTTTATACAAATTTATAAAATTTGTAAAAATTATGAATTTAAACATATATTGAAAATGCTCTCTAATATTCTCTTTGCTCCTTAATTTTGTTTGTTATGTCTAGATGTTTTAATTTTTTTGAAGATTTTATTTGTGTATTTGTCAGAGAGACAGAGAAAGAGATAGAGCACAAGCAGGGGGATCAGTAGGCAGAGGAAGAAGCAGGCTCCCCACAGAGAAAAGAGCTCCATGTGGGACTTGATCCCAGGACCCTGAGATCATGACCTGAGCTGAAGGCAGGCACTTAACCACCTGAGCCACCCAGAAATCCCCAGAAGTTTAATTTTTATGGAATTAAATCAATTAATCTATCTCCTTATGCTTTTATGTTTTCGAGGTACTTGATTCCCATTCCCCATGAACAAGAGAACATTTAACAAATATTTTCTTTAAGTTTGTTAAACTTTTTGTTTTATTATGTACAATGCTGTGATTCATTTGGTCTAATTATATATTTTCTTGATAGTTAACCACATATTCTCCACCATATTACTTACTTCATCTTTGCTACATTAATAAAAATGCAACATTGTTTACATACTTGCAGAAATAGCTCACTATTTTAGAGTGTGTGGGTGTATTTATATTTGTGTATTTGTATGAGCTATGTATGAATAATGAACAGCAAAATTTTGTCTCATTGCATTTTTCATGGTTTCTATTAGATTATATATTCATAGCTGTTTATTTCCTATACAAATTCACTTTTAAGAACTATTTAAAATAATACAAGGATAGAAGGTAAACCTTTATTGTTTCTTTATTATTTTTTGTATAGTAAAAAAGTAGTCTTACATTTTTGTGCAAAATATAAGTTGAAATATAGCTCTTAATTGATATGAATTGTCCCTATGCTTGCATTTGTCTAAACTTCTTGTATTAAATTTCAATCTGTTCCTTTGTATTAGGATTGATTACTGAAAATAGAATATAGTTAATTGAGAACATAGGTATACCTGTTTTACTGAATTTGTTATGTCTTGCTACATAACGAGTGACTCCAAGATTTAGTGCCTTAAAACCATGAACACTTATTATCTCATAGTTTCTCTGGGTCATAGATCCTGTGGCAGCTCAACTGTGGATGGTTCTGGCTCAAGGCTTCCTCTCTGGTTGTAGTCACAGTGTCATCAGGGGTGGTATCTCTCAGAAGATAGAGCTGGAGGACCTGCTTCCAGGACAGCTCATTCACATGGCTGTTGGCAGGAGACCTGAGTTCTTTGCTTTGTGAGCCTCTCTGTAAGACTGCTTTAGTATGCTCCTGTCAGAGAAGCAGTCAGCTTTCTCTAGAGCAAACAATCTAACAGAGTGTGAGTAAGAAGCGGCAGTACCTTTTATGACCCAGTCTTTGAGGTGACACACTATTGCCCCTGCTTGATCCCACTGGTTAAAAGAGAATTATTAAGTTCAGGCGACTCATAAGAAGAGGAATTAGGCTTTGCCTCTTGAAGAGAGAAGTGTCAGAAAATCTGTGAATAGATTTTAAAACCACCACATTTACTGAAGTTAGAGTCTTTTAAGAGAAGTTTTTAGCAAATTTAGCTAAAAATGTTTTATTTGGTCTTACTTTTTCATCTTAATTCTTTCTGGTTATTCGTTTTGCTGTCTCTTCTACCTGGATATATTTTTCTGCAGTTTTTTGCTGTAAGGACAAGGTATGCTTCCTTAATTTCCACTTGTGATCTGTACATTGTATACCTGACTTTTAATTCCACCGTGGTAACTTTTACTTTTATGCCTGGTTCTTCATTTTGTAATCATTGAATTATGATTGATATATGAACTTTTTTTTTTAAGATTTTATCTATTTATTTGACAGACAGAGATCACAAGCAGGCAGAGAGGCAGCAGAGAGAGAGGAGGAAGCAGGCTCCCTGCTGAGCAGAGAGCCCGATGTGGGGCTCGGTCCCAGGACCCTGAGACCACGAACTGAGCCGAAGGCAGCGGCCTAACCCACTGAGCCACCCAGGCGCCCCGATATATGAACTTTTAATTATGTTCAGTGTAAAATAATGAAATTTATTTTTTGTATATTATCCTATTGTCCTTTTCATATTCTCCTCTATTATTAATTTTACCTGTAGCTTTTTGACACAGTTTGTTATTTCTAAACATTATTTTTTAAAGTATACTATCATGGAGTGCCTGGGTAGCTCAGCTGGTTAAGCATCCGACTCTTGATTGCAGCTCCCGCCATGATCTCAGGATCATGGGATCAAACCCTGTGTCAGGTTCTACACTGTGCATGGAGCCTGCTTGAGATCCTCTGTCTCCTCTCCCCTCTGCCCCTCATTCTCATAAATAAATAAATAAATAAATAAATAAACAAAGAAATAAAAGTATGCCATCTCTCCAATACATTAGAATAGTTTTATGGGTGTTGTTTTTCACTGCTTCATAAGTAACTGAAAATTTTTTTGTCATGGGTAGAGAAAAAGTCATTGGTACTGAACATTTTATTTCAAACCTCCTTAGGTCAATAGGCAGGTGTGAATTGGTTAAAACTCCTGAGGTTAGTCAGGCTTAGGGTCACAGCCTCTCTTTATCGATTCATGGATATTATTTGTTTCTTACTTCAGGGTGACTTGTTTGTGTCTTCTGCAAATTATGGACTGATTTCCCCTTTATCCTTGATTTGCTGCAGTTACAAAGCCAGTTATTGTTAGTGCTATTTTATTTTTTATTCATTAGGGTGATGATTATTTCTTTACGTGTTCATTTTAAATCAGTTGGAATATAATGAACTCTTTGCCTCTAAACGTTGAGAGTTTTCTTCATCTAAATAAAGTTTATCTCTTGTTTGTTTCCTATATTTTTATTCTAATCTATTGTAATGTTATTGGTTTCTACTTTAGGGAACATAATTTTATTTTTAATCCCTTCCCTTTTTAGTAGCTAATAAATTAGTCATTAGGCTTTCTTCATGTTAATTTCTATTTTCACTATCCTAATGTCACTTTTAGTTCTACAGTAACATTATAGTTTATTTCTGTTCCTTTATTAGAATATTCAGTTCTCTTTATTTCCACCTTTATCTCTGTCAGCTCATTGGCCGACTCATTTTCAAGTCTTAGCAACTCTTGTTTTCAGCATTAATTTCCTCAAGTCCATGTTTTAGTGCAATTGCTTTTGAAAACACAAAGCACATGCTGTTTAAAAAATGAATATATTCTTTAGAGCAAACTTTTTTTTCTAAAATATTATCTTTATTTAACTCTGTTATATCATATTTTCTTACTATTGAAATTTTAGTGAATATGTTTCATGGGTAAAATTTGGTTTTCTATTTTCATTGATTCACTTGTAAGGATTTATTGATATCTACTGTTTTCCAAAACCAAGATAGATTAATTTGCTTTGGATTCTCTATAAAAAGAAATATATATATAATATATATATATATATATATTATATATATATATTAGACTCTGTTCTAGTACACACTGAGAAGTATACTATGAGGAGAACCAAAGAATAAATATCGTGGTACAGATCCTTTGGCCCTCACATTTGGTAAAATTTTTGTATTTTCTTTGTAGCCCTCATTAATAAGGTGGAGATGTTGCCATTCCAAGGAAGAACCCACCTCTCCACTCCCTGTGCTGGTTGGGCAATGGCTACATGTAGCAGCACCTTATCTCCTACTTTATCCCTGTTCAAAGCAGTTAATACCCAAGGTCTGAGGAGTCAATGGCAATGACCCATGTCAAATGGTGTTAAAATCATTGTTTTTATTTCATTTGACTCCTCATTTACATTGAAGTAAATTTGGTTTCTGGGTCTTCTTTCCTGGTCTGTAAGTTTTGTACCTAGAAGAATACTTTTATTTTCTGAGATGGTTCAGGAATTATGAAGGCTTTTCTTAAAATATATATAGATATAGATATAGATAGTAATTATCAAGGAAGAGTGGAGATAGACATCTATCTTCAACTGGACATAAAACAGAGAGGCACGCAATCTTTCTTCTATTTTAATTAAATCTACCTGGAGCAGTGGAGGCCAGATAGCTGAATTATCTTGCTCACTTTTTATGATGTGCTCACTGTTGAACCTCGGTTTGGGTGTATATCTAAACAAAGCACAATCATCCCTTCCTAAATGTGTGCTTCATAAAAGCATGATCTTGTTTAATAGTTCAATTATATGATTCACTGTGCTGTAGGATCAACTCACTTTTTCTTAGCTTGCTCACAGATTGCTCAAAATCAGTCTCCTATTTATTTTTTTATATTCCTCAACATCTCTCATTTATTTTTTATATTCATAGTGTCCATGAAATATTATGCCCTGCCCAGTATGCTGACATAACCTATGATTTTATATCAAAACATGTATCTAGTAACTTTATTTTTAGTTCAAAAAATAGATGTCAGGTCAGATGATGTCCTACCAGTTTTCCCTAATTTTCAGTATACAGAGAAAGGATATAACAGATAATTCAGATGTCGCAATTGCTTCCAACTCCTTTTTTTGCCTCGATGATTTTCAATTTTATTAGTGCAATAGCAGCATTCAGTTTTATATAGTATTAAATTATAAATACACATTATCAGTATTATCATCCTGATGCTTAAGACTACTTTTTCTATTATTTTTAATAGAAAGAGTTTCAGTCTCAATTAATTTTTATGATAATTGCTAATGTATTTTAAGTAATTCTATATAGGCAAAAACCACTATAAAATAATCAGATATAGTTGGGTAGCGATATCTCTCTTAATTTCTTTGATTAACATACCTAAAACAAAGTCTATCATTTTTATGACAGATTTCTTCTAGTGATTCTACCTCCCCAAGATTAAGGCTAAAACAAAACTGATTTATCCTAGATTCCTGTTTTGCCCCTCACTCCCACTCTCATGGGGGCCTGGAGAAATTTTTAAACTCTCCATTCTTCTCCAGTCCCACTGACATTGCTAGAGCCCTGACTTGAATCT
This sequence comes from Mustela lutreola, assembly GCF_030435805.1. Classification (NCBI taxonomy): domain Eukaryota; kingdom Metazoa; phylum Chordata; class Mammalia; order Carnivora; family Mustelidae; genus Mustela; species Mustela lutreola. The sequence continues at coordinate 98,109,672 of NC_081298.1, read as the reverse complement.
GGCCTTCAGTCTTGTCTTTTCTAATGTAGCAGGAAGTTAGAGAGCTCAGGACAGAATGTTAAAGGAGAAGAAAGGAAGTCCCAAGATGGAAACTTAAGGAATGTCAGTATGAATGAAGAGGCCAGGTAGAAATGAGGACTACTATCCAAAAGAGACTGAGAAAGAGGCCATGCAAGATTAGAACCTAAAAAGCATCAGTTAAATTTAATAACAACTAAATAGCTCTCATTGCAGCACAAGCAAAACTCTGTGTTAAATAGAATGAAAGCTTAAGAAATAGGATGTATTTAGTTCACTCCCTTTTTTTTCCTTAAGAAATTTTACTAAAGAGTAAGAGAACCGTGAGATGGTTATCTGAAAAGCCATGTGGGATCCAAAAGTTCTCTTCTTGTAGTTGCCACTGTTGCTCCAATGGACACTATTAGGACATGGTAGCACGCCAAGGAGATACTGAGGTTGAAGAGTCAGATCACAGAGGGGGTTGACTGAAGGACTGGAATTCCTGAAAAGGCAAAAAGTAGATGGGTGGTCTTTTACAGAATGGGTGTTGAAACTGGAGGAAGGAAGGAAGGAAGGATGGTTGCATATGGAAGTCAAATTTTAGGTTTGATAGCTTTAGAATTTGAACAAATTCTACCTGATATCATCTATTTACTTAACTGAAGGACCAATACAGTGGTAGGCTGCAAGTTACAATGTAGAAGATGAATCATAGTTTTAAGAGTGAAAAAGTATGAAAGTATCACTCGGGTGTGGCAAAATCGTTGATTTCCATGTTTCTTCATGATTTTCTTGAAATATTTATTTTTAATATTATGAAGTGAAGTCTATCCAGCTTAAGTAGCTCACCTATCAACAGGATGTTAACATACAGTTTATTTCGTGGTTTGTTTTCCAGGCTCAACTGGTCAGTCTTTGTGTTAAATATAGAATGCTTCTTTGTCCTTTCCTATTTTATATTGCTATGTTTTTCTACATTGATGACATTTGATTTGCTCATTATGTCGTTTTATTTTTTAAGATTTTATTTATTTATTTGACAGGCAGAGATCGCAAGTAGGCAGAGAGGCAGGCAGAGAGAGAGAGAGAGAGGAGGAAGCAGGCTCCCTGATGAGCAGAGAGCCAGATGGGGGCTAGATCCCAGGACCCTAGGATCATGACCTGAGCCAAAGGCAGAGGCTTTAACCCACTGAGCCACCCAGGTGCCCTTCTTTATGTCTTTTGATCTGTGAAGTATACATACCATTTTTATGACATTGAGCAAATAAGGTAACTTTTTTGTGACTCTGTTTCTTCATTTGTATAATAAAGGAAATATCAGTATCTACCTCTGGTAGGTTTTTATGAAAGAAGATTAAATGATGTAACACATATGTGGTATAAGATAGCAATAAATACTGGCTGCTATGATGATTGTTTACCATAGTCCCAAATTACAGAGTGATATGTTCAGCTTTTTTTTTTTAGTCTATTATTTTATTTTCTCAATTTTTGGTAAAATGATATAGGGTCTTAGACACAGAACATTGCTTATTTGTATTTCAGGAGTTGTTCTAGTATTTGCTTTGTTTCATAACCATGTCAACAAATATTGGGAGCAACATTATTTATACTTCTTTTACTAATATTTAATGCACAATGATTTCTCACTTTTTAAGTAGCATATGTGATTTTTTACTCTTTTCTCTTTTTTTTAGAATTAGACTTTTTTTTTTTTTTAAATATAATATTCTCAGGAAACTTATGTGGCAATCCTATGACCGTGTACGTGTGTCTGCATGTGTGGCTGTGATGATGTAGGGGTAAGCTTTCATGTATTGGGTTTTCTCCCTCATGGCCTTGAGTACTAACTGGATTGGATGCATGGAATGGGAATCTGGAAAGCATCAGTATTCCATTGGTAAAGAATTGAGAAAGGAAAGACTAGTTATCACATTATTTTCAGTTTATAATACTTTTTCATCTTAGCATTTGCTCACTGCAGTTAAGCGGTTTAGGACACCACTTTAGCTCAGAGTTTGTGTTCAGTAATGTGATGAGATGTGGCTGTGAGGAAAGCAAGGTTTTCACGGATTTTGTGATTTTTCCTGAGTTCTTTAAAGTAGACATTTGATATTGTAAGAGATTATGTCCTAGTAAGTAAATTCTACTGTATTATTCACCCACTAAAGGAATACAAAAGGTCAATAAAACTGTTTTAAAAACGAGTTTCAAGAAAATATTTAAATTAAAAATGTCTAATTTACTCTTTGTCTTATTATTTTTTAAAATGAAAAACTATCCTCAGGGAAGCAGAAATCTATCACCAGCTTAAATGTGTATTACAAAGAAAAATGTACTACAGCTTTTTTCCCTTTCCTTGACCAAAGTCTGCAAACCCCCACTTCTGTTCTTCTACTGCTCTCTGCATTCTCTTTATCTTTTTTAAGAACTTGCTCTGGCTTTTCCTTCATTCAGAGTTTAGGAGAGCATGAAACCTCTTAGTATTATTTCCAACATGATTCTGTTTTATGAATGATGGCATGTTCTATGCTAAATACCACAACTCTTCTTCCCTGGAGAGGAAAACCAACTCTTTCATTGGAAAAGAGTAAGCCTGGCACATCTGAAACAAGATGATGGTACGTTGCAGCCCAGCTTCATTAATACAAATTTGATAGGACTGTTAAAAATCTCTCTTGTTCAAAGAGCATTTAAGCCTATTGTACAGCACTTTTCATTTCAAAATCAGACTAAAGGAGGTTTCTAACTGCTTTGGGAAACCAAAGCAGTTACAGGAAACTCAAGTAGCTATGTTATGGGTATAGCTTATCTCTGGCTGCAATTGTGACTGACTGTTCCCCAGATCTTCTAGTGCCAAGAATGGAATAACAGAATGTGATCTTATCAACTTCTCAGCTATGTAACCTTGGGTAGATTATTTAACCTTTTCAAGGATGTTGTCATTTAAATTTAACTAGGATCATTGTGACAATTAAACTAGGCACTGTTTATTCTGTTCCCAGCATCATCATTTGATAAATGTTAACTTATTGCTCTGTCTTCTCCATCCTGACCCCAGCTTCACTCTGCACAACCTCATTGTTTATGTCTCTTACTTCTTTAAGAGTCTTTACTCTTCAAGTACTTCTTTAACTACACCACTGAAACTTAAAGCAACAACCTAAACTCAATTTCCAATCTGGTCCTATATTATCTATGAAATATCATTGACCTCTATACAATGGAATGAACTATCAAGCTATGGAGACCACTTGCTCATCAATACTGGAAACGACGATGCCCTGTCCTGGCACTGCTCATTGCTTTCAGGCTGTTCCCTCTCTCTGGGATTCTCTTCCTTTCTCCCCTCAGTCAGTTTGAATCCATGCATTCATCACAGAGCAAGGCCCCCTTCATTCATTCTTAAGATTTCCTCTGACCCCTATAAATGCATCTATTGGTAACATCACAAACTCAGGATTTAGGAAAACAATCTAACTTATACTGAGCACACAAGGAAACTACCCAACTATGACTTTGCTTCTTTGAACTACAGTTCCCTTTGGGTGTGCTTCCCCCAAAGAGGCAAAACCATTTCTATTTCTTAAATTTGGCTTCTGTAAGAAAAAGCATTAATGTCTTCAAGCACCATCCAACTGTAGCTCAAATAAAAGCAAGTGGTACTCAGATAATCCACTGGCAAATCTGAGGCAGGTCCCAAGAAAGGTTTAGGAGAGGGCAGTTAAAGAAGGAGGATTTAGAGGTCTTCCTAACCAATGTCACCAGCAAAAATTTGGGAGACTCAACAGTGTTGATCTAGGTTATGAAACATGAAGCTAGCCAGGAACTAATTAAGAAAGTATACAACTATGGCTGATCATTAAAATTACACTGGACTCTTTTTAAAAACACAGATTATTGGGTTTCACTCTTGCACATGAGGGTTCATCATAACAGATCTATGTATTTGTTTTCTTTGACAATTTTTGGATACTTTTGATGAGCAGCCAGCTTGAGAACACTATGTTCTGGAAAGCAGTCAGTCATGGCACTGCTAATCCCTGTAGGAACCATAGTCAAAGCAGCCAGCAAAAACTTGGTGACTGTAGTTCTGAAAGCATCCTGCACCCAGTGGGAGAAGTTCTGCTAATGATGCATGCTCCAGCAGCTCAGGTCACCACGTCTCTTCCATTAACGTCTTTGCATACGAAACAATCTTTTTTTGTATCAGATCCTATCTGACAGCAGCAAGGTTACCTTCTCTAGACAGACAAAGGAAAGCAGGGAGGAAACAGTGCAGATTTGTGACCCTGAGCTTTATGTTGTATCCATTATTCTGGGAGTATCAAACAGAGACAGGTCTAAGGAATTCTAACCCCCTCATCTCAAAATACATAAAAAATAATGATTATCATAATAAACAAGAAGCCAAATAACCCTGGAAAATAAATTAGTGGGCAAAGTAGAGTAGAAAAATAGTGGAAAGAATATAATAATTTGCAGACCAGCTCTACCAGTTGTTAGTGAGAGCTAGAAGATGATCTAAAACATGGGCGTTCATTCCTCTTCATTAGTATTCTATTCTGTTCCATTACACAACATCCTATTTCATTCCATTCATCGCTGATAGTTACTTTACGGCTATCTGCAAAATCAGTTTTCCCTGCAACTCCTAATTCTTGTGTCAACAAGCAGTCTACAGTTTTGCCCGTCCCACCATGGATTCTCAACTTTTTGTGATCCTCAAAGGAACCTCCTCATACAAATCCATCAATAATAGTAACTATTGTTATTGCTGTTGTTGCTATTACTACAACCACTATTGCTTCCTTTGCTTACTAATACTAATTTTGCATGATACTATTTGTCAGAACCTACTTTACGTCATCATTAGAGATATTATATCATGTAAAGTGATAGATATTAATTTAATCATTGGTTTGAAATGGCATCAGCCATATTTCTAGCCATGTGGCTTGCAAAGAGCACAGCAGAGGCAGGCCATCTTCCTTCAGTCTGAATCCCTTGCTTCTGGCAGGCCTATGTCCAGGTTCCTCTCCTGTGAGCAACGGTCACCTTTTTGCCCAAGATTCTTGAATGAGTTAGTTTTGCAAGCAAGATATATATACAGAATTAGTCTGATGTTAAGTTTCAGTTGGGCACATTAGCTATAACCTTTCTGTATAGACAGTCATTGACCCATTAAAAAAAAGAAAAAGTTTTTTTTTAATAATTTTTTAAATTTTTTTATAAACATATAATGTATTTTTAGCCCCAGGGGTACAGGTCTGTGAATCGCCAGGTTTACACACTTCACAGCACTCACCAAGAAAAAGTATTTTTAAGATAGTGTTATCCATCACTTTATTTTTAAATAGATGATATTGTTGTCTGTTTCAAAAAGTAAAGAAGATAGGTGCATAACAAGGTTCTTTTCCACTTATGCCCCTTTCTTCCTGGTCCTCACCCCTGTGCCCTTCACAATGACCAGGAAAAACTGTCATAAGTTTCTTATTTAAATGTATATGTTTGTATTTTTCCAATTTTCTTATACAAATGACAGCAGAGTAAACCCACACTTTTGCACATTGTTTTGATTTTCTTTTTTTTTACTTAATGTTATATCTTGAATTTTTTCTTTATTGGCTCAAAGAAAGCTTTTCTTTATTTTCTTTAATAAGTAAGTTTAATTAATAAATTTAATAAATTTCTTTGTTTTAACACACTTTATAGTTGTACCATAAACTAGCAGGACTTCTCTTATGGAGATTTAGGCTACCACGAATTATCCTGTACGTTTGTTATTTTACACATCTGATGATATTTCTATGTGATTAATTTATAGAAGGAAAATTAATGGGCCAAAATGTATATGAATTTTGATATGTAGGGGCAAAGGGAATATGGGTGGATCTCTGCACTTTCTGATCACTTTTGCTGTGACCCTAAAACTGTACTTAAAAAATAAAATTTATTATTTTAAATGTCAAAATGAAATAAAAGAAAAAAATATTTATTGAGCCCCTACTACATAATATATTATGAGGTTCTACAGAGTACTAGGGATATAGTAGCAAATATGCATGTGTGCGTGAGGATGTGAAGAGATGTTTATTTATTTATTTGTTTATTTCTTTATGAGAGAGAGAGAGTGCGTGTGCGCACTGTACCTGAGCAGGGGAAGAGGCAGAAAGAGAGAAAGAATCCCAAGCAGATTCCCTGATGAGCCCAGATCCTGAGTCAGGGCTGGATCTCAGGACCCTGAGCCAAAACCAAGAGTCCAGACACTTAGTCAACTGAGCAACCTAGGAACCCCCATGAAGAGATGTTTAAAAGATTAATCCCATGAAACTGAAACAAAACCCATAATCAGTTTTCTAAGTTTCATTTGTGAGATCAAGGGAAACCCTGTTTTAAATTCCATATCATCACACCCTCTTACTAATGCCTAAAATTATACTCTGAGTGATTTATTTGAAAGAAGCATTTTCTTTTCTGTAGCATTAAAACAAAACAAAATCAAAACCAAAGAAACTGAAATTACCTGGTAAAAATTAAGAAGCACACTTCCAGCACTGCTCTGATCTCCCCAAATCATAATTGCATATGGATCTGCCTCCCCTTCTAGTTTCCATGGTGCCCATGATCAGCATAGAATCACTACTCCATAAATGTCTGCCAAATGGAATTGTGTTAAGTAACACGTCAAAGCATTAGGTGATTTACTGCGGGCTCTGTTATTTGGTTTATGAGATGTTTTTCTCTGCGGCAGGTAGGGTCAAATTGGCAGCCAGAAATCACCGAGTGCCCTGGGGCGAGGAGAGTTCTGCTAAAATGGGAGAGAAAACGAAGCCGGAAAGAAGAGAAGGGAAAAGTGTTTTCAAAGAAACACTTGACCCACTTTATAATTCTGCCACTAACTCACACTGTAAAAACCAATGAGGGTGTCAAGGCCAGAGGTGTCCTACATCTGACTCAGAAAGAGCATACATGATAGGGATTGCTTATTCCTCATCCGTGCCTTCTTTTATTTCCATGGTAAATACACTTTTTTCCTCCACGTAGTACCCACAGACAGGTACTGGAATTTGTTCATATTCTCATATTTGGTGAGGGAGCAACCTCTAACAGTTAGTGTTTGTGGAAGAATGTAGAAAATTATTCTCCTGGGTGGAGGTGTTACTTCCTTTGTTATGTAGATACTCCACCAAGAAGGAGGATCAGAACTCCATAGTCCTTTAAATTCTGGCTGGGCCTTAGTGGTTTCCTTCCAAAGAGTATGCTATGGAAAGGGAATGGAAGCAGCTTGATGGTGGGTGAATCTGACAAAGATTACCTCAAATGGGTGATCAAACATCATCAGTGTATGTTATGTTGATAGTGTGTACCCTTGATAAATTTGATGACAATGGCATTTCCCTCGGTAATTTCCTCCCCAAACTCATACTCCCATCCTAATGACCAGAAAAGCATCAGACAAATCCCAATTTAGGGCACACTATCAATTACCTGACCGGTAGTCTTCAACACTGTCAAGGTCATCAAAAACAAGGACATCTGAGACATTGTTTCAGCCCAGAGGAGGCAAAGGAGATGAAGACTAAATGTAATTAGGATCCTGGAACAGGAAAAGGACGTTAGGTAAGGACTAAGGCAATCTAAACGGACTTTGGCTAGTAACGGTGTGCCAATTTGTTGCATTAATGGTGACAATGAAATACTAGTGCTTTACTTATGTAACATGTTGAGAAGAGGGGAAACTGAGGGTACAGTACATGGGAACATCCTGTACTATCTTTTTGGTAAAAACTCTTCTAAAATATTTTTTGTAAATCTAAAACTACTCTTCAAAAAAGTTTAAAAAAAAAATAGCACCCCCTCTGTCCTCTACATCTGTCCCATCCCACTGCTGGTGAGGTAATAAAACCGAAAGCCTGTCCAACAGCCCTAATCTGAAATTCAAAAGGGAAGAAATGTACCAAAAGCTGACCTGTACTACTTAATCATTTTTTTGCTGCCTGGGATTATTTCCTCTACTGCTCACATCAATGAGTAGCTTCCATCTAAAATTCATGGATTAGATAGAGTCTAAAAATGGAAAAAATATGAGAAATTATTAAAAAACAAAGTAGCAATAGATATTTCGTACTCCATGTCTTGGGGATTTCATGTCTGGAGACCATATTTCTCTGACACAAGGTGAAGTCAAACAAAGCCCAGCACTGATGAAAGACATCTGATTAAACATCTGATGAGAGATGGTCCTTGTCTGACAGAAGCAAGATTATACCACTCATGATGATTTAGGTAAAGAAAAATAGTTCCTATAAACAAGTCCCCAGTGGGGATATTTCCTATGCACACCTTTCCAGATGAAATATGGAAATATATCCCTCCTTCAGTGGGTCTCGGGATTTTTTTTTTTTTTTTTTAAACAGAAACAGGCAAACTTTCTCTAAACCTGAACTTGTAAAAAGCCCATTTTAATGCAGAAAGTCAGTGAAGGCACTAGTTCAGATTAAGTATGTATCTCATCTTCAGCCTAGGCACAAAAAGTCTATCTTCTTGCAAAACAGCCTCTTCGTAACAGTCTCCTTGGTAAGAATGCATTAGGGCTCAGGCCACCCATCTATCACTAAAGACAATAATTACGCTGAATTAAGTGTCTCTTGGTGATACAGGCTCTTATCAAGCTCATGCTGAGCCTATTAAATCCCATTTCAATGCTAGCAAGTATCCCTAGTCAACTCAAAGGACAGTTTAGCAAGCTGCCACTCTCTGGCCTGTCCAACAGTCTCGTAAGACTGGAGAATTTACTGCCGGGCCAGGCATTTGTTACCCACTGTCCCTTCTCACAGAGCATTTCATTGGTTAGCAGCCAGGAAAACACTCAATGAAGTTTTCATTCTGTTGGTCCTTCTATAGTACCCAGCATATACATAATATAATTAAATGTCAAGGAAGTTTATGTGGTGTTTAAGTGACTAGAATGGATCTGAGATCTGGAAATTGGATCAGATATATGGGATGGGAGGAAGCATACATTGTTTCATTCCTCCTTCCGGACCTCAAAGACGTCCACTAGCTGTGTTTATTATTCAGTTACACTATAAATTTTTTCTCTGTGCTTTATGAAGTTCAAATAACTTCATTTATCAAAAGGAGCATAAGTTATTTTAATGTTTTATTGCTACAGGGAGAAAAAAAGCTTGGTGTTTGAAATATAATTCTTATGAAACATATTTAGTATAATGGGAGTAAGAAATGGGGGATTAACATAAGAAAAGTAAATGAGTAAACTTATTGTATAATAAAAACAGTGAAAGAGACCAAGAAAGAAAGACATGTAGTTTTGTATGTCCTTCCCATTCTGTGTCTCTGCCACTGCCTACCTCCCAGATCAAATCAAAGGCTTCCTTTCAACCATTGAGAAATTGGATTCTAATCGACTACACCCTCAGTGTTGAGAACTATTACACTGAAAATGTGAGGGCTTTGTTCAGAAATTATTTAGATGACAAGCATGGGGCTCTTCTAAGGGTGGAGAGCCCCGGTCAGACACGAATGATGTCAGCCCTGTCAGAACTCAGTTTTCTAATGTTCCCTCTTGCATAAACACATACCATAAACACATTCATCGACTAAGAAAGACATCGCAGAAACAAAGGCAGATGACTAATAAAAATGATAGCCAAAGAAGAGTAGGTTTTCCCTTCAGGTGGAAGGCCTGAGATAAACTCACAATGTAGGGGAGAGGTGATGGTGGGGCTGCTCCCTCGGCTCTCAGCGGGGTCCTGCTGCACCCCCCCTTCAACCCGCCAGTGTCCATTTGCTGCCTTGTGGATACCCAAGAGCCCCAATCTTGTTTCGTCCTGGCCTGCCTTTCATGCTTCAAAGTGTCATTAGGCTTTCAATCTTCTGTAAGTCCCTTTGTAACAACTACAAGGTTAGAAAAAATACGTAGGCTAAGGGACGGTAAGGTGCTAATGTTTATATTTCTTTGGAAATTTAATGTGAATATTCCCCCACCAATGGGTAGGTGAGTACAAAGTGTCAGGCATTCTGGAGTTTACATATTGACAACAACCTTTTGGATCAAAGCCTTAACGGAAAGAAATGCCTCTAATGGTGAAACTCTTAAGGTCTATGGCTGGCACCTCAAGGTAAGGTTGGGCTAAGGTAGGGATGAGAAGGTTGGAGGACTTTGTCCAAACAAAGAACTCCCCATATTTACTTCTAATGAGCGACCTCCAAATATGTCCTGTATCGTTTCCAGTGAATATATATTTTTGACCCATGATTACAATATCACCACATTATTATTTAAATATTAGATTACCAAAATAACCCAAAGTATGTGAAAATGGTAAGAAGGAGTTTGTAATATTAGTAATAATTAGAATGAAACCTCCAGAATTTTCCCTGAGAAAACACATTTGCATATAATCAACGTGATTTTATGATGTGGTTTATCCATTGATCTCAAAGCACTATTTTCATTTAAGGGCTCAATAATCCCACCGTAGCAGGTACTTTAATATTTTAATGGAAAAAAATGAGAAATCTGGTAATCAAGTTGTTACAACAGGCTGAAAACCACTCTTTTATATTTGGAATACAATTTCTATAGATTTTAAGACTTCTTAGAAAAACAACACATTTACAATTTTTAAAAATCACTAACCTGTATTGATAGCTCACTATGTGGCAGGCTGCTTACATAAGTGATCTCAAAGAAATTTTATTAGTATCATCTAAACTGTGAAAAGAAGCATTTTGCCTAATAACTAAAGGGAAAATTTAAAGAGAAAAAAAATGACAAAACTCGGTGTTCATAGGAGTATACAAAAATAGATATTCAGATACCCTATTAGTAGAAGCATAAATTAAGAAAACCTGTTATTGAGAATCATTTGCAGAATATTCATATCTTTTAAATTATATTATTCACTTTTAGAATTTACTTTTACATTATAATCAAGGATGACAATTATTATTTATAAGAGAAAATAAAAGCTGTGTAGAGAAAAACTGGTCAAATTAATTAATGAGTGACTGTTGCTAATTAATTAATTAAATAAATTGATTAATTAATGTCACTCACTTTGAAGGTGTTGGGAATATAAAAATTAATGAAAACTGACAATGTCCTGATCTTTATTCAGCTTACATTCTAGTGGGGAAGATAGAAAATAAATAAAATGGGTACATACACATATAACATTATATGAGCTGGGGATAATTGTAATGAAGAACTACAAGGCAAAATGTAGAAGAGCAAAACATTGGTGATTTTTGTTTGTTTGTTTGTTTGTTTGTTGGCGATGGTATTTTTGATAGGTTGGTCAGACAGATGTCTTCTGGGGTGGTGACATTTGAATAGGAACTACATGAAATGAGAGAAGGAGCCATGACCGTGTCTGAGGGGAGGGAGAGAAGAAGGAATAGGTCAAAGAAACAACGATAGGCCAGGAGTCCTGGTTCTTCTAGGCCAAGAATAAAAACATAGTTAAGTTTTTATTTTCAGTGTTATGAGAGGGTGTGAGTGGATTTTAAGCACAAGAGTAAATGGTCTGGCTCATATTTAATTAACTGTAGGGGTAGGGAAGCAGAGTGGAAGAAGGGAGGCTTCTGTTGTAGACGAGAAAAGAAATAAGGGGGTTATTGAGGTTAATGAGGGGTTAGCTGTGAAAGGGAGGGAAGTCTGTATATGATGGATTTTTCCTCTCTCTCTCTCTTTTAAGTTAAATTGACTAGAATTAGCTAATGACAAGATGTGGGTTGGGAAAGAAAAGAGTCATGGAAAAATCCATGGTTTAGGCCTGAGTAGTTGAGCAATGAGTTTGGTATAGTTGATAGGGGGACACCGAGAGGCAGCACCGAGAGGCAGGTGGTGGTAAGATAGTAGCAATGCATGGCAAACGTTAAAGTTCATACTTTAGAAGAATAATTAATAACATAGTAAGTATTAAAGCAATGAGGCATAAAAGGTACAAAAGTGTAAGTACAATAGGATCGTATATGGGTATGTATAGAAAATGGCTAGTGATAAAAAAGTTACCATTATTTACCACTGGTTAGCATGGTTATAGCTGACTCTGGTTTTCTCCATCATTTCATTCTCTATTTTCCAATTTTTTTTTTACTATAAACATGTGTATTGAATCAGGGGGGAGTATCATTGGAAATAGCTTTGAAGATCATGGAGAAAGATAATTGGGGTAAAATATGGTTGAGAAAGCCCAGCTGCTTGAAAATCACTGGAAGCATCTGACAAACACAAAACACAGCTGGCACGGAGGACAGAGATATTATATAATTTGAATTCTTTACTGTCTTTGCTAAAATGGGAAAGAAATGGAGGAAAACATTCTTTTAAAATAAGAAGATTGCCATCTATTTTCTAGGTTGAACTTAAAAAAAAAAAAAAAATCCCAGCAGAAAATTCTCAGCAATCCATAGCATTTTTGAGTTTTCTGACTAAATGTGTTGCAGGAAAGTGCACTGGCCATGCAACTTTCTACACCACTGCGGCCCATAATGGCATATTCCCAGATCATTCTGCATCAGTTCTAGGAACTTGGCGGTGGCCTTCAGAATATGGGTTTTTTACTTTTCTGGAAAATGAAAAATAATGTCATCTAATTTTGCAAATTGAAAAATAGCGTAAAGTACAAGTATGCATCAAGAAGTAAAGGAAAAGACAACCCCCAGTACTGTGATGGTGTTTGTTTTAGGGTGATTATATTTTAGATGACTTATCTCTCTTTGAGTTTGTATACTCATAAACAATGTAAATATTTTTTCAATATTCCAGTAATGTACATATATTATTTATATAATCATAAACCATTTTACTGTGAAAAAGCAATAAATGAACATCATTGAAAATTCAGAAAAGGAAAGATAGAAGAAAATACAGGAATCAGTAAGCAATTAGGAAAATAAAAATGGAAAACAGAAATGACAGAGAAGAAATTCACCATGATCAAGATTTTATTGTAGTTTTGCATATATATAAGCCTATATGAAAGTTCATAACACATATAATACTATTAATATTGTGTTAATGATTACCCATAATAATCTATCTTTAAAATGTTCAGTATTTGCACAGTGTTAACCAAGGAATGTAGACAGTAATTCATTTAACTTGTCTTGTAGTTGAAAATTTGTTGTTCATTGTAATAAAGAGCATTTTGGTAAGCATTTCCATTGCCAAGCAGTGCTGATTATTTCCTTTGAGTCAATTCTTTGAAGTAGAGCTTATAAATGACCTAAGTTGAAAGAGTCTTTGGTTTCTTATTGCAAGGTTTGTAGTTTACACACTACAAGTGTGGCAGCAATCTATTTGCCCATACTCCACCCATAGTGCATTTTATTAGCATGCTCTAATTCTTCTCCAGTGATAATTTTTCAAAGTCTCAGTATATTTTCAAATTTATATTTTTGTGTTTACTAGTGAATTTGTGTGGTCTTATGTATATAAGCCATTTGTATTTCTTAATTCATGACATCCATTATTAGTTTCTTCGCTCATTTTTCTATTGAAATGTTTATGTTTCCTAAAGACCATTATATATTAAAAATACCAATATGTTATATGCCGTAATAACATAAGTAGGATGACAGGTTGATAAGTAATTCCCTTCTTTTGAATTGTTACAGTGTTTTATCATCATCCAGAAGCTTAGATATTAAGTTTCATTCACATATTCCATTTTATTTCTAATTCTGTCATTCACTTCAGGAAATTATTCTTAATACTAAGTTTGTGTGAATATTAAATTATGTTGTCTAATATAGTTTTATTTTTCACATGAGTGTCTAGTTTAAGACGCTTAAAGTGAGGTCTTTATCTTTTACGGTTTAAGGTAGTTTCTACTTTTGTCTCCACATGCCCAACCAGTTTTCGAATGATGATTTTTCCCACTCATTTGAAATAGCAACCTCATTGAGTGCTAGATTCTAAGGTGTGCTTAATCTTATTTCTTAGACTTTGTATCCTTCTTCTAAGTAGTCTCCCTTGTCCTGTACCAGCATCTCAGCTTTGTTTATTTTTGCCGTAGTAGGCGGAAAATGACTCACAAAGATGTTAGGTCCCAGTCCTTGGAACTTGTAAATGTTATCTTACATGGAAAAATAGCCTTTGCTATCTTGTGTATGTGGTTAAGTTAAGGGTATTGAAATGAAGAGATTATCCTGGATTTTCTGGGTGGGATTCATATGCAGTCACAAGTGTCCCTCTGAGAGAAGCAAAGAAATTTTGAACCCAGAGAAAGAACAGGTCTGTGAGGGCAGAGAAGAGAGAGATTTGAAGATGCTGGCTTCTATTGGAGCTGCCTGTCTATAAAGCAAGAAAGACGGGGAGCCACCCAAAGCTGAAGGAAACAAACAGCACATTGTCCCTTACAGTGTCCAGAAGAGCATGGCCCTGGGGACACCTTGCTTTAGGGCCTTTGGTGCTGATTTTGAACTTCTAGCCTCCAGAACTGTGAAAGGATACATTTCTGTTGTGTGAAGCCAAGTCTTTGGTAACTTATTACAGTAGCCACAGGAAATTTAACCCTGAAGCATTTTTATATAATTTATTTTCCAACAATCCAAGACTCATTTGGAATATGTTTTGCTAGATTTTCATAACCATTCTTACTCCTTCTGTAACTGTTAAAAGTCTAGTCTATAACTAACACTGATTGATATATTTTTCTAGAAAGGCTGGTAATAATTTATCATATTCTAACAAAAGAGGCTTCTAGTATTTTTCATAAACTGTATTAAATATTTGGACAACTTTATGAATTAATGGGGCTATGGGAATATTAAAATATGTTTTCCTATTCCAGAATTTCCATTTTATGCAAGTGTTATTTTATATGCTTGGTTGAAATTGCACTTTTCTTTTCTCATAGTCTTGGGCGATAATTACTTGCCAAATTTATTCCAATATTTTTTAAATAGTTTCTATTGATATTATACATAAAAACAGGCCAAAGAGTCACTTTTAATTTAGACAACTTTTTGTTGTTGTTGTTTGGTTTGGTTCGGTTTGGTTTGGTTGTTTTTACTCTGGAAACTAGCAGAAAGAAATAGCTAGTTTGAATTTTGAGAATTTTGCTAACCAATTTTCTACTACCCTACAATTAATTTATTGGGAGGCAATAAAATATTGGCACTATAGAAATAAACTCAGTGTTGTAGACGGTGAACTATGAATACATGAAAGCTGAGATAGATATGGAGAACTGGGAATATCCATAAAGGTCATCAACATAACTGAGAAAGAAGCAGAATAAAGAAATAGGACATGTATTCAAAATATAATAATAAGAAACATTCCTGAACTGGAAAAGGCCTGCATGCTCATGTTGAAAGAGCTCATTATACTTTATGTAAAACCAAAAGGTATAACCTTCCTTTGTATACATTCTGAAATCAGTTTTCAAGCTGCGAATATAAAGAAATATGCCTGCAAACATCTGGACAGAGAGGAATAGGGTAAAGACAAATTCAATTATGTGGGACCAAACTGGGGTGGCTTTAAGTGCTCCGCCACAAACCAGGAAGAACAAAAGATAATGGAACAAAACCATTGGCTTTTAAATAAGAAAAGCATTTTACCCAAATAAGCTGTTTCTTATTAAAAAGGTGACAAAAAGATGTTCTAAGCTATGCAAAAAAGTCTCAGATAATATGTATTTAAACATATTAAAGATATGCTGAGTGGCAGAAAGATTTATCAAATTCAGAAGATTAAGACATGGATTATGTAAGTCACACTTGCTGAAAATACATTGTTTCCCCTCTACCAGTGGGAACAAGGAGGGCTATGCCTCATTGTGAGGTCATTTTATTTAGTCTTTTTTTTTTTTTTTTTTTTTTTTTTTTTAGGGCCCTTTACCACCAGTAGAACTGGGTCAAGATAATCTCTATCTATGGAGACTCTAGAACATTGAGCCTCAAAAGGAAGGGATTGGGGCTTTAATTCTTTATTTTCTTTAAAATGTTACCTACCTCTTTAGAGAGGTTTTAAGAAGGATAGCCTTCATTAGGCCCAAAAAATGGTCATGGTAAGCCCTTTCCCCATGACAATAGGTGCCTATTCACTTTTATTGCCTAAATGACAGGTCATTCAAATATTTAGGGAATTATTAAAGTTCTGTTCCTTAATGATGTGATTTTCTGAGTTTGCTTAGATTATCTCATGACAGCTGAAAAATCTGTCTAACTCACCAAATTATAAGCTATTTGGGAAGTGCTTATCTAAAAATTTTTTATTATATTATGGCATAATATATAGTGTTTTGTATAAACATACCCAATGGAAACAATTAAACATTTTAACAAGGCATCAAATGGGCATTAATCAATCAGAATAGATTCCTAACAAATTAGAACAGAGTTATGTCATAATTAATTCTATATTCATAAATACTCTCTCCAGGTTTTCAAATGTATGAATAATATTGAAAAGTTATAAGGTGATATGGGTGTGTTATGTTCTTTTTCTTTTTTTCCCTTAAGTAAAATTTCAAGGAATGCAAACACTAAATCAAAGGGTATACATAAAATAGATTTTGATACATATTTCCAAATGATTCTCCATAAATAAAGAACCAATTAAAACTCTCGAAATAGGGGTGCCTGGGTGGCTCAGTGGGTTAGGCCACTGCCTTCGGCTCAGGTCATGGTGTCAGAGTCCTGGGATCAAGCCCCACATCGGGCTCTCTGCTCAGCGGGGAACCTGCTTCTCCCTCTCTCTCTGTCTGCCTCTCTGCCTGCTTGTGATCTCTCTGTCAAAAAAAAAAAACAAAAAAAAAACACCTCTCGAAATAGTGTGCCTAGCTCTTCATAATATCGTAAACAAAAGGTATTCTCATCCTTGTCAGAAATGCTCAAAAACACCTCCAGGTTCACTGCGGGACTCAGCAGATAGTTTTATTCCCAACTATAATTTATTATAACAAAAAAGTGCAAACTTCCAAGAGTCTTCTCCCAGTGGAGTCAGGCAAAGCTTACTTTACTTCTCTAGCAATGAATTGGGACAAGCTATATGAAATGTTGTCTAGGAGAAAAGCTAATGAAACTTGATATCTAGCCTTTTTACTGGTGGCGGGGGAGCGGTCATGTAGGTGCTTTTGCCTAGCACATACGGAAACTCCAGATCCAGAAAGAAAGCAGGTGGTCAAGAGAAAACATACTATTTGTATCCAAGAACTCTGATGATGGGAAGAGTCAAGGCAAGATGAGCAAATATGAAGCATACCAAGAGGAAAGTGATGTCCTTGAAACCTAGAATAAATGGCATAAGCCATTCACCTCATTCCAGGGGTCACTAGACCCTACTTGCCTAAAAGCTTGGGTATGAATACTAACTCATACTTCCAGGTTTTATGTGAAATTCAGGAAGTTATTTAATACTGCTAAAGCCTCAGTTTCTTCACTGGTGAATGGGTAATTTCTTCTAAGAGTAGCAAAGAATCAATGAAGACTTCTATTTTCTATCAAGATGGGAGTTTACAGAGATAGGTCTCACCCTCCCACACATCACAAACAAAAACCCAAACAGAATATATAAGATGATGTTTTCAAGACCCTGGACATCAGGCAAGGCAGGACAGTGATCCCTAAGGGACAGGAAACAAATAAGGTGGACCCAATACTTCCTCTAGCTTGCTGACTTGGATGTGTTTTCAGGAGGGAGCTTAGGAGGGGGAACCCAGACAGACCCCAGCTGACTCCATGAGTTAAGGAGCTGAGCTGAGAGTCATTAGCTACTGGCATTTTAAAGGGAAAGATACTAAGAGGGAAGAGTTGCACAAAGAGAGTCAGAGTCTGGGAGGTCCGTTGAAAGACCCATCAAGAATTCAGCAAAGGAGTAATCATTACCAGTAGCAACAATACTACTCATACGGTAGTTTCTCTTACCTGAAATGAAGGATGTGTTCTCTGGGAGCTACTAGGAGACATAGCCTAGCTTAGCTTGTGCCATATGTATAAGATTAAATATCACACACATGTCTTTCCTAGTATACTGTAAGCTCTTAAAAGAATGGATGTATGTCATTCCACCCTTGGATCATCCTTGGGTTCCTAACAGAGTGTTTTGTGGAATACATGCCAAACAAATGTTTCCTGGGGCTGAACATTATCATTCTATAACCATTTATCCCACTTTCTGTAACTCCTGATTTGGGGGGTGTTAGTATTTACTGTAGTATGTAAACTGACTCTCCCTGACTTTCTTTTTATACAATAAGAGAGTGTTGTTATTATGATTATTTGTTTCTACATTGACTTCATATGTGTTTTTTAAAATGCTGGAACATAGTGATACTCTAGGTGGAGTAATCCACCAAAAGCCATGGATAGGATTTTCTTTCCTTACTCTGTAGTCTCTCTCTTTTTTTTTTTTTAATGACTAGAAAAATTCCATTTCTCTAAATATGGGCATTTGTATTTTAAGTATTCTGCCTGCCTCCAGGTTTGTGTGCTTAGATAAACAAAAGCTGACTCTCTTTCTGAAATAGAACAATATAATGGAGAAAACTAAAATGTAATGAAATTTATGACCCAGATCTGATACAGAAACATGAGTGGGGGATAGGCTAAGCTAGTTAAGAATTTTTTCTTTGGTTTTGTTTTTCGTTTTTCCCCAAGAATTCTCTGGGGTCTGAAAGTCTATTTCATATTGGAAACTAGCTTATTACAATGTTGTGACTTGATTTCCTATGACAAATATTGTTGGCAAAATAAATATGTATAGTTCTGAAACCTGCAGTGCCTCTCTGCGGCTGGGTATCTGCAGAATGTGTAGCTCCACATAGCTGATTCTCTCACCAATTTGCATTATGACATCTCTCCATATGAGGACATAATAGGCACTGAAATTGTGTCTTTAGCAGATTCTCACAGCTTAAGAAACTTTTGTATACAATCCAGAAGCAGTCACCGTGTTGTTCTCTTGTCCTATTGTGTTTTCCTATGCAGCTGGCAGGATAGGATTTACTGCTCTATGAATATTCATGCTGAATTAGAGGTCCTCAGTCCCTGAGCCCTCTGTCTTCCTTATGCTATCTTGGTGTCCATATGATATTCTCATTTAGTTCTTTCTACATTGTTTGATCAATCATGTGATAACTAGCTATGAGACTTACATTCCAATTTTCTAGTCAAATGACTTCAGTTGAGTTTCAAACTTATGAATGAACATGAGAAGGGGGACTTGGGCAGGGGACTTTGTTTCTTCAAATAGATGTTGCCTCCCAATACTGACTCTAGAACTGTGGAAATGATCCCAGGAGAGGTTACAAGGGGTTTTGTGAAGCCCTCTCCATGTCCCTTAGTGGTGTCAGGGTTTTGGCAAGAGATTCCCTAGATCATTTGCAGCTCTCATGGACTGTGTTTCTATCATTCTCTAATTCCAATTTTGACTTGAGAAGAAGTAACCCCGCATCACTTTAGGGAACCTGGAGGATATAAAGAATATCAATTTGGGATCCTTTGAGACCATCAGAGTAACAGCCAATAGGTTATGTCCTCAGTAAATTATCTCTTTGTCACTGTAACTTCAAACTGGCTTATCAAGCAGCTGAGAAAAGACTCGCGAAGTGTGTTATTCCATATTTAGAGGAAAATACAGAAACATGACCTGTCATTGCAGCAGCTCAGTATTTATTGATTGATACAACCCTCTCAGGGTCCAATCAGACAGCATTATTGCCCAAAACAGGTTTCCGAGTAGTGAAGTACATTAAGTCTAACATCAGACTACTTCTATGGCAGCAACAGTAGAATTATATTCAATTGTATCAGGATATATTTATATCAATAAGAAGATACTGACATTTTGTCTATCAGATTTCTCTGGGGTGGGGGAGTCTATTCAATTAATCAACAGATAAATATATTGTTCTCTAAATTCAGAAGGTCTAATTCCGTTCATGAGAGGTGGTAATGAGACTTCGTTCTCATTACCAATGAGTTAACACTTACTTGGTGTTACTCTTTGTCAGGCACTACGTTAGGACTTACATGTATTTTCTTACTTAAACTCCATAGTATGTATGAAATAGAGTTCACTGTAAAGAGGAAGAAATAGAAGCTGGCTCTCAAGATTAGACAGCTAGCAAGGTATAAGGCTGAGATCCGAACCCAGACAACGGGAGTCCAGAGAAGTATCTCTCTATCAGGATCTGTTCTACTGAAGGTACAACTCCTATCAGTTTCTTTGTTCAGAATAAAAAAATATGCCTTATGGAAGATCTTGCATCATTGTCTCTCTGCAGAGGAGGAATGTAAACACCACGCAATGACTGCCAAAGCAGGGCCAATGACTGCCTTATTATTAGCTTGCACCTTATTTTTTCCAGTCCCCTTGAGATATAATCAGCATATAACATTATATAAATTTAGGGTGTACAACGTCATGATTTGATGCATGTATACATTGTGAAATGATCACCACAATAAATTTAGTTAACATCTATCATCTCGCATAGTTTCAATTTTTTTCCTTACGACATGACCTTTTAAGATCTGCTTTCTTAGCAACTGTCAAATATACAATACGGTATTGCTAGCTATAGTCACCATGCTGTACCTTACATCTCCAGAATATTTTTACTCTCTAGTTGGAAGTTGAACCATCTGATCACCTTTACCCTGTTCTTCCCCTGCCCACTCCCTGCCTCAGGCAACCACCAGTCTGATCTCTGTTTCTGTAAGTTTCTTTATTTTTAGTTTCTCTATACAAGTGAGATCATACAATATTTGTGTTTCTCTGTCTGACATACATACTTCAGTTAGCATAATGTCCATCCTATTGTCACAAATGACAGGATTTCCTTTTCTAAAATGGCTGAATAGTATTCTAGTATGAGAGTGGTGTGTGTGTGCTCATTTATCATATATATATAAGAAACATATTATCTTTATCCAGTAATCCATCAGTGGACACTGAGACTGTTTCCATGGCTTGTCTATTGTAAATAATGCTGCTGCAATGAATATGGGTGTGCAGATTATCTCTTTAGAATAGTGATGACTCTTTCAACATGACACCTAAAGTACAAGCAACAAAATAAAAAATAAACAAATTGGCCTATATCAAACTAAAAGCTTCTGCACAGAAAACAAATGATCAACAAAGTGAAAAGGCAAACTATAGGATGGGAGAAAATATTTGAAAAACACACATATGATAAGGGTTTAATACCCAAATTATGTAAAGAATTCATACCACTCAATAGTGAAACAACACATAATCCAATTTAAAAATGGGCAATAAGTCCGTGAAGGGCTGTTCAACATCACTGATAATTAGGGAAAACACATTAAAACCACAGTGAGATATCATTCACATTTGTTAGAATGGCTATCATAAAAAAACAAAAAAATTAAAAAAATTAAAAAACCAACAAAACAACAACAAAAACCCAAAGTACTTGGAAGATACAGAGAAAAGAGCACTCTTATGCACAGTTGGTGTGAAAAGTAAATAGTATGCAGATTCCTCAAAAAATTAAAAATAGGGCTATCATATGATCCAGCATTTCTGCTTTGGATCTATGTCTGAAGGAAAAAAAAACAAAAATGACTAGTAATTTGAACTTTAACTCCTAGCCACAGCACAGAAGGCTAGTGAAGTAGGCTCAACCTTATGGTGTCTCCTTCATGAAGTCTAGAATAACTGCCTTGGTACTTCTAAGAGTAAACCAGAGTATCTGATGCAGGGACAGATCTCGTGCAGGGTGATAAGATGAAGGCAGTCTATGAGAAGGAACAAATAAGAGAGAGCATTTGTACAACTCTTCCCAGACAAGCTGTCATAGGTCACATATCTCGGGCTACTCATCCAAGGAAGCAGCCCTTGGTCCTGGTGGCCTCCAGGAAGAACCAAACCATCTGTAAGTGAAATAGATAGAAATCTAGAGATAATAGAAAGATATCTTGGGCTTACTCGAAAGCAGAAGAGTCCCAGTTAACTGCCAACCAGGAAACTCTTTCTTTCCATATACCATTTTGCAAATTAGAAGGGTTCCCAAAGAAGGCCTATTATATGACTCAACCTATTTGAGTTACCCCTTGAAGATGAGTATTCTTGGAAGAGGGAGAGGGCACTGGGATGGAGGTGAGTGATGAGGGCAAGAGGCTGCTGAGATAATAGTGGCATATAGAAATCAGAAATGGGAGTTTCTAAAGGGATCTCCCTTGCTTGACCCCTTTATTCCAGTGTCCGCCCTGCTGTCTGTATTCCCTTTCCTCACTGCCTCTGTTAGCACATACAATGTCTTGGTGTGCACCTTAAAAAAAAAAAAAAAAAAAAAAAAGAAAGAAAGAGTGTGCACCCCTTCCAGGTAATTGCATCCCAACCTCAGTCCTCCCCATGAGGAAGGGAATATGGTGGAACATGGGCTCATTGATTTGGCTGGGCAGCTTCTGAAGGGCACAACCTGAAATCACCTAAGTAGCTGTTATGCAAGTTATTGATAAACTAGTCAATCCCTTGGGTAGACAGCATTCACAATGGCCCAAACGGAATTCAAGAACAAATTGGAATTCTAGGTCCTATGCAATGACGATAAACAAGAAAAATCTATGGTTTTCTTCGTTTAATATTATTGAAACTAATATGGTTATATGGGGGTTGTTAGAACTTTTATTGATCAGTACATGTTTCCCATAAACTAAATAAAAATCCCATGTATTGTTTTGTTTTGTTTTGTTTTAAGTAAAATGCATTTCTTTCAGATGACACTAAGTATACCAGATAAGCTATGATAGCATGTAATTCTTCTTTATTCCCTCCATATATCATGGTCTGAGGGTAGGACAGGAAGGAAGGATGGCCTATTTGGCTCCTTTGCCATCTCCCTCCACTAACCCCTGCCATTCTTCTGACATTTAAAGGAAGTGGGGATGAGAGACAAAGCTCCAGCACCTGATTCTAATCTCAAACTCTCTATCCCTAGCCCTAATAGGTCCTCAGCCTCAAAGTCTGTGACCCCTGGTATCTCCGAAACATAAAGTTCCATTTTTGTTGAGAAGCAACTTGTAGTAGAAAAAGCACAGAATGCAGGACCAGAAAAGCAGGGAGCCACATATTAGCTGTTTAACTTGGCATAAGAAAATTTATTTCTCTAGGACTCCGCTTTCTCATTTGTAAAATGTGAAAAATAAAACCTCCTTTGCCCTCGTGGTTAGGGAATTAAGGGAAATACTGTAGAGAGAAGTTATTTTTGAAACTATAAACTCCATAGACATAAGAGCATTTGTCATGATCATCACAGATCTTAATATAAAAACCTCTCCATGTTTAAGAGTCCTTAACTATTAAACAGTGTTAGAATTCCCTTCTTCAGTTGAATTCACAAGGACTCTTTCCCGAGGTTACAATGATAGAGTAGGTATAAAAGGACATTGAACATAGAGACACAGTCCTTCCAGTTTATATTATTACTTTTCCTTTTTATGTGATTCCCGTCTTATGTGATTCCCTTAAAAAAAAGTTTGGCATTAAATTTTTATCTAAACTTAACCTTGCTTTATAAGCTTTCTTGCACTTATTTTGAAATTATATCTTCTATTTTTCCTCAGCTATCATTAATCTCATCACCTGCCAAGTCTACAGGTTAAACAGAGAACATTACACTTTATATCTTTGCTGACTTCCTAGTATTAGTAAATGTGACCTTGTGTTCAAGCTCATTTTAGTTCTGATTGAGTAAAAGAGAGCTTGTTCACTAATTGCCATTGTCCTGGCTCTGTGTTTAATATTACAATGCCTGATTATAGTTATTCATCAGCGATAGCTAGGGACAATAGTGTGATTGGCTAACTCCTTTTTCTAACCTAACTCTTAAATGTTGTCCCTCCACACACATACCCCATTTTTCTCTTGACCCTGAGACAGAGTCAATTGTTGTTCTATCCACATTACTATAGGACCTTGTACTTATCTGAATTAAATTTCTTAACACATTATACTGGAACTATTTATTTACTTGATTTTTCCACTACACTCTGACCTTCTTCAGCTTCAATCATGACTGTGTTCCAGCATGCAGAAGCATGAAAGCAGGCTCAAAACAATAGCAATGATGATGTTTATTCATCTCTCCTTACACCAGGTTCTAATTATTTTTGTACATATGAACCTTATTAAAGAATATTTTTAATGGTAAAAGCATGAATCACATACTTACATACATGAACATATTAAAGATTTTACTTAACTCATAGTGGAGCCACGAGATAGATATTGCAACTCATTCAAAGAAGTTGAAGAAGTACAAATTTATATAAAGAAATGGTGAAATGAAGTTACTGATAGAAACTTTTTCCCCCATGGTCAGGAAAAGAAATCTACTGAAGCTCCATCTGACAGAAAGTATTTGTTGTCTATAGATAAGAAATATTTTACACAGTTGTAAAATAACTCCCATGGATCAGAATCAGATAATCTGGAAAAATATACTCTAAGAAATGTATAGTTTTTTCAGTTTTCCAAAGCACAGAGTTTTCCCTCTAACTCTTAATCCTCACAAAATAGGCAATAGTCATTAAATTTAACCAAAGCACTAAATTTCACTGTTAATCACATGGAAGATGCCTTTTTCCTGTTCTACACCTCCACACCCCATTTTAATTCAACATCTAACCATTAAATATTTTGTATTGACCTCAGTAGACAATGGCTTGGCTACCTGTTATTCTTGAACTCTGGAAATGTATAAAAGGATGGATTATGTAGAGCAGGCAGGAAAAAAGAAAAGAAGAACTCACTACCGACTGCAAGTTGCTGATAATAGCAAGCTATCTATTTCCAGCGCAGATTCGAATCTCCTTATGCCAGCTGGGGACTCTCTCGAGTCATCTTTTGCCACCCAAACAATGTTTCCCAGATTATTATTATTACTATTATTATTATTATTTATATCTCACATCCCTCTCTTTTTTCTACTAGAGCTCTCTTTTGCTGTCTGACAGATAACTTGCTTCCTTGATAGCATGGACCCTGCCCTCCCCTATTCCTTGCCACACACTGGTCCTGTCTTTCTCCAGCTGTGTCTAATAAGGTGGGAATTTTCCCCAGAGTGCTCCTGTGTGGTTTCCTTAGATACTTTTGGGTTCCCTTCATTGCCTGGGTATGGATGGAAACAGAAAAATTGTGACAGTTAAAATTGCTCCCCAGCAAGTTTTCATTGTGTTAGCCAATCAGGGTGTCAGGAACTTGCTGAATGGAATGGCTTTGGCTTTGATGCTATCAGCATGAAGAAAAGAAACAGCAAGGAGAGCAATAGGAAAATCGCGTTCCTTCTGCATTTTTTAAGTCAACTATTTTTAGTTTGTCAACCAAGAAAATGCTGTATTCCTTGGCAAAAAAATCTTGTAGCCTGTTGACACAAGATAAAGAAATTGAAAGAGGGGCCACTTAGCAGGAATCAAAGAAGGGAGAGGAACTGTCTGAATACATTGGCATCTCCCTCAGATATTTTTAAATCCAAATTACCTCCCTGCATTTAGTTCTCTTGTTATTTTGCTCCTCTGAAGGTTAAAGTGGAGAAAGGTAAAGGAAGATTGAATCAGACGACTCCCTTGAGGATTAGAAGAGCTGCATGGCAAATAGTCAAAGTTTTCATAAAACTTAATAGGTACTTTTTAGAATATTTTGACAGTGAAACCCGTGACAGAATTGAAAATATTATACCAATACCATTTAAACAAGAGTAAGAAATGTTGGTGAACCAATCTATTTATGTATTTATCATTTGCATTTTCTTGACTTTTTTTCATGCGTTGTCAATATTCTCATTCAGTACAGTCTCTGCCATTTTCAAACTCATAATCTAAGAAAAATCGATCAGTTGGAAAAGATTGTTTTAAGTGTGGCTTATTTTTAATGGTTCATGGTTCATTTGGGAAGAGAGGCTAGAAACTTTCTTTATTGCTTTATGAATAGGAAAGAATTTGTACTTCTTTTCCAATCAATTATGGCAGGTTTCCCAGACAAAGTTGAATTTGAAGT
The DNA here is from genome assembly GCF_030435805.1 of Mustela lutreola. Lineage (NCBI taxonomy): Eukaryota > Metazoa > Chordata > Mammalia > Carnivora > Mustelidae > Mustela > Mustela lutreola. Next base: position 98,083,661 of record NC_081298.1, on the reverse strand, counting down.
GAGGGCTGAAGATATAGCTTGCCAAGATACTCATATAGCTTATGTTTTCCAACCTCACAAACTATTAAAAAGATAGGAGCGAGGTATCATTCAGCTAAAGTGCATATTGTTCAGAAATCAGTCAAGTGCACTATCACTGATTAACTTTTGCAGCAAACATTTCTACTCATGGTTCATTTTATTTCTAGTTGACCCACCGGCAAGGATTCCTCTTCTTCCTCAGGCAACTCTGTAGATTCTGTCTGGCTGCCTTTTGTCTTTTAATACCCATCATTATAAATTAATTCAAGAACATGATGGATTCAAGCCATGCTCTCAGTTTAAATATGGATTTGTTAAGCATCCTGTACATCAAAATCAATTTTATCTCCACCAGGTATTTGCAACATTTCAGTTCTATAAATATGAGAAGGGTAAAATCATATTTTTTTTTACTTTACTATCTCAACATATAACATATAACCATTTGCTCTACTTGTGGTCTTTTACAAAGAAGACTATTACTAATACATGTTCAAATTAAATTATTGGTAGGAAAGATAAAGACTAGAAATAAATTCTAAATTCAATAGGAGAAGATCCTTCCTGGATTCATACAAAAGGTGATTAACAATGATCTGCCTTTAAAATATGTTAAGAACTATTGGTTTCCCAACCAAAATTCACTCTCAGGAAATATGCCTTTATTGGAAGTTCTCCTGAACCACTTCAATAAATATACTATAGATACTATAAAGCACATCATTATAAACTGCTACTCTATTTTGCTTTATCCTTCTAATTATTAATTTTATCAGACTACTTGTTCTACATGCTTAACTTAAGACAGAAAATTGTAGTCTCATATGTGAGAAAGGAGTCCTCTCATTACTAATACTGCAAATCAATCATTCAAGAAGGTCTCATTTTAAATTTCATGCAGACTCTTCAAAAATGCAGATGCCAATGTAAACATAAGATCAGAATTTTCTACCAGTTGTTTATATTTTCTTCTTTAAAAATGCATGTAGCCAGATATCTTTGGAGGACTGACATCTAAATAGTTTACTTCCTACTGCAGAATAAATTGAATGTTGATAAAGCAACAGCTAGGGAAAGTTGCCTATAGGGAATCAGGATACTATAGAACAAAACGAAGAGTCCCACATTGCTGCTTGCATCCTAGAATGCAGTCTGCCACTCAGCTATTGAGACTATTTGAATTGAATTAGTTTTGTGCAAAATAATTGATTTCACAATTGAAGCATTCCACTACATGCTGGGCTGAACAAGTCCTTGTCTTTAAGGCATATTTACTTATCTGGCTTAGTATTTCATTTTTGTAAAAAGAAGTAAATAAAGAAATCACACAAAAAGAAATCCAGTCTTGACAAAATTACTGGCCATCACAGCTACTGGTATTTTAAAGAGCTGTTCAGATGTAAAATAACGATACTAATAAGATCATAGGAAGCTGTTTATGCATGAAAGAGAGAACATTACATTCATCATTTCAAAATCAGTGATGCCCAATAATGAACACAACTTGAATGAGTGAAATTACATGGAATACCTAATTTTGAAAATATGGCATCTATTCATATTATGTGCTTAGAAGAACACAAATATCAGCTTAATTTTATCACCCAGTGAAAAACACAGCACTCATCTATCTATGCATATGCATATTAGATTATATTAAAAAGAAACATAATAATTTGTGATCTACATTTTTCATTTGACCCTATATATGGAAGTTTTTTAAGTGACATTAAAAATGTTTTCCATAATAATTTTCAAAATTTGCATAGGATTATAATGCATGAATTGATGTAGTATGTCTTTCATCAGAATAATGTATTAACTGAAGAAATTAGGGTTCTTTTTCAAAAACATTAATCTACTGTATGAATGCATCATGAACTTTAAGACTATTTCCATTCTAAATATAAAAGTTTATTTGGGAATTAATTTCAAAAATAATTATTTACAATTTCTTACTTTCACAATAAAATAAAAGAAATATAAGAAAAAAATTCTGTTTAAAATTCATTTTGTTAGCATTTTCCCTAATGAATAACTTAGCTATTACTAAACACTTTTGTTATGAGTCCTTCATAGCGTAAAGCTCATGCACATGCTTTTCCTATCTCATTCTCAAATGCTCGTAATTGAACATGGCAGTTAAAATACGCACACTCTCTCTCTTTCTTTTAAAAATGCTGCTGTGTTCCCTTGCCTCATACCTTTGCAACTGTTCCTTGCTCTGCCAGAAATGTCATCTTCCCAGCTGAACCTTATCCTGTAGGCATGTAACAACACAGATCTAGATTAAGGAGTATTCTGTCTGCCTTCCATACCTCTGTGACTCCCTAGCTTAATATTGCTTTGTTTCTTTTCTCTAACAGACCATGAGCTACCTAAGACAGGGACCCTATCCATTTGGTCTACTGTCTATTTATCCTCCAGGGTCTGACTCAGTAGTAGGTGTAATTAGGTATTTGTTAAATAATATGTGGTCCCTCAGGTAGAAAAGTATATGAGTTAACAGAAGGAAAGTCTATTTGTCATATTTTATAGATATTTTGAGAGAAAAGCTTAAATGATTTGTTTTAAAATATGGCTTTTTTTTCCTTTTATTTTATTCAATAATTTATGAAATCCCTTCTTGAGGCATCCTTCTCCCTGCAGCTTTATTTCATTGTCATTTTAGATTTGTTTTAGTTTCTTGAAGCAAATGTTTGCTTCGCTTACTTGCATTCTTTCTATATATATGTATATATATATATATAAAGTTCTACATTTTCATCAAAATGAAAATAATGGAATGTATTTATTATTTCTATGTTGCTGGGATTTAAATTGTTTCCAATAGTAATTAACACTCTCCATTGTGTAATGGAGAGTGCTTCTCAGGCCATTCTTGTACATGTAAATTTCTGCACCTAATTGTGCATTTCTCTAAGGTATATATATATATATATCTGTGTGTGTGTACAGCTATATATATGTGTATATATATATACATATTTCTGATACATACCTACATATATATCAGATATATATACTCTATATCTGGTCCAATGAGAAATGTAGATCAGAAATTATATATATTTCTATAAATAGATCTATATACTCTAAATAAATAGAGTATAGATCTATATAAATAGATCTATATACTCTATATATCCTTGACAAAGCCTTAAGTAATTGCCATATGTTTGGTATATCCTTAATTCTAAGACACACTCCTCTCACAATTTAAATTGTTTCCCCAGCAACAATTTTAAGTTTCTGAAAACAGTAATTTAAAATCAATGTAATATAGTTGTATTTATTATCTTGTTGATTTTTTCTTCCAAACAGTTATAATTAACTCAAATTGAAGATATATACCTAATTTAAAAAAAGACACTGATTCCAAGATTGAACTTCCTATATCCTTATTTATTAATTCTGACCACATTGCCAACAACTGATGAAAGAAAATTTCTTAATTCATCTGTGGATTTTTGAAGATTTTTCCCCTAAAATAGTTTTAGGTTTATATATCACTTTGATGTGTTATTCTGCATCAAGATCATACGTTTGGGAACTTAAATTTAGTTTAATTTAAAGTTTTATCTTTCTTTTTTATTTTTAGTTATTTTTTTGCTTTGATTATTTTGTCTGGAATTACCATTTTTTTCTTTCAATTGCTCTTCCAGAGTGTATTTATGTACCTGTATGAAAATGGAAGAAATTTCTTATTTTACCTAGCCCACATATATTTTACACTATATACCAGTTTTTATTGCTGTGATATGCATTTTGTCAAAGAAAAGTTGCACTGAAGAGTTAAGTAGTCAAGAAAAACTTCCTCCAAGTCTGTTGCAGTAAAAGAGAGAGATTGAACTGAACCGGCTGAACCAAAGGGCTGGGTAGGTTTTAGAACCTCAGATTAGCTAGTGGAGAGTGACCCAGAGGATGCTGGTAGGCGGAGCTGATCAATGTGATTAGGGGATATGTGTTTGCTAATTTCCTACTTACTGAAGTTAGGGTCCTACCATCCCACAGAGATTGACAGATAGGGCTGTTCCCTGATTTGATGATTACCTTTCAAAGGGATGGCCCCCAGGTCTTTGAGAAAGGCACTTCCTGGACTATAGACTGTGCAGATGTTGGGAGACTTCCAACTCACAGGTCAGAGAAGGATTTACAATTCCAAGTTTTCTAAAGTAATAAATTCCTACATGAAGGGAAATCAGAGGTTTATGGTCACAAAGAAGCTTGTCTAAAGTCTAGTCCAACTGAGGGGGAAGGCAAAGGCTTTCTTGGTCAGTTTTAAAGCTAGTTTATACTTTCTTTGACTATATTTGTCTCTTTTGATCACTCTCTCCCATTATTTTAGTATTTACCTTCAACATTTATTTAGACATGGCTAAGTTTCCTGTTGCCTTTGCCCACAACTACTTCTTTCCTCTTGTTAAGTCATTTCCTACAAAATTTTGCATTTGTCTTACACATGGCCCCTAAATTTTTATTCTGTTCCTTCTTCTCTTTCTTTGAGATGAAGGAAATCCTGGCCTGTAACTTCCCTCAAAATCATCTGGGTGGGTTTTTCCTAGATTCCTCATTATTCAAATGGAGAACGTTGGAGTCCTCCTGGATATTAGGTCAAAGGGGGTGTTAACGAAAACAAACTCAGAATTCAAGATTCTACAGCATTAGTGCAAAGGTAGAGCTCAGGCCCTGGGGTCTGTCCAGAGAAGAGCCCTCTGTGTGCTGGTTTGGTCTCACCTCTGCATTGGTCATGAAGTGCACTGAAGGCCTTAAACCAAACTGGTTTTTCAGTTCACCAGGCAATGATTTGAGGGACAGCACAGAACCCTCTTGATGCTTCAGGGAATTGGTGCTAGCCAAAGCTGTTTGAAGTAACAGTGCTAGACCTCAGATCTCCCATGAGTTAACTGTGTGAAAGCATAGCGGTTAAAGGCATCCCACAAAGGAGCAATTGCTGTGGCCCCAAGTCACCTCCATTCCTCATTCTTACAAATAAGGTCACTTTAGTGGAATTGGGCCTGAATCTCATCTAAATCAGCTGGAGTAGTTCTGACTCAGCCATTGTTTTCTTTCCTCTGTCTGGTTCCTGCTGCATTAAATCCCACACAGGTCCTCTAAGGTCACGGCAAATGGTTGGTACTTTATACTGTTTCCAAATAGCTGATACAGCGGTTCCGAGTCCCGTTGTATGGCTGTGCACACATGCACACACACACACACACACACACACACACACACACACCGTCATTTTTGTCTTTTACTCATTTCTTGCGTCATACAAGATGAGAGGAGGGTTAGGAATCTGTGATCTCATCACCTTGTTTTCAACAATTCTTCGTCACTTGTTTTTTTGTTTTTGGTTGTTTTTATTTATTTATATATATATTTTTGGTCGTTGTTGTTTTGTTTTGTTTCAGTGGTGGTGGTTTGGTTTGGTTTTTCAGAATTAAGCCAGGCTCGAAGCTAATCTGAAAGAAGGGGGATACTGAAGAGCTAGGGATAACATTGTTAACCAGAAATCTAAAAGCTGCAAGAGCTTGCATTTGACAGAATCAAATTTTTCTTTTGATCTTTTCTAACTATTGTATGAACGAGGAGCATTTGCTAGCCTTCTAATTTTGAGGATGAGATGAGACTCACTTGGACTCTTGGAATGTGTAGCACAGTGTGAGTACTTCGTTGACCTAGAAAAGCTCTCTGAGGGGACCGAGAAACAATTAGAAATTTAAATGCATGAAAATGGAGACATATTTTATGTTACATCAAATGTTTCAATTGTACTACTGGGGGGGTAAAGACCTTCTATGACTTTGTTGGTAGACTTTCTTTTTTAATGCTTAATGTATAAAAGGAGATGTTCTTAACACAGCTTACTTTTAATCGGAGGATCTCCATGTATTTCACAGGTAGTTGTTCATCCTTTAAAAAGAAATGACTTTTAAAACAGGAAAATAAATGGGCTTTTTCATCCCCCAAACCAAAGAACTAACAAACAAACACATAGAAAACATATTAGACCTCAGCTGTATCCCAGATAGAGTGCTGAATGCCTGGGGGCTACATAGTTACAAGACAGAATCTCTTCCCTCTAGAAACTTTATACATAAAGTAGTTCCCTAGTGGTCTCCTGCTGACAATTACTGGAAAGTGACCACCACATGGTCAATACAGATAATGAGGATGGGAGTTTAGAGCAGCAAAAAGTTACTTTTTTGAAGGGAATAGGTTCCCTGAAGGAACTGATATTTTATATGAATTGTGAAGGGTGATTTGTGGGGTTGGAGGAAAAATAACAAGCATGATTCATTCCACATATGTTACTAATCCTTTAAAACAGCACCATTTATGGAAATATGTCCATTTTCGCTGTAAGCCCCTTTTGGGGACTTTTTATTTAATATTTCATTTGTTTATTTGACAGAGAGAGAGAGAGAGGGAGAGAGCACAAGTAGGCAGAACAGAAGGCAGAAGGAGACGGAGAAGCAGACTCTGTTGAGCAGGGAGCCTAATGCGGGGCTGGATCCCAGCATCCTGGGATCCTGACCCCAGCAGAAGGCAGTTTTTTAACCCACTGAGCCACCCAGGCACCTTGGGCATTTCATCTTCTAACTCTGGTCAATTGCTTTTCACCCTCATTATCTAAACTGGTTGTGAGGGGAACAGTGGGGGGTGCTCTTCATTTCCTACTCTACAAGTCCCAGTTAGCATCAGAATCACCCATAGGGCTATTCAAACACAGGTGCCTGGGCCAGAAACCCAGAGGTTTGACTGGGTAGGGCTACGGTGGGGTGCAATGATTTACATTTCTAACAAGTTACCAGGTTATGCTGCTGCCACTGGTCTGGAAGACCACTTCTCTAAGATCTACAAGTATTCTTATTTTTTCTCTTAATGCATTTTTGATCTGGGCACAGTGGAAATACAGAGCTGCACCATTGCGATTCTGGTAGAGTATACCTCTGAGACAACTGATCTGTTAGAAAGCAGAGCATCACAGACTTTAATATGCTTATGAAACATCCAGAGGCCTTGTTAAAATGCTGATTCAGATTCAGCAGGTCTGAGGTGAGACCTGAGTGAGATTTTGCCTTTCCAAACCTCCAGGCATGAAAGGACTTTGGACTCAACATTGGACCAACCCAAGTTAGTGTTTTTCAGTTGCAAATGAACTTCCTTTTAGGGACAGCTCGCATCCCAAATTCATCTAATTAATTTTACAGTTTCAGTTACTTCTCATTGTCAACTATTCCCCACAGAAAAGACTCTTATATTCATAGAAAACAAGGCAAAGTGGACCTTAAATATCTTCGAAATTAATCCCTCCGTTTTATTTATTGGGACATTTTTCTGGCCCCACATCTGGTTGGAATTAAGAAGATGGTGTAATCATTTGAGACCTCTTCTTTTGTGTTTTTTAGGGAAGATTTAGTCTAAATTGAGAGGAGTTCCTGGGGCACCTGGGTGGCTCAGTTGGTTAAGTGTCTACCTTCAGCTCAGGTCCTGATCAGGGTCCTAGGATTGAGCCCTACAGGGCATCAGCCTCCCTGGTCAGCGGGGAGACTGCTTCTCTCTCTGCCCCTTCCCCTGCTCAGCTTTCTCTCTCTCAAATAAACAAATAAAATCTTAAATTACTAGAAGAGGACTTCCTTAAGTGGCCACAGCAATTTTATGAAATCAAGGCAGCAGAAAGATCCTTCTAGTCCTGTGGAGATGTTAATGATCTTCACCTGCCTCTTTTTATGGCCACAAAAGACCAAAAACAACAACCAAAAAATACGTTAGAGCCCCAATATTCCTGAAACTAGTTGGTGATGATGACCAGGCCCTCAAAGAAACATGAGTCATTTCTTAGGCAGTGCCACAAGATGCTTCATTTGATGTCTTTGTTCAGACCTCTTCATAACACTGATTAGAGTGGCGTACACATCAAAAGAAGACATTGCTGTGTGTGTTTCATGTGAATTTCAATATTGCGTGTCCCAACACCTTCTACTCCTTATTTAAAAAAACAAAAAACAAACAAACAAACAAACAAAAACTCTACTCCTTATGAGGAATGGACAAGGCAATTTAATCCTTCCCAAGCCTTTAGTTATCCCGAATGGCTTTAGGCAGGAGGAATCATCCTAATTTCAGTAAAATTTCTGAAATGGCAAGGGAATGCCTTTGTTCTTATCTTGTGAGAGGGGATATTTACGGAGAAAATTGTCCTTAGAAATGCCTGTTTGTTTGCTTATGATTTATTTTGCCTAGAAGAGGACAAAGCAGGATGATTTGAATTTTGGCCAGCATAAACTTTCAGTCATCATTCTTTCCATATACAAGTTGGGGACAAATATGTTGCATGTTTTTCTCAAAGAGTCATAGAAATTGGATATAGTTTTCCCTGGAAAAAGATAACTTGTATATCTTTAGAAAGAGTATTTAAACCTCTTTGAAGAAACCATAAATTCCTAGTTCTTTTGTATGCAATAAATTCTCAGTTGACCTAATGAAAAGCCAATATTTCCTCTAAGACAAAATCTTATTTCATTCACCCACCCATGCATCCATTTATCAAAGTGCCAGGATAACTCAGCTTTTGATATTAAGTGCTGTACATATTTGTAGTGAAAAATGGATGGAATGGGTTACTATCCTTAGTATTGTTGCATGCAAAATAGCAACTATACTTTTATGCTTACTGTCATAATTCCTTAGAGAATGAATCAATTTGCCCACTTTTGAAAAGTATTTTCAGAGAAGCTATTACTTTCAAATATCACCATTTCATATTTCCAAACCCAAGCACTTACATAAATAAACTTTGTCTTTTTAAACAATTTCATATCTCTATATAGTAAGCATATAAATTAAAACCAGCTTTTTCTATGTTCCTTGAATATAGGCTATAAGATTCAACTGAGTATCCATCACATTTTTTGTGGAATTGATTGTATTGTTTCAAGACACTGGCACTTAGAAAACTAACATTTAAGTGATTTTATGCTTAACATTTCATTAAATCCCAGAGATAGGTTTATTCAATATTTTATACATTCTTTCTGTTCCTGATGGTTTGAATGCCATTATAACTAAAATTGAACCCAGTTCATTTTAACATTGAGGTGCCAAAGGCAGATCTAAGTTTTGCAAAAATAGGCAAAGCGAAGAAAGGAAAGAATGGAAGTGAAGAGACATGCAGGGATAAAGGGGAAAGAGAAACAGAAAGAAAAGAGAGGAAACAGAGGAGGCAAGAAGGCAAGCACAGAGAAGTAAAAGAAAGAGAAAAAAAGTACAGTGTAGGAGTGTAGCATGACATCAGGAATTGCCTTGGATGTCCCTCTGAAAATTTCTTTGTGATTCCCATTTAAGTGATTCCCTAGAGCCAACTATGGGGCTTTCTGTGTTCCAGATATTTTAGAAGGGTTTATTTCTGAAGACAAAATGCCTCCTTGAGTTAGTGTTAAGCACCCGGACTCAAGAGCCATTTTCAGTACATGACCTTGGGCAAGTCATTTCACCCACATTCTTCAGTTTTACCATAAATCCTCTTAACACCCAAATGATAAATCTTTCGTGAAGAATAAAGGCATTAACTGACATTAAGCACTTGTAAAGATGGGTAGCACAGAGACCTCACTCAATAAATATTTGCAGTTAGTACTGGTGAAAGTTTGCCATTTCCACCTCTGATTTAAGAAAAATAAACATGATGTTAAATGCTCATGCATGTAAGCCTAAAACTCCATGCCACTTAGAGTCCTACAAAGAAACATTGCACATGCAAGTTTTAATCAAAGAGAGTCTAAGGGCACCTGGCTGGCTCAGTCAGAAGAACATGTGACTCTTGATCTCAAGGTCCTGAGTTCTAACCCCACAGTGAGTGTTGAGATTATTAAAAAAATAAATAACCTTTTTTTTTTTTTTAAAGAGAGAGTTTAACGAAGAGAATTTTATTAAAAAAGAAAAAAGAGCAGTGTTAAAGGAAGATCTACAGAGGATGGTGAAAAATTCTAATAGAAAGAGCAGGAAGGTGCTGCCCATTCCCTCTCATTGGCCAGACAGAGCAAAGGGAAGATACTTTGTTATCAGATCCAAGTTGAAGCTATGTCTGTGAAAAGAGGGCTCATCTTGAGGGTTCGTTGTCGTGGCCAGCACAACAAATCAACCAGGAACATGAGGGTAAGAGGATGAAGAAAAGAACTCAAGAAGCAGAGAGATGGGGGCAGGAGGAGCACTGAAGAGAATGTCCAACAGTGCTAAGTTTATTCAAAGCATTAAGGCCATATATATAGTGATAATAGGAGAAGCAATGCATCTGTGTCTAGTTAAACAACCACGAGTTCCCATAATAAGTTTCACAATTAACTATAAGCAGACCTTGTGACGCCAAATGGCTGATACCAGTGCAAGTGTTCTGTATTGATACAGCAAACCTGAAAGTAATTTATGGGCTGTACTAGGGCAGCAAGGACCAGCCATGAACTTATGACCCCAACCGAATTGTTCTCATTTGTTTAGCAAATGTGTGGGAAGTCACGTAGGCAAGCGCACAACACATAGCACAGACCCTTTCTCGGTGCTACTCCACTTTTCCCATCCTAAACCTTTTGTTAGGTTATTCAGACTTTAAAGGAGGCACAAGTCAGGGCCTGGTTTGGTCCTCGTCTCAAGCCTTATCGTGGCCTCCCACAGTCCATCTAAAAGGATCTGTAATTATAGTAAAAAGGTAGCTTGACGGTGACACTTTGACATTTAGATCAGATAATTCTTTGTTGTTATTGTTGTTGGCGGGGATGGGGGTATACCTTGTGCATTGTAGGATCTTTAGCAATATCCTTGGGTTCTACTCACTAGATGCCAGTAATGCCTCAGTTTTGACAATTTCTTGTCTTGAAGACCTTAACCTTGACAATAGAAATACCTCTGGATTTTACCAAATGTTCCCTGGGAGGCAAAATTGCTCTAGAATGTGAACTACTGCTGCAGAAGGAACCAGCCACTCCCGAACAGTAGCATGGCCAGAATGAGTGGCAAGGAATAAATGCTCTGACCTCCCTTTTCCTAATATCATTGGATGCCTCTCCTTACTGAAACTAACCAAAACCAGCTAACAAGGCATTTTGGGTCATAGAATGAGCTTCCTTAGGTACAAGGCAAGGTTGGAAGAGGGGAAAAGGTCTGGATAAAAGGAGAATAACCAAAATGCAGGCCTAGGATAGGCAATAATGTAGAGTTACCTTGATCCCTTTTCAGTAGTCATGAGACTTTGGGGTAACGTAAGAAGACAAGGAGCACCACGGGTTGTAGGATCTTAGGAAAAATGTGTTGGTGTCCTGGTCCCCAGACGGATATTATGAGAATAACAGCCTAGATGAATATAAATGCCTCCAGCTTGAATTCCAAGTGAGCACTAAAATAAGGTACAAGGAAGGAACAAACCCCCTCATGCATAACCCCCTCCCAGATCCAGCCTAATTTCAATAGTATAAACATTATATAAAGAAGGATGGGGAAGATGTTCAAAGAAGAAGAAGAATGTAAATCATCATGCTCCCATTAAGTCTGCCCTAAACTAAGAGACGTTTTACCAAGGGGCACATCTCAGCATCTTGTGACTGCCTATATACTCATCTTTGTGGTTCAGCATTGATAAATCAGATAAATACCACTGAAGCCCATGTACTATGCTATTAAATAGTAGGATTTCATTCATCTCTCTCAAGAAATTGTTTCTGGAGGCCTGCAGAAGAAGTAACAATACTTTATCACACAATGGTTCATCAGCTTCAGCCGTATTGCTTCCATCACCGTGACAACTTCCATCCATCTTTATGCAAACCTTCACCACTTCATGGTGTTGGTCTCTGTCTTAGTCAACTCAGGCTGCCAAAACAAAATGTTATCGGCTGGAGGATTTGTTTAAGACAATTCTAGAGGCTGGGAAGTCTAAGTGCTGGTAAGGTGGGTTTCATTCTGAGATCCCTTTTGTTGGCCAACAAGCATCATAGGATGCACTCACACAACCTTATATGTACGTGGAAAGAGAGAGAACAAGCTCTCTGGTCTCTTCTTATGAAGACACTAATAGTGTGGAGTCATGATCTCACCTTTATCCCCCCATTTAATCTAGCCTTAGAAGCCCCATCTCCAAATATGGACACTGGGGATTAGGGCTTCAATGTATGGGTTAGATGGAGGACACATACTTTGAGTCTGTAACAGTGCCCCACTGTGAGAACACTGATGAGGCAGGAGACGCAAGAGTGCTGCTTTTCCACAGAGGAAGAGACAAAAGGCTCTTTTACAAGTGTATGCCACCTTTATGACTCAGTTGACACAAAAGCCTTCATGAACCTTTTCATCAACCTGCTGATCAGAAGTGATGGACAGGAAGGGGATGTTGTTCCACTATCTCTTTTATTCCTCCCCCCAGTCTTCCTGGTGCCCGCTTGCACAAGTTCTCTCTCTACCACCAGTCTGTATATACCATAAACGTCCTACTCATCAAAGAGCTAGAGGTGGAAAAGTGTATTGTCTACACTCTCTAGTTGTTTATTGAACTTAGGTTAAACCCAAGGAAGTAAACTATAGATTTTTAAAATTCTATATGATTTCCAATTCTCCCTGAGTGATCATCTCTTAGTTAGTCTGAATCAATGACGTTTTACTACATGTTTAGCTAAGAAGATAATGGGGTCTTTCCATGTTTCCCTTTAGATAAATAGAAATTATTTGCCATCCTGGAAAATGGTACTCTGGGTTGCCATATAGAATCCACATAAAGTTAAATCTATCCAAGAATATTGTGAGCTCTTTTTCTATCAAACTCTCAATGTTAGACTAAATTCCAAGAATGTAGGACTTCCCTGAGTGTCTAGTTTCATGACAAAATAATAATTTTATTTTATTTTTTTTAAAGATTTTATTTATTTATTTGACAGACAGAGATCACAAGTAGACAGAGAGGCAGGCAGAGAGAGAGAGAGGAGGAAGCAGGCTCTCTGCGGAACAGACAGCATGATGTGAGGCTCGATCCCAGGACACTGGGATCATGACCTGAGTCGAAGGCAGAGGCTTTAACCCACTGAGACACTCAAGCACCCCAATAATTTTATTTTTAATAACTTATAATAGTAAGGTATACAAATTTATTTATAATAAATGTGTCGTATTATTTAATAATAAACCAGAAAACCACAGTTCAGTGGCACTATAAAAATGAATTATTCCTCGAGTATTTTTAGTAAGATTCGATGACTGTGAGACTTCTTGATAAAAGGCTTTGGTTTATCTACATTTATTGGAATGGTTTGGTAGGAAAAAGAAAGAAGAAATTTGGGCAGAGAAGAAAAGTGGATTATAGGAATGGCATAGAGGGGAAATAGATACCGTTTTGGCATTGGCCAAGGAAAACAAGCATGGAGTATGTCAAAAAATTCAGCTATAACATCATTCTGACAAAGGGACCCATGGAGGTAGCCCACAAAATTAATACTCTGTCATGATGGGGAACTATAGGCATATGACCATGGTGGTCCACGGGGCAGCATGATACAACCAGGCAAATAAGTCCTGTGATCTTTGGATGGGCAGCAGCTGGAGTGGGGGGTGGTGGGTGGACAATGGGAGAGCCGCTCCTCCAAGCTCTTCTCTGTGCTCTCACACATACAGATCATTTCCTTCTATGAGTTACTACCATGGTTGGTGAACTTCATCAATTATATGTCATCTTTTATTATTTCCAGTGGCAGAAGACACCCTTTCATAGGCACCTCTACATGGGAGTATCAGGTTACTCTAAAGCAAAGATGAATTTAATGATCCTTCCCTAAGTTTCTCTTAGTCATTATTGCTTACTTGCTACCACTTTGGGGTTTTAATTCTTTTTCTTTTCTTTTAAATTTATCGCATGATGGAAATAATTGGGAGGTTTGAATATTTTTCAACAGTGGGAGTTTTTATTAGCTTTTAAGTAGATAAAAATATCCTTCCTTCCCCATAGTGCAAAGTGGAATGGGCTATTACTACCATCCCAGTAAATTAAATTACTTAAAAAAAAATAAAAGAAATAGATTGTGAAAATGTTTAGCCAAAGGAGTTCTCCAGCTGACTGAAAATTTATGGGCATTTTGCCATCAAGGCAAGGTAAATTCACCTACAAGTAGCTATTTAAAAAACATGCGTATAATGTAGTTGTTAAACTTACCCAACTGAATTACACCTAACTTTAGACAAAAGAGTAGAATCTATACATAACCAAACTGATAATAACTAAAACCCCGGCAGAATAATCACCCAAGAATATGAATAGGGCCAAGTGAAGAAACACAACGGGTGAGACAGAATAATTAGCAGTAATGAATTGAACTTAAGAAAAAGGAAAATTTAATTGGAGAGTAAAAAGCACACATATGTGCACAATGTTTGGTAACTTCAGACTGGGAAGTAATCTGCTTTGTTTTGAGCAAGGCAGTCTCCAGGCAGGTGTGGGGAATTAGGTAAAGCACACTGTGCACTCCCTGTTGGGCCTACATCTTTAAAGGAAAGCAATCTAAATTTAACAAGAAGTAGTGCTTTCAACCTTGGTTGCACATTTCAGTGGGTGCTTTAAAAAAAAAAAAAAAAAAGAAAGAAAGAAAAGAAAAGGTGGCCTGTGCCATACCTCCAGAAATTCTGATTTAATTGATCTGGAATAAGGACCAGGCTTAAGCATTTTTACCATCACCTCAGAGGTGACAAAGCTGCAGCCAGGCCTGAGAACCAGTGTTTTTTTTTTTTTTTTTTTTTTTGACATGTGTTTTAAGGGCAGTCTGTATGGTTGATGAAATCCCAAATGGCACATGAAGGGGAAGGTGAGGATCTCCATTTCTCGGCTTTCGTTAAGGGTGGCAAGGGTTGATTGCTTTCTCAGCAGTAGCAGCAGCTGAGAAAGCAGCTGTCCCCATGTCCTGCCCCAGAGCTATGGTCAGTCTCAGCTGCTCATCACAACTTAGGGATGCTTCAGCCGTAAGAGACTAATGCAGTGTTCGGCTGAGAGGTGGAAATAGTGGCAGAAGAGACGGAGGATGTGGAATCCATTCCCTACAAGGGCAAGTTGTGGGTGAGTTGGGTAGACGATTAAGATTTAAAACAGGTTGTTGTGAGGGGTGCCTGGGTGGCTCAGTGGGTTAAAGCTTCTGCCTTTGGCTCAGGTCATGATCCCAGGATCCTGGTGATAGAGCCCCACATCAGGGTCTCTGCTCAGTAGGGAGTCTGTTTCCCTTCCCCTCTCTCTGCCTGCCTCTCTGCCGACTTGTGATCTCTGTCTGTCAAATAAATAAAATCTTTTAAAAAATCAATTAATTAATTAGTTAAATAAACAGGTTAGTTTGGGCACTGGGCTCCCCCGGCACACAGGAAGCCAAGTAGCATAGTAATAGCAGCAGACATGCTGACCGGACATAGAAGCTGCAGGTAGCAACAGGCTTTCTACAGATGGCTTCATCAGTATCCATTCTGTGGATCAGAAACCACCTGATAAGTATCTTACTCCCTCTTCTTTCCTCCCTTGTCATTTTTCATATACTGCTACTGTTGCATTGGACCATAGATGATGTCACATTGTAAAAATCTACTCCCTTTTGTCTTCACATTAGGTTATAGGTTCCTTAAGGTCATGGACACCTTTAGTCACTCTAGTCCTTTAGCCCTCAACACAGGGCCCGGCATGCAGGGATTTGTAGAGAGAAATTGTGCGTGTGCCATCCTAGGTCCCTGTTTAAATCCAAAGTGAAGAATGGGTAAGGGACTGTGGAAAAAGACACAGTTTTGGAGGCAAATTTCTTCCAAATAAAACCCAATTCCCCTAACAAATATCTCTCATAAATTCATAATTCTTTGAGCACACATTTTTTTTGAATACTCTAGCTAGGCAGCACCAGACCAATCAGCAACATTCTGTGACAGCACGGAACTGACACTGGGAGGAAACAGTCAGTAAAGGAGCAAAGATAGACATGATCCCAGATATTTAACATTTTGATAAATGCTGTGAAGAAAATAAACAGGGAATTGAGTCAGGGGACGGCTTATATGCGTGAGTAGGGACGGAGTGGCATTTTAGACAAGGTGGTGGGAAGGCCCCTCTAGGAACATGACATTTAAGCAGAGACTCAAAAGATCAGCATAATCCTACGGAAAAGAGTTGGAAGAAGACTATCCCGGACAAAAGGAATGGCGAGTACAGAGGCCCAGAGATGGGAAAAGGCTTGTAGAGATTGAGAAATAGAAAGAAGGCTTTTTAACCTTCTCCACAAAACAAAACCTGTTTATGGTTCCATGACCCATGAACTTATCCTCTTTGACAAAAGCAAGCAAGTTCCCTCGGGCCCTGTGTTATAAGCTGTCCTATACCCAGGGGCAGGTTCACGGGCTTGAGTGTTGCTTAAGATCTTCGCTGAAAGGTCATTGGGCGTTTATTCTGCCTGAGCATGTTTGATCTAAATGACCTGAATGGAGACTTCAGAACTCCCACCTGGAGGTTCAAGTCGGACTTCTAAGTACCAAGGTTGTATGGGTCTAGCTCTTTGTCTGGGATCCGCTGAGAGCTTTATTCCGGAGCGGAACACCTGGATCTTCACAAGAAAACCTGCCGTGCCCACTGGCGGGGAATGCTTTTCTCCCTCTCTTCACGGACTTGGATGATGCAGTTTCAAACACAGAGAATTAGAATCAGGTTGATCTTCTAATCTGTTCTGAAGAGGTTCTTTCAGTAGGCACCTTTATTTTATTCTTCTTCCTATCCCCGGCACCTACTGCAATGCCTAGCTTAGTAAGTTAGCCCCAAGCCAACCAGATCTTATTTTTTACATGATTGAAAAAAAAAAAAAATCAAAAGATTTTTTGTCTAAGCCTATTCTCCTGCTACAATGGTAAAGTTGTTTACTACTTGTGACAGAGACTGTATGGGTTGCAAGCCTAAAATATTTACTACTGGCCCTTTCCAGAAAAAGTTGGCCAACCTCAGTGATAAATATTTGCCCTGTGAATGAATGGATACAAAAATAAGTATACCATTATGGCAAATTCACTTTATATAATGACTCCTTAATACTATATGCTCTGTGGCAGAGATCCAGGCAATAACCTAGAGCTTAACACATTTTATTAAAAATATGAGACTAATATTATTTATGCATCACTCTGCCACCCTGTTCTAAAGCATATTCAATCAGAATAACAACTTTAGTTGCATTTTCTAAGTGGGCTTCCCCTATTTTTGCAATTAAATATACATTGCCATGCCTCCTTTCATTAGGATCAGTCAGTTCCCCCAAGAAGTTCTATTTAAACTCTATTAGATTCAGGTTACTCATCCTATCAAGATGTATGTCCTTCTGGGGTTTTCTTCCTTCTATAATCGTCATTTGGTTCTAAACTTTTATCTTGGGAGGAAAAGGTACACGAAATGTAAGAAACTCAATCAACTTCCTTATATAAGAGTTTCATTTCATTTTATTTTTACATTTTAAAAACATTTCTAGCTTTTACTGAATACCTACTACCCTATCGAATTACATGTCTGGGGAGGATCACAAAGGTAGTTTATCTTCAAAAGCTGAACAAATCAGTCACATTTGCTTTAGACAAGATAAACAATCTTGCATAAAACAGGTTAAGGACACCATTAAGAAATGAACACAAAACTGTACAGAATACTACAAAAACTCATATGGAAACTAGAAATAAGCTACTCTGAACGTTGCGGAGAAGCTGAATCTGAATTTAGAAGGAAAACATCTGTAATGCCTGCTTGCTCACGCCTTCCTGGTATTGGCATTCCTGCTGCTTTTGGTTCATTTCCCTCCCCAAATTTCTGAGGAGGGACTGCAAACCAAATCTTACACTGAATCTGTTTGTTACATGTGCTGATACATTTTGGTTTTGTTTGTTTGTTTTATTTTGTTTGGTTTTGTTTTTAAGTGTCCAGCAGTAGATTTGGGCTCAAGTAGTGATCACTGTCTCCTGTTTTAGGCAAGAACTCCCTTCTGTGCATCACTGTATATCATTGGCACTTCCACAGTTTTTTTTTTCCCCCCCTCAGAGGGGAAAGATGGGGGTATTAAAATTTTGTTGTCTCTATTTTTTATTGAAGTATTGTTGTAGATTTCACTTCTGTAGAATGTTTGCTTGTCCTACTATATTAAGGAGTCCTTACTCTTTCAAATTCAGAGGCCAGAGCAACAGAAGGAAAGCCTTTAGACGTTAATACTAGCTAATTAATCCAGCTCATTAGCCCAGAACCTCACTGAACACTGAGAGTGCCTGTATTGCAATAAGCTTTCCAGCTAATGGAGTCAAAGCTAACTTCAAAGAACAGCTAGTACCTCATTCATTAACTTAGTCAAGTGTCTGGACACCTCACGGACAAGGAAGCCTACTAGGAGAGCAGTAAAGATGTAAGTGGATGTTCTGTTCTATTATCCCATGACTGACTTAAAAGTTAAAATTTGGACAACCATGAGCGCACAAAGAGTACACATTCCCATCTTTAAATAAGAACAGAACAATAAGGGCAAGTGCTCGTGTGCAACTTTTGTCAGGACTCGAGTTTCAAATGGTCAGAAGAGTCCCATCGAGATCCAAAGGCAAATGCAGTGTGTTTAGTGTCACAGATTTTGCATGCCGGAGCAACTTGGTACGCACTTCAGCCCAAAAACAAAATGCAAGTAGGACAGTAGCAATTTGCACCATTATCTTCTTGTTTTTCTTTAGAGATTTTCAAAAACAAAAATCAATAAATGTAATCAGTGTTTGTGACAAATATTAGTAGATTATTTTAGATTTTGTCACATGTATCACTTAATCTCCAAAATAAAGTGTGAGAAAGATAAGACGGTTATGTTCTTTCATTGAACAAATAATGTGACTATCTATGAAGCCAAGCAATGTTGCCAAGCAATGTTGAGATAATGGTGTTCAACGAGAATGCATTTTCAACTGTTTCTAGTTTCATTCATTTTTAGGTGGTCTTGACTTTTTCACTTATCACTCTGATTTATCATCTTCTCTTGAATTCTTGCATCTTTTTTCCAGAGATTCTTCTCTATTACAGTTACTACTTAGGGAGAAAAGTCTTTGTGTGTATACAGTGTTAGGATGTCAGAGATTGTATGGGCCTCTTTTTTAAGGAGATAAGCTTTGTTTCACTAGTGAACCAGTAGATAGTGAAGATGGTGGGAGAGAGAGTGGCTGCTGGTGAAGGCAGCTGAGCAACAAGAAATAAAATGGCAGACAGAGAAGTTCTGTTTTCCTTTTGTCACTTAAAGAACTCACCATTTCTTTAAATAGAAGATGAGCTTTCTGATACAGTCATATGGGGACAAGATGGCGGGGGTGTAGGAGGAGGCGCCTTTTCAGCTGGTACCCCAAAGTGAGGTGATTACCTACCAAAGAACTCCATTCACCCATGAAATCAGCCTGAGACCAGAATTATACACGTCTGGATCTCTACAGGGGCAGAAGACGACAGTGGGCAGGTAAAGTGGAGTGGGAAGGTGGACTCATATCAGAAGATAAAGAAAGGGGAGGGAGCCACTAGAGGCGACCGGTTGGAAAGTAATACCCCAATACTAGTGAGTGTGCCCTGCGTCTGGTACAGTCATATCCTTTTTTACTTAGTATTCCACAGTATGAATCCTCAAAGTAAGGCTCATTACCCTCCTATCATCCTCTGCTGTTCTCCTGCTTTTACTCATGGCCAGGGATGGCCCAGACCCTGCCTTTCTCCCTACCTCACCAATCCTGGCCATGCAAAGCTGCTGAGTGCATCAAAGTCCTCAGAAGACCTTTCCCAGTCTAAACCAGCTTTTCCTCCAGTTGCATTGAATTATATGCTAGTAAATTTTTCTTTTAATTCATTCTCTTCCATCCTCCATGTTATAGGAATTTCTAAGAGTTTTTGATTTAAGGATGGAAAAACAAATGAACAAACATCTGTTAAATAAAAATTTGTCCATTTGAGTACTAACTTGTCATTTGAATGTTACCTTTGTCGATATGAGTATATCATAGTCATGCAAAAGACCTTTCCCTAGTCTAAACCAGCTTTGCCTCCAGTTGCATAAACTGATATGCTAGTGAATTTTTCTTTGCATTCTCCTCTCTCTACCATGTTATAGGAATTTCTAACAGTTCTTGTGAACAAACATCTGTTAAATAAAAAACTTTGTCCATTTGAGTGCTAACTTGGAAGGACAGCAATTAAGACTCCAATTTCCATCTTGACTTTGAGTTCAAGGTATTTTTCAAAATTGTGCTTTAAAATAAGCTTTCTAGCAAAATGTTTTTAAAATAATGTCAGACGATGTTGACAGTTTTACTTTTTGATTAATACAAACTAATACTTAGATAGTTGGTGTTTTTTGATTAAGAAGCAAGGCTGCATTTAAAAACAATAAGAAGGGTGCCTGGGTGGCTCAGTCAGTTGAGCTTCTGACTCTTGACTTTGGCTCAGGTCAGGATCTCCGGGTTGTGGGATCCAGCCTGGGGTCAGTGCAGAGTCTGCTTTGGATTCTCTTCCTTTCCTTATCCCTCCTTCTCTGCCTCTCTCTCTCTGCTCACGGGCTCCGGAATTCTCTCTCTGTCTCTTTCTCATTCTCTCTCTCTCAAGTGAATAAATAGGGCACAAGTGTGGCTCAGTTGGTTAAGCATCTCCCTTCTGCTCAGGTCATGATCCCAGGATTGAGCCCTATATGGGGTTCCCTGCTCAGCAGGGCATCTGCTTCTTCCTCTGCCCCCCTCTTTCTTGTGCTCTCGCCCTCTTCCTCAAATGAATAAATAAAATCTTTTTTAAAAGCGAATAAATAAAATCTTCTAAGAAAATAAAATAAGGGGGCACCTGGGTGGCTCAGTGGGTTAAGCCTCTGCCTTCAGCTCAGGTCATGATCTCAGGGTCCTGGGATGGAGTCCCACATCGGGCTCTCTGCTCCGCAGGGAGCCTGCTTCCTCCTCCCTCTTTCTCTGCTTGCCTCTCTGTCCACTTGTGATCTCTCTCTGTCAAATAAATAAAATCTTAAAAAAAAAAAAAAGAAAAAAGAAAAAAAAGAAAAGAAAATAAGAACAATGAGTAAGAATGTTTCATTGCAGAACAGGGTTAAATAACATAATTTGATGAATTGATTTAGATTCATTACATTTCTTGTGTCTCCTTTTTATATTATATGTGCCTTCAGGTATTCAAATCAAAGAGGCAAAATTTATGAATGGGTGATTATTATTTTAATTCTCTCATTTAAGGAGTGAGGGATGAAATCAGGTTTGTAGGAACTGTCAATGTCACAGCTCAGTATAATTTCTCATTTGCTTTTTGGGAATGGGAGAAGTGGCTGAGCAATTCTGCTCCTCTGGGGCCAGCTGGGCTCTTGTGCCTGTGATGAACTTTGGTGGACTTTAAGGGACTGTGGCTAGTCTAAGATTACTCTGTGGCTCCACAGCACTTTCCATTCTCTAGTGATCTAGCCTAGACTTGTTAATGTGGTGGTGGCTAATCTGGCCAGGATCCTAGGAACCTTGAGACACAAGAAGCATTGCTGCTGCTATACTGGGCAAAGAAAATCACAAGACTAGCCAGTGTTTAAGGCAAGAAGAAACAGATACTACATTTTGATGAGAGGAGCTAGAAGAACTATGGTCCTTTGCGCAATCTACTGTGGCTGGTTACATGTAAAATTCTGAAGCTCTCACAGCAATGTGTTTTACTAGATGAAGAAAGCCGTTTGGCAATCAGGATGTGAAGAAAACGTGTAGAGATTATCAGGCAGGATTGACTGAGAGGGCCTGGTGACATCTGTGTTCTTGGCGTCAGTCGTTCTTCAGACCCAGTGGTACCCTTGCTCTTCTGTTTAGCTGCTAAATCCCTTTTTGTGTCTATGAGTCAATTACGTCTCCCTTTTACCCAACTAACTTATAAATGGGCTGAGGTTCTGTCAGCTTTGATCAAAATTCCTGAAAAAAAGCCTCTAGCCAAATTTGTTTACATTTTCTTGGTCCCTGTCAATTCTTGTCACAGACTAATATAGCGAATAGAATAAAGGCTAAGTTATATGCTCATTTAGCTGTTGCCCTTCCTTTTTAATCTATTTTATTTCCAATAAACCAAGTGTCCATCTCCATTAAGCAATTCAACTATATTGAATTCCTCATCTAGATTTTTAGGATGGTACTTTTTAAACAGTCTGAGTAGTCAGGTACTACCCTTTAGTTCCGAAAATTAGAGACCAAATGTCATTTAGGAAATTGAAAATCAACTTTTTATGACTTCAATTGAAAGAACTCATACTGAAATGTGAACAATGTTCATGAAAAGTTAATAAATAAGACTAATGATAATGCATGGTAATTTTAAAATGATCAGGCTATTACACTACTTATAACTAATGCTAATACGTTTGAGAAAAGAGGGTAACGATATTGGAATTTCATGCTTACAACAAAACTGAACTTCAAAAGCCTTTCATGATCACATATCAAGAGTCACATTACTCTCACATTAACTACACAGACACATTCATTTCTCATTTTAAATGTAATTATTATGGATATAAAATTATGGGATCTGATTCAATTTGTAGACTTTTGAAGCTCTGCACATCCCACTATACTTTTTTGCCCTTCCTCTCAACATTTAAACACATTCTCTTTCCTTCACTTTCCTCTTTGAATCATTTACTCTGTGAACCACTGAAATTCAGAGGAGTGTGTCCTTTCATTCTCCCCACAGCATGTTGGAAGAAAACCATATTCTAGGCAAAGTGTAAAAAACATTGTCAGAAATCCAGAACATCCACTAAGGTGTCCTAGCTTCTGAGTGCACAAAGTAGGACTGAGAGCCTCTGATAATGAGCCACTCTGTGACCCTTCATGTTCTCACATCTCTCAAATGGAAACTGTAAGACAAAAGACAGGGAACATTTCCAGGAAAGACACTGTCAGTGTTGAGTGAAACTAGAATAGGTTATGTCTTTCCAGAGTATTCTCAAGAAACAGGGAATGCTTTCGGAGTTATCTGAGATTTATAGAGGTAAATCATATGTCATTATTATGCCCATTTTCAGAGGACTCCCAGGAAACTCAGCAAGATTAAAGTGACTTATAATTAGTGATAATAATGGTTTTCCCTTTTGTAACCTACCTCAGATTTATTTATGAATATGCCTCCATAGAAGTTTATATGTCCCTATAAAGGTTTAAATTCAAGTTGAGTTCAAGTGTTCATATTCTTGAGAGAAGCAAATGACAGAATTTCAGTGTGGTAGATTTCCCCGGTGAGATCCCCTTCATTCCACGTACCACACCTATTATCTGTAAATAAAGTGCAGCTTCCAAAGCAATCAATGAGCAGCCAAGCATACAAAAGAGGCCATCTTTAAGTAGTGTTGTTGTGCTGTGCCCCAGAATGAGGTCTGTCAGAGAGCTAACGGAACACAGGGACCATTTGGAAAAGCTCTAAGAACACATTTACAAAAATATCAAATACACATTAAGAGGAACTGAAGGATACTTTGTTTTGACTGCTGGAAAGGAAACAATGATACACACAGGGACCCAGGTGGTTAATGTACTGTACATTATTACTATAAAGTACAAGACCTCAGTCTCTCAGCTCCTCAGAAACCACAAAATCAGTTGATTACATAGTGCCCCACAGACTAGACTTTAAGAGTAAATGAGCAAACATCTCAGATATCCTTTCAGAGCCTGCCAGTTCACATAGCTTTTGAATTCTTGCTATTGGACTGTTGGGCAGGAGGGCGCTTTACAATGTTTTTTATCCTGCTGGAGGTTCTAAGCCTACCTCAAATACAACAGAGAAAATGGCAGGTTCCCCTGTTCCTTGAAGTAAAAAATAAACTGGTTCGACTGTCATAGCAAAACAAATTTTCTAAGTTCAGAGATGATGGAATATATAAACCTGACGTGCTGTAGTTAATACAGGTCCCTTACCATTTGAATCAACTTTGTTTGCATATAAGTGCCATAGTTTCTTAGATATGAAATTGTTCTTTCCCACTTTATTCAATTTGAGGGACTTCATACTGAAAATTCTATAATGTTCCCGTAAGAGCTAATGGTTTCCATCTGTAGATTAAACTGGTTTTAGTAGGGTCTGTAGGACCCTATCTCACTTTGTATTTGTGATTCATCTATGTTTGTAGATCAAGCAGGTTTGTAGGTGACCAGAGGAGGACTATCGCTGGGGTTAGAAGACAGTGGACAAAACCAGAATCCATGCTTAATGTTTATTTTTTTATTTATTTTTAAAAGATTTTATTTATTTATTTGACAGAGAGATCACAAGTAAGCAGAGAGGCATGGAGAGAGAGAGGGGAAGCAGGCTCCCCGCTGAGGAGAAAGCCCGATGAGGGGCTCGATCCCAGGACCATGGGACCATGACCTGAGCCAAAGGCAGAGGCTTTAACCCACTGAGCCACCCAGGCACCCCCCACTTTTTTTTTTTTTAAGATTTTTTTTATTTATTTGACAGAGAGTTCACAAGAAAGCAGAGAGGCATGAGGAGAGAGAGAGCTTAATGTTTATTTTTATTTTTTTAGTAATTTGGCTAATTTGGAGACAAAAAGTCAACAAAGATTCTATGTGCAGTGAATGTTGCTGCCACTGGAAATAATTTGGTGATTTTTTTAATGGCTTAGAGTTATATTATTCCACCTATTAACAATAAAAAAGCAAGAATGGTCTATGTGACACTTAAGAAGGTCTTCATAAAATTCTTTCTGCTGAAATGTCACAACGAAGTAGTTTCATGTCTATGCTTTTTCAGAGTTTTGGTGACCCATGACACTAATCACAAATATCTCTACCTATCTGACACACAGTAAAATCCTATGAGGATACCTAAAATAGAATTTGCTGACAAACATTTCATGTCTGGACCTGAACTGATTTATAGAGAGAAGTCTATATAAGTGAGAAAAAAAGAAAAAAAAAAATAAACCTACTATACATTCAGGGAAGATCTAACTTTATATTTATTATCTAGTAATCCAACCATATTGTCCTATAATTTGTTCCTTGTTCTCACTGCCAGAACAGAAATTAATGTCCAATGTCTAAACATCTCTGTACCAATCACAAATTTGACCTAGTATGCATTTTTGTTCAGATTTTTTGAGAGCAGAATTGTATATTCCAGACTATATCAACATCTTGTTTGATGAGAAATTATCTTTCCTTTACTATTTCCTAACACTAGCTGAAAATAGTGTTTGCCTCCCATTAGAAATCAAGGAGTTTCATCCAAAAAATAAAGAAATATACATTGGCTTAATTTCCTCACTCACTGAGAAAAACTGTATGATGTGAGTTAGGAAAAAAGAGAATAGTAAATGGAGGATGGGAATGTATCCAGCTGTTGCTGATCACATTAAAATAAAGTACAGTCTGACTATGTGCTTTGAATATTATTCAAGCATCTTTCATTGTGTTTTTTCAATTTAAAAAAAAATCACAGGGAAACTCAGTAGACATATACTTATGAACACACAAATTTGAAATGAAATTTTTTTTTTTAAGATTTTCTTTATTTATTTGAGAAAGAACGAGAGATAGCAGGATTGGGGAGAAGGGGGGGAAGCGGACTCCCCATGGAGCTGGGAACCCAATGTGGGACTCCATCCCGGGACTCCAGGATCTTGACCTGAGCTGAAGGCAGTCGCTTAACCAACTGAGCCACCCGGGTGCCCGAAATGATACTTTTATGAAGCAACTTACTCATGAGACACTCCAATACTTTCTATTCTAGTTAATTCAATTTTTAAAATGTTTATCTGGATTCATTAAATTGATTTTATAACCTACTAATGAGTTGTGATCTTCCACAGAAAACGTTGCTTTAATCTCTATTTTTAAAAATGTGAGGAGGTGACTTTTAATAAGCACAGAGTTGTTTAAAACACAATTCTCGTGCAAACAGATAATGAATTCTTGTCAAAATTTTGCTTAACACATTAATGGGGATCCCAGTGAGAAAACATAAGACCTAGTTTGAAGAACATTTGAGGGATTTATACAGTAATAGGAAAAATGGATTCTTAAAATAAAGTGGCCAAGTTAGCCATAAGACTGGTTAACTTCCTACAGAACAATTAACCCGTAAAACCTTTGGGGTTTAACCTCACTCCCAAATTATAAAACTATAACAACAATATCTGTAGTTTAACCTAGAGAAAGAGTCATATATAGTCTAGTCAGGAAACAACAACCTATCAGTTATTTTAACAAAGCATTTTACATGAATTGTTGATTAAATACAGTGGTTGGGGCACCTGGTGGCTCAGTCAGTTGAGCATCTGACTCTGTTTTCCAGCTCAGGTCAGGATCTCAGGGTCGTGGGACTGAGCCCTCAGGCAGGCTCTCTGGTAAGTGGGGAGTCGGCTTGAGATTCCCTCTCCCTCTGTCTCTGCCCCCTTTGCTCTGCCCCTTTGCCCCTTCTAGTGCATGCACACACCTACACTCTCTCTATCATTCTCTCTCTCAATAAATAAATAAAATCTTTAAAAACATGCAGAGTTATTAGCTAAGTTTATGCAAAGGCTAGAAATGCCAGAGTGTAACAGAGACAGCAACTTCAGGTCGTAACTGCCACCCTACCACCTGTGGGACTAAAGGACCAAATGGAGAGGTTGTAATTGTAACATTACGAGACTGCAGGAGGAGCTTTGTGGAGATACATCTCACATTTCCTTGGTGCTGAAGACTCTGCGGGGACATGGTGGGATCAAACGTTAGGAAGACTGTACAAACTGGAATGGCCGGCTACTGTGGGAAGGCATTGCTACAGCCAGTATGACGGGATATATTTGGGGTAGCTCCCTGGAGCAGGAAGAAACAGAGGCAGCCCACCATGCGAGAAGTCCCTCCAACTCCTCTACGCTTGACATCTTCCTCCAGTGGGCCCACTGTCTAACAGGGATAGGCAGGTCAAGAGGCAATGTGGTTTGCAAAGTCCCAGGTTGGCATGATAAAGCCAAGCTAGAGCAGGGGGTTGGAGCCGAGAGACAATAATTTAAACTGCCGCTAGTCTTGCCTGACAGGACAGTGACAGTGTTTGCAATTTTATCATCTGTGGACTGTTGACCAAGAGTGTCCGATCTGATCTAGGGCGTTATGAGAAATGCTCTAGTGGAATAGAATTAAGCAATCCTCATTTTCCTTTCTGAGCTTATGACACATTTTTCTTTATCGGAAATTTGTGGTTTAATAAAAAGCTGCATAGCATCGAAAGTACTATAATTTGGGGCTCCTGGGCGACTCAGTCGGTTAAGCCTCTGACTCTTGATTTTGGCTCAGGTCGTGATCAAGCCCATGTTGGGCTCCTTGCTGGGTGCGGAGCCAGCTTAATATTTTTTCTCTCCCTCTGCCCCTCCTCCCTCACTCTCTCTTTAAAAAAAAAAAAAAACAAACAAAAACAAAAAACTGTAATTTTAATATTTTTAGCTTTTACTATTAAAGGGATTTCTGTAGCCAATTATTCAGGTATATTATTCTAACATCGGACACATATTTGGCCTGTTAGCTTGAAATCAAGAGCATCACATCTTATGAACACAGGATGTGCCAGCTTTCATGGTTCTAAAGTTTTTGTTGTTGTTGTTGAGAATTCATAGAATTGTTAGAAATGATCTATAGGAAATTGAGATTATTTTTTTAAAAATGTTAAGTAAAACATGTATGTCCTCAATAAAGGTTTCAATTGTATATAAAGATATTTTAAAAGTAAAAACTCTACGTACGTTTACATTTGTATTTTCACAAAATGGATCACACTGTACATTCTTTTCACATTGTTTTCTCTTAGTGTCCTATCTTGCCACGTTATAACAGATGGGCACTCCCCAATCTTCGTATTATCTGTCAACAAGTGTATGAATTTACCTCATGTATTTTAAAATTCCCTGTTGATGGGAATTTAGGTTGTTCTTAACTTTCTCTATGGCAATAGATAGAAAGATAAAGGACAGGCCTGGGCATGGAAAAATCTTTATGAAAGATTTTTGAAATCTTTGAAATCATGAAAAAATCTTTTTAAATCTTCATATACAACGTATATATGAATGGATATATGTGTTCATAAATGTGTGTATGTATACACACACTTTCTATAACAGTATATGTAAAAGGTATATACATACATTTTTATAAAGTGTATATATATGTGTGTGTACACACACACACAGCTATATACAAGGTGCATCTCTAAGGTTTATAAATAAATACACACGCTTTGGACATAAAATGGTCTATGAGGCTTATCTCTCTGGACAGAACAAGATCGAGTTCCATACTAACAATCCTTCTTTTGTTTTGTGTCTGTTAATAGCGGAATCCGCAGTTGATGCCTTCAAACAGCATGGAAGAGTTCAGAGCAGGAGCCCCGGCGCGTCCTCTTCTTGTCTTCCCAAGGCATTTTCCTAACCCTAAATCTTTGTCCTTCTCACACCAGATCCCGCACCACGTGAAGCCCTTGCCGTATTACAGCTACGACCCGCCTGTGATCGGCTACTGCCAGGCTCACCAGCCGCTCCGCGTCAGCAAGGGCTATGAAGCGGTGTCTCCTGAGCAGGACGAAACCCCCAGCCTGGAGCTCGGCCGCGACCACAGCTTCATTGCCACCATCGCCAGGTCGGCGGCCCCAGCCATTTACCTGGAGAGAATAACAAACTAACGCGAAAACCGACTCCTCCTCGGTGCGGGACCTCAGTGGGGGGGGCGGGGTGGGGGGAGGGCTTCCTCTTAAAGGAGAGTGGGTGTCCACAGTCGTGCAAGCACGCTGGCTCATCGTGCCTGTTCAATAAACACTTAGGACATAGAGGAGAGGAAAAACCAAAACTGCTGAGAGAGGGCCGCGGATGCACCTGCAGCATAACCAGGAGAACTACGGGACTTTGCTTCAAAACGTAAAACAGAAATGCTCCTGGATGTACATAGTCCAAGTGTCGAGTTCTTATAAAAATAGATTTCACCCTAGCTACGTATAGGTTTGTTTGTATATTTGCTTTTTCTACACTGCATGGTTCCTGGGCTGGAGAACCACAGGGGTGGGTGGGCGGGGAGGACCTGGGGCTGGGGAGGGGGCGGGGGGAATGGGGGAAACACGACAGTTTTCCGTGTTAGGTGTGTGTAACTTTCACAGACTTGATTTCAATTGCTTTCCTTCATTTTCCCTCTAAAATGCTGTTTGTTCCTATTTGGTTTGCTTTATGTTTCACATTCTTTTCTTTTTTTCCGGTCAAGTGATTTTGTTTCCAATTCTAAACATGGGCATTAAAGCTTATGTTGTACCAAAAGAAAATCTGCTTTATTACAGACCACAAAGAAACGAAGTTGACCACAGAGTTTGGCAAAACTACTGGAATGAAAATCCAGTAAAATCTGGGTGAATGGTCCTTCAGGACACACAGTAGGAAGAGTTTTGACTTTTTTTTTTTTTTCCCCCTACTGGAAGTCCTCCTGTGAGTTTTCACTGTGTAAGAATTTTGAATGGGATCTGTATAGACCTCCAGTTGGAAAGACCAGCAGAAATCTCAGCTGAACAGGGGCATATGAAGAACAATGGTCACATGGTCAACGAAGGAAACTGCCAAGTTGACAAATTTCTAAATACAAGATAATGTATAACATTGCTTTTTAAGTTAATTATCAATTAGCGTTTGTGTAGTTTTTATCAATAAAAGAAAATGTTGGAAAAATAAATATATTATTTTGTGGTTGGTATACCACAGTCCACTTGATGTTGAGTGCTTTAGCTCTTTATTGTGAAATCCTTGTAGCCTGCGTCAGTTGGTACCTACCAGATGCCTTCTGTGTGTTCTGTGATTTGGTGAGGAGACCCTACAAGGTGTAGAAAAGAAGAATGAGATGTGACATATGCACTAACTCATTACACAGATTTTTTTTTGAAACATATGATATAGCTCAAAAATTACATAACAATATGAGGAAAAATGTAAGTATCAGTGGAAGGGTCAGAGGTTATATGATCTTTTAGAGAGAAACAACTGTGTAGAAATTATTACAATTCAAAAGAAGCATAAGGATCCCCCATTCTTAAAACAAAGGTGATAACTCTGCAAATATCAGTTGAATGATTTTCATTTGACTTCCTTAGTGCTGTGATGCTGAAAGTCAGCAATTCTTTCTGATTCACAATGGACATTATCCTGATCTAGATAGTGGTCTGATTTGCCTCGTCCTATATTTAAAACAAACTTAAATTACAAAATTTTTGTCATCCTTTATTAGGTCAGGTTTTGCATTCTGAAAAGCGCTAATATACAGTTGTACTAATGGGACTTCTGAAGAGCTAAGTGGATAGCTGCCATTCATGTAATTACAAATTCTACTAAATTAATAATTAAAGAGGCTTGTGAATACTTCCATGTCAAAGAAAAACTAGAATGGAGTATTGAGCATGTTTTTTTTTTTTCTTCTCAAAGTAGTTTTATTTTTTTTTTAAGATTTTATTTATTTACTTATTTGACAGAGAGGGATCACAAGTAGGCAGAGAAACAGGCAGAGAGAGAGGAGGAAGCAGGCTCCCCGCTGAGCAGAGAGCCTGATGTGGGGCTCGATCCCAGGACCCTGAGATCATGACCTGACCCGAAGACAGAGGCTTAACCCACTGAGCCACCCAGGTGCCCCAGTTAAAATGTATCTTAATTGATAAAAATACTTGTCATATTAAAGAAAATTCAACCAAAAGAAGTCTTTTCACATTGGAACTCAGGCTCTTGCTGTCAGATTCTGGTAATTTCCCTGTTAACATTTATAATCTGGATGATATCTAGATATGTTCCTGAACCATTCAAGGAGAATGCATTGACTATGAGGTTTCAAAGTTAGAGATAATTCTTTGGCATTGTGATTTTCTCTTCAGAATTATTTAATAGATAGATTGCAGCAGAACGTTTGGGAGTGTCTGCCCAAATTATAAGGGTCCTCTAACCCCTCCCACCTTCTCTGATGTCACTCACATATCCCATCTACCACCCCATCCCATCTCAGGTGATTTAATAGAGGTCTACCTGAAAAATTTTCATCAAAGTTGGCTTAAGTCAACTGTTTTCTGTTCGTTTCTGTTTCTAAAATAGTCCTAAATCTATAAAAGTCTCTTTGTTATTTAAAACTGTCATATTTGGGATGCCTGGGTGGCTCAGTTGGTTAAGCCACTGCCTTTGGCTCAGGTCATGATCCCAGGGTCCTGGGATCGAGTCCCGAATTGGGATCCTTGCTCGGCAGGGGAGCCTGCTTCTCTCGCTGCCTCTGCCTGCCTCTCTGCTTGCTTGTGTGTACTCTCTCTCTCTCTCCTTCTCTGACAAATAAATAAAATCTTTAAAAAAAATAAATAAAACTGTCATATTTGACCAACAGTTGCATCAAGTCTGACATGAATTAGGTAAGTGAACTTCTAGTGAAATGGGAAGCATTAAGAAGATGCTATACCCTCTCAGTGTGAAGACTTGCGCTTGCATAGGCTAGAAAAAAATTAACACTGAACTTTGAAAATCTTTTGATGATGGACAAAAACAAAGCAAACAAATGAAAATGAGGGGAAAAAATTGCTTGACGAGGCTTAGAAAGTCCCTTGTTTAAAAATTCAGGTTTTATAGTATGTGAGAGCTCTCGTCAGTTTTCAGAGAAAAGAACATTAAGAAAAGATAGTGATATTTCCAGAAAGGATTTAGAACCAAGTATTAGATTATTATGCCTTAAAGTACAAAAGTCAATCACGTCTGTGCTGAAAACCTGTTATAACCAAGGAGGATACAAAGCTTAAGCTAGACACCAGTCGGGTTTTTGTCTGGGCCCTAAGGGGGCCCAGAGGCTGCAAATTTGTCTATGCAGGTCACTTCTATCACCATTTCTGGTTTATTCAAGTGCTTTGCTATGCAAACTGCTCCAGAATCCCTCTTCTCCCTCAACACTGAAGAGTTTAAATCATGACCTTATTAGAAGGTACCATCCGGTGAGTCCAACAGCGCACATGGTATCCTCCTAATGTGCAGGGGAAGAAAGACATGACACATCAACAGGCCTTTTGAAATTCTGACTACTCTGGGTCTAGCTGATATTAAGATTTTTCACTGTCTTCTTAAAGTCAGGAATTATTTGGACTTTACTCATTTTTCATGTTGAAATATTAAGGACACCTCTCAAAGAAAGTTTTGCTTTATTTGAAGACTATCTTAATTCGTAATTTGATTTTATACTATAATTTTTATTGAACCTCCAAAAGATTAGCAAGTTGAGGAGTACCATGGAGTATTTATAGAGGAAGGACATTAAAACAAAGTCTTAAAAAGAATGGGGAATGTGACACATGCAGATTAGAAGAATCAATTTTCAAAACTTCTGATTAACTTTTTTCATAAATATTTTTAATAATGCTGAGTTTGCTTTTACTTATTATATTATGCAATAGGGAAATACCTAGACTCAGAAGCTTGACTGATATATATAAGTGTATCTCATATATATATATATATATATATATATATATATATATATATATATATATAATTTTCACTGGCCTGCCTGCTATACTTTTATCAGTAGCTCGAGTGCAGATGTGGCAGATCTACACTCTAAAGTACTCCCTGCCATGAAACTGAGAAAGGGGAGAAAGTGTAGTATCCCAACTGTAAACCTTTACATTTTATGAGTAATCAGTGTATATGGATTGCATTTGGGAATTTTAGTCGACAGGTAGTTTAACATGACTCAGTGTAATGAGACTGCCAAAGAAAAATGCATCGTAGAAATATCCCAAACAAGGAATGTTATTGTTTGAAATCTAAGCTCAACTGGTCAAACCACAACTGGAATTTAGTATCAATGTCACATCTTCCAGGGGACGCCTACAAGCGTAACAACCAGGATACTTAAGTTATGCACTTCATAGCATGTGTCCTTGCTTAATGAAGAATTGAAAGCAGGACTATTCATTTAGTGGAGGTAATAAAGCATTACAGATCATCAAGCAGGGAGGAGAAGTGAAGAGAAGCAGATCCACTCTGCTCTACAGGCCCAATGACAGCCACACAGTATTGCTGGTAATCGATTTCTTAACTGAGGAATCCAAGACTCTTGTGGCAAAAACTTGTTGGATCCTGTCTCCACTTCTGCACCTTCCTAATTCTCTGAAGCCACATGGAATCTCATGCAGACATATTTGCCATACCTAATGTTATATAACATTTAATTGCTTTTAATTCAGAAGTTCATGACCAGTCCAAGTTCAGAAACTCAGTTATC
Organism: Mustela lutreola; assembly: GCF_030435805.1. Classification (NCBI taxonomy): domain Eukaryota; kingdom Metazoa; phylum Chordata; class Mammalia; order Carnivora; family Mustelidae; genus Mustela; species Mustela lutreola. Next base: position 98,050,346 of record NC_081298.1, on the reverse strand, counting down.
TATCAGTGAATCTAAGTTTTAATTTCACTTAGTCAAAGTACAGACATGTAGTGACCCAACCTCAGCCCATTGTTATACAACACAATTCTGTCACTGTCTCCTAGTTGTTCCCTGGAATTCAGAGTTCCTGCTACCTTGATACATTTCTAGGATCCTGGTCTTCTGAGGCTGAGCACTGTGTTTCTCTTGCCTCTATTACCAGGCACCTGATTTCTGCCTCTGAATCCCAGTCATTTGTTCCCAAGCCTCCTCTAAATGACCTCTGCCACTCAAACAGCCAAGGTGCCTGGTAAGGCCAGGCTTGGCTTCTACTTATAGTCCCTCCTGGTAGGGTTTCTCTCTTTGTGATGTGTTACTCTGCTGGTTAACTGCTCAACTTCCCTTCCTCTGTTGTGGGATTGCACATTCCAGGGATACAATCCATTTTCAAAAAAAGTGTCCACTCTACTTGACTGAGATCTGAGTCTCCATTCTGATTCTAACATTCAAGACCAATGGTTCTCAGGTTCTCAAATGTCAGCATGTATAACAATTACCTGAAAGGCTTTTAAAAAGAGATTGTTGGGCCCCAGTGCTGTAGGTCTGGGGTGGGGTCTGAAGGTGTTCCTTTCTAATAAGTTACCAGGTCATGGTGATGCTGCTGGCATGTGGATCATATTTCGAGGACTATTGCCATAAAACAGAGAGTCTTCTATGTCTATAGGTTGATTACCCGGATTGTAGAACTGATTAAAAACAAGCTGAGGCCTTATACAAGCATGCAGTATGAGGGGCTCAGGACTTTATATGAAAAGCACTTTCTAAAATGAGCTATGTAACACTGACAGAAGATCTGTGAAAGCAAAGAAGTAAAAAAATGAACAGCAGCAACAGCCTCAGCAATAAAAGAAGTTTCCACGATCATATTAAATTCAAAGAATGTTACATATAACAAAGCCTTCCTTTGGAAACTCACAAGACATTTTAACATTTAAAGAATATCAGAAAAACTGTAGTCAAGAAGCCCACTTTGTTTAACCCTGGGTTTCCTAAATGTACTCAAACACAATACCCTTCCTCAATTTTCTAAGAAAATTCTGCAGAACAAATGTTCTCTAAAACTGACTTGGAAAATATTGATTTAAAGAATGTTCTTCCTTTGTCCATCAACAAAAGCATGTACCTGAGCAAATAACTATCTCCATGTTTACAAATGGCATAATGTACTCTTGCTTCTGAGATGCACAGTGGCTTTTCTTTTTTTTTTAAATCAAGGACCTCATATATTTAAAACTCTTCAAGAAAGCAAATGTCAAATCAACTGAATTAAATGAGAGTAATTAAGATGATAAGAACTTGGCATCATGAATGGGAAATAGATCTCTTCATATATGACACTCCTCTTTCCTTGGAGATTAGGCCCATTGTTTCTACTGTATGTGACACTGTAAAATCATAATAAATCACCAAAGAGTACACAAAAATGTGGGCAGTCTTTATTATCTGAGTTGACAAGTTCCTGGTCAGTCTCCGGGCTCAGGGGATGTTATTCATTCGTCTGTGCTTTGGCCAGAGGCTCCCCTCAGACAGGGCGTGAGAAGGCAGGTGGGAAGGGGAGGTAAGAGGACCAAACATGGACTTTGGCTCATCCTTTGCAAGTTGTTTCTTTACAAGAGCCAGGTAATTGATTACAATGTTTTAAAATGGATTTTAGATTTCCAACACGCATTAATATTTGTTTTTTCAAAATGACAGAAGAATAAAAATGCATAAAAATAAGATCCGTCATGAACTCAGATTTTGTATGTATTAAGAGTCCTACCCTAATAGAAATCATGGACAAACTATATGCTGACTTCCCTGGAATCAAAAGTACTTATATTATTCACATTCCTGAGCTTGATTATAGCACTTTAGGGAGACTTTGACTTGATTTTAGAGAATGGAGAGAATCTGATGGACGTATCTGAGGTAGTACTTAGTCTGGAGACTATTATGCTGCTCAGGTTGCCATAACACAATGGGAAACTTATTTCCCCACAGCTCTGGAAGCTGAAAAGTCCAAGGTCAAGATTCCAGCGAAACCTCTCTTCCTGGTTTATAAATGGCCACTTTCTCGCTGTATCTTCACACGGCAGAAAGAGAAAGTGGGCTTTAGTGTCTCCTCTCGTAATGACACTAATCTTATTAGATCAAGACCCCACATATATGGCCTCGTTTAGCATTAATTACCTCCTTCTAGTCCCTATCTCAAATACCACTGCATTAGGGGGTATGGGTTCAGCATGTGAATTTGGGAAAGCACAATTCATTTCATAGCAGACAGGAAACCAACTAATCAACCAACCGAACAAACAAAACAAAACCAGCAGCAGGATAATTACTAGAATAATCTAAATGTCTTTATATAGAAAAAACAAATACATAAAGAAAAGAGCCAGCTTATTCTAGCAGGGGAGTGCTTGAAGGAAGTTAGTTTAGTTGGGATTCTGAATGAGCCTGAATTCTAAATACATTTATAAGGAGAGATTATATGGTTTACTTTGTTTGAGTCACATGAACTATTAAAATCTCTCTTAATAAGGTCATTGAGGAAGTTAATTAACTAAGTTTTATACAGCATTTTAGTGTTTTTAAGGAGATCTATTACTTAGAAGAAAACATTTCCCCAACTGGTTTTACGTTAGTCCCATGATGTTCTTTGCATAAAAGGGTTCCAAGGTCAAGTAACCCTAAGGGAAGCTGCATTTTTTATCCAACCTCTCAGATAGTCTCAGTGCTCATTAATATATTAAAAGCTTTCAGAATTCCTGTAGTGAAGAAGCTATTTGAATTCAGCATTTCCCAATATTATTGGATTGTAGAATTTCTCCACTAAAATACCAGCTATTGAGAACCTATAGGGCTAGTTTTCCACAGAATACATTTAGGAACACATTATATGTTTAATGAAGAACTGATGTAGAGTTCTTCTAGGGGGGAGGATGGATTATATTCAGTATGGGTATAGATTCCTAATACTTACAAATGTAACTTTCTGGAATACCTTCCACTCTAAGAAAGAAGTATTTAATTTTTCATCAAAAGTAAATATTTAGAGCTTTTGATCAGAGTGTATTATGCAAAACAATTCATACAGCACCAATTTCTACATAAGCAGAGTATCTTAGTTCTCAATATTTTACCATAGTTTGAACAAAACAGAGATACTATGTTTACTTACATTTTAAAATTCACCTAGAGTATGATGAGTCTATAGAGTATTGAGATCCTGGAAATCATAGCAGAATTGTGGAATAAACAGAGAACTTCAGACTAAAGAAGAGATTCAGGTAGGACAAAACTTTCCTGTCTTCATTGATTGAGATGATTGGAGCATAACTGGGAGTGTGATTGCTCTTTTCTCCAGATGCTAAAAAATTAGGTTGGGTAGTATAGGATGGCAGCTTTTATTTAAATGCATGCATTCATTCAACAAGTATTTCTTATATGCCATCATCATTATATGTGATGCTATAATAAGGAAGAACTAGGTATAATTGAAACACAAACTTGAGTGACATAATATTGCATCAAATTGGTGAGATGGGAAGAATATTCCAAGGAGTTCAACAGTCAAACCAAAGTAAGAAGGACAAGAATAGTTCAAGAAACCAGATTACAATGAGCAAGGGAAGAAGTAGTACACAGTTTGTTGGAGAGGTAACCAGAGACCAGATCTGACAATGTGGAGGAAGCTATGGTAAGGAGTTAGGGCTCTAACTTAAGGAATTTAGAATTCATACTAGCAACAACAAGGGGAGTCACAGATGAATGTTATAAGAGTAGTAAACATTATTTGGCTTTGTTAGAAACCACTTAGGAGTATACTGCAACATAACACTTAAGAGATAAGGTAGGAGTTACCTAAGAAGTGCCAATGAGAATTAACAGCAGAAATAATTAAAGGGATAGCTTAAGATTTATGAAGAGCTTATTATGTATCATGTGCTGTTTCACTATTTTTATACTTAATAACCCACAGCAATTCTTTGAGCTAAATATATTTACTGGTGTTAGAAGCATTTTACAGAGGTCGATGCAAGGAATGGAGAGGCTAAGGCATTAAAGCATAGAACCACGATTCAGAGCCTAGAAGTCTCCTCAAGGGAGAGGATCTCCTGACCCCCATGTTCTATGGCACCTTGAGACTTCACATGGGAGTTATTTAGGAAAAGAAGCAGTAGGATTATGCAATTGGAAGCAGGAAAGGATTGAGGAAATATAAGAAACTGAGGATAGTGTCTGTCCATATTTCTGATTTCAGCAGCAGAGAACATACTGATGTTACCTGGGATAGCACCATAGGAGGGATGACCTTGTTAGTGGCAAAAAATAATGGATTCTGGTATGGACATGTCAGCTTTTAAGAACTTGAGAATCATACGGTTGCCGTTTGGGAGAGAGCAAGATAGGGAGAGTTGAAATGAAAAATAATGATGGAGCTGTACATATTAGAATTGAATGTTGAATCCATGGGAATTTGAGAAATTAACCATGAATGATACGTATAGATTAAGAATTGAAGAGGGACCAAATCGGAGCTCTGATAACAGCAAAAGTGCCATCAAAGGAGAATCAAAAGGATGATCCAGAAAAATATCAGGGTAATAGGAATTTTATAAATTTCATTGAAGCCAAAGAAAGAGAATTTTCCAATTCTGACAACTAACCAAAGAGCCTTCTTGGCAAGTAGTGAAAACTTGTTACCAGAAGTATCAGTGTGGATGCCTGATGTCCAACTGCAAAATTAGAGTACAAAATGGTCTAGTGTGGACTCGATGACAACTTGATTCCTTCCACCTCTAAGATCTTATGATTCTCTATATTTTCCATTAGAGGCAAAAATGATAGAAATTCCCAGAACCCCAAATTGCGTGATGACTTTCAAAATTTGAGATGAAAAACACATATTGTAGTTCATCTTTTCAGTTCAATTTCTACCAATTTCTAATTTGTCATGCAGTTATAGTAGGTGGGTTAGATATAATAAAACACATATTATTTGTCAAGCTTTCCAGTCTCTAAATTAAATATTGAATGATAAGGGAATTTCTATTGTTCTTATCTTTAATTGCCTATGAACTACTCAAGTGTTTTCAAACTTGCCAAGATTCTGGAGCCTGATATATAGTAGGTAACAAACAAATATTTCTTAGCAAATGAATGAATAAGGGATGCCTTGAGTTGCTCAGTTGGTTAAGTATCTGATTCTTGGTTTTGGCTCAGATCCTAATCTCAGGGTCCTGGGATTGAGCGAGCAGGAGCATCGCTCTGTGTGCAGCAGAAATTCTGCTGGAGATTCTCTCTCATTCACCCCCTCCTCCCATCATGCAGAGACAGGCACTCACTCTCCCTTTTTCTCCAATAAATAAATAAATAAATAAATGGTTTAAAGTTGGTGTGAACATACCATTTCTGAATATGCCTCTTACTAATTTTCTAGCCACAGAATACACTCCAATACGTACTCCATGGAAGATTTTTACTCCAAGGTCAATCCAAGACCTTGCTTAATAGAGAGAGAACGATTGTTTGAGTAGCCTTGTAATTTTCAACTTTTAAGAGATATCTATGTGTGTAACAAGTTCTAAAGGAATCTTCTGAGGTCATAAAAATTAAAGTGTTCAATTTCTCATCAATTCACAACCCCCCATCCCCCACAAAGAGTATGGTGAGCTGTGTTTTATATATAATAAGGGTAAAACAAACTAGATTAAGTCCAGAAAAACTATCAGAAAGATGAACAGAAAGATTTTCATATTTGGCTGTTAATAGCTTTTAAGTTCTACCCTCCCTTATCCTCTTCTGCCCCACATCTGGACAAGCTGATAAGAAAGCCTGAGTGCTTCCTTTCCTGGAGCAAATGAGAAATTCAAACTATGTGAGCCCTAGCCTATACACATAAACTCACAGCCCAGCCCTACCCTGTAACTATCATAAATCCCAAGCTAGTCTCCTTTCCCTGCTTTCTCAAGACCCTTCTTAAAAAAAATATTTTTATTTATTTGAGAAAGAGAGAGAGCAGAAGCAGGGGAGGGGGGCAGAGGGAGAGGGAGAAGCAGACTCTGGCTGAGCAGGGAACCTCACACAGTGCTCCATTCCAGGACCCTGGGATCATGGCCATGAGCAAAATGCAGATGCTTAAAGGACTGAGCCATCCAGGTGACCCTCTCAAGATCATTTTGAGTCTGCGGGAGCCTGCCCTTTGGACCCTCATGTACATGAGTAATGAACATTTTATACCCTCTTAGTACCTGTGAGGTACCATCAGTTTTAACATCCAAACCAAAGCAAAAACCCAAACAGAATGAGCATTGTTTGTAGGTTATGAAGACTTCTGGACCCTTCTTAGGACCCAGAAATTATGAGTAATATTTAATACAAAGTCCCATAACAACAGCACTTAGTAATGGTCATGCTTTTTTGTATAGTATATTGCATAATATTTTTCTCCCTTCATGAGGATGATTCTCATCTGTCTCCTTCCTTTATTCCTCATTGGTAAACTTATATGTCTGAACTAATACATTTAAATCTTTTTCTTGGCAGGTAAACAAATTAATGGACATATACATGGACCAGGGAACACTGCCTTAGCAAACTTGCAACACTCAAACAAACTCAACTAACCAAACAGAATATTGTACTCTGTATAGAAATGTATCAAATGTTAGCTAGCACTTTATGCATAATGTAATTTTCCTTTTCAAGTGTATATATTTTTAAAGTCCTTGATGACTCAGCTAGCTCTCATATGTTCTCCATAGTTCTGTGGTAGAGATGATGTTATGTGTTCACTATATCATTTTCCTTTCTTATAGAGCACTGAAAGATTACTGTGGTTAGATTTGATACCATGATTGGGTTCTTATCAGTATAAAAGGTATGGAAGTTACCTATTACTTGGAGCCTGAAGCACTTAAGAAAAGGTGGGAACTCTTCATTTTCTTTCTTTCCTGACCATATAGCTGGTGGAAAGATCCTGACTTCCTGAGTTACCAGTAAGGCAAAGGTTCCAAATAGAGCTGAAAAACATAGCCAACAATGCTGGTAACTTGAATCTTGTGCAAAGCCACTAAAATTTCCAAGATTCTGTGACTACTACAAAGCTTAGTTTACTATGGCTATTACCAATACCTGAATGTCCACGTCTGTAACAGTAATTACATATCAGATAAAGAGCTCTCTATGACCCTAAAATGTCTTTAGCCAATTACTTCAGTATGAAATGAGACAAATCCTAAATATTTGTACCCACCAATGTAGTATTTTTTAACGTTCTTTAAAAATTCTTTTTTTTTTCTTTCTCTGCCCTCAATAATCTCTTGATTTTGAGGGTAGAAAATCTCTCACCCATCCTGTGGTCATTCTTTTTTCCTCAAATTTCCAGTTGTCTTTTTTTCCAGTTGTCTTTTTAAATCTGCCTTCCATGTTACCTTTTCGAAGAATACCTTGCCTTTTCGAATCTACCTTCTTAATATGAGTACATCAAAGGAAGCAGGACATAGGTACCCTTGCCGTGGCATTAGAAATTGTCCCTAGAGCAATCACAGAACTTGTTTAATAATGTACCCTTGAAAGTAAGATAAATTACTTTGCCTGGAGTATGGCTTTAATTTGTATGTGTCTATTCTCAAGATCTTATTACTTATTTCAAAGAGCAAGGTAAATTGCCTACATGTATGCTAATGAACTAGCTATTTGAAATCATAACTTCTTTACAATCAGTGTTGCTGGATCCCTCAGGATTTGAAGTACTCTTACTGGCTAAGTGTGACTGTGACTTTATCTTACTCTCTGTGTAGAAATTTGGGAATTATTGACTAAGTATTGCATGGATGAAGTAATCTTCCTTTTCAAGTGTATTTTATTTTTTTTGTGTGTGAAAATATATTGTCTGGCTTGTATAACCCTTCAATTTCTGTTCCTTTTTAACAGAAAGCAGTACAAATACATAAAAAATTAAAACATCAACCCAAATGCTAATGTGATTTCTTAAAGGTGCAAACAAGCAAATAAAAAATATATATATATATAATGCTCTGTTTGGTTATATGTGGCAACTACTTAAATCGTCTTTAATATGCTCTAAAGAGTTGCTTTCCTAAGCTAGAATTATGGATGCTTTGTAAATTGTGGTGTTTGTTGAGACACATACCTTTGGGTATTGCAAATGTGGAAGCAATTTTTAAAGATATGACTTTTCCTATACATTTTTAGATTGAATTGCAAATCCGTGACAGTCTTTCTGTAGATCAAGGTTATACCTTATTTAAATTGAGATTCTGAGTGCTCAAATAGATTTACATTGAATATTCTCTTTTCTTCCTCTAAACCCCTGCTATTTATTTGTATTGTTTATTTGGTACTTAATCAGATACCAGTTTATAGACCTCTTTTATTATTGTCTTAGACTTTTATTAATTCTATATTTTTATGCAGCATTATTTGTTACTCTTGATTCTCTACCTAAAGTTTAAACCCTTAGAGAACAGAATCTTAATACCATATAAAACCTGTCACATAGCAAAATGTCCCTAAAAACTGTTTCATGAAATATATAGCTAGTAACCAACCCCCCTTTTTATATAGTTCTATAAGACTATATTATAGATGCTTACAACCAGAATGTATGGAGAACCCAGAATGTACATACACACAGGCCCATGTACATAATGATCATGATTAGGTTGTGAAGTTAAGAATATTAGCTAAAATCTTATAATTTGGGGGGCCAAGGCAAGCAATGGTGGCAGCGTTTAAAGCTACCTCTTGTTTTAATGATGCAAAGAATATCTAAATATTTAAGTATCAAGTCACCGGATGGTTTATAAAAAGTTTTGTTACTGAAGAATCAGTACAAAATAGCTAAGAGATAGGAGTTGATCCAGGAGAACCTGGTCCAAGTGGGAAGCAGGCTATCTCATCTTACACTGTCCGCTTCCCAGAGTCTAGTGATTTGACTAAGGTATTCGAAGGGGGAATTCAGGAACCCACAATGGTCCATCAGCTGTCAGTTGGCTGGTGAAATGACAAATGTTTTAATGAGAGAAGGGTAATTTTCCATGGTAGCAGTGACCAAGTTGTGCTTTCTCTGCTACAAATATCATAGTAACTGCCTGGCTGATTAGCATTTAGAAAGGACAGCCTCGCAAATTTTTATATTTGAGATTGAAGTAAATTTTATTGATTGCCTTCTAAGTAACAGAGAAGACTCTGAAATCCTGTTTTTTGCTTACTAAGATCTTTCTTTTTCCTTTTCTAGAAATGACTAGAAATTTATTTTTCACCAAATACTTAGATTTTAACTGTGGCTGTGTATAGTAAAAATATGTAGAAATGGCTGAGTCCTACAGAGGGCCACAAATACCAGTTGAGCAACTGGAATTAAGTCCCCACTAATAATGACCTCTCACGAAGACTCCACCAAGACTTAAAACATAATGCCTTAAAAAATAACCATTTTGATCAGGATCTCTGCCACCACGGATGTGGGATTATTCAGTCACAGCGAGTACAAACAAGCAAGAAACAGACACCCAGGAAGTAGGTTGGTGACTACTAATATGGAGAGGACACCCTACTCCCTACTAAAATTTGGGATGAGAAAATAGTGTGTTTTGGGGGGAAGGAGGTTAAACTTTTAATTACATGTGCAACTAATTTTTTTTAATGGACTAGACTTTCTTTTGATAACCATAGATATAAATCATGCAGTTGGGTCAAAATATCACTAAAAGGGTCAATTGCTCAAGAGGAGAAGTGCTTTCAATTGTTAGAAGTTTGGGAAAATAAAATAATTTCAGATTTAAATTGCAAAGATAAAACATACACATATTGTATCTGGTCCTGGACCTTCTAGTGAATTTCACAATGAAGACATAATTGGTATCCAAAAAACAGCCTACTTGAATCATTGTAGCTTTATTGTATGATATATGCAGGCATTCTCATCATCACTTTTTTTTGAAATACATTTCAGGTGAGAGGTTCTCAAAGTGTGGTTCCCATATCAGCAGCATCAGCATCACCTGGAAGTATGTTGGAAATGCAAATTCTGAAGTGCCACCTACCAAACCTGCTGAAATAGAAATTCTGGGAATGAAGCCTAGCAACCTGTGTTTTGACAAGTCTTCCAGGTGACTCTGATGGTCTCTGAAGTATGAGAATCATTGTTCTTGTCTATTTTTCTGCTTGTTTTTGGCTATTTTCTACTTGTTTATTCATTCACCTTCATGTTAATGATATAGCCACTTTGTGTTATCTTAGGAAAGATGAGGTTATGTTGCATTAACAAAAAATCTTCAAATCTCAGTGGCTTAACAGAGCACAGGTTTCTTTCTTGTTCATGCTACATGGTCATTGAGAGCTGGCAGAAGGGTCTGCTGATCATTAGGTATGAAGAGATCCAGAATGATGAATCAGCCGCCATCTCCAGTTGTTTTGCAGAGCTAAAACCCAACAACTTCAGTAACTCCCTAGAAGGGAAGAGTCATAAATATGAAGCAGCAACTCTCCATGTTGGTAGAGCTCTGGGAGAAAATAATATGCCTGCCTTTCGACTTGGAGTATAGCTCAAAGCAGCCTTCTGTTCACCATGTATAAGTGTCTACAGAAACCCAATATAGTATTATGCTTCCAAGTCTTGTTTACCACAAATTCATCAGAGTAGCATCATGACTCTCAAAAAGAAGTGTTACGGCAGATTTGGTCCTGAAATTCACATATAACCATACGTTCACTTTTCCAGCATGTACATCTGAAGACTAGAAGAATTAGTTACTAATGGGCTTTAGATCATCCCTGTCAATACAGATAAAATGGTCAAGATCTGGCCATCCACTGAGACCTTAGCGGCCTCAGATCCATTCAGCATCAACTTCTAATATGACACAGAACTCACTGATCCAGAATAAAAGGATGTAGTATTATATATAACACTTTGAACATTATCTGATACTTTCTGTTAGTGACTAAGAAATCAAAATATACACATCTCACAAACACACACACACACTCACAAATATTTCAAATATTCTAGTGTCTCATTTGGTCCAAATTCACTAAATGTCATGTGCAATTATCTTTTGGGCCTCTTGTCTAGACAAAATATTAAGGGAAAATGGCATTTTAGAGACTGGGTTAAGATAGGAAGACTCATAAAACAGAAGACTCTAAAATACAGTTGTATACTCATCCCACTCAGGGTAAATACATATAATATATGTATATTTGATTTCCAGAGACAGTAGGTAAGACATACACCTATAAAGATGAACATGGCCTCGTGTAAGGAAATGGATTGCAGCATAGATGCTCAAACATGTTTCTTGCCTTCTAGACAAACTATGATTTTCTCCAAGGCTGTAAAATTTATGTTAGATCCAAGACATTGGATCTTAATGTAATTCAGAAGGAAACATAGAGGTGCAGACCCTGGAGCAAAGAAATGGGTGACTGAATTGCACATGAAAATCAATTTTCCGGGATGCCTGGGTGGCTCAGTTGGTTGGACGACTGCCTTCGGCTCAGGTCATGATCCCGAAATCGCAGGATCAAATCCCACATCAGGCTCCCAGCTCCATGGGGAGTCTGCTTCTCCCTCTGACCTCTCCTCGCTCATGCTCTCTCTCACTGTCTCTCTCTCTCAAATAAATAAATAAAATCTTTAAAAAAAAAAAAAAAAAAAAAAAAAAAGAAAATCAATTTTCCTTTTTCTTTTCTTTTTTCTTTTTTTTTTTTTTTAAGATTTTATTTATTTATTTGAGAGAGAGAGCAGGAGAGAGAGAGGAGAGAGAGCACTAGCAGGATGAAGGGCAGAGGGAGAAGCAGACTCCTCACTGAGCAGGGAGCCCAAGGCAGGGCTTGATCCCAGGACCTCAGGATCATGACCTGAGCAGAAGGCAGACACTTAATGATTGAGCCACACGGGCGCCCCTGTCAATCAGTTTTCTGATCAACTCCAGTTCTTTCAACGTAATTGCCTTGCTTAGAGACAATGGAGACGATGCCTGACAGTTTGTTTGAACCCTTTTACACCATTCCATCCTCCACCCCCAAGTTCAGCAAGTCCACTTATTAGTGAAGAATCCATCTGACATTTCTTTTAAGATGACAGTCAATGCTTTGTGTGTGAACTATGAGGTTATACATGCTGGGGTGAAAGACTGGCTGAATGAGGCTGACAAACACAATGGATTCCACCACCCCTGGAGCTCATTTAATATGGTATATATTCTTTAGAGACCAGACCAGACCCACTGAAGGCAAAGCCTTAGTAACATATAAGTAGAGTGCATTGAATTAATGACTCCCTAGGGTCTTAATTAAGAATTGTACTAACGGGACAATCTGATGTTTAACTAGATGATAGTGGAAGAATGCTATCTCCCTTTTGCAGGAATTCTATTCTGCAGATAGCATGTTTTGAGAGCACAGTTGTCTGGAAATCAATGTGTTATAAACCAATTTATAGATACTGAGTTATTAAGACCAGTTGTGGTAGAGTGGATAAATATGTGAATGCCGCAGCCACACTGGGTTCAGAGCTTGAGTCCATCCCTTAATAGGCCTTTATGGCTTTACCAAGCAGGACATTTAATTGCCTTCAGCCTTTCAAAGCCTTTGGTGGGGTTGTTATCCAAAGCACTTAGAGCAGAGCCTATTACATGATAACTGCTTATTATTAATATTATTGTCTTTCACAGCAGAATTACATGGTATAGATCCATGGGAAACACATTGTTTCCTGGCATTGGTGAACTGAGCAAAAGTTGGTAGGGGAATGAAGTTATAGTGGTTTGAATGACAGAATGAATTACTAAGGGACTCATTTGGAATTTCATTTTTTGTCTCCCTGTAAGTTCTCACTGATTAAATAACTGATCATATAGAGTCATGGTTGTTGACTTGAAAGGATTTTTCCCCCCACCTAACCAGGGGACATTTAATAATGTCTGTGAACATCTTTTATTGTCATAAATGATGTATGTGGAAGGTTATTGCTGGCATCTGGTGGGTAGAGGTCAATGATGCTGCTAAACATTTTATAAACAAGACAGCCCTTCATAACAAAGAATTGTTCAGCCCAAAATGTCGGTAGTACCGCTATTGAGAAACTTTGATAGATGGTGCTTTGATTTGATCAAACACCTATAGATTAGTGAGGTCAGTATATAAACGAATTAAAACTGAAACCAATACTGGGAAGCTCTACTCTGGGACAGAGATTGAATCAGTGGTAATTCACTCCAGGTGGCCACAGAGGTCTGGCGACTCCTATAGCAAATAAGCTGAAGGAAGCCATGAGTTCCCAGAGATAAGTGAATTAGTGCTTAGGGGTCTGTTATCAGATCTGGCAATAAAGGCACTCATAGATCACTGTTTTCCAAACTTGAGCTTTTGACTCACTGTCTATGACCCACTAATGAAACCACTTGTCACATTTTTAAAAAATAAAATGGAAGAGAAAAAAGAGTAGAAGATATTAAAAGTGATATCAGAACTATGGGAATTGTTTTATGAGGCTTTTAAAAAATACATGTATAAAATTGATCACAATGATAAACATATTTCTTAACATGGGTCACAGCTAAAACTGTTCAAAAAACACTATTTGGGTTTCTCCAGTTTCTTCAGCATTCCCAGTTTATGATTTAATATTTGTCCTCAAAGACCTAGTCTTCATAGCCTACAAGTAAAATTAAATTTGGTGCCATCTGCAAATTTGTGTAAGAATATATATTTACACTTAGAAAGAACAGAAAGACAAGAATGTGGGATAACTACCCAAATAAACAAAAGTACATATTTCTGATGGCAACATCTATTTTTCTGTACTGCTCAAAGTTCTATAATGAATTTGTGTTATTCTTCCAATCATAAAACACACACACTTACAGACACATGAGAAATCTATCGTTTAAGAAAGCTGTTTCTTATGAAAGACTGATGAGGAACCCAGGTCTTAGTGTGTTCAAGAGTGAATGTCGTGGAAGGAAAGAAAGTTGTTTGAAAGTGAAGGAGATAGCACATGGAGGGAAAAACTAGAGAAATTTGGGAGTTTTAGTTTTAAAAGAACTCTGTAGGTTTATAGACTAAATCCAGACTAAGTTCAAATTTATGAAGAAGATAACTCCAGAAGAAGTTTCCAGAGGTGAATTTTGAAACCAGGACTTTTCTTGGTAATGTACTTATTTTGAAAATTCATGTTCACTTAATTTTAAAAAATATTCATTATTGTTAAAACATACCAATCTCATCACTAATAATCACATCATCTAAATCCTTATAGGAATAAATATATGTGGGATTACTAAAATGAAAACAAAGAAAATTCCACAAAGCCTTATTGCTGTTCTTCATTGAAAACTACAGTAGATCACTTTGGAACTCAGTAGCTTTAAATGAATTTCCAGGAATTCAAATATTTATGGTAAACAAAAGTATGTGGTAATGTATAAATCACAAATTATTTATGGGCCATTATATGAGATAAATTGTTTGCGAATATTTATAAACCATTCACGAGGCATACTAACCTTTTGAAATGATTTATCATGTTAACAGAATACATAAAATTATGATGGGTAACAAATAAATCCCTTGTAAAATATTTACAGTGTATCAGTTGCACTAATATTAATTAGTCTATTCATTACTTCAAGTAATTGGTAAGTGATTTATAAATTAGTTGTTAGCCAGGCAGATGAGACTTTATGGCTTCATACAAATACATCTGAAGAGAGTATTAGGGGAAAACTTGTGTATCTTCTTCCTTCATTTTCATATTGCAGGCTGAGCACAATTATTATAAATTTGGGATGTAAAAGGATCTTATTTGTGGGAATTAGTTAGCTGGTCACCATTTGCTAATTGATTCAAGAGTAAGAAATCATATGATTTCCAGTAAAGAGAGTGAGTGGCTCAAATAACAGTGGCTTATATCACAAATTTATTTATTTTAACATTTATTTATTTATTCTATAAATGGGAGATCATGGGTGGGGAGAGGGGCAAAGGGAGAGGGAGAGAATCTTAAGCTGACTCCCCACTGAGTGTGGAGCCTGATATGGGGCTTGATTTCACAATCCTGAGATCATGACCTGAACCAAAATCAAGAATCCAAGGCTTAACCAATTGAGCCAGTTAGGTACCTCCACAAACATATTTTTAACTCATTCTGTAAGTTCACTGTAGCTTTGCTGGTGTTTTTCTCCTTTGGGGAGATAATCCCATGGTTCTCTCACATTTGTGCATGTCTTATGAGCAGAGGCACTGCTGACTTGGCTCTGGACTATCTTTTCTGAGTAGTTTGTATAGTGAAATGACCAGCCTTGAGAGATAGAGATAGTGTCTCCCTCCGAAGGAAAGGGAGCACTTGTCTACTGCCCAGTTTAATAAAGTTAACTTTTTCTTGCCGGCAAAGGTCATGCAGGTTTGTTTCAATCCATTATAAAAACTTTGAGCTCCCTAACTCCGTGTTTCCATCCATGTACTCTTGGACCTGACCACCCCCATGTCACTCTCATAGGAATTGGGAGACAAGATAAACTGACCTGAAACATGATGTTCATGCTGCTTGCCTGTGGTGTGAGGAATGATTTTTTTTTTTTTTTTTTTTTTTTTTTTTACTCTGACTCAAGAGTTTCATGCCTTCCATTCTAAAACAATGGGAGGCCAAGATTGTTTGTTGGCAAGTAGGGTAAGACCTCAAATGCTTCACAAATGTTGGTTGTTTCATGTTATTTTTACTCTGGAAACCAGGTTGATGGGGCAATCTCCCTCTGGAATATTGTCAGAGAACATAACTAATGAAATTACTCTCAACTCTTCTGCCTAAAAGGAGAAACATCATCTATTTTTACATTTTATTGCCTAAAGCAGGGTTTCTTGACTTTGACATTTTTGACATCTTGAGCTCGGTAAGTCTCTGTTGTGGAAAGCAGTGCTGTGCATTGTAGAATGTAATAGTATTCCTGACCTCTGTCCACTCAATACCAATAGCAATCCCTCCCCTAGCTGTGGCAACCAAAAGTGTCTCTGGGTACCGATAAATGTCCATTGGTGGCAAAATTGCTCCTATTTGAGAGCCACTGGCCTAAGGCAAGTCACATGGTAAGACCTGATTTCAACAGTATGAGAATGTATAATCTTCCCCTTAGAAAAGGCACTGCATTGAGAAGCACCCATTATGGATGAGCAGTAATTCAGGATATCACAAGGGGCCATTTATGTTGTCAATTGTATGAGTTAGTAAAGGATGCTTAGCCCTAAGCATCCCTCTCATGGTAGCTAACCCAACAAATATGGGAAAGCTTTTAGTTAATGGAAAAAGTATACTCCTACCCTTGACAATTTTTACCTGGAGTTCCCATCAAGACTGCACACATTGCTAACTTTTTCATTGGTGAAATAAAATTGCAAAGATTCTGTACCATTCCCATGTTTCTTATTCAGTACTAAAGGGCACAGAATTTAATTAACACATCTTTTAGTTTACTTCAGCTTCCTATAGGGTAGGTATATACACACCTCAGTGAAAATGAACAAACATACAATGCCATTAAGTTCAAATAAATGGAAGAATTCAAAGAATTAAAGCCATTTCCCCACTATAAAATGTAAAGGTACAAAGTTGAAAGGTAAGACTTCGGGAGAAAAGTCTCTGGAAATCAAATATACATATAATGGACAGGTGTATCTATCCTGAAGCTAAATGGAGATACAGTTACCAAGAAGTGAACTGGATGTTAAGCTTCAAGTTTCTACACTTTCATAGATCTTTTCTAGAGAGGACTTCTAACAATGTACCCACATGGCTACTGCATTCTGTAACATTTACAAAAGAAAGATATTTTAACTGTAATTGATTAAATCATTATATTGTTCCCTGTCAACTTCCTATCCCTTATCCTCCTCTCCTTATAGTGTGTCTGGAGGGGCCATGGGTGATCCGGGTCCGCCATGAGGTCTTAACATACAGATAATTAAACTGAACTCAGATGCACAAATGAATTGGGGTAGAAAAGTACATTCTTATGTTCACAGACTTAGCATTTCCCTTACCTATGAATTGAAGCATTAAATCACAGTAAATTGACAATATCTGTGATTATTTTTCCCTACATTACATATATTTTATATCACTATAGCATTATAATAGCTAACTCAGCATATCAATTGTTTATCACTATTTGAAATCACAGGAGTAGGTCTTTTTAATGTAATAATAAAGACACAATATGCCAATATATTTCCACTTTATTATTTTATATATGCATTTCAGTATACCGACTTATTTTATCATATTATTATATTATTTTATGCACTTATTCTGAAAAGCCCATAGGGTTCGGATGGCCAAAGAGGTCTATGGAACCAAAAAGATTAAGAGTACTTAGGCAAAGAAGAAATTTTGTAGTGAATACACAAAATTTGGGTTGTGGTGGATATATCTGTGTGTTTCACGGTCCCGTAAGTTATAGCTCTCTGCCCAAGAGTAGGAATGGCTTCCAGGAATACTCCTGCTACCCATTCTGCTGACTCACAGATGAAGGCATAGGGCCAGCAGCCAAATCACAGAGTGAACACGTCTTCTAGCACTTGGCCTTAGAAATGTGTAGATAGTGGATATGAAGGCAGATGCCAGTCTGTGCAAATTCTTCTAATCATCAGATTTGTAAAACTGTGTTGCTCAGAATTGAGGTCTCATGAAGCCTAATTTAGAAAGAAGTTTGATTCTGTCTGAAAATACATTATCTGTAATTATAGATATAGTTTTATTTCTTTTGTATAGGAATTAACCAACTAAAGTTAATTGGAATTATTTTATTTATAGAGCACAATTCTGTAGCAATAACACAAATAGTGAATGTGGAGATGCATGTGTTTATATACAAATGGTGTTAGATTCTATCTCTCATGCATCTTGACCTGGCAAAGGCTAGGGTTCCACCCACGTAGCAAAAGAGCCTGAAGAAATAAGTTTGCTGTGAGAAATCCCTGTGCCCATTCATCAGTAAGTCAATACGGTCAATGGACATAATTTAAGAATAATTTGATTATGCAATTATGTAGCTCAGTACAACAGAGTGCCAATTTTAGAATGCATTTGGACTATTCCCGTGCATGTGTTAGTTTTAACTAATGTTAATTATTATATCCAGACTTATTAATCATACCAGAATTCATATACAGTAAAAAAAGAGAATCTTGGTGAAAGCTAGACGTGTGAATTGAAAGAAAGAAAGAAGGTTGGCAGAAATTATGATGCAGGAAAACAAGGACATACTCTGTAGTCACTGAAAAGAATAACACAGTTGTATATGCATAGAGAGAGATTCTGTATAGAAATTAGACTAAGTAAAATACATCAGGGGCAAAAAAAAAAAAGAGAAAAATATGCTATAATTTGTTTGGAAAAAAACACCATGTACAAATGTATGTAAGTTGGTTATTTTGAAGTAATAATGTTACCTCTGGGAACATTTAGTGGGTACCTGGGAGACAAGGGAGAGACAGAGATTTATTTCGTTTTTCACCAGTGTGTTCCTTTTGAATTTTACTATATTCCAGAAGAGTTAGCTATTTAATAAATATATATGTAAGTAAATTTTTATTAAAATACAATTCTGAAAAAAGGGGTCAAAAGACAAAATGAATCTATATGGTAATTATGAGACAATCCATCCAAAAATAACAGTGAACGGATTAGTAAAACCATATCAGGCAAGCCATATTACCAAATCTATATTAACAGATGAGTTAGTAATCCAGGTGAAGAAATTAGATAAAGAGGATTATATTATTTTGATTAAAATTTCACTCCAGAGTGAAGCTGTTTTGTCATAAGCATTTATACAATTAGATATTTAGCATTCAAAAGCAAGAAGTTATGGCCCAAACACCAATTTTAGTGGAAAACTTTGACTTAGCTCTCTTAGACTTGACATATTCAAAATAGAAAAAATAGTTTTGAAAAGCCAAGGATGGAGTATTGTCTTTAATAATAATGTTGTTTTAATAGTTTCATATTAAATGCTATATCCTACAGAGAATACACACTGTTTTTAAATGTATGTGAATGTTCTTAAATAGCGAGGAAACAAGGGATATCTTATGGCGATCCCATTATCTGACTTTCACTAGATGATTCCAGAAAGTAATAATGAAATGAACTGAAATAATCAAACTACTTGGAAACCAAAAGCACTATTCTTAATAACTTTGGATACAAAGAGAAAACAAAACTGCAATTATAGGCTTTAAAGAAAAAAGGAAGATGACAAGACCATATATCAAACCATATGAGATGCATCTCAGGGTAAAATCAGATGAAAAATACTAACAGCAAATACTTTCATTATGAAACAAGAAGCACTAACTAATAAATTCTACATTTAATTAAATAAGTAATAAGAAAAGATCTAGATACCGAAAGACTATAACTAAAAATAGGATAAAAGCTTTCAAAATAGAAAGAGTAGTAATAACACAATGAATACATTGGAAAACAGAAAAATTTAAAAGTCGATGAAGAAATTCTGGCATTGGGTATTTGAAAAGATCAATATAATGGACAGTATTCTGACAGGGCTAGTCAGAAAACACCAATAAACAGGATGAATAATTAGAAATGTCATGTAACCGCAGAGAGCTGCAACCTGACATGACATGTGAGAATTGGATTTTTTTTTTCTTAAGATTGGAGAAGCTAGAAAAATTTTGAGGGAAAGAAGCAAAGGATAGAAATTTATTAAAGAAATACAAGAGGGGTAATCAATAGGGCAAGGTCTCCAAGAAAACAAGACTGTAGGTGGAGAAATAAGCTATAAAAAGGAGGGACAACTCTTTTATTATAAATGAAGGGAAAAGTAGGTGGTTGCAGGTAATGCGATAGGTGACATGGTAAAAAGTTGAGGGAATTAAAAGAGAGCTTCTCTTTTCTTTGTGAAGAAGATAACATGTCATCTGCTGAGAGTGACAGAAATCCAGAGTGGAGGTTTGAGAATAGAGGTGGAGGTTTTAAGTAGCTACTGTGAAGAGATTAGTTTGGTAGAAGGCTCTCTAGAGAAACACCACCTAATTGACAAGAGAAGCAAGAGATAGCAAGCCCGTGCTGTGTGCTAGCCAGACTCCCCACTGGGCCATTGTCTTTGCCAGCTGTAGCTGGTAGGCGCCCCAGAGAGGCAGGAACTCTGGGGAGGCAGAGGACAAGTCTGCTGAATTCCTCTAAGCCTACTGCCTAGGGAAGACTGGTTCCCACCAGGATAAGTAGGAAAGACTGTTTCACCTCAGACTTGATTGGGTGCAAGTGATTAGGGGTTTTTCCAATGGTACTAACTGACAAGAGACTATCCGGGCCAGATGAGAGAATGAAACTAGAAGCATACCTCTCGATAAATGTGTGAGCCTTGCATAAATGCTGGCTACGCATACCTCACAGTACAAGAGACCTCAATAAAAGAAACGTTGGAGGTTACTGAAATTTGAAAATCCCAGAAACAGACCTGATAGACTACGGTAAGTGAAAGTCATTATGCAAATGTGTGTATGCATATGCATGTATATATTATTCAGTATTCTGTAAAGTTGTCTATTTCAAATTGGAGAAGTATATGGGTCATTCAACTACTTATATTGGGAAAATTATGTTAACAACAACAAAATTAAGTTGGAGTTTCTCTTTTGCAATGCGTCAAAATAAAACCAAAGTGAAGACATTTACATGTGAAATTTTACATGTGAAATTTTAAACGATTTAACAAATGTAAAAATATACACATTAAGTGCACTGATATTAGGAAAACTCTAAAGTTAGACACCATAAAATGACCTGTTTAATAAATAAAATACAGCACTCGGTAAAAGGAATATCTCAAAATTTAAAACGGTCCTTTAAAAGAAGGGGCAACATAAAGAAATAATCACAAGTGTGTAAAGACTGTAATATGCAGAGAGTCCTAAAAGGATGTTAGTGATTTTATTTATGTAATATTATTAAGGTGGCAAAATTATAGGGATGGAAAGCAAATTAGTGGTGTCTAGGGGAAAGGGATGTTCAGGAGAAAGGGGTGGGTGTGGTGTGATAATAAAGGTATAGCATAAGAGAAATCTTTGTATACAAAACCATAAATGGTTCTGTATCCTGATTGTAACGGTAGGTACACGGAATGATGAAAGTGCCCCATAACTATAAATACCAACGTCAATTTCCTTGTTTTGATGGTTATCGTTATGTACAAAATAAATATTTGGAAAACAAAGTGAAGTTTACACAAGCACTCTGTGCTATTTTTGCAACATGAATCTATAATTATCTCAAAATAAAAACTTTAAAATGTAAATTACATAGAAAAATATGAGAATGATGATCATGATTTTTTAAACAACCATTTCTCATGCACATTCACATATAAATACACACACAAGAAGTAAAAATAAAACACATGTTTTATCCATCTGTAATCAAATCAAGTCCAAGGCAAACAGCAAAGGTAATCTTGTTTTCTCTTAATTTATTATGTTGTCAAAAAAAAAAAAAAAATCCTTTAGGTTGAGAGACTGAAAATTCTTATCCTATTCTTAGCAGTCTAAATTCTGAGAAGTTAAACCTTAGATATAAAAAACGTCTAAAATTGTATATGCTTCATTCCAGTGATTCATTTTTGTCATTTTTCATAAAAAAATAATAAAGGTATCTTCATACATGTAACCTCAAGGTTATAATTTAAAGTGTAATTTGTAAGTTTAAAACTACAAAAAACTCAAAAGTACATTAATACAGAGTTGGTAAAATGAATACTAAATACCCATTAGAGTGATAATGTATAAATAATATGTATATGTGTGTGTTTTTATATATCTGAAAATATATATATCAAAACTTATGATAGAATTATTAGTAATTTATATTTCTTCATTTTATCAATCATCATCTTGTTTCCAGACATAAATAACATATATATTATTTTTATAATTAGAAAAATAAATAATTTATTTTAGCTTAAAACATATAAAACAAAAATCTAGAAAGACAAAGAGCCACATCAAGTGGTTAATGAAAGCTCCTACTTTTAAAATGTATTCATTCATGTATTCCCTCCTTCAAGGAGTTAAAATAACTTGAGTTCATGTGCATCAACATAATATATTATTAGTAATTTCATACTGATTAATGCATGAATGTGACATTGGACATTGTCATCTATTTTCATCTTAAGTATCTTTTCCAAAGATTTGTTAGCTTTTTACTTATATAATCTAGCCGAAATGTTGTGTCTTTCGAGGAAGAAAGAGAAACCTTTCCTTCCTTTTCCTATTCTTGTCTGAAACAACATCGTCAATCTAGTTAATGGTGAATAAGAATATTAGAGACATGTGTGACAATTGATGTGGAAAAATTAGGTTCCCGCGGGCAATTACCTATCAAGAGCAGGTTGACTGATTGCCAGAGTTAAGACACATGCAAACTGTCAGCCATCATACAGGGCAAATCTCCCAGAATCCTGGTGCAGCATCAGGTAGAAATTCCATTTTCTCTGCTGGGAACCTGCCCTCGATGCCACACATTCATAATCTTCTCCCATCAAGCCAGGTCTACACTTCAGAGACGTCCATCATTCCAGCAGTCAAATATATGTCCTGTCAGATACATTCAATGGCTTTCATGATAAGTTGGACGAGAAGTGACATGCTACACATGATTGAGTAGGAGGGCATATCATATACAATTCCTGCTGTCACACTTTGTCATTCTGTTTCTATATCTAGGTAAGATACTTAACCTTGACACTTCCTAAGTTCAAATATTATGCCAATTAATAGACAAGACAAATCTGGGAAGTATTTTAATAAGTTCCATATAAATATGGCTATGATGATAAAGTGAAAGTCAAATATTAATAAAAATAAATGTGATTTTCAATTTGGAAAACAAAGTGTATTGAGATTCAGTAACAACATGTTGAAAATGGGAAGCACAGTGGCATTCACCTCCAAATTCTGCCTGAACTACCACAGGCAGCTTAAGGATTGACCACTGTGCTGATGTGCTTATAGATATTTCCCCCTTTACTGTGTGAATAGGTTTCTCATTCCACAAATGACATATCTACAAATCAGCATTATATTCAAAAAGCATTTGCTGAAACGTGACTGTGAGCCAAAACCTATTCATCTGAGGCAGATAATACATTCTAAAATTAACCAAGTACTGGCCATGAAAAGCAGGTGGGCAGACATTTCCTTCACCTGAGATTTTTCCTGAACTTTCTATCAATGGAATTTGGTTGGGATGGTCTCACTAACTTCTCTAGCTAAACCATCTTTTTCCCTCTAGTTCAGGGGCATAGGAAAGGAGAAAGCACATGCTTGCCCTCTCTCTGCAGCTTCTTTACAATTGTTTTATAATCTTCCATTTAAAAAAGAAAAAAAAAAAAGGAAAAGAAGAAAAGAGGGAAAGTAATTTAATCTTCTTCTGAGAAAGTTTAGTTATTATGCTGACAGTTATTACCTGTAAAATCTCATATTTGAGATCTTCTTTGAGATCATGACTCTGATGTAAACCTACACATTCATCTACATTTTTCTTAATATGACCATCTTCTGCCAAACTCCTGGGGGCATTATCACTATGTGATAACCTTAATCCAATTTCATGTATTGAGACAGACAATTTTGAACTGGAGTCCCCTGAATGGAATATTAGTTTCTGGTTCACTTTTACACCTGGTGTGAGCCCCTGCAGATCCTCTATCTAAACGGAGGGGCATTCTTCAGGACCACATTCCTGTGTATGGGAACTCAAAATCCCAATTCCTGTCTCCCTTGGCACAGGAGATTCTCAAAAGTGTTTATAAGCCACTGACTCTCAACCATTTCCCCTGACATTAGCAAATGTCCCCAAAGTGAAGAGCTGCCCTAATGGGATCAATTCCCTAAGCCTCTGTCTACCACCACTAGATCGTGGCTCAACAGTTCCCCACCTTGTGAGTTTCTTGATGCGCTCATGTACTTTCAAAAAAATTTTTTTTGTATAGCCTTTATAGTTGTCCTCATCAGAAATTTTGGTCCATATTACCTATTCTGTCATTGTCTTATTCAATAATCTTCTGGAGTGAGTATTCTTTTTTTCTCCATTTTCCCATGAACAGACTGAGTCATAGGGAGGATTAGCATCTTCTCCTATGTCAGGGTTAACAAATGGCCAGTGGAACTAAGCATGGAAATGAAGACTTCATGTCAGGCTTAAAAATCTTAAGTGGGTACAAAGCAACTTGGAGGTTGGTAAATTACAGTTTCTTTAAGGAGCGTTAATGTTTCATGGTCCAGAACCTTTGGAAGAACTTATTTAGCGATTCCCTAGAGAGACTTTGTGGAGGGCAAATCTGTACAGTAGTGGGAGCCTAGACCACACCCAAGAGGTAATATAATTTTGTTATTTAAAGTACCTGTAGGGGGGCCTGGGTGGCTCAGTGGGTTAAAGTCTCTGCCTTCGGCAGGGGTCATGATCTCAGGGTTCTGGGATTGAGCCCCGCATCGGGCTCTCTGCTCAGCAGTGAGCCTGCTTCCTCCTCTCTCTCTGCCTGCCTCTCTGCCTATTTGTGATCTCTGTCTGTCAAATAAATAAATAAAATCTTTAAAATAAAAAAAAAATAAATAAAGCACCTGTAGCAGAATATTATCTCCTATACTGAAGGAGTAAACAAACAAACAAAAGTAGTCCATTTAAAGGAAGTCTCTAAAAGTACCTTTCTTCAAGTATAATTTTATTTTTACAAATAATATTTAGTGGACCAAACTTTTTATGTGTGTGTATGTGTGTGTGTGTGTGTACAAAAGAAAAATAATGGACTTATTTTACAATAAATTTTATAATTTTTTCCCTAAAGTATTATACATGAAAAGTTGAGCTGCCTGTAGGAAAATAATATGATTTTAGGAAATTACAGAGGGATCAATATTGTGCTTAAAACTTTAAAGTAGACAGGTACAAAAACTAGCACAGTAAGTGAATATTGCAAGGTATGAACAAACTTAAAAAGGGTATAATGGACACAACGATACAAAAGGTCATTATTAAAGCCTCCGGTGATGATATGTTTTCAGACTTGTTCACACTTGTAAGAGATTTTACTCTTACTCTTCTGTTGGGCTGCTTCAGTCCCAGTAGAAGAACTCAAAGCTCTAATAGAAACACAACCCTTTCACACGCAGTATAGTCAAATTTCCATTCCCCAGAGTAATGAAAGGGAGCAGAGACTTAACTTTTTTTCAAGGATTTTATTTATTTATTTGACAGACAGAGATCACAAGTAGGCAGAGAGAGAGAGAGAAAGGGAAGCAGGTTCTGTGCTGAGCAGAGAGCCCAATGTGGGGCTCAATTCAAGGACCCTGAGATCATGACCTGAGCCAGAGGCAGAAACTTAACCGACTGAGCCACCCAGGCAGCCCTGAGACATACCATTTTTAAAAAGTAAAGAATTCCGAAATTAATTTTGAGAAGTGCCCTTATACTTCTGTTTGGAGATGAGAAACATGGATATCCCTGGAATTCCCATCACGGACACAGTGAGTACAAGAGGCGGGCTATTACTACTTTCAATTTCTGTGAGGAAGGAGGGAAAGATGAAGGAATAAAGGTTTTTTATTTGTGTGCGTATGTGTGTTTGTTGCTGCTGATTTTACTAGTGTGCGTATGTCTTCCAAAATTTAAAGCCAGAAAAATAAAACGGAAATCAACACTATGACTCAAAACACGCAGATGTATTGAAATCAGAGGGGCCAAACAGTACATTCAAAAGACTGAAAGAAAAAAATAAAGAAGAGAGTCAGATGGGACCAGAGAGACATGAAGGGGTAACTGGGGAGCAGGGAAGGGAGAGCAGTAAATTAGGGGCAGAGAGACAGAATAAGTTAAAAATAGGTGTGACTGGAGCCACAGAGGAGCAATAATGGTGGACGGAATAAGTTGACAAAGGGGAAATTGCGCTGACATGTGTTTCATTTGTCCATATTAAAAGTTTGAAACAACATCAAAGATAAAGATGAGAGAAGAACTCTACGGGTGGGGAGGGAGATACAAGGATACCTTCAAGGCTTTGAGGTACAAGAGAATCCCAAAGACACATGGGGTCAGGGATCAGACTCTGGGTGTAAGATGATAAGACCTTTTTTTTTTAAGATTATAATGTTCGTCGGTGTAGAAGGGTATTGGGCAGCTGAAATGGATGCGCTTAAGGCCAGATCGTCATGTCTTGTTGTAGAAACAACCGAGGAGTACTTGTAAGCAGAAATCTGAAGGGGATATTTTAAATTTCTGTGATTGACAGAATAACTGTTAGAAGGTATTAGAGATGGGATGTCGAGGTCTGAAAAAACCTGAAAGATTTTATTTTCAGTTCTAAGTTTTCCTGTCTTTGTCACTGCTGCCATACTGCTTCTTTATCTTTTAAATATTAACTTGGTAGGGTCAAACAAGCAATTATACAGCAAGCAATTAAATACGCTTTAAACAGCTGGATCAAAATACTATACTATTCTGGTTGTCGGACTTTGCTCAAGCAGTCATCCCCAAAGAAGCTAAAAGGAAAAGAAAATTTTAAAAAATAAGAAGGCTAGTAGTTTGAATCCATGCTGCCTAACTGCTATGCTAAAATAATGCTGAAAACAGTATTATTTTAATTAAAAGGTAAGTACTGGCCTATAATATACTCTACTCTCCACTCTACCAGTGATAGCAAATAATGCTTAACTGTCGGTGTCTCAGCCCATTAGCTTCTCCATCTGGTTATCTTATTATATTGGCTCAATAAATTAGTCAGTGTTCTTATAACCTCCAGGAAACCCAGAACAGGTCATGTCTTTTGCTAGATTGACTGGAAATTGCTGTCATTAGGTGGTATGTCTGCATTTTCTCTAAGAGTTAATGGGAACGACTGTAAAATGCGTCTGGGCCTGCGGCCTGGTTGTTTTTCTCTCTCTCTCTGTGCGGACCCTGGAGCAATGCAAAGATATATGACCCAGGTTTTTGCAGGTTTATTCCTGAAAATACTCCATTAGCCTCAACAGTTCGAACTTTATCTTAACGCCGAATTGCACTTGTCCCTTAATATAAAACCTTGACTGTCTTGGTTCTGGGTTGTTGTGCTACATGTAAATGCCTACCAGAGTGCTTTTAAAAGTTTTTATCATTAGGTCCTGCCATGTGGCTGCAGGTGATGTCATTTGGGGGGCCAGATTACTAACAGCACTTAAAATGTCCTGTGGCTTCTCCATTTCTGAACAATGATTATATTAAATGTTTGCCAATAACTACAATAATTGTGATTTTCCACAATAATGCTTTCTTTACTTTCAATATGTCCACCTTATGTGTTAACAACATAAAAGTGAAAAAATCTAAAATTCCCAGGACAGCTTATAAATTGTGAAGTAAGAGAGAGACATGCTATTGTATAGGCAAAAATTGGGAGAAATTGGACTTGAAACTTAAGATTCAAATGTGTACTTGGAAGACTTTGTATTGTGATGATCTCTATAAAATACCTAGCTCAGTGGTTGAAACCCACAGAGGCAAAACAAGGTAAAGGACCTCAGAGGGGGAAGTGGGAGGGATGGTCCTGTGTGGTTGGATAAGAAGATACAATTAGGTGGTGAGAAGTCCCTGTGGCTAAAGGGTTTCGGACTATTGCTTTAATTTAGGGAAGTGAAAGGATAAAATCAGTGCCTTGGGAAGAATGAGCTGGCAATCTAGGGGGAATAAAGGGTTTATTTTTTCTTTTTTGGAATTCAGGAAATGTAACTTGCATTTGTTATACAAAACAGTGGGAAATGGAACTGTATAAGCTTAGAATATAATTCACCTTGAAAACAAATAATAAAGTACTGAGGATGGTTTCCTCACTTGAGTATCAATCATTTTGAAATTACAATGTAACTTTTATTTCTCCAATTGGTGTCTGACACAACAGGGAACTCTTAGAATGGAAAAATATATATAAGGTCTAAACTCTCTTCTAATGCACCATTTCCCCCCATAATATCACTGTCTTTACCTGGAGTGGTGCAAAGGTTATTATTTAACAAAATAGCAAGTCTTAGTGTGGATACATCTGTTGGGGTTGGAGGGAACTTCTTTGAAACGTTAAACACCGGCCCACCCACTAATTCTGTTTCTTTGCCACAGAATTTGCATCCATTTCAACTATTCTGTAACAGAGAAGCTTTTCTGTGTGTGAATGGATATGACTATATAGATTTCATTGATAGGCATAGACTTTTGGATATGTTTATGAGTAATATATACATCACTTTTTTTACAATATGAACAGAAAGAGTAGGAAAAAGAACACATAGTAGAAAGGGTCAACCTGTTTAAAACCTGCCTGGTCTCACATCCTGGAACAGTGTGCTTTGTTTTATCAAATTGTGTTAAGTAGTTTTACTTCCCCAAGGCTGCCTCCTCTGGTGTGTAGGAGACAGTAGCAGCAGGCTAATGCACCAAAACAGCGTGGAATAAGCCCAGGGTCAGCCAAACCCACTAACAGTGCCGCAGGGAAAGAAAAAAAATCAACTCAACTCAAGGAGAATTCTTTTGGCTGTAGCTAGGACTGCGCTTTAGGTAGGGCTTTCTGATTTTGCTGCATTGGGACATTTCCTTTGAGTTTTGTTTTGTTTTGGTGTGCTTTGTTTTGATCCTTAGCACTAATCAGCTCTGTTGTGCTTCCTCGCATCATCTCATTCCATTTACCTAGGACTGTGCTGCTGAGCCCCTGAGGAGGGACTGGCGGAACAGAAGACTCCAAGGAGAAGTTGAATGTCCCGCCAACACACATTGCCATGATGCTCTGAAGATGAGTGTAGAGCCAAAGCAGGGTCCATGAGGACAAACCGAAGCTCTCTGATGTGAATGGGGTTGTCCTACAGTCTCTGTCTGTTCTTTAGAACTAGTCCATGTAGGCTCTCTGTTCTCCAGTCTTGCCTGCTCTGGGATTCCTGAACTCGGTGCAACACCACTCAACTGAAGGTGGGCATGGCAGTGAGCAGGACCTCTCCTGGTCTCAGAATGCACACACTTCCATTCTTCTAGAGGAGTCTACCATTTCTCATTTGTGGTCAGAAATGTACACAAATGTGGGGACAGCAGAGATTTTTACGCTGGTAATGAGAGGTTGGTAAGTTTTGCTTCTGTTGTGCATAACAAACTAGTAGTAATGGTGATTAGAATAGCTACAAAACTTGAGTCTCTCATATGTGACCCTATCTGCTAGCACTTTCCTCAGACTTTGATATTCATTTCTGGTTTAATCCCCAGAACAATGATAAGAGGTGAAGTCCATTACCCCTTATGTTACAAAGGAGGGACTCCAAGGAAGAAATGAACTGTCCAATCTCCAACAATGATTAAGGGAAGGAGCCAGTCAAATTGCATGTTTGATGTTCAAACATGTAACACTCTTAAGCTCTATGAGTGCCCTACACCCATTTTTCATGGTGATTTTCCATTTGTCAGTCTTTTTTTCTTTTATAAAAACATTCTGTATGCTTAGTTTTATAGATTTATGCCAGATATAATATATATTGGTATAGAGATATAAACATTTTATATAAATATAAATTGTACATTTGCATTAGAATAAGTTTTGAAAAATTTCTCCCTTCATAGCTTCCTCTAATTTTCTGTTTCTTCTTTGAACCTCCAAATTTCATGCTAGTCATTTTCCTCATATGCTTGGTTGTTTTGTTTCTATATACAAAGCTCACTGAAATGCTGTAAGTAGGGACTGAGATAAGAGTATCTCTGAAATATCATCTCTTGGGGCTCTTTTGTTAAAGCCTATCTGCTAGCATCATCCTGTTGGGTCTGTAATCAAAGGAGTGATACTGATGATACAAAGCAAAGGTCAAGCAAAGCTTTATTTCGCGCCAAGCATGGAGAATCAAATTGACCGGCCGGGGCCTTCTCTTACAAAGAGATGACTACTTTCTGCCTTACAGACTAGCTTTTAAGGGCAAGGGCCATGTGGTTGGGCCTGGCTACGCACAGGTGGCCAATGTGATTGTAACACACAGAGAAAGCTGCACAGTCATACTAGGTCACACACGGGTGGCCAATTGAATTACAATTTACCCAGTAGATATTTGAACTAGCCTATCACCTTGGTCAGAATTGGTGCCCAAAAGGCGGGACCCACACTCCCTGGTAGCTAGGGAGACAATATGCCCGCCCTACTCATTGGATGTCTCCACCTGCCCTGACCCGCCCTTGTATTTGAGCTTTGTTACCTGGGACTGTTTCCCAGACTTGCTTTTAAGTAAGTTCCCTGAGGGGGGGCAGGGTCAGTTTAAGTTTTACTGCATAAACAACAAAATCACTGTTTAACCAGATGGCATCGCTCTGGCTAAATAGGCCGTTACAACCCTTAGTTCTTTCTTTTGGGGCTAATCAGGAGGACCTAACATCCTGCCAGGACGGTGCTGACCTGGTGGAGAATAAGAGAATCCCAGGAGAGCTGGGAGAGGACTGATGGGCCCACCATTTGATGTATATTCATGGAATTCCTTTCTTTTGTTGTGTACATAGACCAACGGCCAACTGGGCTTTGTGTACTGGTGCTCAGTCTCCCCTCTTCTACCAGGATGAAAGAGGGGTAATCTAGTAGCTGCACAGCATTGGGCTGGCAATCTTATTTATCTTTTATTTGGAGTAGCCAAATATTTATTTATAGTATTTACAGTAGCTAATTTCCATTACCTGCTGTCGTACCTTCTCTTACTTGCCATTCTGTTCCAGATTGGGATCCTTCTGGTTTTAATCCTGCCTTCACTTTGATTTCCAGAGGACCCTTTGCTAATAATTTCTGAAGCTTGGTGATTTCTAGCTTTCTACACTTTGGGTCTTATGCCAAGTCAGGTACCACTCATCCTTCTGTGGTTAGCTTCTAAAATATTGTTGTTAATTCCTTTCCTTTTCCTTTATGAGATTATGCCTTAAAAATCCTTTGTTGATATCTATTGAGATTCGGGAGGGTTTCAAAGTCAATATGAATGTTTCATCTACCATTTTTACAAACAAGTATAAGTGATTTTTTTTGTAATTCGGCAATAATTTTCATAAAGCTCCAATTCCATAATGGAATACTAATAGTATTAAATATAATAGGCCATAATATTATAATTAATTATATTTTCAGCTTCAGTTGTAATACAATTATCTCCCCAACCAAACACAGTCTTGCCTGGCTCAGCAGATTAAGAAAGTACACAATGAACTGGGACCTGGGGGGCTAAATCCTACCTGAATCACTGGTAATAACATTTCAATCAGCTGACATAACATTTTTCCTTGAGCTGTATCCTACTTGTCTCTAAAAGGATCTTGCTTTGATGAAGATGAGATACCTGCTTTGAGGCTGGGAAAGTTTCTCCTAGAATTGAAACTGCTATTGCCACTAATTGCATTTCTTTTAGACATGATCTCCCATGGAGTAGAAAAAATTAGAAGCTAGAATCTGGTCTGGGCGGGAGGATATCATTTTGGGATTTGAGGCAGACTCAGACTGCCAGGCAGCTAAACCCATTCAGGTCCAGTCCTACGTGGACAGAAAGTCTTGATAGAGCTAGGGCTTTATTTCCAGGAACAGAGAAGCATGACCGTTCAGTGGAACGGTCTAGCTCAGTGGGTCCAAGCAGTGGGCAACATTGTGTTTTGAATTCAAAATTTTCTTTTCCTCTTGGGATGAGTGCCTGACATGGTAACTAAGAAAAATAAAAGGGTATGCTACAGGAGAAAAATGAGATTGGAATAATGTGTCCTACCGTCTTTGTAGTAGCAAATTTCCAAAGCCAAGGATAGGCATGGCTATTAGAAAAGTACTTGATGAGAGGTCACAGCTTGAGGAAGAACCATCAGAAACAGTCCTAAGATATAAAAGTCTGGGGACTTTTCCAAGTTCTCAAAAATACTGGAGCAGAGAGTTTGCCTATTCAAATTCTGGAGATCTCCGACAATAAAAGAATTAAGACTGTTTCCTTTATACAGAGTCTACATCAATCTAGCACTGAAATGCCAGAAAGACAGAAACCAAAGGGGAAATAAAAGCTTTTAAATAAGAGAGATGAGAGGAATAATGAATGATAGATCCTCAAGAGAGCTGTTGGGAAACTAGTCTGAGATTTGATCATATTTTAGAATTCTGGTGAGAATTCACTGGGCTGATACATTGATATTTGTATGTGGTATGTGTTGTGATGATCCACTGGAACATCATAAATGTGGAGGACATGAGCAATTTGGTGTTAGAATGATCACTCACTACTGAAGAAGCCACATTGGTTCCACTGGGCACGGCCCAAGCAAGACTGAGCACAGGCAAGGGAATTGGCAAGATAAAAACAATTGAGAGTAGAGAGTTAATTTGGACATTATTTTAATTTACTTGTGGAAACAAAAGATTTGCTCGATAAAGGAGAAACCAATTTGGAGCATTTTCTAGTGTATTTATTATAATACTTGGGACATTGTGTCATCTGACTTTTATTAGTTGATAGGCTTAGATAATTTAGCCCAGCGTCTTTTGAGATGGCAGAAAGAAGTCTAATTTCTTATCATTGCATATAATTTGAGGTATTGTGTCTTAAGTTACATTAATTGAAGATAGAATAGCATGGTGTTTATGAGTACACACTCCAATTGTTAAAACCTGGGCTTGAATACCAACTCCAGGGAAATCAACAGATTTAAAATATCTGTGCCTTAATATTCTGATCAGTAAAGTAGGAATAACAACTGTAGTGATCATATAGGGCTTTTGTAAAAGTTATTGGAAATAATATGCCTTAAAATATTAACTCATTTAATCACATGCTAGAGACTTTTCCAAAGTATGTTTTTTTTTTTTTTTTTTTTTTTTTTTTTGCAGAAGAATTGCTTCTGGAACTTTCTTTTAAAAATTTGTTGATGATAAAAAAAAAAGAAAAAGAAAAACACTTGCTAGTGAACTAAATGATTTTCATGAAGTGTTTTCAAGGCCATATTGATCCTTGTGTCCTGTTAGTGAGCTTGGTTTGAAAGGAGATTCTTTAATACCATTGTAATGGTAAGAAGCAAATGGCCTAAGGAGAATCTACCTCACTCATGGTTGTCAGGATGTAGCCAAAACCAGAGCACAAACAAAAAAATTGGATGCCTGGTTAAATTTAAAATTCAGATAAACAATAAATAAGTATCTCTGGTGAAATATTTGAGATAATTTGAGACTATTAAAATATTTTTCATTGCTTAGATGAAATTCAAATTTACCTGAGAATTCTATATTTTTTCAGACAATCCCACCCTCCTGTATGAAAAGAGAACATCTTTGGAAGAGGGTCTGATGTGTCTGTTGAGTAAAGGAGCTTCCATTAGCATTAGCGTAAAAGCAGTTACTGATTTTCTCTGCTTAATACTTGATGAGTCATTTAATTGAAGTGTATTTGAAACCCAGCATCCATGTTGGTCTCGACCCTGAGCAAGATGACCCAGCCATAGTCACAGAGTCTTCTTCCCGTAAACCATTTCAGCAAAGGCCAGGTTGCACTGACCAAAACAGCCACATGAGCAAAGACTCCATTTAATAAACTGGTCGGTTTACCCTCAGAGCCTTACTTAGCCCAGGAGCCATACCTGGCATGAACCTTATGTCCTCAACTGTCTCCAGCTCTCTAATTTTATAACTTCACCCAGTCTTTGTAAGGAAGGATGCTTCTGAATTTTCTGGGGATCATTTTCTGAATCTTCACTTTGGGAAACTTACGGAATTATTCCTTCCCTGTTCCTCCACCCACCCTGGGCACTTTAACCTCGTGCCTGCCATGGCAGGGCTAACAAAACCGGGAGCTCGAGAACTAGAATGTGCACCACAGACCCTCTATGCCCAGCACGGGTGGGATGATTTTGCAAACTTGCCTCATCTGATCTTACAAAAAAAAAAAAAAAAAAAAACTAATAGGTGAAAAACCTGAGATTTAGAAATGATCATTTCCTTCATGGGCATGTAGCCCCTGCATGTCCGAGACTGAATGTGGTCTCGGGTTTGTCCGAATCGAAGTGGTAAGTGCACTGCGGTAGTACATTGTCCTTTGTTGACAAAGAGAAGAGCTATTTTATTCAGCTGCTGCTTCGGTGCTCTACGGAGATTCCACACACATTTAATGGATGTGGTTTGCAGGCTGAGCTGAGTATTAGGCTCTGTGAAACTAAGATGAGTATGACTTGATGGTGTCTGCCCTGTGTGCCTAGCACACAGTTGGCACAAGGTGACAAGAAATATTGGTAGACTGAACAAGTAAGTGCATTTCAATAACTTATCACTTGATGGATTTGATATTATTAAAATATTATATTAGATTTATAAAATGCATGTATATGATCAGATGGTCATTATTGCAGATATTATTATAATAGAATTAATAGAGATGCTCACTTAATGTAATGAGCTTTTCTTTTTTGATGATACCTGACCTTGTATCTGCCATTTTCCAAAGCAGGGTGATAAATTTTCAGGACTAAGAATAGTTCTGGGATGAAAGAGGACAAGTATGCAAACTGTTTCGTTGGCCATGCTATTGGGTCAGAAGAAGCAGCAGAATCTGATATCAGGAAAGAATTATGCAGCAATCAGGCTGTAGAGAAAGGCACCTCGTAGTGGAAAAAAGGAGCCGATGAAAGAAGCATAATGGGACCCACACTTCTAAGAAGTTACACCTGTGCCCAGAAGGAAGGAGGGGGCAGTTTCCTAGGAGGTGGAAAGGGAGCTGTGAAGAGTCTTCTCTTTGAAAATCTGAAGGGCAATAGCACATATACAGTTCTTATTTTGTAGCAAAATTGTGAAAAGGCGAAGGAGAAAACATTTACTGGAACATCTGCTGTGCAAACCACTTCGAGAAAATAAGCAGGAGAGGCAGAAAACGCACATCTGCCCGATGTTGGGCACCTGCAGTGAGGATGTAAGGAGAGAGCAGTGAAGACACGGCATAGTAAGGAAGGGCTTGGAAGGCACCTGTGTCCTCCAAGTTTCCCCTGAGCTTTGGAGAGAGGCACTGAAGAAGGGTAATCATCGAGGAAAGCTTTGAGACAGGGCGACATTCCTCCCCATCTGGCTACCAAATGGAAAGGTGCCTGTGTAGAAAATGTAATCGCAACGAATAAAACAGGAGGTAGACTACAGAGTCTGTTGATCATTGATCATTATATGTCCAGAAGCCACTGCATCCAACAGGGGACCTGGAGAAGTTCCCAGGACCTCTTTAGCCTACGGGACTGAGTCTGCCTGAAGGATGATGACAGGCTCAACCCCATCAGATTCCACCCAACATGGCTGAGGTCTTATGTTGCCTGGTAGACAAACAATTTATATGGAATTTTAAATACCAATGTTTCTCCTACTGAACAATGCACCATTTTAAATATCAACAAATTTTAGGGGCCCTGTCAAGAAGCAGTATTGGTTTCCTGGAAAAGATGTTATCTGTGACCAAAGGCCCCGCCTTCTCCTACTGAGGAGACCAGAACTTTCCATAAACTCCAAGTTAACAGTTTGTCTCAAAAAATGATCTGAAATCCATTTATAATGGTCTAAAAGACAGATT
Organism: Mustela lutreola; assembly: GCF_030435805.1. Lineage (NCBI taxonomy): Eukaryota > Metazoa > Chordata > Mammalia > Carnivora > Mustelidae > Mustela > Mustela lutreola. The sequence goes on along the minus strand of NC_081298.1, from coordinate 98,014,694 downwards.
GATCAAGAGCCTTATAAGTAGTTTTTTATTGTTTCTGTTTTGTTTTGTTGATAAATTTTTCGTAAAACTTCATATTTGTCCACATCCTAATCCCTAGAATCTATGAATATGTTACATATGTGAACATGTTACATGACAAAAAGGACTTTGAAGATGTGATTAAGATAAGGACCTGGTAATTGGGAGAGTACCCTGGGTTATCTAGGTGGGCCCAATTCTTCATGGTGGTCCTCAAAATCAAAGAATCCTTCCCAGTTGTGATCAGAGAAGGAGATGTAAGAATGAAGGCAGGCTCAGAGAGGGGTTACTGCTGTTGGATTTGAAGCTGGAAGGAGGGGCCCTGCCCGGGGAATGGAGGCAGTCTCCAGAACCTGGAAAAGGCAAGGAAATAGAATCTTACCTCAAGTCTCCCAAAAGGAACCTAACCTTGACAGCACCTTGATTTTAACCCAGTGAGGCCTGTGGTGGGCCTCTGACCTACAGAATTATAAGATACTAAGTTTGTGTCATTTAATATGTTATATCTGTGGTAATTTTTTATAGCACAACAGACAGCTAATGAAATGTTCTAGACATATACAGATGCATAATGAGCACATCCAGGATTCCTTTTTGAATGACCTCATAAGCTCACCTGCACTTCCCAAATGCAAGTTTTGTCCTTATATTAAGGAAAAAAAAAAAAACTTTCATACGACAGTAAAATAATCTGTTAACTTACAAATGAAAACGACTGCTTACCTAGCTAATCCGTGAAATATAATACGTTTTCTTCTAATTTAGGAGACTGCAGAAGAAATTTCCTCACAGATGTGTCAAATGTAGCTCTTAAATATTCGGGGTCATTTCTTGAAAGATTTAATTCTATTAATTCTAACATAGATCATTAAAAAAAAGACAGAGAGTAAAAGCTTTGCATTGATGTGTGAATTAGTTTTATGTACATGCCAAACACTAACAATCTCTGCCAAATGCAGTAGAGATGGGACAACTTAGGAAGAGAACTCCCAATGAACGTGAAATATTGCCATTGCCAAAATGAATCACGATGCAGCAGAATTCAACAAAGAATGCAGGAGGTTGATTTTTTTTTCTCCTTGTTTAGACAAAGACTAGAGACAAGAAGAGTAACCCATGTTGAGGAAAAATGACCTTTGCCCACTGGGTATGAGGACGTCGAGGCAGCTGGGATCTCACAATTCTTATATTTATGGCTAAAGAAATGGGTGGGAGGCAGGAACCACATAGCAGCTTCCTGAGAATGTAGTTTTTTTTTTTTTTTTTAAGATTTTATTTATTTATTTGACAGACAGAGATGACAAGTGGTCAGAGAGGCAGGCAGAGAGAGCGAGGAAGGGAAGCAGGCTCCCTGCTGAGCAGAGAGCCCGATGCGAGGCTTGATCGCAAGACCCTGGGATCATGACCTGAGCTAAAGGCCGAGGCTTTAACCCACTGAGCCACCCAGGCGCCCCGTAGGTCTGTTTTAACACCAGAAAAGATGGCAGTCACAACGATTATTGTAAATACAGAAACTCAATCTCCCAGCAATGGGGCGGGTTTGTTGAGATGTCCTCTCCACTCCCCACCATTCCCAAAGGGTCAACAGGTCTGGCAACTAGAAACCAGTCCCATCTTCACTTCCCTTCCTCCCAGTCAAGTGCTGAGGGGAGAGTTTCTGAAGCCCGGACTTTTATATGAGTATAGAGCTCACAAAACCCTTTTCAGATATGCTCACCATCAGGATATTTTCCACTATGTGATCTCTTACTACATTATTTGAAGAAGCATAATAGCTAGACATTCACTATAGAAGAAAATCCCATGATCCCAAGGATAGAGAAATAGTATTCTAATTAGAATTAAGGTAGGATTTAGATCTATTTACACTAAGATAGATATTATATATGTATACATTATAAAGATAAGTATATTATCTGATGTGTGTGTGTGTGTGTGTGCATGCATGAAGCTAATGCACCCATTATTTATAATTTTTTGTTGCAATGTAGCACACAGATAGGGATAGATATTTCCTGTTTGGTTTTACCACGGGAAGGGTTTTTTTTTTTTTTAATATTCATAAGTATTCAGATTCCTTAATTTGTTTTAAGTAATTCAACTCATACACAAATTTTTGTCATATGTCTGCAATGTAAAATGAGGTACACTTTCTAATTAGCTTGTTTACTCTAGTTCAACAAATTTCTTTACTCTAGTTCAACAAATTTCTTTTGTTTCTATTTAAAACAATTTCCTATTATTCTTTTTTAAAAAATTAAAAATATATAACACCTTTAATATGAAAGAAAGTGTGTGCGTGGTGTAAAAAAAAAAAATCAAACCTTACAGGGAGTTGGAAAATATACATTTTTCTACCCCTCTCCTATTGCCTTTCCTCAGAGGTTAAAGACAAGATTTTGTCTTTCAGTCTTCAAGAAGTTACCATTATCTTAAATAATGTGGTATTTTTGTTTTCCTTATATCGATCAATTTATTTTTCTTTTGTCTGTTTTAAGTTTACTTTTATCTAAGTAAACATTTACATATTTTAAGTCAAATTATTTATAAGTCTTATAATAAAAAGCAGCGGTATGCTGCCCTTCTTATCTTCAGAATTGCTCACTTTAAAATCTTCAAAATATTTTATCTGGTTTTTTTTGGCAATCTATTCCTGACTTTCTAGATAATGTGATTCTATGCTGTTGTTGACTGAGGTTTTAACTTTATTCACGATCCATGATGGGCTTCCTCCTGTAGAAAATTATTTTACCCCCAACCCCACTCACACCCGTCAAACTGGTACCTCTATTTTCCTCCCTCCTTTTTGGTTTGCTCAGGTTAGGTGGGAGTGCTTTTTTATACGCATCTCAGATTATGCTAAAAAACAATCCTCACCATACACCATCATTTTAAATGAACTAATAGACCAATGTTAAAAATCAAGGAATGAAAGTCTGTACAAAAATACAGAATTTTTAGAGGTGATGAATGTGTATATGGCACAGATCATCGTGATGATTTCATGGACATCAATTTATCTGCAAACACATCAAGTTATGATATTAAGTATATACAACTTTTTGTATGTCAATCATACTTAAATAAAATGGTTTTATTTTATATTTTAAAAGATTCTATTTATTTATTTGAGAGAGAGAGAGAGCAAGAGAACACAAGCAGGGCAGAGGGGCAGAGGGAGAGGGAGAAGCAGACCCCCTGCTGAATAGGGAGACTGATGTGAGGTAAAGCTCAAATCCAGGACCCTGAGATCATGATCTGAGGCTGAAGTCAGGCACTTCACCAACTGAGCCACCCAGGTGCTGCTAAATAAAATGATTTAAAAAAAAATAAAATACAAAACTCCAAAGTAAAATGCAAAAGGTATGCACAAGCAAAGTCAAAGCAGTGGGCACAACATTAAACAAAAAATAGAATTTAAATTTAAAATCAATATTTGAAACAAAATACCCACATTATTTTATGAGATTTCCATGTGCATGTGACAGCTAGAGCTGTCATGAAGTTTATTTAAAAAGAAAAAATTTGCCTTCATGAACCGCATTGGAAAAAATGGACAGAAATAGAAGACCTAAACACTGTTCTCTATATCCTTGACAGGACAGAAAACAGGATAAAGGTACCATCACATAAACATTGAAAGCTCTTCTCTATTCTTAGGATATCCATTTACTAAAATAAATGGGGAAATAAATATTCCAGCCTGAAGACTCACAGAAAAAATAATTTATTCACGTAAAATTTATAACAAAAGAGTTGTGACACCTATGTGAAGAAAATGTTCAAAGTTAACCATCACACTAAAAAAAAAAAAAAAAAAAAAAATCCAATCATCTTAAATAACATGATTCAACACCCATAAGTGCTTTTTAAAGAAATTTATAAATTTAATGCAATTGCACTTACAATGCTCCAATGATTTGTTCTAGCACTTGACACAGTGATTCTTGAGAAATACGGTAGGAAAGTTGGAAAGAGAATGTCAGAGTTTGCTTTTTTCTGCTGGCTATTGTAAAGCGTTCTGTAACAACAGCAGGGGTCAGACAGGCTAGCAATAAAAGTGAGCACAAATCTTAAAGTATCAAAAAGAATTACATTCAAGTTTGACTCTAAAAATTTAATTATTCAATAATCTTTGCTTACATATTTAGCTGCTTACCTTGGAAAAAAATATTAGAGTCTTTATCTCGCTGGATATGCTAATCTAATATTCACATACAGTGAAAGATATGTAACAGAGCTCTGAAAGGCCTAGAATAGAACATAAGAAACATTTTTGTTTATGACCTTCATAGGGAAAGCCGTTCGCAGGGTAATAGCAAAGAGAAACTATAAGGAAAAGGGCAAGTTTTTTTAATGTATTCTGAACGTCAAAAATCATCATAAATTACATTAAGACACAAATGATGAGCCGAGAATCATCAGACGCAGGAGGGAGCGTAAGAATCCATCATAGAAAATAAGCAGAAGTCCCAGTGGTAAATAGTGGCACACCGGCCACTCAGATCCTTCTAAACCCTGCAACCAACCTTAATATCTTAAAAGCTTGGAGGGGGCTGAAGACAATGTTCATCAGACTTCCATAATGCTTGGGGTCCAAACTTCTGCAAAGAAGTGTGAAGTACTTCTTTCTGTACAGAGTACAAAAATGTAGATGAGACCTGTGAGATGGAAGACATGCTTTTGCTGTCTTGCTGCTTCTGAAGGCAATTTCATTTGTGCGGGTGATTAGTTTTGTGGCAGCAACAGTAGTAGTGACACCATGGACACTCCATAGCTTTATGGATATTAAGATACAACATCCGGGCTGTTTGCTTACATATATATGCATATGTGTGTGTGTGTGTGTGTGTGTGTGTGTGTGTGTGTGTGTGTGTGTATGAACTAGAGCAGCACTAGGAAAGCAGCCTTCCGATTCCCAAGCTTTTCAGTCGACCCCCCAGCCTTCATGGTTGGCCAGTTTTGCAATATTGCTCTCAGGGTTATTGTGTTCAGTCAGGATCCTTAGAAGCAGAGCCCAAATGGGGATTTTTCTGTGAGTGATCTGTTGATGGAATGCTCTTAGAGAAAGGGGAGTTAGGGAAGCAGAGTGGGGATGGAGAGACTAAGTAAGAATGTAGCTAGTACCTGAGGGGTGCTTTGAAGGGAACTTTGGGGCATTGACCGTACCACCTTGAGGCAAGTATATGGCTTTTTGTACCTCATGTCAGTCAGTTATTGGCTGTTGGCTTCTTCTGGGGAGGAGTGTGACTTAACCTCCAGGGAGAGACAATTCCCATTCAGCCAGAGAAAATTCTGAGGAGGAGTGGAGAGCTGTGAGCCAATTCTCACAGAAGCTGGGGCATGGTGACTTGCCCGGTGGGTTATGTGGAACACCTCCTTTATTGGGCATGTTCAGGCTGCAGTTTTTGTTTCCAAGTCTTCCAATTATTTTATAAGCATAAAATACCCTGTATTACATTCCAATTACTTGAAAGAGTTGTGGTTGTTTCTATTATGTGCTACTGAATCCTAAGAAAGTCACGAATAAAGATTCGCAGAATAAAAAATACAAATTGCCAACAAAATTATTAATAGTTTTTGGCTTCCCTAGTAACCAAATAGCATAAATTAGAGGAAACTTTTCTGGAAGAAAATTTGGTAATAAAAAATTTTAAAAGTATGCATCTACATTCTTTTTGACCTTGCAACTCTACTCATAAGATTTTAAGGAAACTATTTCAATAATATAGAAAACTTATTTGAAACATTGTATAGATGAGAAAACTCATCACAGCAGTATTCAAATCAAAACATTAGAAATAACCCAAGCGAAATACTAACACCGTCCAGAATGCGGTAGCACATACATCGTTCGCATTGTTAATTCAATTAAAGGAGGAGACGATTCGATTGGGATGGCTGTAAAGCCACTGTGGCCTAGGTAAGCAAACCAAAACTGAAGTCTGTAAATCTGAGAAGGTCACAAAATCACAGCCCCAAGGACAATCACAAACAACCAACTACTCTGTAAGCTATAACCACTCAAATACTTTCCTTTCTTTGTGTCCACAAGTCTCCATGTTAGTCTTTCCCTTGGCTCCTGGCAGCAAAGTGCTGCTAACCACTTCCAGTTTACCTTTTTCAAATAGCTAAGGGCTCACATAAACTCTTAAAATTTATAATATGTCCCATTTTATCTCTCAACAACATATATAATGTCGCAGGAACTATATATCTATCTCTATATTATTACTCTATTACATGTGCATATAAACAGTATAACACCCATCAAAAATGGTAAGAATCTAATGACAATGAAAGTTGTCAAGAAATGTACATGGATGGGCGCCTAGGGGGGCTCAGTTGGTTAAGCGTTTGTCTTCAGCTCAGATCATGATCTCAGGGTCCTGGGATCAAGCCCGGTGTTGGTCTCCTTACTCTTGGAGAGCCTGCTTCTTCCATTCCTCCCTCTCATGCTCTCTCTTACTATCTCTCCCTTTCTCTCCCTCAAGTAAATAAATTAAAAGAAATCTTGAAAAAAGAAAGAAAGAGAAATGTACATGGAACAGCAACCCACAAAACCATACAATGATCTTATTTTTGCAAATACGGTTATGTGTATATAGAAAAACGCCCGGAAGAGCTAGCACCAAATGCTTATAGTCCTGATCAATAGGTGGTAGAATTGTGGACGACATTTATTTTCTTTCTTTCTTTCTTTTTTTAAACTTCTCTTTATTTTCTATCGTATTCTATAATAGGCACATATTAGTCGTGTAATTTAAAAACATTTTATATTTGAAAGTGAGGGCCATCTGTTTATTAGAACCTTCCTGGTAGTTGCAGGAGTCAGGTTGCTAAATCAACCAAAATTTGATACAGGCTTTGAAATCTTTTTGGTTTTTCTTTTGCTCTCCCTTGGTTTTCTGAATCTGACACAAAAGACGGGAGAACAAATAACTTGTCAATATCCTTTTTTATGCCTCTTCAGATAGACTTCACACCTAAAGCTGCAGTGTTTATCTACTCAGTGGACCCAAAGAAACACTGACAGGAAAATACAGGGTTCTGAAAGGGTGTGATGATTCAGGGAATGGAAATCTTTATCGTCTATCAATAGATTTGGCAGTTCAGAGAGCCAGGTAGCCTTCAGGTTGTGATAGAAATTTGAGCTGTGTGTTTCCTCCTTGTATTATGTTTTACTTGTTCTTTTTGAGTGAATGAAACAAAAGCTGAAAATTAACCACCCCTCTCCCAACCCCTACTTCATATTGTAATTTTAACCTTGTTCTCTGCATCAGCTATTTCCTGTGGTTGATTCAAAGCAGAAGCAAACTGTAGATTCATACTACATAAATTCATCGGCTCCAAACTTATGTAGCTATTCCAGAACATTCTGCAGGGTTGTCTTTTGTTATGACCTGCTGTAAAACCTGATGGTGTATGTACTGTAAACATAGAAAGGTCTAGCTAACAAATGGGTCTCTAGTTGTTCTAAAAAACCCATTTCTACTTTAAGATATTTTACTTCTGTGTTGGAGCATGCACTTTATTTAGAAGTTCCTTTATTATTATTTTTAGGGTTTTAAAATTATTTTCTTCTCAAATGTCATAGAATGTCTTACCACCCATCTGCTCAAGAGGCATAATTATGAAACTGACAGTCTTTTTTGACACCTCCCTGAAGTGGGAGGAATGAACACATTTTCATTCATTTTGGGAACTCGGATTTTGGCTTTTTTCTTTTCCTTGTAAGAATGAGCCTTTTGAACAGGCTCCACATTACATAAGTATTTTCAAGATGTGTACGAAAGCAGGGGCCCTTTGCAAGGCAATAGCCATGTTGACACGTTTAACCACTAAAGCCACTGATGGAATTGGTAAATCATGATTCATCCAACAACTACCTAGACTACTTTTTACAAAGCAAAGTTGTCTACATGTGTGTCTCTTCAGAGCAATGCAGAGAATATATGACACTGAAGCATTTGTTAAGCTCCAATAGTTAATAATATTTATAAATAACTTTTTAAAAAATACACTAAAGATTATGAGAAATGATATTTGCTTAAAAAATATTGAACCATCAGGGCACCTGCATGGCTCAGTCCGTTGAGTGTCCGATTCTTGATTTCAGTTCAGGTTGTGGTCTTGGGGTCCTGGGATTGAGCCTCACAAGCGTAGCACCTCTAGACTCGGAGTGGAGTCTTCTTGTCCCTCTCCCTCTGCTCATTCCCTGCACCCCCTTCATTCTCTTTTTTCTCAAATAAATAAATAAATAAAATCTTAAAAAACATATTGAGCCATCATTGATTCTAATCTATTTTTAAAGAACAGCAAAAATTTTTCTCTATTGCAAGCACTGTGCTTTTAAGGATCTTCATCTCATTTATTAAAAAAAAAAATGTTTAATTAAGACACTTGAGATGTGTCTGCCACTGAAAGATCACTTTAGGATAGTCTGATATATGAACATAATAAGTTGATTCCATTCAGTATTTCCTTAGTTCACTTGTGACAAGGTGACAATTTGAAGAGTGACTTTTTAGTCTAAGTGAATCAGAATTTGGGGGGGTTGAGTATAATTTCAGAAATAGCTATTGTTGTAAGTCTAGACAAATTTTAATTCTTATCGCAGAAGTTCTAACAAGATATCTATTAGTAAAAATTACAAAAATAAAAAAATTAATATTGTATTTTAGGAGTATACCAAAAAGGAAAATGAGTAAAAGGACAGAGAGACAAAGATATGGGCATGAGGAATTATTTTGGAATTCTAAAATATTGCAATGATTCAAGAATGTGGCTTATTCTAAAACTACATGTCAGATCAGGTCGATATAAACTTTTTAGAAACCTATAGTATGGTATGCAGCAAGGAATGAAGCATAGTCTTGAGTTCAGTTTATAACATAATTAGGAAAACAAATATGTTAAAACTGTAGAAATTTACATAGGAATTAAAGATTGCAAACATTTGAAATGTTATCGATAACCTTTTCATTATCGGTAAAGGCTTAAAACTGATTTGATGGCATCATAGGAGGAATTTATGGTGAAAACCCAAGATTACACGCATAAGGCACCTTGCTCTTTTTTTCTAAAGACCTCTTTCTTTTTTAAGATTTTATTTATTTATTGGACAGAGAGAGACGCATCGAGCACGCGAGAGAGAACATAAGCAAGGGGAGTCAGAGAGAGAGAAGCAGACTCCTTACTGAGCAGGGAGCCTGATGTGGGGCTTTATCCCAAATCCTGAGATCATGACCTGAGCTGAAGGCAGAGGCTTAACAACTGAGCCAATCTTTTTAAAAAAAGACTTTTGTTTATTTATCCATTTGAGAGAGAAAGAGCATGAGTCAGGGGAGGGGCAGAGCAGGAGGCACGAAGTGGGACAAGGAGAGTGCGGAGGCTGAGGCAAAGCTTGATCTCAGGACCCTGAGATCATGACCTGAGCCCAAACCAAGAGTCCAACCCTCAACTGACTGGGCCACCTAGGTGCCCCTCAAAGTCCTCTTATATGGTGAGCTCTCTATCTAAATGCCTTCTGCCCCAGCCAGAAATATTCAGAGGTTATTAAAACCACAGGTATGATATGACTGGAATGAGAATGATGGCAGCAGACAGGAAGCAACCCTTTATGGAGCAGCTACTATGCCAGTCACCACTGATGTATGAATGTTCTCATTTAGCTGTCTTCCAACACTATAGCTTAGAATTACTGGGATCATTGTTCAGACTAAGGACAATGAGAGGATGTCACGCACAGAGAGCCAGGATATAGCAGAGTGGAGCTATTTGGCTCCCCTTTAACATGTTGCCCTTGATAAAGAATGGCTGACATAGAAGGATTAATAAGACATAGAGTCTGTTTAGACATTAGGGATGATTTAAAAGTAAGAATAACATATGAACATAGAGAAATGGTAATATTAGTTCCAGTGTCAGTTTTGTTCATGTTTTTAGCATGCCTTTGGATTGGGTTAGGGAGAGGAGACTGGTTTACAATGGAGCATCCAAACAGGTGTATGCATTGAACAGTTAAGATGTGGGTATGGGGCGCCTGGGTGGCTCAGAGGGTTAAGCCTCTGCCTTCAGCTCAGGTTATGGTCCCAAGGTCCTGGGATCAAGCCCCGTATTGGGCTCTCTGCTCGGTAAGGAGCCTTCTTCTCCTTCTCTCTGCCTGTTACTCTGCCTATTTGTGATCTATCTTTCTGTCAAATAAATAAATAAAATCTTAAAAAAAAAAAAAAGATGTGGGTATGTATGTATGGAGGTATTATGTGATGTATGCTTTCAGTATAGTTCTTTGTACCAATAGGAACACACACAAATAGTTGTAGATTGATCTGCTTTGATGCCAAGAGTTTTAGAATAAACTGTCTTCTTGAACTACTGAGATATTTATAATTCCAAAATAATTCCTCATATTCTCCTCTCTGTGTAAGCAAAAAGGAGATAAAGGACAATATGTGGTATAGCTTAAATCATCTCATAAACGTAGTTTGAGATCAAAGACATAGTAATCTCATTGTAGTACAATATGGCTGTATGAGTCAGAATTCAGTACAAATGAAAACTGTTTTTTTTTTTTTTTTAAACCTGAACTTATATAATCCTGGGAGGTAGAGGCTTACACATGTCATTGGAAAAGCTGGCAGAGCAGGGTCTGGGCTGAAACTCACAGAAGGAACCAGCATAGAAAATCCATAGAACCAATCTACCAAAAGAAGTACCAATTTGGCCATAATCCAGAATCTTAAAAATGGGGTAGCTGCTGACTCAGCTGTTTGGGTACTGATTCAGGAATATAGAGCTGCTGTCAGAACTATTGACCCCCGAGCCCTGTTATGGCTGCTTGGTATGCAACAGGGAAATGGATGTTTCAAGGGTTATTGCCTGTCTCCCTACTTAACTTAATTACAGATTCAACGCTCAGGCAAGTGTATCTAAATGTGGGTCCTAAATAACATCTGGAACTCTGGGTGCAAGGGAGCCTGGGAAATGTAATATTTTGTTGTCCAGCCTCTTCAGCAAAGGAAGGCACCCTTAAAGGAGTTTGGAACAGATGGCAAACAAGGCAATATAACATATGTACCACAACAGACAAGCATAATGCACCAGAGAATTCCTCTAATGCATGTTACCGACGTAGAAGGGAGAAACTAGTGGGCAATTGGCAGCCAGCTCCAGGTATATAATCATTGAGGAGAGCAATGATTGCTAAGCTCTGAGAAGCGTTGGAAACCATTAGCATAATGAGAAAGACATAAGAATTGGGGAAATTTATAAAACTCGTAGTGTAAACTTGGAGCCTTCATCTTCATCCTTTCCAAGATTTCCTTAGTGAGTTGAGAGAGTGCCAGGAATAAGACTGTCTGAGACCAAGGCCAGGGCTTTTCTGGACCATAACTCTTTTCTCTTTTGTATAAGGAAAGAAGGTGAAGAACTCCATTAAAGAGATTGAGCGGATTGATCCTAGAACCACAATGATGAAGTTTATTTCAACTGATCTTTCCAATTCCAATTGTGCTGTATGTTCTCGATACACTTGGAAAATGATCATTCCATATGATAAATTCATACTGCAAACCCTGTAATGTGCCAAATGAGCTTTTATGTGACACAGTAACTTTTAAAGCTTGCCAAAACTTTGAAATGTTGGAAAAGGTGTTGCTAGCTTTCAACATGTGCTAATTGGGTTTGCCTACCCAGATGGCATAGAAAAAGAAGGGGGGAAAAGGGAAGGGAAAAAAAAAAAAAGTTCCAGCTCCTAAACTGTTCTAATCAAGAAAAAGAATAAGGATAGCCCATACAAAAACAAATCATTTAACCTCCTGGTTCTCGTTAGTGGATATAATAGGGTGATTTAATTTTATTTATCATGTTTTGAGGAATTTATGTGTATTGTTACTATATAAGGGGAAAGTAGAATAAAAGAAGCATAAAATAAATAATTGAGCTCCCATAAAATTCTGAGCATGGTTTTCAGAATCTCTAACTTAAAGTGAACTGTCTATATTTTACAATTATATAAATGGATCTGATGTAGCTGCTTAAACAAGAGTTACTTCTATGTGAGAAAATTGGTAGGACTTTTCTTGTTTCTCTGTATGATTTCTGTTTTGAGTTTCATATCAATAATCACCCTTTTTTCTTTTGGGGCTGGAAGTTGATAGAGTGCTTGAAATCTACCAAACTGAGATATGGCTTCTTTGTCACATATAAGTGCATAGGAATCAGTTTTCTGAGAACATGCCATTTTTGGTTTTAAAGGTCTGTGCTTCTTGATGTTCTTATGGACCCACTCTCATATGTTTGGCTGCTTAATGTGAACAGTTTACATACTGTCAGATGTTTTTAAATAATTTGTAGCCTTCTGATTTTCCTTTTCTTTCTTTCCTTTTTTTTTTTTTTTTCCAAATCAGTCACAAAGCCAGTTAAGCTACTTCAATACCCCTGGCCCTTCTTTCTGATTTTATCTGATATTAGACTCTGTTAGCTTAGCAATCTGACCAACAACCAACAACTAGGAGAACTGACTTTTTTGAAAATACAGCATAGGATTGACTTAGAAAACAAACAAGGCACTTCGTTGAAGCCAGTGGCATCCATGATAAAAGTTTAACTCTGGAAATCAAGTGGTACTGATGGAAAAATTCATTTTGATGAGAAGTCAGAACTTCATTAGTAGCTATGTTCTTATATATGTGTGAATATAGAAATAGTTCTAATTTTAAGCATCTAATAAAATCAGCAGAACACCCCTTCCCCTATCCTTTCCTTGAACATTTTCGAAACAGCCAAAGGAAAAGAGAAGAAGGGCCTGAATCACTTTTGGAATCCAGGTAAAAAGTAATTATTTTTAGAGTAAATCTGATATATAGGATAGCCTTGGGACAGAATAAAAACAAACAAGAGAGAATACCAAACACAGACTCACAACTTTCCCTCTCAGAAAGAAATGTGCCACCACAAGAAGCCCGTAGAGAAGATTATTATAAAGCCACATTAATGCTCTGTAATTTGAAAAGCCAAGAGCTAGAGATTAGCGCTGGATTGAATACGTCCCCAGCCCCCACTCCCACCATTCTTACGTGGAAACCCTCATTCTTCAGACGATGACATTTAGAGAGAGAGCGTGCGCCTTAGGCAAGTAATTAGTTTTAGATGAGGTCATGAGGGTGGAGCTATCATGATGGAATTTGTGCTTTTATAAGAAGGAGAAGAGACACCAGAGATTCTCTCTCTAGTTTCTGCTATAGGAGGGGACAGAGAGAAGATGGCTACCTTCAAACAAGGAAAAGTACTATCAACACACACCAGCTATCCTGGCACCTTAACTTGGATATCCAAACACCTAGAACTGTGAAAAAATGTTTGTTTAAACCACCCAGGTTATGGTATTTTTTTGCTAGCTGCCTGTACTGACAAAGATAAGGTCATACCATGTTCTAGCACAGAAAATGATTTTTGCCACTGTGGATTTAGGTTTGAGGTTGCAGCTGTGTATAGAGGCTTAGGGCAATGTACCAGAGTGAAGGCCTTCATCATGACACCAGTTTTTTTCTGTTTTATTGATCAGAAGAACCAAAGTTCTGAGTTCTAGTTCAAAAACCTCTTCCAGATAGATGATAAAAATACATGTAAAATAAATGAACACACACACGCATCAGGGAAGAAAAGAAAGCATAAGACTATCATAATAAAAGACAGGCCTCCATTTATCATAATCCCTGATGATGAAGTTTCTTTTTCTTTTTTTTCTAATCACACCAGGAAAGATGGAATCCATAAAATAAAATATAGTTGCATAGGTACATAGATTAATAGGTAATTAAGTGTATCAATAAGTAATACCTGTTGGTTAAGAAGCCCAGAGTTTATCTTAAAAAGAAAGTACAAATTGGTCGGGGTGCCTGGGTGGCTCAGTGGGTTAAAGCCTTTGTCTTTGGCTCAGGTCATGATCCCAGGGCCCTGGGATTTAGCACTACATTGGGCTCTCTGCTCAGCAGGGAGCCTGCTTCCCCCTCTCTCTGCCTGCCGCTCTGCCTACTTGTGATCTCTGTGTCAAATAAATAAAAAAAACTTAAAAAAAAAAAAAAAAGAAAGTACAAATTGGAAAAATTATAGGTTAACATACTTAACATAATAAGCACTTACAAAACAATAAGAAATGTTCCTAAGTATCTTTATAACTTTAAAAAATTATTTAGAACTTCAAAACCTTTATTTTCTTATTTTCAGAAGCTGTGAAAACTATTTTTTTGTTATGTATGAGGGAAGTTAAGTCACACAAAACTCATTTCAGTATTGTCTGGCCCAGAGTAAGCACCCAGTAACAGTTATTTTTTATTTATTTATTTATTTATTTTGGTATTTAGGATTTTTTCTTTTCTTTTTTTTTTTATTAATTTTTTATTTTTTATAAACTTATATTTTTATCCCCAGGGGTACAGGTCCGTGAATCACCAGGTCCACACACCCCACAGCACTCACCAAAGCACACACCTCCCCCAATGTCCATAACCCCACCCCCCTTCTTAAACCCCCCTCCCCCCAGCAACCCTCAGTTTGTTTTGTGAGATTGAGTCACTTATGGTTTGTCTCCCTCCCAATCCCATCTTGTTTCATTTATTCTTCTCTTATTTTAAAAGATAATTTTATATCCCAATCAGCTATAATCTCTTTACCATGGTCCATAAAGTCTTATATGATACAGCCCCTTCCTAATTTTCTAGCCCTTGGGGATACCATGAAGGCTGTTGCTTGCTGCTTGGAGATCTCTGTGTGGCTGGCTCATCTGGGTCTCAGCTTAGTGGTGACTTTCCCAGCTGCTGCATCTCAAGGAGGCCTCCTAGCCCATCCCTGACCACTCTCTGTCTTGGAAGCTGAAATTCACACTGTTTTTGCACCTTCTTGTATTTGGCACAGTGTGGCAGGTTGAACCGTGACCCTCTCAAAGCTCTGTTCAAGTCCTAATCCCCAGTACCTGTGAACGTAACCTTCTTTGGAAATACAGTCTTTGCAGATCATCATTGAGTTCAGATGCGTGCATACTATTTAGGGTGAGCTCTCAGGGCAGTGCCAGATGTCCTTCTAAGAGAAAGGAGAGAGAAATTCGAGAGAGACACATCGAAGGCAACACAGAGGAAAGATGGAGGCAGAGATGAGTGTGACTATGACACAAATTAAGAAACACCCGGGGCCACTGGACACTGGAAGATGGTAAGGAAGTCGACTCCCCTAGAGCCTTAGAGAAAGCGAGGCTCTGCTGACACCTTGATTTCAAACCTCTCGCCTCAAAACTGTAAATACATTTCTATTCTGTGAGACACCCAGTTCGTGGTCATTTGTGACAGCAGCCCTAGGAAACGATTACACATGGGCTGAAGTTAATTTGTTTGTTTTTGAAGTTCTGTTTCTCTGTCTCCCTTCAGGAGCATGTGTTCCTGTGAGAGCAGGAGGTTGTCATGTTCACGTCTGTGTTTCCAGCAGCTGGAATGAGGCTGCAGGCAGCAGAGTAGCCACTTAACAAATGAACAGATGCATGGATGGATGGATGGATGGATGAAATGTATACAATAAAAAGTAAAATATAATTTATTGACTAATAACTATATTGAACTATAACTAGCTATAACTATAACTAATAACTAATAACCATATTGAACAATTTTCCTCTAATAATCAGTAATAATCAAAAAGACCTTCCATTAAATAAAAAGGACATAAAATCTTTAATCTGTCAAATTGATAATTGTTTAAATGTCTTGATAATAGCTACTCTCAGCAATGATAGAGTCATAAACAATGTTTTCTCACTGCTGCTGGGCATTAAATTGGTATAACATTTTAGAAAAAAGAATTTAATACTACATATTCTTTGACTCCACTAATTTATTCTTAGGAAACCATCACAGGGATTGATACCATTTTTTTTTTCCATAATGTATTCCTGCTGGGATTGTTTATAATAGTTCAAAAACTTGAAACAAACAAAGTAAATGATAATAGAGTGTTGACTAAATAAATGTTGATATATTATGAATTTTATATCCATAAATATAACTGCATATAAATATTTTAATAAATAGGGATGTGTTCCTGTTTTATTAAATGAAAAATATTGATCTATAAACAAATGATATACTACTGTCCCAATTTTGTGAACTTATAAGTATATTTGCATATTTTACATATACTTAGAGTTTGAATATGTTAATGGTAGTTATCTCTGGGTTATGAGATGCAAGCAATTTTTATATTTTTCTTGGTGGTTTTCAGTATCTTCTTGCATTTTCTGCAATAAACAGTTACAACATTTACAGTCAGGAAACAGTTATAAAATGAGAAGAATTGAAGAAATCCCTTTTCCATGGCTCAGCTATAACATGTCCTTGGATAATGCTATTGTGCCCTTTAAAAATGATAGGCTTGAATTTTCCTGTCATTAATACATCTAAGTGTAAAGACTTTCTATAGCTAATGATGTAGCACACAAAATAATTAGCCAATATACAAGTCAGAGTTCATTTACACTTCTCCTGGGAGGCCTAATAATGTGTTACCTTAACCTGTACCTTGATTATACCACAGTTTGATAAAATGTGGAATAGAAGACAATCCAGCTGTAAACACAGCAGTAGGAAGCTCTAACATATTTTCTGTTCCATAGAGTGGTAATGGCTTTAATGAAGGCTGAACAGTTGATCTAAAATTATTTTCCTTGGGAGAAAAAATGTCCTAATTAGAGAATTTGTCACTACTTTTGATTTTTTTTTTCTAATTATGAAAGAAAAGGAGAAAAAGCATCATGGATTTAAGAATTTAGAATTTCATATAGAAATCCAACATTCCTGACCCCACCTAAAGGAACCCATGGGTGTTTTGTGAGGATAGAAATGAGAAATGCACTTAGCAAAATCTGTGCTCTAAAATTACTGGAAAAATGATGCCTTTGCCATTGCCCCCCCCCCCGCCCCCCACTGGTAAGAAGGAACTACAGACTCAGGGAGAGTCTCCTGGGGGTGGGGGGTGGGCAGCTGACTGGAAGAGAAGCCAGCCTGCACTCCAGCTTTGCCTCTGCCAGGTGCTGGCTCTGCATTCTTGTGTTATTTATTTAACTCTGAAAGATCCTTTCCTCATCCTTAAAATAGCATAAGAATGTTATGTGAAAACTTTCTTTAGTGCCTAATAAGTACTTTGAAAATTATAGTAACTACCCTTTCTCAGGGGAAAAGGGGGCATATCTCCATGTGAAACCCCAAAAGTTCTGTCATTATTCTTGCTTAAAAACACACCCATCACTTTGGGAGCAATTCACCTCACTGAGATCAATTTACATGGTGGCCCCTTCCTGTTGGGACAGAGTCTGACTCCTCTGTTGATCTCAGGAGAAAACCTGAACCTTATTGACTACTTGGTTGTCATTACCACCCAAGAAACCCACACCTCCCACATCACAACAAAGAAAGTCAAAGAAAGACCAAAGACCACGTCTTTTCCTATCACCTAAGAGTCAGTTCATTCTCAGTGATTCTTCCAGCCAGATTTATTTCTCCTCTGGGTTTCAGCCGTCTCTTGGGTTTGAGCCATTGGTTATCGACACCAGACAAATCAATGATCTTTAAACTCTTTGGCTGGAAACATTGGCACTTAGTGAGTTAGTGTGAAATGGTCCTGCATTAACACAACATTGTGAAACAAAGTGTTGCTTGTCGTGTTTGTAAGTTATTATTTTTTCCTGGTGCCACATTGTTCTATATTCTTTACACTAAATTATATTATACTTCTACTTAGTAGAGTAGTACAACATGCTGTTTTCCAAATTCAACTATGGTTCACTGGAAAATTTTGAGCTTTTAACTTCATGGCACTGTAAGTCTTTTCTCTCCATCCCTCTTTTTTGACCTATTTCTTTTGGCAAGGCAAAAACTAATTATAATTGACAAGGCTTCCCTTATTATGGTCCAAGGATGAGGTTCAGAGTTTTGAACCCCATAAGGACACTCCACATCCAAAGAGTGAATCTAAGTATATTTTCTACTCAATTACTATTTACTGATTGAGCAAGTAAATGAATGAAATATTGAACGTCTGTGACGATCGTGTCTTACTCTCTGCATAAGACAATTGTAAAAGTATTAGAATGGTTATGGAAGAAAAACCAGAGTTCTACCTACTTGAGGAGGCCTTTGCAGCTGTGAAAGAGAAAGGACAGAAGTCAGCTTCAGGGCTCTTGTTCAGGCTCTGGTGAAGGGACAAGGTAAGAGCTGATTTGGAATTACAACTACAGTATCTTCATCGATACCGTGCTTTAGTCCCAAAGGGCACTCAGAAAATGTCCTTCCTGTTTTTTTCTCTCTCTCTTAAGCATACCAAAATGAACAATGGAGAAACAAATCTCACATATTCAATCTACACTTGCCAATAAGTCTTGTACCTTTGTGCTTCACCTAGACATTTTCCCCCACATCGGTTTACACATTAGAGTTCATCTGCTTGGATTTCAAGTGTTACTCAAGTGTGAATAAGCTTCGGTTGAGGGACAGAGTTTTTCTAGGGATGAAAACAAACCAATTTTAAGAGCTACACCGACTTAATTGTTATCATAAGACCCCAGAGGCAACATGAAACAGAAAGGAAGTGACCTAGAAAAAGTTGTTTGCTTTTGTTGAATAATAATCGCTTTTAAAAAGCATTTTGTTTTATTTTGAGCTGAGGAAGGCTTGCTTTTCTCTTGTCAGTGTTTTAATATTTTATATAAATCAAATAAAATGTAGTGATTCTATAACCTTTTCTTTGAGAAAGCTGTTACTTGAATCCATACTTACTGAGTTTAACCCTGAGCAGGGTGAACCCAGTTGTGAGGAAAGTATTCAGAAAATGTGAAATGACATTGTCGATTTCAGAGTCACGAAAGCAGGATTAGAAGAGCATTTTAAATACACACACTGTACGTCATGCTATTTTAGGAAAATATAATAATGCGTCATCCCAGTGAAGGCTATATTGCTACTTCCTGTCTTATATCTTGAACTTTAATCACCTTTCAAAGGCCAGGGGTCCTTGCCTTCAGAAATTTGCAGCCAGTGAAGCTGCTGAATTAGTCTGTGGTCAGAATGAAAAGATGAAAGAATTGAATTCTATTTTGCACTGTGGGACGTTATTGTTCTTTCCATCCTCCCTGTCAGCAGGAACATGCATTGGCTTTTGTAAATTAGAGTGAAATTTTGAAATCACTGCAATTCACTCCATGAGACGGACAAGTGAGAGGTGCTGGAGAATGCTCATATACGTACACGCACAAAACACATTACGTGATCGCAATATGCTTTCATGTAGAAAATATTTCCTTTACGCTCAAGGTACATGGAAACACTTAAGAATATGGCAAAGTGTGAGTATGAGAGCTATTAAAAGATCCGCTCAATATCTTCTTGCTGAAAACCCACTGTGGTGTTGGCCTTGACATGACCTATAGAATTTTGTGTTGGCAGGAAACCAACTTTGAAATTTGTTCTGTAGCAAATCATCATGGCAATATACTTCCAGGAATTAAATCCTTTACATAGCATGGCAGTGTTGCCAGAGAGCATGTAGGGTCCCTTCTGATAGGAACCATGAAGGAGGCTTTGGCCAGAAACTCGAAGCCATATGTTAGTCCTGTCAAAAATGATATGGATCTGCTTACAAAAACCTTGCTCAGTGGCTTTGCCAGGAACCCTGTGGCCGTGTCCTGCCGGAAAGCCATTGCATGCATTATCACTGCCAGAAATTGATGCTGCCCTGGGATAATCTAACAGCACTAAAAACTCAACCTCTGGGTTTTGACTGCCAGACTTTAACTATTAACAGAGCCTGTGAGTGTATTACAGGGAAATAAGGCCTATTTGCCCTCTCTAGGGGTGAGGGTGGGCAATCCTGTTGGCTTCAAATACTTGAAGTTAATTAGCTCTTTGGAAAGGATTCTTGGCCAGGATTATTTTAGTTATTTGTTTCCTGATGTTAATGGACTTTAGCTAATATTTTCCTAAGAACAGACTTGAATGATAGTTTTATTTATAGAGGGAAAATAGACAGATAAAGGTAAAAATCAAGATACTTTGTTTATGGTAGAGGAGTTGGTATATTATAAAATAGTCTAAATATCATCTTAGTGTTTGCTGTACAAAAACTAGAATAACAAGAGTCCCCAGCCTAGATATTTGTGGCACAGAACCAGTTGCTGACAAATAATTCCCATATTCTGAAGCGTAGTCAGTATTACACATGGACGTTTTACTTGAGATGAATAATATCTGAGTGGAAAACACTCCAAGTAAGCCCATTTTTATATTTGGCATATTTGGGATTCAATTTTTTTAAAAAAATTCAATTTTGAATTAATGAACATGTTTACCAAAGTTTTGTAAAACTCTGCTACACAAAGTATGGTTTGTGGGCTGATGCCAGCTTCTGAACAGTTTTTAATTGGTCCATAGACAGATAAGTGCAGAGAATCAGGGGAAGTGCTTAGAAAATTTACAGCAATTTGATATTGCTAAAAATTTTTTATTGTGTTTTGTAAAATGTCAGTCTGAAATAGGTTGGAGATTGAAAAACAACTCTACATCATAGGTCATTTGAATAGAGCCTGCCCTAGAGATGGCCCACTGGTCACCATTTCCTCGCCTTCTCATAATTAGATATGGCTAATCCCAGACTTGATTTAATTATTCCTTTATTGCTGTTCATGTAGGCTCTATCCATCATTTTTCTATTATCAGTAACTCCGTTCGGCAAACTTTGTACATTAATGTTTGACTACCTTGAAATTTCTGTAAAGAAATGTTAATGCGTCAGTGAGTGACTCCAATCTGAGCTGCTTCTTACTTAGGTCCATTCTGGGGAACTCAAAGCAGATTATTTTGTAGAAACAGTGAAGTACTTGTGTATAAGTTGCTTTACTTACTTGGGTGACCCCAGTTGAAGAACCAATATGTTGTTTCTCTTTTTAATAATAGATAAAAATTGATTCACGAAACTTCCTTGGGTCTTTAGTTTCATCAAGATAAAATGATGTCAGGTTCACGGTCACATGGTTTAATGATAATCAGGTCCCATAATTTCTGTATCACCCATCATCTTTACCACTCAAATTCTTAATAAATCTGGGTTTCAAATCCTACAGCTGGCTCCCATAGACCATATGTATTTTGTTTTCAAAATTAGCTGTCCTTAAGGATCTAGCACAACTCTCTTTTACCCAGTAACTACTTTTAGAGAACCTAACTAATGTTAGATCCCATCCTGGGCCCTGGGACTATAGCCTGAAAAATGGTGGAGAACATCTCCGTTGTCGGGGCACTCACTGTTTTGCAAGGGAGAAGAAATGTTAACAAATAACTGCATATATTCATATATCAATTATGGAAGAAAAAAAGAGATAAAGTAACTGAATTTTAGCATAAGTAATGGACTAATATGCAGTTATTTAATATGATGATATATACTTATATTTCCAGAATAAGTATGTTTGGAAAAAAGCAGGTTTGGAGGTGGGTCTATTTTTGGTTTCATGTTTTACTATTAAGTTCTTGATTATTTTGAAATTTATTTTGATGCATAAAGTAAGATAAAAGGTGCTTTCCCCTTCCATATACTTAGCCAATTATTTTGACACCATTTATGGACAAACTTGAGTTTTTAAAGATAACCTAAAACACCACCCCATGTATAAACTAAATACTTACATACTCGGGTTTATTTCTAGAGTTTCTGTTTGATATACTTATCTGTTTGTCCAATTAGTGGTGAGTATCATATTACTTAAATTATATTGAGTGTAGATATAACTTTATATTCTTTAATATTAGCCTCCATGTAAGCTTTACATTTCCTTTCCATTTTTTTCAAATTCAAACTTAAATATTTTTTCCCTGGAATTAATAAGTTACACAAAATTATTTGAGAGAGAATTATCATATTTTTAAATTAAGTCTGGAGGAATTTTAGAACAATTTTAATTTAAATTTATATTTATAAATTCAAATTTCTAACAGATACATAGTTAAACCTTTGACTTGAATTAAACTTGAATTAAATAAAACTAATTTAGAAATTACTTTCATATTTGTATTATTCAATCTTTCTATTCAACACTAAATTCGTACAATATCCTTATTTATTAAAATCAATGAAGTATTTCCATTATATATTATTTTTATTATAATTATTAATATTATATATAAATATATATTAAATTTATTATGATTTTTCTTATGTGTTTTACATTTCTTGTATTATACATTTCTTGTAATTGTACTTGACATATTTATTTTCTATCAGGTATCTGTTATGTAAATATCTGTTGTTATTGGGTACACGATCTTTTAAAATTATCTGACAGCAGTTAGAAGACAATGATATGCCTGGTAAATATTGCAATGAGGAAATGTTTTTCTGAGCTGTGGGAAAGTTTACACGTTAAGACCCTTTCTCCTCCTTTTTCTTTTATCTTTCTCCAATATGAACATCTTTTCCCTTAAAAGTTGGTATCTGGCCATCTCCCTTTCTGCTCTTTTCCTCTGGCTTTAGATGTGTGGTTTCATATTTGATCTATTGTTCTTTCATTCCTAGAGCCATTTTATCTCTCCACAAGGAGCCAGAGAAAAAATTCTGCTTCCCCTTTGAACATTGGATTTAAAAATTAGATAAACCATTATTAGCACAACCTCACAGTGTGGGCCTGGATGAGAGGCACCGTATTTAATAGATGAGTGCAAATTAGTTCAGGGCCTTAAGAACAGGTCTCCAAAATGTTGAAAATTTTAAGACACATTGTTTCAGCCTTAAGTTTAATTGTTTTAATACAACCTGCAACCTCATCTATTACTGAGATATAGTAGTGTAGCCAAAGAACCCACATGGAATAGGTTATATACCATCCCCAGATAGCTTTATGTTTATTCCCTCAAGTATATGGTGTATGGCAGCATTTTTCAAATGTAGTGTAAAGTTCTAGCAATTCCAAAATCCGTATAGCTGAAAATCAAGTGATTCAGGTTTGCTTTGTGTTCCTACTTTCTGAAAATCAAGTGATTTTATTTTATACTATTTTATTTTATTTTATTTTATTTTATTTTATAATATTACTTGGGGTCATTTCTATATGCTATGAATTGTCTCTATTACTAAAGATACCATGGTGACCACACCAGAATATTGGCTAGTTGAGTTTATATTTGGAGGGTAGACCATAAGTACATAACACATACCTATTTCGGATAATTAGTATATCAAAAATAATAAAACAGGGCAATGAGGTTAGAGTGATCACTGGGGTGTTTCTACTTCAGCTAAGATTGTCATATGAGGTCTCTCTGAAAAGGTGGCCTATAAAGAAATATTGAAATGGAAGACTGTTATGTCAAGAGTATTCCAGAGAGGGGCGCCTGGGTGGCTCAGTTGGTTGGACGACTGCCTTAGGCTCAGGTCATGATCCTGGAGTCCCGGGATCGAGTCCCGCATCAGGCTCCCAGCTCCATGGGGAGTCTGCTTCTCTCTCTGACCTTCTCCTCGTTCATGCTCTCTCTCACTGTCTCTCTCTCAAGTAAATAAATAAAATCTTAAAAAAAAAAAAAAAAAAAAAAAAAGAGTATCCCAGAGAGAGGGCAGAGCAAATGCCAAGAACCAAAGGTAGATCTAAGCTTGGCCTCCTCTAGGGACTGGAAAAGAAACTTATCTTTCTGGAGCACTCAGAAGAGGAGGACATTGACAAGAGCTCACATAGCTAGCCTGGAACTTTGTCTATTGTGTGTAGGACAGCACTGACATTAAATATTGGTTTCCCTCACAAAGATCATGCTCTATCAATGACAGTATCCTGTTGCCTACCTAGTAAATGGTAGCTGCTCAATAAATGTGACTTGAAATAATATCGTTTCTCAAAAGGAGACTATATCTTTAATCATAGATACTGTTTTAAAATATAGAGGCAGAAAAAGTAAAACTGAAAGTCGCTTATGAGTGCTGTTTTCTTCTGTGCAGCAAAATACATGTCTCAGAAGCTGAATTTTTTCCCCTTTTTTTTCCCCACAAATTCTAGGAAATTAAATATAATTAACTCTCTGTAAGAGTTTTCCATTTGGCTAGAAGAAAGTCCTGACAAACAAAATTAAATTCCCTTTAAAAATTAATTGTTTCATAAAGAAAAACCTAAACATTACGGAGTGTTCCTATTTCCAAGAATAACGAGTCACATTTTTATGCTGTTAAAAGCTACTGAACAACTGTAGTGTTTGGAAATTTCAAGAACATCATTTGCATTCAATTTATGACTTTCCTCTTTTTTTACCCTACTCCCATTGCGGATTTTTTTTCCCTTTTACTTCTCATAGTCTGAGTCTTTTTATGTGTTGGATAATTTATCTCTTTCTCTCTCTCCTTTTTTTTTTTTTTTTTTTTTTTAAGATTTTCTTTATTTGAGAGAAAGAGAGGGAGAGAGATCATGAGCAGAGTGAGTGGGGAAGGACTCAGGACCCCAGGATCATGACCTGACGCTTACACTTACTAAGGGAATGTTTCATCATAACTAGTACCATTGCCTTCACCGTCTCCATGAATATTACTGGTTTCTGGGACTGGCCCTCACACCCGCTGTGCCAGTAGTAATGTGGGGAAATATTCCCACGTGGTCTGCTACCAGGGAGCTTCCCTGGAGCACCCTGACTGGCTCCGGATCCCCAGCCCCACTGCTGACCTTCTTCAATATCCACCTTCATACGGGCCAATGCTAGGCCCTCAAGATGCTCTAGCCTCAAAGTCTGTATCTCTTCTGAAAAACCGGTGGCTCTGATGGACTGATTACAAAATACTTTAAATATGCCCCTGCTTCTATGAATCAAACACCCACATTAGTAGGCAATGTGCTAAGCACTTTAACTGTATATTATCTTAAGATAAGAAAAAATTCAACATCTCTGTGTAGTTGGTATTCTCTGCATTTTACTGATGGGAAAACTGAAACTTATAAGATACTAAGTAACTCGCCCAAGAACACATTACCAGTACTGGCTTGGCTAAAATTAACCCAGGACTATGTGTTTTGAACATGTGGGCTATCAACCCTGGTTTTGCATTTTTCTAGTATTAGAAGTTATGTGGGTTCCTGTGGTGCATGCATGTATCATTTTTATCTGAGATAAAAGGAAAAGTCAAAATGTTTTTACTGGCCTGAAATCTACTGGATGCCAGAGGGACTTTCTGGGGAAGGCTAATACCTATAGGGAAGAGCATTTCATGATTAGCCCTCAAGGACTACTGGTAAAATATTTGCTTCCATTCTGAGCTCTATTTAGAGAATTTAATGTTTACTGGAGAAATATTTCTATGAAGGACACACAATTTTCCCCCTGAGTTAGAAGCTGAGTAAGACTATTACCAGGTCACTTTGTTCTTTTCATGTCCGTTAATAAATATACCTTAAATATCAAGGGATACTTGAATTCCTGTTAACGCCGCTATGCTGGAGTCAAAGAGGAGTAAAAAGATACCCTTGGGACTCCCTAAGGTACATATGTTTACTACTAGGCTCATGAGTAACAAGTAACATAAGACTACCGCAACCATGAACAGAGAACCTGTTAGAACTGAGGTTCAGATTTGTTAGAACTGAGCTGTGAGCCATCCCACTGTAGGCAGATTGATGACCATTTGAGGTGCTGGGTAAGAATGAAAGTAACCTTCGGCTATTAATAGAGAGAAGAAATAGTACATCCATTTCATAGCTAATTTCAGAATTTAGTCACAGAATTAGCGTACCATATGTATGTGTTTTCTTGCTTTCCATGTATGTGCATGGATGTGTGAGTGTGTGTGTATATCTGTGTATGTCTGTGTTGAGAGACAGAGAAAATGTCCCTCAGTTTCCCTCATTTTACCCATCGTTCAATATAATGGGTTTGGCTATTTTTATGACTTAGTAGTTTGCCTATATACAAACGGTATTCAGGCAGAAGGAAGGAAACACTACACTCAGTAGATCATGTGACATGGTATGTAACATGACTTTGGATGTCTCCTTCAAGGTTATGAGGTGAGCTGTTTTGCCTGCAATACGTGGTAGTCGCATTATGGTAGGCAAGACCATTGTTTTGAAGTGCAAGAAACATACATATTAATGTTGAACAATCAAATTTTGAGATTATAGGTAATATTAATCATTTTTACCGGTCCGTTATTGGAATATCATCACATGTTTAGGAACTTCCTCTGTGTTTGACTTGATAGGAACCATCAAGGTTTCTCTGTTTCCTATAGAACCTGAGAAGTCAGCCTCCCTTACAGCAAAAGGGCAAATAAAGGATGTAAGCCCTAAGTTTTAAGCCCATACACTCTGACCTTGAAGTGGGAGTTTGCAATTCATAGAAATGGGAATAGACTCCATTTTGGTGATGGTGGTGTTGGCGGTAATAACAGTTTTCCAGAAGTAGTAGTACAAATGGTGATATTCTATATTCTGTACATCAGCATCAATGGGGCAAACTAGAACATCCAGCATTCCACAGTAATGGTGGTGGATAGACCTCATAGTGTATAGTTGCCCTTGGTCCAATTGTTTCCCAAGTGTGATCTCAAGGATGGGTGGTCATTCTGTGGGTGATTTAATATCCTTTCATTAAATTCCAGTTTTTCTTTTTTCTATTGCTTACAATTAAAAACTCTGGATGATATGTTGGATTTTCCTATTGTAGCTGGTCATTTTAGTGTAGATGTGGCAAGATGATGTCATATTAAGCACACTGGCTCTGATTTTCCTCATGGACAGAGAGTTCCTGTTATCTTCTCACTTCAAATTTTTATTGGAATTCCAAATACATCATTAATGAATTCTCTTGGAAATATGACAGTCTCCAGCTAAAGTTGAAAAGTCAATTCTGATAACATGAAACCAGTCCAAACTATTGCTTTATTGTTTTTTTTTTTTTCCCCCAGTGACCATAATGTTTAAGGCTCTTTCCCCCTTAATTTAAATTCCCTAGTTCAGTTTCAAATAACATCCTGATAAAAATAATTTTTCTTCTTATATAGTTGAGGCTTTCAGGTATAATGAAACTGATTTTTAGTGTGTGCAGTGGAAGTTTCCAATTAATGAGATTAAAGAATCTGAGCTTTCACCTCTTTCTCTTAACTAGATTTCACAATGATTTTTAAAGGTTAGCTCATCACTGCTTCAGGGATCCATGTTTTAGGTCTATTGTCATCTCATTACTGAAGTAGATTTCATTATATCCAGACTCATTATGAGTTCCAAAATACTATGCTGTCTTCAATTCCTTCTCTAACATCTGGGGTGCTATAATTGTTCATTAAACAGCCACCTTTGAAAAGCTTGCACTTTATTAAGCAGCACATTAATCTGCTTGCTTGGGGCTCTGAAAAATTGTATGTTAATATCGGTTGACCTTGCTTTTCCTGTTGTATATTTTCAGCAATTTGCACCCATAATGATGACACGGTCATCAAATTCTGCTACTGTTTTCTTAATATCAGAGATCTCTTTATTGGAAAAATGTTTGCTATTCATCACTGGATTTTTTTTTTTTCATTTTTCTAAAAAGAAATGTTGGCTTCTTATTTGGAGCACTAAGACATTTTTAATAATGTCCTGAGAAAATTATTTTCAATGTCTTTCTCCAAGGATTTAGTGGCTGGTATGTTTCCTACTCTGAAGAAATATTTACCTAGAATAAGTCTGTTTAATTAAACTGAATAGGAAGGGGGTCAGTTCTGAGGAAAACCTAATTTAAAAACCATCCCATTCCTTTTTAAGGGCTTCTGTTGTTGTTAGTTTTTATTACAAAATTACACATTTATTAAAAAGAACTAAATCTTAGAAAATGCAAATAAGCAAACTGAAGAAAATAGAAATCACCCACAATTCCCTGAGTGATAGCGAGAAGTGACATTTTGTTCTCTCTCTAGCCTTCACCTAATCACAGACTTACTCATCCATTCAACAGATGTTTTTTGAGTGCAAACTAATGCCAGGTTGAAGTCCTGGCAATACAGTAGTAAACAAAACATATTTTTTAAAAAACTCTGTCCTTTATATGATATATAATCTATTTAAGAAACAGATACACAAATACATACGCACAACATCCTAATACATACTCTGTTAACAATATGCATGTTCACAATTTTAATGTCATAAAATATTTAAAGTGGGTTTCTAAAATTGAAGTGAAATATGTGCAACTGAAAAAAACAACCATTTCAGAGCATACAATTCAGTGGCACTTGATACATTCACAATACTGTGCAGCCACAACCTCTGTCTTGGTCCAAAATGTTTTTATTAACTCAAAAGAAAAACCTCCTATCAATAAAGCAGTCATTTCCTATTCCCCACCCCTTCGCCTCTGGAAAACCCTTAGCTATTTTCTGTCTTGATATTTCTGAATATCCTTAATATTTCATATAATGTAATTACACAGTATGTTACTTTTGTATCTGAATTCTTTTTTCTCCCAACTAGCATAATTCTTTTTTTTTTAAAGATTTTATTTATTTATTTGACAGACAGAGATCACAAATAGGCAAAGAGGCAGGCAGAAAGAGAGATCACAAGTAGGCAGAGAGACAGGCAGAGAGAGATGCAGGCTCCCTTCTGAGCAGAGATCCTGATGTGGGGCCTGATTCCAGGACCCTGAGATCATGACCTGAGCTGAAGCAGAGGCTTTAACCCACTGAACCACCCAGGTGCCACAGCATAATGCTTTCAAGGTACATCCATGTATTAATACATATCATTACTTCATTTTTTTCTGTGCTGAAAACATTCCATTGTATGTATACATCACATTTTGTTAATCTGTTCAATAAGGTAATGAACATTTGGGTTGCTACTTCTTAGTTACTGCAAATAATTCTGTGCAAGTAAATGTTTGAGTACTTATTCTATTTTTAAGGATATATATCTAAGAATAGGATTGCTGGGTCATATAGTAATTCTATATCTAACTTTTTGAGGAACTACCGAACTGTTTAGTTAGTGGCTACTATTTTATAAACCCACCAGCAATGTACAAAGGTTTTGATCTCTGAATACTTGTTAGTTTCAATTTTTAAAAAGTGTAGTTATCCGGGTGCCTGGGTTGCTCAGTGGGTTAAGCCGCTGCCTTTGGCTCAGGTCATGATCTCAGGGTCCTGGGATCAAGTCCCACATTGGGCTCTCTGCTCAACGGGGAGCCTGCTTCCTCCTCTCTCTCTCTCTGCCTGCCTCTCTGCCTACTTGTGATCTCTCTCTCTGTCAAATAAGTAAATAAATAAATCTTTAAAAAAAAAAGTGTAGTTATCCTAGTGAGTGTGATGTGATACCTCATTGTGATTTTATTTGCAGTCCCCTATTAATTGCTAAAACTGAACATTTTTTCGTTTGCCAGAGGCTATTCTAGATCTTCTTTGGAGACGTGTCTAAGCTTTTTCCCCATTTTTTGAGCTATCTCTTTTGTTGTTGAGTTATAAGGCCTCTTTTTGTATTTCAGATACTAGACCTTTATCAGATATGCTTTGCAAATATTTCCTCCCATTCTGTGGGTGTTTTTCCACTTTCTTGATGATGTCATTTTGATGACATCATCATATGATGATGCATAGAAATTTTAATTTTGATGAAGCCCAATTTCTTTCTTTCTTTTGTTGCCCATGCTTTGGTGTCACATCTAAGAATCCATTGCCATATCTAAGGACATGAAAATTTACCTCTATGTTCTCTTCTAAGAGTTTCATAGTTTCATCTCCTATATTTAGGTATTTGACTCATTTTGAAGAATTTTTTTTTGTATGTGATATAAAGTAGGAATCCAACTTCATTCATATTTATCTTGTAAAGACTTACTATATTCATTTTTTGAAGGGGAGTTTTGCTGGATATAGAAATCTTGGCTGACAGTTTATTCTTTCAACAATTTAAAAGTGCTTTCTCAATTTCTTCTGTTAATCTGATGGAGGACCACTGTATATGATGTGTCACTTCACTCCTGCTGTTTTCAGGATTCTCTTTGGTTTTTGACAATCTGATTTTTTCAGGATTGTCTTTGGTTTTTGACAATCTCATTTTGACATGTTTTGGTGTTGATCTTTTTTAGTTTATTCTTGTTGGAATTTATTAAGCTTCTTTAATGTGAGGTTTACAAAATATGGGGAGTGTTTAGCCACTATTTTTTCAGATATTCTCTCTGCTCCATTCTCTCTCCCCTCTCTTTCTGGGATCGATTATGTATATGTTAGTATGATTGATTATGTTCCACAGGTCTCCTTTAGGTTGTGCTCATTTTTCTTTCTTTATTTTTCTCCTGCTACTCAGACTAGATCTTTTCAATTGACTTATCTTCAGGTTTGCTGACTCTTTCTTTTGTTTGCTCACATCTGATATTAAAACCACCTTGTGAGTTTTTCATTTTAGTTACTATAGCTTTCAGTTCCAAAATTTCTGTGTGGTTCCTTAACTATTTTTAAGTGTAGAGTTCAGTGGTATTAAGCACATTCATGTTGTACAACAATCACCACCATCCATCTAGCTCACTCATCTTATCAAAACGAAACTCTATATCCATTAAAAAATAACTCCTCATAATTTCCTCATAGCCCCTCTCAACCAACATTCCATTAGTTGTCTCTATGATTATGAGTACTCTAAGTATAAGAGGAATCATATGGTGTTTGTCTTTTTGTGATTAGCTTATTTCACTTAGTATAATGTCCTCAAGGTTCACCCATGATGTAGCATGTCAGCATTTTCTTACTTTTTCAGGCTGAATAATATTCCATTTTATGTATATACCACATTTCGCTTATCCATTCACCCATCAATGGATGTTTGAGTTGCTTCCATATTTTAAACTACTGTGAATAATGCTACTATGAACATGTGTTTACAAATATCTACTCAAGACTCTGCTTTTAATTCTTTTGGGTATGTACACAGAATGTGATTGCTAGATCATATGTTAACTCTATTTTTAATTTTTAAAGAAACTGTCATACTGTTTTCTACCGTGGCTGTATCATTTCACATTCCTATCAACAATATCAAGGATTCCAATTTCTCTACATGCTTGCCAACACTTGCCATTTTATTTTATTTTATTTTACCTTTTTTTTTTTTTTGATAGTAGCCTTCACAATGGGTAGGAGGTAATATTCCATTGTAGTTTCAATTTGAATTTCCCTTTGATTTACATTTCCCTAATGATTAGTGATGTAGAACATCTTTTCATGTGCTTATTGGACTTTTGCTTCTTTGCTCATTTTTTAGTTTTATTGTTGAGTTTCAGGAGTTCTCTCTATATTATGGATATTAATCCCTTATCAGATATATAATTTGCAGATACTTTCTCACATTCTGGGGTTTGCCTTTTACTCCATTGATATTGTCTTTTGATGCACAAAATTTTTAAATTTCCATGAATTCTCATTTTGTCTATTTTTCCTTTTGTTGCCTGTGCTTTTGGTGCCATATCCCAAAATCATTGCCAAATCCAGCCTTATGTAGCTTTTTGCCTTAGTTTTCCAATAGTTGTATAGTTTTACTTCTTAGATTTAGACCTTTGATTCATTTTAAAGTAATTTTTATATATGACATTAGCAGAGGGTCCAACTTCATTCTTTTGCTTGTAGATATCCAGTTTTCCTATAACCATTTGTTGAAGAGACTGTCCTTTTCCCCATTGAATGATCTTCGTGCCCTTGTTAAATATACCATTTGACCATATATGCATGGTTTATTTCTAGGCTTCCTATTCTATTGTTTTTCCATATATTTGTCTTTATGCCAGTACCACTTTTTTTTTTTTTTTTTTTTTTTTTTTTTTTTTTTTTTACTTTACAGCTTTATAGTAAGTGTTGAAATCAGGAATTCTGAGTCTTCCAATTTTGTTCTTTTCAAGATTCCTTTTCAAGATTATTTTGGCTATTCAAGGTCCCTTGAGGTTTCATATAAATTTTAGGATGGGTTTTTCTATTTCTGCAAGAAAAAAAAAAGTAGATCATTGGATTTATATAGGGATTCCATTGATTCTGTAAATCTCTTTGTGTAGTATCAACCATTTTTTAAAAATATTTTATTTATTTATTTCAGAGAGAGGGAGTGAGCACATGGTGAATAGGGGCAGAGGGAGAGGGAGAAACAGATCTCCCTCTGAGCAGGGACCCCTTCTCAGGGCTCAATCCTAGGACTCTGGAATCATAACCTGAGCTGAAGGAAGATAATTAACCGGCTGAGCCACCAAGATGCCCCTAGTATCAACATTTTAATAATATTAATCTTCCAATCCATGAGCATGAAATGTGTTCCTATTTATTTATGTGTTCTTTAATTTCTTTCAGCAATGTTATGCAGTGAAAGGTTAGGGTTTTCTCAGGTGTTTTATGAGCACATGCTTTGCCCTAGAGTATATATGCTTTTAAAATTCTCTAGTATATATGAGTACTTTGGAATTTTAATAAATAAATAAATAAATAAATAAAACCTCTCTCCCCAGCTTTTACTCCCAGGATTTAGATGTTTTATTATTTGCCATAACTATAATCTTTAGCCACAGGCCACAAGTTGTTCATTTGCACTGCAATGGCTTTGTGGAATGTCTACCTCTTTCCCACTCTGGGGTTCTTTGTTAGGCAAAATAAAGTCACACACTTTGTGTCAGTCTTCAGGTAGCTTCCAGAAAGGGTAGAATACATAAACACAATTCTTTGAGAATAAGGCTTGTCTGCCCATTGCGGAACCACAGACAAGAGTTCCATGCTGGAAAGTAGGCTGCCATCTTCAAGACTTGACCCAAGGAGCAGATGGTATAAATGCAAGAAAAAACACGGCAACTTTTTACTGTTTTTAAGTTGTATTTTTTCTTGATTCAGTGTTGACTTGATTGCTATAAGCTTTTGACTATTTTCCACAATTCTGACACAGTTGATTCTGACAGTTTTTGCTTGATTTTTCAATGTTCCTATGGATGGATGGATCTCTGGAGCTACCCACTGTGCCAATTTTGCTAATGTCCTCATCTAAAATACTCTTTTTTGATAACTGCAATTATCTCTTCAATGAATATTTGAACTACATGTAAGTAATAGGTGGTTAATTTCTCCTTATTTAGGTAGTTTCTAATTTTTTGAGAAGAGCATGGGAAGCTCATCTAACCTATCCAGACTGACATGTCTGGATTCAAATATTTACTCTTCCACTTCTACTTAAGGGATAAGCTTCTTTAAAAATCTTTAGATCACCATCTTAGTTCCTGGGAAAGGGGTATGATCATTCAGACTTCCTTCTGTTTTTGTCAGTATTAAATAAAAAATGTATTAGAAGTGGTTAATTCCATCCTTAGTGCATTTTAAGTTTTCTAAAAAGGTATAGAAAATAATTACCTCAATACTTCTTTGCTTATAGCTATGATTATTTCCTTAGCATGAGTTTCTAGAAGAAAAACTGCTGAAATAAGTAACATGTACATTGTTTAGCATTTGAATTAATATCAACAAATTGTGCTTTAAAAGAAATTGTGCCACATTACTCATCTTTTGTGAAAAGGTCTTGTTTTTTGCTTTTTCACCAGCCCACCACCTGGTTCTGCTGTACTCACACTAGAGGAAGAACAAAAAATGTCAATTTCCACAGAATTCCTTCTCTATTCACTTGGACTTACAGTACCATCTTAGACCACTTCTCTCTTACTTCTTCTTGGTTTAGTAGTGACAACTCAATTTTGTTTAGTTGTTTCTGCCCAAATGTAGAAAGTTACTAAAGCATGGATGTATGGGTAAAGAGCCTCTCCAGACTGTTATGGACATCATCTCAGAATAAACAGGTGGTTCTCTATTTCCTGATGATTTTAGGACATGTATTTCTGAGACATAAACATGTAGAGAGAGATATCACACATCCCTAGGAGTTACAATATAGTTGAACATCAATCTGAGAGACTTTTTTTAGTCAATATTTCATTATAAAAATGTTTAGGGGCACCTGGATGGCTCAGTAGGTTCAAGCCTCTGCCTTTAGCTCAGGTCGTGATCTCAGGGTCCTGGGATCGAGCCCCGTATCAGGCTCTCTGCTCAGCGGGGAGCCTGCTTCCTCCTCTCTCTCTGCCTGCCTCACTGCCTACTTGTGATCTCTGTCTGTCAAACAAATAAAATTAAAAAAAAAAAAAAACATTTAAACATACAACCTCAGGACACTGATGATACTAAAAGAATATTGCCTCTAGAAAACTGTGACAGATTGTTACACTACACACACTTGGTTATCTCCTTGGTTTACTCTTCAATGTAGCACCATCAATCAAGAATCTGGCACTTGGTTGTCAGTCACTCCCCAATTTTTTTTTTTTTTTTTGAGGAGAGGTATGTACTTTCATAATTATTTTTATTGGGAGGTGATATGAGGCTACATGATATAGTCAACTCTAAGTCATCTCTTTTCTGACATATAGAACAATGTAGTGAGCTTCATCATGGTTCAACATACCTGTTGCCCCTTTGTAAGCATTGTTCTTTGTAGTGGTATACTCTCTTTGGAGTATAATCTCAGCTCACTTGGTCTCAAGCCTGAACATATAACTTACTTTGGCCCATCAATTATTAATGAGTTTTAATAGAAAATATTGACACTCATTTTCCACAAATTCTTTCTGTATTGAATCTTACTTACATTTTCTACGTGAGATTGGTAATACTCTAAATTAGGGCTCCTCTGTAAGCCTGAATCCTGGAGTAAGACAACATGAAACAGAGTCAGAGACAATTCGTGATAGACATATAACTTCAGAGAGAAATGCATCTTTGTTGTGAGTCACTGAGGCTTTAGTGTTATTTGTTATAGCAGCATTATTTAGCCTAAACTGACAGATATAGTTTATCTATCAGGAAATGGTTTAGCCCATGCTGAGAGAATAAAAATAAGTTTAAGTATTACTTTTTATTTGATAATTTATTCATTTATTTGGCCTTATCTCCATCTTGCCTTACACCTTATTACTCTTCACTAGATTCATTTCAATTACGTTTTATGACATATTCATTCTTTGAATGTGCACAGCTAAAGATAAAGCAACCTACCTGTTAATGATCTACAGCTCTAAACCAGGTAAAATTTATAAAGCCTGGCTCCTTGTCTGGACTTTATGACCTCCACATAGGAAACTTTGGAGGATTTCTTGACCTTCATCGAAGGACACAGTTATTATTTCCAGTGGTTCCATTTAAATTGGGGATTTTAGTTCTGTCCCAATGCCAAAGATAGAAGTTTGGTAGGAAACTGTCATTACAGATTTTCTAAATTTGAAGCACTAAAGAAAAATCTCTGAGAGTTAATATGTTAAAGTGAATTAACTGTGGGATAAAATCATGTAGAATAACTATCTTAAGTAAGTTCTTAAAATTTGGAAGCAGGGACGCCTGGGTGGCTCAGTGGGTTAAGCCTCTACCCTCAGCTCAGGTCATGATCTCAGGGTCCTGGGATGGAGCCCTGCATTGGGCTCTCTGCTCATCAGGGAGCCTGCTTCCCCTTCTCTCTCTGTCTGCTTCTCTGCCTACTTGTAGTGTCTCTCTCTCTGTCAAATAAATAAATAGAATCTTAAAAAAAAAAATTGGAGGCAAAAGGGCAGGAAATCTGTTTCAATATATAATCATTAGCTTTACTTAATATATTATCCAGTGGTAAAATTTACCCAGATTTTATCCTAAAATGCATGTATTATAACCTGTTGGATTGGACATATCTACTCAATCCTCCCTTTTTTTTTTAAGATTTTATTTATTTATTTAGTTATTTATAAGAGAAGAGAGCAAGCACAAGTAGGGGGAGGGGCAGAGGGAGAAGCAAATTCTCCATTGAGCAGGAAGCCCTATATGGGGCTTGATCCCAGGACCTGGAGATCATGCTTAACTGACTGAGCCACCCAGGTACCACTCTATCCCTTCTCTTAAATGTATTTCCATGTAGAGTGAAATAAACCAGCCCTACAAAATCTTATACTTACTGGGTTGGATGTTTTAAGACTTGAATATAGGATGAATTACAAAAACAATAAAAACTGATTTCTGTAACTTCCGAAAGGTCATTTGTACTTATCATTTTTTTCCTTTTTTTTTTTTTTTTTAATTCTCAAATTACCCTTTCCATAAGCTATTAGATGATGCCTGGAAATATTCCATTGGAGATTTTGATGAAGTTTTATGGAAAAGAAGTTAGCTACTCTTAGTTCAAATCCTGAATCTATCCTACTTAACCTTTTGGATTTTATTTTTATAGTTTTATTCTTTATAGATTGAAGTTATTTTAACTAAATTTTTCACATGTTGGTCTATCCAGTAAATTCCATGTAGCACTCTGGACACATCAAACTCCTTTTCTCACTGAAAACTC
Source organism: Mustela lutreola (assembly GCF_030435805.1). Classification (NCBI taxonomy): domain Eukaryota; kingdom Metazoa; phylum Chordata; class Mammalia; order Carnivora; family Mustelidae; genus Mustela; species Mustela lutreola. The sequence continues at coordinate 97,978,279 of NC_081298.1, read as the reverse complement.
CAATGTTTGATTTAATTTCCATAGTAGTGTTATTTTTGAATGAGAAAAGACTTAAGGAGTCACATAATCTAATATTTTAACTTAATAGATGAGGGTTTGCCTTGGCAGGAGGGACTCTAAATTTGATAGGAGAGGAAATTGCATAGCTCAGTCCTAGGCTAGAGGATGCTTTCCACTACCACTAGTGCACTTCTGTTCTTATTAGTTTATTTCTAATAAGCTGGAACACTGTTATGTTCTCCCTCTACTTTCTTGTCCCTGGCTGCCAGACCAGGCTTCTTTCATGAAATACAATGCCTTTCTGGAAGAAGAAGGAGAGGAAGGATGACTTGTGAAACAGCAACAGGCACTGGCAGTAGCGTCTCTGCTGGCAGCCAGGGGCAGGGAGGGGGCTGGGAGCCTGTCAGTGTTCACAGCTCCAATGAATGGGACTCAGCATATGCAAGCCTTGCACTGTTCCTTATCACCTAGAGGAGAGCTGTTGGATTCAAGTAAACTCAAGCTGTCTCTTTCAGGTAGAGAGGGGTGATATTTACATAACAAAGAGAAGCACTGGGTGCTTCTCAAGGTTTGTAGTAGGAGGTAAGGATGACTCCAAACTTACCACTTTTGCTTAAACTTCTGGAAAATTGGATTGGATATTATGAGACCAAACTTGCTTGTTCTCTTAGTTCTTAGAGATTTTATTTTGAATCCTTCTAGTATAGCAATGTAGGATACAATTTATGAGATAGAGAGAGTGGGGTTTGGGGAAGGTGAGGAGAATGCAATTAAACACAAAGTTTTTCTTGAGCATGATTTGGTGGCTTAAAGTCTCCAAGCCCTGCTTTGAAAGACTGTCCTATTACTGATGACAAATCATGTCTTAACCAAGCACTTGTGTTAGTAATAATTTGTCAGGCAAGTAGCTCAGAATTCCTTTAAAAGAGAAGCAGTCCAGAGCCAATCTCTCCTTCTGATCAGAGCTCTTTTATTAGAAATCTAAAGATTCATATATCTTGGAAGACCATCAGATGTGGTATTTTCCTGAAAATATATAATAGTCTGTGTTAGCTTTGACTTTAACAAAGGAAGTATTTCCAGCAGTACCCAATAAGAATAGGATTATTATGAATTCTTTTTAACTGCATGGGATGTTGTATGATAGAGAGACTTTACTACTTTATAAATAGTTAAGTAATTTCATGGAGGAAAGTTTAAATGTGTTTTAATTCGATGATATTTACTGAGCACCCTCTTTGTGCCAAGTATCGTGTCAGGTTTATCTTTCCATGCAGCATGGTCTGAACCAGAATAGATAAAAATACATAACAAAAACAATAGCTAGCAATTACTGAATGCTTATGATGGGGCAGACATCTTTCTGTTTATTTATATATTTGGCATGCATTAACTCATTTGCTCTTCTCAATAACCTAAAGAAGCACATATTATTATGAGCTCCCTTTTACTCATGAAGAAACTTAGGTTTAGACAATAAATATCTTTCTTAAGATCATTCAACAAGTAAGTGTCAGAACCAGAACTCAAATCAAGAGTCATATTGTAAAAAGAATGTTTAGAATATATTCTGTGATGTATTTAGACAATGATATCATTTTTTTCTCAGCACACTGGATCCTGTCTGTCCATCCTACCCACTGGCTGCAAGGGGGTGGCTGAGACTTCAGGCCAGGCAAACATGTTTAATTTCAAGAAGTTAGGGCTACCTTTGGTCTACTAATTCTTAGAGTCCATAATGTTATGACAAGCCCCTAGTTGTTTCCTTTTTCTTTGCCTGGCCTCTACCCCATCTTTGATCACTGATTTCCCTTGACTTGACACATAAGCAAACTTCTCATCATTTTTTTTTTCCTTTCTATATGGCCTTTTTCTATTTTTTTTTTTTTAATTTGAGTAGAGTTGACATGCAATATTACATTAGTTTCAGGTCTACAACATAGTGATTTAACTTCCCTAAATGTTAATGCTATGCTCACCACAAGTGTAGCTAGCATCTGTCACCATACAACAATATGAAAATACCATTGATTATATTCCCTATGCCATATATAGCTATTTTGGGGGACAGGATAAAGGCTCACAGGGAAGGTTAATCTCTGGCATTTTTAACCCTGAAAGCAGATGCAGGCATATTATTGAAAAATGATTTAAGTGTTAAAAATACATTATAACATGTAAAATGTATCATGCGTTTCTTCTATATCAAAGGCAGGATGAGTTATTTCTGAGAACCAATTCTAGAGCTTAGAACCCAATATGTAAGGAATCCAATTAGAATTGTTAAAAATACTTCAATAGAATAGAAAAAATTTTAAAATACATGAAACTTATGAAAATGAAAACAAAGAACATAATTAACACATCTTTTAATATGTCATTCAAAATAATTAAAAACCCCAGGAGGAATTATAATGAGGCACTCACTTCACAGTGAGAGTTCTGGAATAAAGATGGTCTTGTTTTAAATTCAGATTTCATCTTTTTCTTTCTGTATAGCCATGGACAAGCGTCTTCTTGTTATGGAACTTATTTTCCTCATAAAATAGGGCCAGTGTAATGTGTTTGATTGATGCCGGGAAGACTAAATAAGCTAATGCAGGTGAATTGCTCAAAACAGCACCTAGTAGCAACTCATAGATAAATACAGAGAATTCAAGAGAATACACCAAAAATGATGGATGAAATCCCTATAATTAATGACCATGGACATCCTGTAGTTCAGGGTGTTGAAATGCCACAAGATATTTCTAGCATCATACTCGCCTGTTGTTTGCTGGGTATTTTCCACCCTAATTGGATCTTAGCCCTGTGCCTCTCCTCAGAAAATCCCTACACGTTGAGCCAAAAATCCTGCCAATTTCTGACTTCCTATAGTGTTTACAAGGTGTCTTATCAAAATCTTAGTGCAAATGACAAGATTTAAACTTTAGTCCCGTCATGGGTCTACCAGAAATGAATAGTTAATTGTTTTAAATAATATTTGTACAGCCCTTCACAGCATCAAGATCTTCTCACCACTTGATATAATAATGCATTTGCATTATTGTCCAAGCAGTCCTCTAAGAGATGCATAATTATCCACATTTTATATGCGACATGTAAGAGCAGTTCAGTCAAATTTGAACCCAGATTATTGGATTCCAAATCCTTTGCTTTTTTAAACTTCAAATAGTCTATATAGGAAATGTTTTTAAAAATAAATAGATTTTAAAATAGATGGTTTAGTCAACATGATAAAGCCCCAGAGAATGCTGTCAAAGCTCAGGCTGTCCGTATTCATTCCAGAACTGATTAGAAACCTCAACCTCAGTCAATGTGGTCCTATTGGATTTGCCTAATATCTACACCTGACTCACTTATTTATTTAGTTTTTTTTTTTTTTCTCTTCTTCATAAATAGCCTGTTGAGAGTAATTCAGATATAGTAGTGGTTATATCCTGCCAATGGAGTGGAGAAATACTGAGGTATCATGCACAATCAATCACACAAATACAACATATGTCCATATGTCCAGGGACCAGAAGAAATCACACCACACCTTGAGCATGCCGCACATTCTCACTAAATATTTATTCTTGATTGATGAATTGCTTAAAATATGACCAGGTCACTGAGAAATCAGGCAGGGAGCCAGTCAGAATTTTAATGATCCTGGCTTTTTGCCCACTCCAATCAGAATACGTGCCCTTCTCTCCCTACAAAAATTTAAGGTGGTGAAACAACCTGTCATCTGATTCCCTGTTTGGCTTTTTTTTTTTTTTTTTTTTTTTGCTTATATCAAATTTATAAATAAATTCAGTGCTATTGACCCTCAGCAAATGTTTTTTCAACTATAGTACACATAAGAGTTACTTTGGAGAGCTTGTTAAAAACACAAATTTCCCACTAGCTCTCACATCAAAGATCTGTGCACTTTTAGCACAAGTGCATTGTGTCCACACTATGAGAAGAGGTTTAATGAAGAAATCTTTCTGGAGCGCCTGGGTGGCTCAGCTGGTTGGGCATCCGACTGTCAGTGTTGGCTGAGGTCATGAGCTTACAGTCATAAGATGGAGATTTGCATCTGGCTCTCCACTCAGTGTGAAGTCTGCTTGAGACACTTTGCCTCTCCTTTTCCCTCCCCCTTCTGCTCCTCCCTTGACTCTCTCTCTCAAATAAATAAACAAATTAAATCTGTAAAAAATAAATAAATAAATCTTTATGTTTTTCTTTGGAAAGGGACAGATGGTATGAACTAGACAGTAGAATGTCTGTTCTAATAAAGTGTACTATCTTTTTTTATAGCAACTTTAACACGAATATTATTATTATCCCCAGAAGATCTTTGATGACCACCAACACCATCAGGTGGTTTTATTAATCAATTATGGTACCACCTCTGATCAGTTGCCCTACAAAATAGATTTTGGGTTCTTGTCAGTGATAAGCATCAGGTTTGGTCATCCATCATTAATAAGGAATAAGTAAGGATTCAGGCCCTTAACACAAAGAAAGAAGAAATTTTAATCATTAATTCTGTATATATCATAATTTATCATTAAATTTTTTATAAATATTAAGTGCATATTTTACATAAATCATAAATAAAATAAAAAAAGAGGTATAGTATATAGGAGAAAAAAGAAAGAAATTTTATAATAAGTATCCTAGAAGTGGATTTTAAGTAAAATATAGTAAAAATATAGTGATCTGGTGAAATACTGAGATTTAGGATTTAAATATCAAATTGGGGGTACCTTGGTGGCTCAGAAAAGTTAAGCATCTGCCTTCAACTCAGGTGATGATTTTAGGGTCCTGGGATTGGGCCCCTCATTGGGCTCCCTGCTCAGTGGGAAGACTGCTTCTCCCTTTCCCCCATGCTCTCTGTCAAATAAATAAATAAAATCTTTAAAAATAAATAAATATCAAATTGGAACATAGCAGCCATTAATGAGTCTTAATATTATCACCAGATTAAATGTGAATTTGAGTTTAGCTATCAAATTTGAATATAACAAAGCATCTTCTCTATCAGGATACTGTTTTGCCTGCTCTGATATTAGTGAGGGTTGATTAGATTTTTCTCTCTGCATTTTTTTTTAATTACTTGATTTGTTTCAAATCAAGGGTTAATATACATGTTTGTACTCTATTACAGTCCTGTAACAGATATTTGTCTCTATCCCATCAAAGGTGGTGCATTCAGTTTTATTATACCTCAGAAATATATTAAGTTCTCTCACCTATTTAAAGTTTTTAGTGGAGGGGTGCGGGGGCGCTCAGTGGGTTAAAGCCTCTGCCTTTGGCTCAGGTCATGATCTCAGGGTCCTGGGATTGAGCCCCACATCAGGCTCTCTGCTCATCGGGGAACCTGCTTCCTCCTCTCTCTCTGCCTGCTTCTCTGCCTACTTGTGATCTCCGTCTGTCAAATAAATAAATAAATAAAACCTTTAAAAAAAAATAAAGTTTTAGTGGACACCTGGGTAGCTCAGTCCTTCAAGCTTCTGACTTTCTGACTCCTGGCTTCATCTCAGATCATGATCTCAAGGTTGTGAGATGAGCCCACTTGCTTAAGATTCTCTCTCTTTCCCTCCCCACTGCTTGCTCTCACTCTCTCAAAAACAAAACAAAAACAAAACTCTTAGTTGTGTATTGTGTATTGTGGTCTGTCAAACTCATCCAGGAACTACTCACCACTCCTACAGGGCTAGTCTTACGTGTCTGCCTCACAATCCCTCTTCCTGGTTGTAACTAATTGGTCAAGGTGTAGACTCCTGAATAATGCTGAGTTAATCAGGTTTTCTCGTCAATAAGTTGGAACTGGCACCAAATAATTTTACTTTGTCTATGGTGCCTCTTAAACGAAAAGGTACACGGTTCCCTCTCTGAACTGAAGAGCCAAGAAAGTTTTATAGAGAGAGAAGAACAAAACAGATATGACTCCTAAACTTCTATTTCCACTTGGACCTCTCCCTTGAACTTCAGGTTTACACAGAGAGCTGTCTACATAACATTCTGACTTGAGAGGTCCAAAAATGTTTCTAAAGTAACATTTCTAAGCTTGAAATTCTTGTATTTCCTTTCAAAGTTCTCCACCTGCATTATCCCATTTCACTCAATGTAACTACATACTCTGAGCATCTCACACACAAAAACTGAGTTATCTTTTGCTTCTCTTTTATCTCATTTTCCATGATTATCAGCAAATCCTTTGACTTTTTAAAATTCATTCAGAGTCAGATCACTTCTCACCATATTTCCTGCTTACTTCCCTGATCCAAGCTCCCCTGTCCAGCAGATCTTCTGGCTTCCATCTCTCACTCTCGACAGGCTATTCTCATGAAAGCCGCCAGAATGATCCTTTCAAAATGTAAAATTTCTCTAAGTTCTCCCATCAAAGACCCATGACACTTTTCCAGTTCACTCATAGTGAATGTCTAAGTCATGTCAACTACCCAAAAAGCCCTCTTAAGAACTTGCAAGCAAAAAAAAAAGGTCTTAATTAATACACCCACATAGTTTGATGGTCTAGATTTGGCCTTGTAAAGACTGGGTTTTCACTGGCTTTTGCTATTTACAGTGACTTCAGGCAAATCTTCAAAGCCATCTACATCTTAGTTTACTTGTCTATAAAATGGAATTGACATCTCCTTTGTTACTTTCATTTTGCTACTTGCTACTTATCTTTTTGAGCATCAAAATTATGAATCCTTACAGGAGTGCTACCCACATATATAAGCAATTATCATTGGAAAGTAAAACAAATTTTGTATTTTCATATCTAAATAATAGAAGTAGTACAGCACTGAAGCAATGCATCTCTTAGAATGAAGAATGCATGTGAATTTACTTTTCATCTTTATTAAACTATTAAATTCTCTTAAAAGTATTCAAAATACAAGTAAATCAGAGGGGCAGTCTGAAAGATGGTCACAGTAGAGATTGGGTATAACCAGATTAACACATGAAATAATGTATGCAACCAGAGTGCCAGTTTAACTTCCTACTAAAAAAACTGCTGAATAACACTTGAAGAGTCTCCCAGTCGGTGTGAAAGGAAAGGTGATCTAATCAGAGGGGAGTTCTCTTTTTCTATTTAGAAATAAAATATGTTATAAGTCAATGTACAAATGATACACTTTAAAGATTTTATTTGTTTATTTTAGAGAGAGGGAGAGAAGAAGGAGCACAAGCAGGGGGAAGGAGGCAGAGGGAGAGGGAGATAGAGAGGGCTCCATGGGGAGAGGGCACTCCATGGGAGGCTTAAGGGGGGGATGAATGAAGGGGGCTTGATGTACGTGGGCCTTGATGTGGGGGGGCTTGATGTGGGGCTTGCCGCACGGCTCAATCCCAGAACCCTGAGATCATGACCTGAGGCAAAATCAAAAGTCAGAGGCTTAACTGACTGAGCCACCCAGGCGCCCCTGTGATACACTTTATAAATTTTCCTCAGATGTCTAAATTTGGAAAACCAATAAACTATAATTCTGTCCCCACTTCTAAATTTTGGTTCCATAAGAACTATTGAATGGGGTCAAATAGATGGCAATACAAATATTATAGAGCAGTACACTGAGGGAAAAAGAAGTTGATTGACATATTTGTCAATTTCTATTTGCTCAATAAGATCACAAGGAAAAAGAAAACCATATGCATAAAATAAGGTAAGCATTAATATAAAATTTTTTCATTGCCTATTTTCCCACAACTTTCCACCCCACAACTCCATGTCTCTGCATCACAGATCATCACTTTGTCCTGAGGCATTAAGGCTAATGCTTACTGCCTCTTCCAGTAAAAGAGTAGAATTGTTTGTGTTCTCTTTAGGAGTTAGTATCAATAGAGATTGACCTCTTCAGTAATTCAGAGAATCCTACCTTTCCTATTGATTCAATGCAAATAATCTTTTATGAAGTGGAAGTTTGGAAAAAGAGTTTTCTCTTTAGGAGACCACTAGGGAATCAGTCCTGGAATGCAGGTGGGCTCATCCTTACTAGACTTGGGGAACTCAGTAATATCCCCTCTTCTTCTCCTGTAGAGGAGACTGAACAGAGGTACTGTAGCTAGTCACTAAAACCCAACCTCATGGGACCTGAAGGGCACCTGGTCTTCCTGGTCATAATGGGGTTGTGGATGACTGGGGAGGGCCTTCTGCTATGACACAAGAGAAAGATTGACTCAATTATACCTGGCATCCTTACTCTTAATCCCTAGAAGCCTTGATTCCGAATTCCAGTTTGGGGGATCATCTTTCTCAGCCTCCACTCGGTATGTCAACATGGATTATTAAGAGGAAATAGTCAAGTGGATGTGCCTGATTGGAACTGAACACTTATGGAGGGCCTAAGCAAAAAAGTCTTGAGAAGCAGGCAGATGGTAAAGGACCAGCCACACACTGCAGAGAATATTTGTCTTATCAGTGACAGGTAGCGACTGAAAGTTTTAAGCCGTATCTCACATTTGCAGAAATACCCTAGTGAGTATGTTGAATGAACTGGACGGTAAGAGGGAGAGAGTGGACAGAGCAGACCCTGTGAGAAAGCTGGGATGCTAATTCAGGTTGGAAATAATAAGGTTCTGAACTAGGGCAAGCAAGTGAAGATTTAGATGAAAGGAGATAATTGAAAAATATTTAACTAGATTTCATGATGTGAGAGGTTGGAAAGAAATAAATTGTTGTTGTGTTAAATAATAGAGTTTAGAAACTTTCTTGCTCTAGGGCTATAACACCAAAACCTAATTAAGGTCCTCCCTCAAGCACTTTAGAACTAATTTGGAAAATGTTTTCCTATATCTAACACTTCTTCCTCCTCACCCCTACAGTTTCCTGACCACAATGATTTCAGTGTGGGGAAACTCTAATGGAGACTTGCTACCTACCCTCCAGGGATGTCAAGTCTGGTCCACCAGCTGCCTAATTAGTTCCTGTCATATTGTTTTAGGACTTTTCAGCTCTATCCCAGGCTTGTGCACTTTCTACTGACTTGTCTTATCATACATAAATTGATGATCTTGACTAATCACCTGGACTGCATCATACCTTGAAGACTCTTAATTTCAGTACTCTGAAATGTACCCCAATCCTAGTTTCTCTAATAGAAACCACTTTGGGACATTTAAAATTGCCTTAAATTTTCGATACCCTTTTTCCTACTTAGACTTTCAGTGTTGCTTTTTGTCATCATCTTTGCCCTTAGGTTGCTTTAGATTCTATGTAGGCTTAGCCCTTTTTCTATTGTGGTGTTCCATATGGCTAGGAACCACTGGAGGATACTAATGCTTTGTTGGTCACAACCCATTTAGGACTTAGAAGATACTTCTAGACAGGGTTCTCAATGTTAGTTAAGCATCTGAGTCATTTGTGGAATAAAGGAAATGGATGAAAGACAATAAGGAAAAAAACCAAAGCAATATGTACACAGTGGATCAATTCCTGGCTGAATAGTCTGCTCCCCTTGGTTTAGATAAGAAGTAAATATCCTTAGTTTTATGAAAAGCTTGCCAAAATTTGTTGATGAGATATCAAGACTGAAAATTTTTAACAGGTTGTATAATGCAACTTCTTATGAAAGGGAACAAGAGTCTCTTAGGTAGGGGTGGACATAGAGTTTAGAACTTCTCTCTCAGAGTAATGCATTCTCTTTTTCTAGCAAATGATTCAAATAATTAGTGAGAATATGTATCTCATTGTAAAACCTAACCTTCTTTCATGCCGGTGGGTCAGGAAGCATTGGAACCATATGCTACCACCTATTGCTCTGCCAGACCAGATGACTATAATATTTAATAAAGCCTTATAAACATCATATCTGGTTATAGTCAGAATAGCAGCAACTATTTATGTAATCAACTAAATGTGCACAGCTAAAGCCTTCAAGAGCAGCCCAGTGAATATCATAACATGGACTCAAGTGTTCAACTGCCAGTCTTTGCCTATCATTCTTTTTTCAGTGTTTAGGAACTTGAGCTGCTAACGAATATCTGTTAAGTATTACTCCAACCTGTTTGAAAACATGTTACACCATTTATGATTATGGCCTGTGTTCACACCAGATGACAAGAATCTGTTTGCAACCTGTTATGTTAGTTTTGAGCCTCTTGGGAGATTATGGTAATCCATGCAATTGCAGGCTTACCTCCAGAGTCTGTGTGATTCTTCCTTTATGCTTGGGTTTGAACATACTGGTTACCATCACATCACAAGCAAATCTTTTCTTGTTTTGTATGCAAAGTTATTATTTAAATCTACTTGACTCTGTGCAATACTTCCTCCCCACCAGTGGAAAAAAAAAAAACACAACTCACTTAAAAAACCTCTCGTCCATGCCAGCATTTATCACAATTTTTACCAAGTAGGCGAGCCATGCTGTGCTGTGATTGAGTGCCCTTAGATGACTCAATGAGTAAATCTTCTTGATGGTGTTTTTGTCCTATATCTTGGCAGAGGTGTCAAGGTTCAAAATGTGCATCACTCCACGATTTTCCCAAAGTCATGACCCAATGGGACTAAGCTGTCCTTTAATAAATGCTGCCATAGTAGGAGTTCTTGTTCTGTATGACTGCTTTTCTCAAGCTGTTCTGGAAACTCTCTGTCAGCTACTTAATGCTGTGGAAAAAAACTTGACATTACCTAGAAAAGATGCTAACTTGAGCACAGGTGTTTACCCTGACATAAATCCTACTTTCCATTACACAACTGAAATTCATGGAAATATGTAGACATATGTATGCATTACCTCTATATGTATATGTGTGTATACATGTGTCTATATGTGCCTAGAAAGGTACATATATAGATAGATAGATATAGTCTGTGTTGATAGTATGGGCTACTTACACAATGGAAACTCAGAAAGGATTAACTGAGTGGATCAAAACAGAGTAGCTTTGATGAGATCTAGTGTAGTGATATTGAAGAAATATCAAGGTTAACTTACAAATCCCTAACCAAGAAAACTGTATAGAATTATGAAAAATAATTAGAGGAAACCCTGGAAGAATACTACTCATACACTGTAATTTGGAATATTGCCCAACGAGACACAGGGGGAGTACCAAGCTCATACCAAGTTGGCTGAGATTAAATATTATTCAGAAATAGATGACCTTAGGATTGCAAAAGACATGCTAAAGGATACCAACAAATAAAAATGGCTCCAATGAGTTGGTTGTCCCAGGGTGGTTTTTAATTGAAGTCACAGTCAAACTGATATGTCAAAAATTGGAGAGACAGACAGGCAGATAAAGAGGATCATAATTAACAAGAGAGGACACCTCCATAGGAACCAGTACTGGGGTACAAATATCTCAACTGTACAAACTGCTGGAGACTGCATGTGGACAAGTTTGAAAGTTTAGAACTCCAGGGAGAGGCCTGCCCAGTCCTAGGGGACCCCCATATTTTCGTGAGTTTTACCTGCAGGAGTCCTACCCAGTTCTCCCAGTAAAAGATCAAAGAAAAATCCCTTTCTGCTTCCAATGTGGGGAAGGGAAAAATTACCAATTTGAAGTACAGCCAGAGGATTCTATTATCACCAAGAACCTGCCCTTGAAAGAAACTAATTCATCAGAGTCTGAATGGCTAGGATTTTGTCCAAGCTTCACCATCCTGGAGGAAGGGGAATAGCCACCTGCTGCCTGCTGTAGCCTTGCATATGGAGGATGAAAAATACCACCTCCAACCCCCACTAGCATTCTGTGTGAGAGAAGGAAAATACCACTTCCAGTCCCCTCTAACCTTCCTGACAAGACTAAAGGAGGGAGGAGGTTGCACAAGCACTCGTGAAGATCATAGCCAAGGCTCACTAAGGGATTGAAATGAATTATAGGACTATATAATGCTTTTCTACCCTCCTCTTGCCACTGCATCAATAGAGCTCTTGTGTAATAAGAAAGGACTACCACTGGAAGAATTGTACTTATAAATTTATTTAACAACAAAGTCTAGGGAACTCCAAAGACAACAGGGGATATAAAAGTAAGGACACTAGAGAAAATTTGAGCCTCTGACACGTAAGTCAACAATAAATACAGCCAAACTCTTAGCCAGATAAACATAAAATCTCACAGTAAAGTCCCATTTATCCTCAGTCTTTTTACTTAGTTCATCATGTCCAGCTTTCATCAAGAAATTTCAAGGCATATTGAAAGACAAAAAATTCAGTTTGAAGGGATAGGGCAAGCATCAGAATCTGACATAGATATGGCAAAAATGTTGGAATCAACAGACTACAAATTTAAAGCAACTATGATTAATATGCCAAGGGTTCTAATGGAAAAAATGGACAACATGAAAGAACAGATGGGTAATGTAAGCAGACAGATGGAAACTCTACGAGTAATCCAAAGGAAATGCAAGAAATCAAAACTACTGTTACAAAAACAAAGAATGCCTTTAATGGGCTCCTTAGTAGACTGGACACAACTGAAAAAAAAAAACAATGAGGCTAAGTCTATGTGAACAGAAACTTCAAAAAACTAAAAAAGGGGAAAAAGACTTAAAAAAAAAAACCTAGACTATCCAAGAACTATAGGAAAACTCCAAGCTACTAATCCAGAAACTCAGAAAACACTAAGTAGTATAAATGCTAAAAACTCACACACAACCCCAAACAAAAAGATCTATAATATTACATACTATATTCAAACTGTAGAAAATAAAAGACAAAGAAAATTTCACAAAACTTTCCAAGAAAACTTTGAAAGATGCTTAGAGGGAAAAAAAAATTACCTATAAAGGAGTATAGATAAGCATTCCTTCAGCGATCTCCATAGAAATTATGCAAAGCCAAAAGGTGAGTGGGTTGATATACTGAAAATGTTGAAAAGAAAAAACCCAACAATCTAAAATTCTGTATCTAGTGAAATTACCCTTAAAAAGTAAAGGAAAAATAAAAACTTCCTCAGAAAAACAGAACATGGGGGAAATGGTCACTAGTGGACCTACATTGTAAGAAATGTTAAAACAAACTATTCCAAAAAGAAGGAAATGGCATAGGTTGGAAACTTGGGTCTGCATAAAGAAGAGGAGTGCATTAGAAAAGAAATAAGTGAAGGTCAGATATTTTATTTTTCTTATCCTTAACGGATCTATCCACCACCTCTTTGGTTTGGTGTATATAAGGAGAGGTCAATTATCATCTGGAGAAATCAAAGAGAATGTAGTGCACTCTTTTGAAGCACAAAACAAGCCATAGGAGCTCTCTCTCAAATGAAGAATAAAGTCTTTGGAACCTAAGAGCAAAACCAAGACCTGTGCCTAGGAAACATCTCGTCGAAAGAAACAGTTACTACAACATCTGTGAAGGAAAAAACATAGCATAGTTTCTACTTACAATAAAATTCAATGAAATATATAGTTTATGAAACGAAAGGTAAAACATGGAATAAAACACCCCAAGAACATAATGAGAAGAAAGCAGAAAGAGAAGAGAGATCTAAAAGAACCGTGTGGAGTAAAGAAAATATTTCAAGTGAACTGAAACGAACAAAAGCAAACATTTTATTTGAAGCAGCAAATGGCAATACGCAAAGAAAAGAATGGAAACAAGGACAGGGAGAATAAATTATGGACATTCTAGGAGAGGATAGTGGAAAAGGAGAAAAGGGGAAAAAAGACCCTCAAAATACAAGACAAGGAGGGCAGATAACGGGCATCAAATGGATTGATGATGGCCATTCTTAGGAGACAAGAGCAGCAGGAACAGAAACAGACTACCGTACACATGCTTAAGTAAGTACTATCCCTGGACTGATGGATAAATAAAACTGAATGACAGGGTAATGGAAACATCAGGCACTAAACTACCTAGTATACACTAAACCATTTCCAAACATGGCGATTAAAGAATACATAAGTAATTCTTACATGACAGTATGTTTATGTCAAAAAACAACAAATTAAGCTAAAGATCCCCGGCTTTTTAAAAATAAAACAGGTTACAGGTAGGTTGGGGTAATGAAATGAAGAAATTTTGTTTAGTCACTTCTCCGAGGAGTTACTTGCTAAATGATATTTCATCTTTAATTTTTAAATTATGAAAATATAAGACTCATAATATTTTCAAACTCTTAAAATTAGTTTCTGTTAGAATTCAAAGACACGTATAGCAGGAGAATAAAGGAAGCCTCCTTCAGTAGATGGAGTGGCCGCAGGAAAACAATAGGATCTCCTGGGGACTTCTATAGCTGGAGAGAGGATTTTTTTTTTAAAGATTTTATTTATTTATTTGACAGACAGAGATCACAAGCAGGCAGAGAGTCAGGCAGAGAGAGAGGAGGAAGCAGGCTCCCCACTGAGCAGAGAGCCCGATGCGATGCTGATCCCAGGACCCTGGGATCACGACCTGAGCCAAAGGCAGAGGCCTTAACCCACTATAAGGAGATTAAACCCAGTATGTAAAAAGATCAATGTGCCAAGAAAACACCTCTGTAACCAGATTACTCCTGGGGTCTCCCTAATCAAATAACTTGAGAGAATAACAAAAGAAATAAAATCTGAATAGCAAATGACAGAAAACAAAGGGGGAAGAAAGTGTGTGTGTGTGTGTATATATATATATATGTATATAGTGAGAGAGAGAGAGAGAGACTGACTTTATTTTTAAGTAATCTCTATACCCAATGTGGGGCTTAAACCCACAACCCCAAGATCAAGAGTTGCCTATTTTACTGACCCCCAACTGATCCTGCTAGAAACCCACCTCCAACTTTTTAAAAAGATTTTATTTTAAAAAAGTGAATATATTTTGGGGGCGCCTGGGTGGCTCAGTGGCCTAAAGCCTCTGCCTTCGGCTCAGGTCATGATCCCAGGGTCCTGAGATCGAGCCCCACATCGGGCTTTCTGCTCTGCAGGGAACCTGCTTCTTCCTCTCTCTCTGCCTGCCTCTCTGCCTACTTGTGATCTCTGTCTGTCAAATAAATAAATAAAATCTTAAAAAAAAAAAGTGAATATATTTTTAAAAACTGAATGCGCATGTGTGTAATAGAAAGAAATCTATAAAAACAAATACATATAGTTTGATTTGCATTATTAAAACTATTAAAGTTATACATTCAAGCACTAATGAGAAAGTTCTCTCCCAGCTGGAGTATCTAGCACAGTGCATTGGACTGACATAATAATTTCACAAGGTTTTTTTTTTTTTAAAGATTTTATTTATTTATTTGACAGAGAGAGATCACAAGTAGGCAGAGAGGCAGGCAGAGAGAGAGAGAGGAGGAAGCAGGCTCCCTGCAGAGCAGAGAGCCCGATGCAGCACTCGATCCCAGGACCCTGAGGAGTTATAAGGGCCTTTGACTTTGGGAATAGAAATCATCTACTATGCTGCCACTGAATGGGATCTCCTTTTCATCTGGGCTCCATAGCTCTCTTTTTCAAGAATACTTTCTTGATATATTACCTTTCTCTGATCTCCAATTTTTGCTCACCAACATCCTTTCACCTAATTTAGTTCTTTGTTTCTATTATTTATTAATTTTTCAAGACCTGGTTTTTGTCTCTGTTTAGATTTTGAACTCACTAAAAACATGCCTTACGCTTTCTCTTGATCAATGATTTTGAGAAATAATTATGAAATAACCCCCAAATAAGTAAGTAGTTGATTGATTAGTGTGCCTGCATGTTACAAGTTTCCACTAGGAAGTAAAAGGAAAAATAAGTAAATGAAGATACTGTTTCCTCCATTCTCTGCTCTAATAACACTTCAAAAGGCAATCTTTGAGCCTTTATCAGGTCTGAGAAACAATTAAATTGTGACCTTTTGATATGATCATGTTTCTGTGTCCCATAAAATGTAACATAGTGTAAAAATCCAAATAGCCTTGGTTTGATGTCCGAGTCAAAAACTGACATGAATTTTTCAGATTTCTAGAAAATTTAAAATATGAATTATTACATAAGTAATCTCAGAAGCTAGATCACATGTCAGTAAAATCAAAGTAACCTATTTGTACTTTATTAGATGTTTCCTAAGATATCCAATAGTTATTTTTTTAATTTAATGTAACTATTAGGCATGGAATGCATCATGGAAATCCTATAAACTGGCAACTTCTCCCACATCTTACCAAGCACAGCTTGATAAATAGAGAAAGACTGGGAAGTTGGCTAATAAAATCCCCATACTTCAAAATGAGTCGCTGACAAGAGAGCCAAGGAGCGAAAGCAATAACTATATGAAATATTTTTTCTGGCTCTGCTTTAGATGCTGTAGTTCACTGTTAAAATAAAAATCTTTTTCTGGAGACTAGTTCAAGAAAGAAAGAAACCTGCAGTAAGGGAGTATTTAGTATTAGGACAAGTGGTTTGCATTTTGCTGGTAGTTTATACCTAGGGTTCTTCTAAAGGAAGGAAAACAGCTCAACCCATACTGTTCCATCAGGTAGGCTACTGTGTTCACTGGTATTTCAAACTCTCCTGGGGCTGCTGGAGATATCCCTAGATCTGAAGGTCAACTTGATGGCTTAGAAGGGAAATGGTGTGTGGGTAATGATGGGTGATCAAATTTAAGAGATCTCTCTGCATGTACAGTTCAATCTCAATATATATTTTGGATCTAGTGCTAATTTTCATCACTGCAAACATGAAACATTATATATGGCCATATATATACATATATATATATATATATATATATATATATATATATGTATATGTATGGTACATATATATATATGTACCATACCTAAATTCATGGCATTTCCCATTAACTTCAGGATAATCCAACTTTGGGGACAATTCAACCTCTATTTCTGGCATCAGAAACTGAGCCCATCATCATCTTATTGTTAGCTGATACTGACCATTAATGATCTTCCTTCAATTTTCACTCTCAGCCTTCTAAGTTCCAAATTATAAGAAGCATGGAGACAGGAAAATACTACAAAGGAAATCCTAAATAGACTATTATTAGTAGCAGACATGTTTGACAAAACAATAGACAGCCTATAGATCACCTGTCCCAATTTTATCTCATTACAAACAAAACTCTACTAGACTCTACAAGGAAGAAGTAGAGAGATAATTTCTAAACTGTGTTTAGACTTAGAGTTCTTAGTTATCTGGCACGCCAAAGGATTTTTTAATGAAGTGAATATGTAAAAGTTAGTTTTGTAATATAAACTAAATAAACTAATAAGAACAAACTAAAAGTTAATTTTTATGAGACATTAGGGGTTTTATCCCCATTGACTTCAATGACATCTAGCAGTTTCCAAAACTGGAGAGTTAAAAGAGTTTTGTTGGATTATCCTGAAGTTAGTGGGAGATGACATAGATGTGGGTATAGAGAGACCTGTCAGGAGGAGACGGGGTAGATCAAACTGGGAATCAGCCAAGGTGGCCATGGATGAGACATCAGAAAAGTGACACTAATCTTACTTTTGTAAAATAGCACTGCTCACTCCAACCAGATTGATATATCCAATAATTTATCTTTTAACTGATCTGGCTTATCCTGGTGTATCAAAATTGAAATCAGGAAAAGGAGACCCACAACTTGTGGACACACAGTTGGATGCATAGATGTTGTTTAATAAGCATGGGCATAAAGATTTTCCTGGGTACACAGTGTCCAAAGTTTAACTATAAAGCAAAGAAACCCTTGGGAACAATGATGCATTAGCCTGACATTCATGCTAGGAAACCTAAATCCCCATCTGGTTGGAGAGCTTATTTTTAAGCTCTCTTGCATGTGTTTTATGTTGGCCACTTGAGTAAAGATTTGCTTGGAAACTGAGGGTGTCCTAAGCTGGAATGAAAAACAGCAGAACCAGCTGTGTAAAGGTAGAAGGAGGACTGACAATAGTTTTCCCTGTGCTATCAACTTCAGTAAATCACACAGGTCATAAGAAAAATAGAAAGAGAATTAGGAGGCATTGTTGTTCAGGTGGCCCTGTTTAAAATGCTAAGCTGTTGGGGAAAAATATTAAGCAGGACTCACCCAAACAAAGCAGCCTGGAAACCTCACACAAAGAACAAGAAATACCTGACTTTATCTGGGGAAGTAGAAGGGTTTAACCAGAGAAGAAATCACTGAAAATAACAACTGAAGTGCTAAAGAGCTGAGAAATGGGAAGAGAATAAGAAGCAGAGAGATAATAGGTGCAAAGGAAAAGCAGTGGAGACCCAAGAGAGGAGGGCTCATTCAGAAATGCAGAAATTTCAATGTGGGCTGGAGTTTGGAAGCAGGAGGGTGATGTTCATAAACTGCAAATGTAATGGGAAAATTACGAATAGGATAGATTATGGAGAACTTTGCATGTCGTGCTAAGTCACACAAAACTAATTTCATAAATAAAAGCTATATACAGGACTGTTTAAGTAGATAAATAACAAGAATAGATTTGCATTGGTAACAAACTGGAGTCTTAAACGTGGTGGCTAGGGGCACCTGGGTGACTCAGTAGGTTAAGCCTCTGCCTTTGGCTCAGGTCATGGTCCCAGGATCCTGGGATCAAGCAGCCCCCACCCCCACCATCCCCTCCATTCCCTCCCACCCCCCACATCGGGCTGTCTGCAGGGAGTCTGCTTCCCCCTCTCTCTCTCTGCCTGCCTCTCTGCCTATTTGTGATCTCTGTCTGACAAATGAATAAATAAAATCTTTAAAAAGAATACAAAAACATGGTGGCTAAGGAGTGACTATAAAAATTCAGACAGGAAATGATGAGGATTTGAGGCAAGGTACTGATAGGTAAGGTTAATCTATCTTACTGACCCATTAGGGAATAAATATGAAATAAATGATGAGGACTCAGGATGGCAATTGTTATGGAAACATAAAGGAAGGAATACAATTGATTGGACAAGGTGACCCACTGGATACAACTAAAGAAGGTGTCTAGCATTCTTCCTTTCTTCCGTCTTCAGTGACTGCTGAGGCATAAAGCCAGGTTCTGGAGTACCAAAGGAAAAATGATGTGGAATTTGATTTTGTTCACACATGAATTTGGCTATAAAAAGATAGGTCTTATTTGGAAACTGATTTGAGGTTAACTAACATATAGTTGACCATGCTATAAACTAGCTTATCCTGGAATAACATCAAAAAAGACATTTGTAAAAATGAATGAATAAATATGTTAAAAAAATTTGTTGTGATATTTTCTATTTACTTCTTCATCATCTAATTGGAAACTGTGCTATATATATTTTTATATGAGGGCTTATCTAAGTTTTAATTTTTTGAGTGTTGAAAAAAAATCAGGGCAAACAGTTTTATTAATAGGATTTTGTATCAGATCATGAGTGAGAGAAGAAACATAAGATGTATTTTATATTTCTTTAAATCTTTGATATTGTCAGGGATAATGGTAATTGTGAAATCTCCAAGGGAGATATGATATTCTGAAAATCAAATACATACATTACTGTAAATTTGCATTATCCCCATGTGGGAATTCCTACATGTTTAAAAGGGCCTGGTGCAGAGGACTGTGGTCAGAACTTGCCACTACCGCTACCGTTAGGAGCCTCCTAGGCAGGAAGCCTTCCATATTGATTCACGGACAACTCTCGGCTATGCTTTAAATTTCTACCTCCTCCTTAAGAAAGCTTTCGCAAATACAAAGCAAAGGTGGGCTTCCTGTATCTCTTATTCAGGGCTTGAAAATTCTCAGCAGTAATGATCTCATGGGGATGCAGCTGTCTGATTACACGACTGGTCCCGGCTTTTGGCTCAGAGCTTTTTTGTTGTTGGTGGTGATGGTGACACTGTCTTATTGCCTTCAGCATCTTTAGTGCTAGAAGTGCACCCTAGAGAGTGCCCAGCAATACAGTAGTTTCTTAAAATGGTGTTCCATCAGTAAATGGAGGCTGAACCCTGAACCAAATGAAGAGCCGGAATTCTACCTAGTTTTGAGGAGAGCATACTGCTCAGGAGGTCAAAGTGGCTTGAATTCCCAGTTCTGCCTTTGCCAGAGGACCCAGCCCACACTCTGACCCTTAGTTTACTTACCCATCAAAGGCAAAATAATGTCTTCCTCAAAGGCTTACTTTGATGTTTAATTGAAAGCACATATTCAGAACAGCTGCAGGCACATAGCAATGCAATACAGTGTAATTCCCCTTTGTTTTCCTATTCTTCTCTCCTCCAGATTCTCAACTTCAGTTCTATACAAAAACTCATGGTCCGAAAAATATGTGTGTTTTGGATGCAATAGTATGGTACTTGGCAACTTGTTTTTATCTTCCAGTAGATTTGCTTTTGTCCTTGTTGACACATGCATACTCTCTAGCCAGAATAAAAATAATAAAAACCAGCTGTAATGGTTTCCAAAATGATGATCTACCTGGATGGTTTATGGGAGGATGATTCTAATATTATAGGTAAGTGGATAAATTGTAGGAAGTAAAAATGACAGGGAAAACTGCTTTAAATGCAATATTCATAGATTGACTAGAGTGCCCTATAATGTTCCAAGGCCTTTCAGAAAAGTCAAAGTTAGTATACAGTTACATGAATCTTTGTTACAGACCCACTACTGGGTTACTACTTTCATCATTACATTTTTCTGTTTCTCTCATTTCTTAAGCAATTATTAGACAAAACATTACATATTAAAAGAGTGACAGGAACATACAGCTGCAGATTATTCCCTTATGGCCAGGTGGCCATGGAAGTTAATTTCTCAATTCTTCTATCAACCTTCTTCCTGAGTGTACATCCTTGGGTATGTTCCCAATCTTTAGTTCTTACATGTATTAAATGGGTAAAATAATACTCTACAGGATTTTTGTTATAGGTAAATAAGATAATACATGTGAAAATACCTGACACATAGGTAGTGCTATTAATAACTAATAAATTAATGTTTTAACATTAATATTAAATACAAAATCATGAACATTACCAATAGAAATGATAAAAAAGCTACTACATGAAATATGCTTTAATATATAGTATATACATGTCTGTGTATATATATTTATATATATTCTATAGATCAATACATTTATATATACATGTGTTTTATTGAAACATGGTTATTCCCTTCAGAGGACCATACCTAATGAGATGATTTTAGGGTTTTTTTTTGTGTGTGTAAGTATGTATAGACAATTCACCTATTATATCCTAGCTTTAAATTCCCTCTTTTATACTTGGCTCTGGGATGTTCACAGAGAACGGCAAATTATAATATTCCAATCCTTTTACCAATTGATGCCTTTTTAGCTCTATTGCACAAAGACAGTTAAGGATGAGCAGAGAAAAGACAGGCCCTTAAGTTTACAGTTCATGTTAGTATCACTTTGGCTTTTAGATAACAGTAACAGTGTTATCCCCCATGTTCTTTTAGTTTTTCTGGCCCCAGTCTTTCTCTGACTGATTTTGCTTAATATTATACTCTCTAGATCTATCCTTGTTGCAAAAGGCAAAATTTCATTATTTTTTATGGCTTAATAATATTCCATCGCACGTAGATGATCTCTCATCTTTATCCATTTGTCTTTCGGTGGTACTTGGGCTGCTTCCGTAGTTTGGCTATTATAAATAATGCTGCAGTAAACATAGAGGTGCATAGACCCCTTCAAATTAGTGTTTTGTATTCTTTGGGTAATTGCCCAGTAGTGTGATTGTTGGTTCATAGGGTATTATTCATTTGAACTTTAAACATCTATGTGCTAGGGGCGCCTGGGTGGCTCAGTGGGTTAAGCCTCTGCTTCAGCTCAGGTCATGATCTCAGGATCCTGGGATTGAGCCCTGCATTGGGCTTGCTGCTCAGCAGGGAGACTGCTTCCTCCTCTCTCTCTGCCTACTTCTCTGCCTACTTGCGATCTCTGTCTATCAAATAAATAAATAAAATTAAAAAAAAAAATCTATGTGCTAATTTCCTGTATAAAATCTCCTCTTGTTAAAATGTGTAGGCTAGCTTGTGTTTTCCTTACTATTCTCTAACTTAGCATATAACCAGTATTATAAAAAAAATACAATTTTGTTCTCTTAAGTGTGATGCACTGTCTTTTCTTTAATTTTGTATTTCCTTAGAAATTGAAGAATTATGTTGAAAAGTTTACGTATTACTCGCCAGTCAAATTTCTTGTAATGATAGAAATATTCTAAACTTCGCATATGCTATTATGCAAACTGCTGTTATGGTAACTACGAGTCACATGTGGCTGTTGACACCGTGAAATGTGGGTAGTAAGACTAAAGAACATAAATTTTAATTTTATTTAATTTAAACTTAAATAGCCACATGTGGCTAGTGGCAACAATATGGCACAGGACTAGCTATGCAGTTGGCTAAGTGATTACATATCAAAGACTCACAGGAGTGTGTTCTATCAAGCAGACAAAGTATCTTCTAAAGAACTAAAAGAGCACACTGCTTCTAAGATATTAGAGTCCTATGACATCTCACAGAGCATAGAAAAGTTATACAAAAAAAAGCATATTTCATAATAATCCAATCTATTATTTAATATCTTGAAGAACATTCATGAAGTTCAATCTAAGAAAATAGACACAAATTAAGATTATATTATGATTTTCAACTATTTTTTTTAACATAAACTTATATGGTTTGCTTTCTCAATCCTGTACATATTCTTTAAAAAGGTTTTGTTAAGGCTTGAATATTATTTCTTTACATGGTGAGATAATTTATTTAATCAAATGATAAAGCTAGACATTTAGGTAGTTGCTGGTGACTACTACAAATATGTTTGATGTGTTCTTTTTTTTTTTTAAAGATTTTATTTATTTATCAGAGGGGGGAGGGGAGAGCGAGCACAGGCAGACAGAATTGCAGGCAGAGGCAGAGGAAGAAGCAGGCTCCCTGCCCAGCAAGGATCCCGATGCGGGACTCGATCCCAGGATGCTGGGATCATGACCTGAGCCGAAGGCAGCTGCTTAACCAACTGAGCCACCCAGACATCCCCTGTTTTGATGTGTTCTTTAAAGTGGAATTATTAGACCAGTAAAATACATATTTTATTTTTTTTAAAGATTTATTTATTTATTTGCGAGAGAGAGAGAGAGAAAGAGACAACATGTAGGTGTGGGGGAGGGGAGGGACAAGGGGAGAGGAAGAGAAGTAGACTGAGCACAGAACCAGGGCTTCATCTCAGGAATATAAGATGAAGACCTGAGTGGAAACCCAGAGTCAGATGCTTAGCTGACTGAACCACCCAGCACTCTAGTAAAATAAATATTTTAATAATAAGAATCACCTACCTCTCATAGTGAATAAAAGAAACAAGAATATTTATGCATGTAAAATGTTTAGTAAAAATCCTTCACTCAAAGAGAAATACTGTTTCAAGTTTTTGTATATCTTTTCAGTAAATTTTCTAAGCATTCTCATATATTTTGTCAAAAATCATGCTGAAGTCTATATACACTTCAGTGCTTGGCTTTTTCATGAATTGTTATATTATGAATTTTTCTCATGTTAATATTTTTATGCAATGTAATTTTAAACTTCGCATGCTGTTTAATTCTGCATACCAAAGAAAGTTTACTTGATACTCTATTCTTGAGCATTCTTAATTTTTTCCCTATTGTATGAATCATATCTACTTATCTCTATAATAAACACTTTTAAGAAATCCTTTTAGAAACACCATTGCACACATCCTTTGTAACTTTCTTTTAATACATTTCTAGAGTATAGATTAGTAAGGCAGAAAGTAGAAATATTGCCAGACTATTTAAGGACCATCAGCAAATTGCTACATAGTACTGCCAAATTTGTTCTCCAGTCAGGAATGCCTATTTCCCTATTTTTTTCTTTAAACACTGGATAACCTTGGGTGTATATTTGTTACGACTGTGAATGAGATTTCATAGCTCTCGTTTCTCTGATTATACCTGGCATATAGAACTTCTGTTGAATTTATGCTTTATCCAGGCACCTGAGTGACTCGTTACAACAATGGCAAAATCCAACTGTCAGTTGCTTGTGTCTGACAATGCAACACACACAACTTGGATATCTTCCAGATACAAACACTTAAAAATACTGAAATAGATTCTTAAAAATAAATAAATAAATAAACCATACATTGAAGAACGGAAGAGAAACAGACGAAAATCCACAGATGCCAGAAATAAAGAGCTGAGAATTACTATAATTGCATTAAAGTGGAATTACATTAGCCAAGTACTCACTCCAGCAATTTAAGACCCGAGTTTTAATACCAGTGCAGGTCAAACAAATGATGCCTTCATACTGAGTGAGTTGTAGGCTTGGAAGGAAGGCCTGGTACTTGGTTTGGGACTATTCCAAAGCCTGCATACACCCTTCAAGAAAAGGAAATATTCAAAAAATTCACTTATCCACAGTGGGAGATGGTGCGACCGTTGAGAAAATATTTTGAGGTTTCTGCATGGTAAGTGTTTCTAAACAAAGAAACCTGAAATCTGGATTAAAAGACAGGCCTTGGAAATTAAAAGATGATTTAGATCTCTCTGGAGTAGAGATTTACCTCCCTAGAAGTATTTGTTTATATTTCAAAGGGAGATTATATCTGGAGTTATCATAAACATTACAAAGGATTTGTTGACAGTAAAAACAAAGTTTTCTTTCCCTCTCTTGGAAGGGAAGAGGTCTTGTACCAGGCTGTCTTATAAAAGTTCCCAAATTCCAGGGCACCTGGGTGGCTCAGTGGATTAAGGCACTGCCTTCGGCTCAGGTCATGATCTCAGGGTCCTGGGATCAAGTCCTGCATCGGGCTCTCTGCTCAGCAGGGAGCTGCTTCTCTCTCTCTCTCTCTACCTGCCTCTCCATCTACTTGTGATCTCTGTCAGGTAAATAAATAAAATCTTTAAAAAAAAAAAAAGTTCCCAAATTCCTACTTCAAGTCCCTGCTTCTATCTGCATATCTTCGGAAGAAGGAAGAATTGGAGAAAAAGAGAGCTGCTGTTGTCACGGGTAATAATGATAATCTATCCACTTCGATCCAGAAATTCCATTCATTTTTTTTTTCAAAGATTTTATTTAGGTATTTGAGAGAGAGAGAGAGAGAGAGAGTACAAGCAGAAGGAAGGAGCAGAGGGGGAGGGAGAAGCAGATTCCCCCATGATCAAGGAGCCCAAAACTGGGCTTGATCCCAAGACCCGGAGATCATGACCTGAGTCAAAGGCAGACACCTAACCCACTGAGCCAGGTGCCCCTCCATTCACTTTTATAAACAAATTAATAAATATTATAAGTATCAGAGATGACTTAAATGTGTCTCTTTGCTTAACACTGAGTATGGAAAAGTCTGCCCTGGGGATCTGAAACCAGTAGTGTACAATTTACCAAAGTTCAGTCTTTCAGTATATGCTATTGATTGATCCTGACTTTCAACCTGAGAAATTAATATGGATAATGGTGTTGAACATTTTGTGTGTTTTGTGCATTTTGTTCTTGGCAGAAGCCAATCAAAATCACTCTGGAAAGACACTTTAGCAACCTAAGCCAAAAAGAATTCAGAAAGAAAGAAATAGAAGGCAAATATGAACTAACCATCTGAAATTACAAAATACACAAGGCAGATGAACACAATAAACTTTAATAGTGATAAGAAATAATACCAATAATGGAAAGCTTGAATTTCAGATAATGGGAAAAATATCACAAACAGAATATGGATTTTTTTAACATTGACTAAGGATACAAATTATTGAATCACAGCTAAAAAAGAGATAGTTGGATTTGAAAAACAGCTAAACAAAATGTCTAAAAAGTTTAATTACATAAATGAATTTTAAAATTCTGTGGATGGGTTGTACAATAGGTTGGACAAGTCTAGGGACAGAACTCACCAATTTCCAGTTAGAGCTGAGGATATTATAAAGAATAAAGCAATAAAAATGCAATAAAACATGAGATTTAAGGATAAAGTGAGAAAATACTACATGTGAGTATTAGGATTTAGAGAAAGAGATAATAAAGAAATTGGGGAAAAGAAAACAATAGAATTGATGATGGCTGAGAATTCTCTAAGATGGTGAAGGTTTTAAGAAGAATAATTCGTAAGCAGAATAATTTAAAATATATCCAAACTTAGATACATACCAGTGAACCTGCAGAACCAAGCACAATTGTAAAGGCAAGTAGAGAAAAAAGGAATTACCTACAAAGACCAAAAAATTGTTGGATATAAATCTAATCTATAGCGACAGAAAGCCTGGAGTTAAGGAAAAGGGAGAGATGCAGTGGAAAGAAATAATAGGAAATTTTATGGCATAATGGACTTGATTGTCAAAAATCATTAAATGCTATGTTCAACATGAATACATTTTGCTGTCTGTGAATTATACCAGCTGTTAAAAATGATTAAAGAAGACAATTTAGGGGCGCCTGGGTGGCTCAGTGGGTTAAGCCTCTGCCTTCAGCTCGGGTCATGATCTCAGGGTCCTGGGATCGAGCCCCGCATCAGGCTCTCTGCTTGGCGGGGAGCCTGCTTCCCTTCCTCTCTCTCTCTGCCTGCCTCTCTCCCCACTTGTGATCTCTGTGTATCAAATAAATAAATAAAATCTTAAAAAAAAAAAAAGAAGAAGACAATTTATATGTAATAAAGTTAATTCATCTATGGGCACCCTTAATGGACACTGCCCCAGTGGCTCAGCCCACATCACAAACCCAAACCCAAGTCAGCCTATGTTTAGGACAAACATCCATGAAGGAAACAGCATACACCAATCAGAATCCTGCAAATTCAGCTTAGTTAGCTCACCTTACCCTAGAATAGAGGACCCTTGAGCATTAGGAGGGAATCCTCCATCCCCTAGCCAATCCACGTTGCCTTGTCTCACATTCTATGAAAACTGCTCTAGTTATACATTCAAGTGGAAACTCTAGAGACATTCTCAAGTATGTGCACAAGGAGACCCATGCAACAATGTTCAACTTCCATGTCCCTTTGTAAAAGAATCAGAAATCACTTGTGATGAATTCACATAGGATAATACAGTTTTAACATTTAAAACAAATGAATTAGTCCCCTAAATTCTCAAAAATATATTGCTATGAAAGGAACTTTATATAAGAAAACAACACATCCACTTATGTAAGTTATAACACATGTAAATTATATTACATATAAGATAGTATAAAATACTAATTTGTATAGGAAAATACTAAAAGCCTCTGTGGGAGATGTTCATGGAAGTTACAAGATGGTACTACAAACTTGGAAATGGGACAGGGGCAGTGTCCAGTGTATTTCAGGAGTAGAACTTTAGTTTTATTTGTAATATTCCATTCAATTTTTTTAAACAGAGAAGAGATCAAAGAAATAGCTGGCAAAATTTTCATATCTATTTTATTTTGGCAGTGGATATGATGATACCATACTTTTAACTGTATGTTTTGTATATTTTGTAAATAAAATTTTAAAATAAAAACCAAAATAAGATTATTTGCAAACAGCAACGATCCCGACTGCTTTACAATGTTTGATTTCTTAATTATTGATACATTGAAAACTACAATATAGTTCTAAGTAATGTTGCAATTAATTTTGTCCTATTTCCTAATTTTAAAATGAATGCTTCTGATGTTTCATGGTCAGCGTAAGGGTTTAATATATTGCTCTATCTTTTTCCTTAAGAAAAATTCTTCTTATATTATATACAAACCAATAGGTTTTTAAAGATTTTTAAAATCAATAAGGAATATTGAATTCCATCAAAAACCCTTCTGGTATGTTAACCATATAAGCCATACAGTGTAGAGCCAGATTATCAATCTAGAGCCAGATTATCTTCACTGAATCCCAGCTCCACTAGGAGACTTTGTAACTTTACTTGTTCTGTAACCCCTTCTGCTCACTTATTTTTTGCACCCACTTCACAGGGAGATATGGAAATTAACAAGGTTAAGTAGACTAAACACTTAAAACAGCACCTGGTAAAAAGTATTCAATCCATAAAATACTAACTAGTGTTACCATACATTTATTTTTTCCTTTGCTTATTGTTGATAGTCATTCAGATAATATTTATTGAGCAATTGATATAAAACGGGCATTGTTACAGTCATTGGGGATAAAGTAGATTATAAAAACACATGAGTTCTCTCTACTCCTATACAGTATAATTTACTGAAGAATCTCTATTAACGTATTTCTTAATGTTCAACCATCTTTCCATCCCCAGAATACATCTCACACGATTATATAGTTTCTTTTGTTTACTAATATATTTAAGATTTTGAAATCCATATGCATAACTGACATTGTCCATGATTTTTTTTTGTGAATGTTTGTTCTTTTTCATGCTTGTTTAAATGCACTGAGAAGTTAGAATATAAATGAATTTTCATGAAACGTAGCCTTAAAAACATTTGCATAAGATACCACTTTTCCGTAGTTCTTTGACAACTATTTCAGTTTCTTATATTATCATCAGCTATTATAGTTAGTTATTAAATTATCCTACCTGTTCTTGAACAATATTTTAAAATGATAAATTCCTTCAAAAAATTCTGTTTCATTGTAATTTTCAGATTAGCATTTTAGAATTATATTTTAAAAATCACTGTTATATGAATATTGATATATTCCTTTTCTCACACATACTGTATTGAGATTTTGCCTTCATTCTATTTCATGGTGATTTTATCCAAGTTTGTCTATTTTACTGATAATATTTAACAAAGTTAGGTCTTCATTTTGTCAATTCATTTTTTATGCTTATTGAATAAAGTATATGCTGATTTTATCTTTATCATCATTATTAGTTACTTTCTACTACATTTCTTCCACTAATCTTACTTGCTTATTTTTCGTTGTTTAAAAATTTTTTTAAAAGCCTATTAGAGATTCTTGTCAGTACAACTTTGCCAATATCTTGTTAGTTTTGTAAATGTTATCCTCATTGATAATAACTTGTAATTTCTTTGAAATGCAATTTACAGTTTTGATTAATTCTTTGATCCAAGGAGGCTTTTTATTAACTTCAAAGTGCTTAGATTCTCTTCATTATTGTTTATTCAAAAAGCCTACTCATTTCTGAGTAATTGCATTGCTTTGAAGATAATATATGCTCAATAAATAATTGTCACAGTCAAGGTATACTTCTATCAATTGAAGTTGAAGAATATGGTTGATAGAATTTCTAAATTGAGAATATCCTGCAATTCTTTTAGTGTCTAGTACATTATCAAAGTTTATCTTCTTCAAGGATATATGTAAAGCAAATTATATTCATTATTTATAGGATACAAGTTAGCTATAAGTAGGCTTTTTGTGATATGGGTAAGTATAATTATGTATTATATGTGAATGTTATTAAATCTTTTGGTTATCTGAAACAAACTTTCCATCAGTCGATTATAGATCTATCCAAGTATTCAGAATCTGTGTGTGTGTGTGTGTTTGCATGGGTGATCAAAGTCTTCACCTTATGTTCCTGTCCTCCACTGATGTTACTGTATATCAAATGATGTTTTGTGTTGCAGTCGTTTTGTTTTATTTAATGCTCTTCTGTGTGCATGTATATATATCCAGAAGTTTTATAACTTGTGAATTTTATAATTTGTGATATAAAAATACTTGTCTATAAACATCATGTATTTAATATAAATTACATTTATAAATACATGAATACAGAAATGCACATATATGACCATAAATATAATTGGACAAACATGTTATATATATCACATGTAATTCATATAACATATACGTGGCATGTAAAAACTTTTTTATTCTTAATTAAGTATTTTTTTAAGTACATTTTGTCTAATATTATCCTCACTCCCTCATTTCCTATTGTTTATGTATGTATGTGTCTCCCTATTCATTTGTTTATAATTTCTCTGTGCCATGCATACTATGTGTTATAAGTTTTTGCTATTTTCTCTTAAAATATTTCTACTTTTTTATCTTCTTGAATTTATTTTGCTTTTTTTCTATTGATTATAAGTCAAGTCTCCATTAATATGAAATATATAAAAGTTCTAAAAGATCTCCCCAATTAAGAAATTAGGCAAACCTTTAATTTTTCTTAATAACTCTGAGCTCCAAACCTATTTAATCTATGATTTTAGACCAACTTATCATTTTATACAGCATGATGTATTTTCTTTAAAAAATTCCACTGTATATTTCATTGTTTAGTAAAACACTATCAGTAATTCTTTATATGTAAATATTCATTTCATTATTTTCACTAGTCTCAGCTTTTCATTTTATACAATGTCTTTTTCACTTTCTATTTGTCCATGTGTGTTCTTTAATTTCTTAATTGGGTGTGGTACTTTGTCAAAAATTTACTTTCCAGGAAAGGTAGTATGTTTTGTGGTCAACTGTTTGAATCAACAATTAGCTCATATTACATTCCTGTAAAGTTCACATATGAACTATAGTTTGGCTGAGTATAAATTTATACTAAATTTTAAGATGTTGTTCCATTGTCTTTCAGCATTTAATATTTGGGAAAGTTAGGCTTAATTAAATGCACATTTTCTATTAGTATGTCATTTACATTTGCATTTCACCTGTGTTTTTTCTATCTGAATAAATTAAAATATCTTTGTCTTTATTTTTGAAATTTAGAAATATAATTACATTTCATATACATCAGTGTGTCTTTTAATTCATTTCACTGGGTATTTAAAGAGCAATTTTAAGTTGAAAACATTCATCTTTCCAAGAAAGTTTTCTTCTAATAGATTTGTTTTATTATTTCTTCTTTGTATTTGCTAGATTTCAGTTTTAAATTTCTGTATCTTTATGTTTGTATAATGATTTGATCATCTGTATTTTGGTGATAAAAGAGCTATATTATATTACCAATTACATACTTTAATAGAATTCATCAATGAGAAATAATTGAAAAAAGTCTTAAATCATTTTCAATAATGAGATTTTTTTAAAGATTTTGTTTTTAAGTAATCTCTACACCCAGTGAGTTGTGGGGCTCGAACTCACAACCCCAAGATCAAGAGTTGTATGCTCCACTGATTGAACCAACCTGACACATCAATAATGGGATTTAATTAAGCATTTCCCCTGTACTTAAAAGTTAAGAGTTTATTCTTCAAAATCAGACTGCCTATTTTTAACCCTGGATTTGACTTTCTAGATGAAGGAGATGGGTGAATTATTTTATCATTCTACACCATGATTTCCCTACTTGAGAAACTAACACATAATAGTACCAACCTTATGGAGCTATCACCATAAATGAAATGATATATGTGAAGACCTCAGAAGAGTGTTGGCATATAGCAAGTGTGTAGTAACTTTGTTAATTATTATGAAAGTTTGTTGCTTAAACACATGGACTTGAGCTTTTAGACTCAATTTCAGATTCTTCATACACTTAATATAAACTTCTGGTCAAGTTACTTAAATTCTTATCTCTCAGTTTTCTCATAAGTAAAATTGAAACAGTAGTACCTAATACATATCATCCATGAAAATTAAAGGAGAAAAGAAAAATATAAACACATATATGACTCATGTAGCACATACAATTTAAAGTAATAACTTAAAAAAATTATTTGTTCTTAGAACCTTTAATACATGTCTGGACATATTGTCAAATGTCTAGCAAGTGAATGGATAAATTATCTCCCTATTATTGTGCATTGAAACTATTTTCAATTTAAGGATGATTCAAAACTTCTATTATTATCTCTCTAGTTTTATATAAATCAATACTAATAACACTGTTAATTTTAGAAATGAAATTACCAGGCAAAATATCTCAATTAATATGTATCTTAATTGCCTTCCATAATATTATTCCAGTTATTTATATTGTATGAGAGTTCTCAGCTAATTGAAAATGGCTATTTTTTAAAACTCTATTATTATAAGAGTTGAAAAAAATGGTATTTAAAAAAAAATGCTTGTCTATTTCTCCTACTTCCTTTTTGTGTGTGTCTAAAAAGGCCTTATATTATTTTTCTATTGGGAAGTTCATTTTTCAAATTTTAATTTGAAAATTTATACTATATAGCAAGAATAGTGATTAACTATCTTCCACAAATATTGTTAATCATTTTTTCCTGGCTTATTATTTCTTTCTTTTACATTCACATTGAACCTCACTATTCAGGTAAAATATAATTATACATTATTTTAATTTGAGACCAGTTGTAATAGAACAACTATATTTTATATACATATTCTTATAAAAGAAATAATTCACAAGTACGCCAGAAGTGGGTCTCTTGCTGAATATTATATTTATATCAGTGCTAATGTCCTCTGGATTGCTCCCATGCTGTGGTCTGGACCGTGATCACAGTTGAAATCATTTACACTTTTATAGTATCTGGAACTTATACAAGTGTAGTTCAGACATCAAGGATTATCTACCCAACTAGCACCACAGAAGCCACTTATTATCTCTTACTCTGACCATCAGGTATATGTTAAAGTGTCTAAATTTAGTCCAGCTAATTTAAGCTCTATTAAGATATGGCTTGCATGTGAAGTCATTTCTCTTTAGCTATAGTTATCAATGTCAGAAGATTATTAGGGGATAAGGGCATAGACTTTATCTCTAGTCACAGATGGTGGGGCTAGCAAAATGCTTGTGATGTGTAGAACTTTTTGACTCTACACTCAAAAGGCTCTCTCTCAAAGGAGCCTTGCTTTGGCAGGCAGGGTAATGGCTGAAAGCTTCAAGGTGGACAATATATTTCTTTGACATTATATCTGAATTACAGCCCTGAAGTGGGACAGGTCACTTGGTTGTATGTGTGAGCACTTACGGCTTTGAAATACAAAACAGTGTTCACGTTTCTGAGACATTTATAAATAGTTATGAATTTTACTTTTTCCAAAATTGCTGAAGAGAAAACATTCTAATACATTAAAACATGAAATAATGGCATAAAAGAGCATTCAAAAAAGATTTAGTTATTACACAAATATTAATTAATTAGCTAATTAATTAATATTAAATATCCCATGTCATATGTCATATTTGGAACATGGCCTGGCTCTGTGTACAGAAAAAGAAATGCATAGGACCTAAAGTTCCCTTGAGTCTTCTTTGACTATTTCACTGTTCTCTTCTATTCTGTGTTAGTTTTGAAGACAGTAAAGCCTAATCTTCTTTTTTGACCATGTTTAATCTAAGAACAACTCTCTGCTTCAATTCTAATGAATGTTACAGATGAATTTTGTGCTATACACTATAGGACATTCTTAAAAATAGAATCTCCACATTCATCAGCTATGTGTACTGTGTGCCTATTATGTGTAAACTCTCACTTAAATATTAGAGTCAAGAAAAGATGTGTAAGACATATATAAGGACAACAGAAAGTAAAGTTTCTTGAATTGTTCAAGAAACAATTGGTTCAGATTGGCTTTCCTTTGACTTGACATGACCTTCCCACTCCTCAAAGCCTCTAACAGTTTAGGTATGCCTATGTCAAGTCAATGCTTCCAAATTTAAAAGCCCAAATAACCAGGCATGCGTTACCTATAATTCCTCTACTCCCTAGCAAGCTTTGCTAACCCACCCACCATCACCACAACTTTATAAAGACCTTACTCTGTATGCAGCCAGATCTTAGCTGGAATGCTGCTCTGTTCAGGAGAAACTGCATGAGAATTTGACGAGTAGAATCATGACAAGCTGGTAATAGAAAGACGCTTTTCAATGACTACGAAACAATAATAGTTTTAGCTGATAGCATTATCATGCTTAGTAGTATGGACATTCTAATTATATTGGAAAACCAGACAAGGACAACTGGAACCACAACTTTTATTTAATAGTGTTTTAGAAGTTTTAGCTGAGGAAACAGAACAGAAAAAGAAATTTGAAGTATTACAGTGATGGCAGTCTGATTATTATTTTTGGATGATATGAGTTTATAACTGGAAAACCAAGGAGAATCATAAAGGGGAGAGTAATTTGCCCAGAAAAAAATAAGTGAATACATAAAAATCATAATTTCCTAAATAATGAACATATTCCATTCAAAAATATAATGGAGACATACCATACTTATAGGTCTAAATCTCTGATTAAGATAATTACAATATATTTTATTAAGTACTTTAAGAAGATATAGGTAAGAAAAATTGCATATCCCTGAAACAAATGGACAAGGCATAAATACAAAGTAAAGATTGTGTGGTGAGGGTGTGAGGAAATGGGCATTCTCACCCCCTATTTTAGTTTGTTTATATCATTCCGAAGCATAATTTGTCAACACATAAAATTTTTTAGAAAAATCATGTACTTACTGACTGGATAATACAGTTTTTTAGAATGCACTTTCAATTAAAAAAAAAATCAAGGGGCGCCTGGGTGGCTCAGTGGGTTAAGCCACTGCCTTCGGCTCAGGTCATGATCTCAGGGTCCAGGGATCAAGTCCCGCATCGGGCTCTCTGCTCTGCAGGGAGCCTGCTTCCTTCTCTCCCTCTCTCTGCCTGCCTGTCTGCCTGCTTGTGATCTCTGTCTGTCAAATAAATAAAATCTTTAAAAAAAAAAAAAAATCAAGCATGTGCGCAGAGTCATATCTACACAGAGTTTATTTTTATTACTGAGAATTAGAAGCAGCAAAAATGTCTAGGAATAAGGGACAGATCAAGTACATTATGGGATTTTTAATAACACAAATCATGATGTAACAGTATATCTCAGATTGCAGTAAGATGTGCTTATCATTATGGAAATAGGATCATATATTTTAAGTGGAAAAATTAGATTATGAAACAGGTATTGTGTCATTTCAGTTCAGGAATGGTACATGAGACAGGCATTTGAATAGATAATAACCATTCCAAATTTAATGTAATGTCACCAAGGCAGTAAATGAACTGAGGCCTAATATCCATTCTCCTTTTTTCCTACAGGGACTGAACTTCTAAGTTTTAGCTAGCCATGGGCTGCCCAGCTAAAGATGGTCTAATCCAACCTCCCTTGTAATTAGGTGTATGCCTGTGTCATCCGGTGTGCATGTGGATGTGATATGTGTAAATTCCAAGTCACAGCTTTGAAGGAAGGGGGCGCGCTTCTCTTCCTTCTTCCATTTCGCTCCTTGCTTAGCATTTGGAGGTGGTCTTAAAACATCTTAAACCAAGTGAAGGGGAGAGCAAAAAGGTAGATGGATTCTGGTTCCTCACTGCCGTGGAGCTTCCAAATAAGCCCCCAGATAGGTATGCATGGATTTTTAAAATAGAGATTGTACTGGTTATCAATGGACCAACCCTCAGGTTCAAATTACCCTTCTACAATAATGGATTTGGACCTTGTAAATATTTCTCCTTTGTCAGTCAAGAATACAATGTTAATTGGTCAATAGTTAGTTAATAATTAACTAATAATTAGTTAATTAGCCCCTAGCTGACGAAGATGAGATTTCTGGTTCCATTTCATTTCTCTGGCCTGTAGCTAGCAGTGCACTATAGCTAGCAGTGCTCAGTAGCCAACAGTCACTTCAAAGTGTGGATTTCCAGCAGATCAGGTATGATCATAGGTCCCACCATTGAGATGGGCTTCCTTGTTTCAAAGAGGATGATGAAATCTGAAAGCAGCAGAAGCCACCTTGTGGTGCCTAACCAAAGACAGGAAGAAAGAACACATCTACTGACAGAGGCATCCAGGACACACCAATAATCAGAAAGCCTTGGCCCGCAGAGTTATTTGGCAATGGATATTTGATCGTGAAGTCTCTAGTAATATAATACTAGATATACTATATTATATATACTAATATAATATATAATAGTTGGGCACCCCACTGGAGTATTGTTTGATCAATGTAACAGGAAATCCTAAATCTGGTAGCCAAAGATGTGACTTAAATAATCACCATGGAGAGTCACAGCCTCTCATCCAGTTTCCTGTCCTAAGTCAGTTCACAGACCCTTTACTGAAGGATGAGTCTGTGAGGAAGGTACTTGCACTATTGCCAAAAGTACCCACCATAATAAATCTTCCTCCAAGCCTTTTTCCAAAAAGTACATTTGGTAGAATGAATATACACTGGATAAAAAGAAATATCCAGACTTTTCAGAGATTACTGATTTTGATTTGATGCTCATACCCATCCAAGGGTCCCCAATGCCACTGTGTTTGCACTGAAATCTGGTGAAGTATGTGCGTGGGCCACTCAGAATGGGCACAACTGTGAAGATATCTGTGTCCTCAAAGGGCATCCACTACATGCGAGACTCTTGCAAATCAGGTGGACAAAATGACATAATACATATATATATATATATATATACCTTGTAGCCATGGTGACAGGGTTAGAAGCCATGCATTGGGTTCAACCACATGGTCATCCCACCAAGGATGACCTGGCGGTCACTACTTCTAAGTGAATAATCTGAACAGCAGAGATCAGCTGTCCCTGATATGGTACCATTTCCTGGGGCATACTAAGCAGCTGTCTGCTAGCAGTTTGATCACGATGAAGTAGAGATGAAACCTCACTGGAATAGACATACATTCTGGAAAGAGATTTGCCCTCACTGCCCCCATGCTCCTGCCAGCCCCACTATCCATGGACTCCAGAACTTTCCCCAACATGTCGCTTCTAACAAGAACTCATCTTACAACAAAGGAAGTACAACACTGGGTTCATAGCCATAGAATTAACTGGACTGCCACCTTCCCTACCACCAGGAAGTGGCTAGGCTAACGACAAGTGGAATGGCTTACCAATGACTCGGTTCCAGTTCCAGACAGGAGACGACACCCTGAAAAGTTGGGCTTATGTAATGGAATATATATGATTTGACTCAGATTTATTATATAGCATTTTCCTTTACATAGCCAAAATACATGAACCAAGGAGTAAAAGGGTCATAGAGTGGATACGGCTCCTTCCACTAAGGTAGTCAGTAACCCACTTGCAAAATTTTTGCTCCCATCCTGGCAACCTTGAACTCTGCTGATTTGGACTTCTTAGTCTCCAAGGACAGAAAGCTTTAGCTCTACTTTTTTTTTTTTTTTTTTAAGATTTTATTTATTTATTTGACAGAAAGAGATCACAAGCAGGCAGAGAGGCAGGCAGAGAGAGAGGAAGAAGCAGGCTCCCCACTGAGCAGAGAGCCCGATGAGAGGCTCAATCCCAGGATTCTGGGATCATGACCTGAGCTGAAGGCAGAGGCTTCAACCCACTGAGCCACCCAGGCGCCCCTTGGCTCTACTTTTGAAAATGAATCCAGAATCCAATAATCTCTTATTCTTTCCATTATTATGACAGTGGCCCAAACCACAAAAATTTCTTGGCTGGACAATCTCACTAACCTACACACAATCTCCTTTCTACTGTATTCACGCGGCAGATAGTAACTTTTAAAAATGCAGATCAGATCATGTCTCTCTTATGTTTAATATATTCCAGTAACTTTCACTTAACCAGAGTAAAAGGCCAAAATCTCTGTTATGTTTTACAAGGTACTATAGAATCAGCAACCATTTGCCTCCTGACCTCATTTCCTACCCATCACCTTCTCACTGTGTTACAGGCACACAGGCTTCCTTGCTCTCCCTCTGAATACACTAGACCCATTTCCTTCTCAAGATATCTGTGCCTACTGACCCTCTACCCAGTGAACTCTGCCAAGATATCCATATGCTCAGCTCCTTCACATCACATATGTCTCAGGTGACAATCTATTTTAGGGAAATTTCCATGACCACTCTAAAAAAATGATACCGCTTACCATCACTCCCTAATACCTTTCTAGAGTTATTTTGTTTCCATCTTATGGTTTTGTTTGTTTGTCAGTCCAACAAATGGAGGAAATGTCCGTGAAAGTGAGGGTTTTGTTTTATAAACAATCAAATCCTTAAAATCAAGATTAGGGTTTTTCATTCAGTACTTTTGAAATCGGGGGCTCAATACTTCTTTGACGTGGGAAGATGTTCTGTGTATTATAGGATGTTCAGCAGCATCTCTGGCCTCTACTGACTAGATGCCTATAGCAATCAGAAATACCTGAACTACCTGAACTATGACAATCAGAAACTACCCTGAACTACCCTGAACTATGACAATCAGAAATATTTCCAGATGATGCCAAATATCCTCTGAGGGGCACAATTGCCTCTATTTGACAGCC
The DNA here is from genome assembly GCF_030435805.1 of Mustela lutreola. Lineage (NCBI taxonomy): Eukaryota > Metazoa > Chordata > Mammalia > Carnivora > Mustelidae > Mustela > Mustela lutreola. The sequence continues at coordinate 97,940,307 of NC_081298.1, read as the reverse complement.
ACTGATCTTGATTAGTAAATTGAACAGTTAGATTTTTATAATGCATGACTGACTTAAATATCAGCATGCATGTGCTTAGAAAAGATTGGAAAGTGTGCACTGAAATGTTAATTGTAGAGAGATTATTTGTGCATGTGTGGGGTTTTTTGTTTTTGTTTTTGTTTTTTTGTATTTTGAACATTCACTTCAGGGTCTCTGTAACACTTCAACAAGAAAATATAATTTCTTGGAACAGTTCCCTATAAGCTCCCACTTTCTAGTTCCTCCAGTCTATTTAACACTTCTCTGCTCTGGAAGATTCTTTGTCTGAAGAGTTTGGGTTCTCAAACTGAAGTAGACAGTGTGATTGTTTTCCTTTGCACTCCAAAGTTCTAATCAGGTATGCTCCTTTCCCCTCTGTCTGTTCTATTCTTATTCTCCAGGAGAAGGTACAGAAAACTCTACGTATCTGCAAAGTGCATGATCATTGTTTTTACTGTTAATGGTTATTAAAAGCCAAAGGTAACTTTTCAAAAATAACTTAACAAGCCAACTTGGCCATTAATATTCACATAACTAGAGTCCTTTGGCCTTCTTGAGGATAAATCTTCTCAATCAAGTAAAAGGTAAAATAACAATGAAATGATTAATTCAAACAGTATCAGATCCCGAAAGACATAATGGATGGAATTGGAAGTTATATCAATCAGTCTTCACTTTCCTCTAAAATAGGTCTTTGGTCATTGCTGTATTATTTTAATCTTTAGAAAGTGGTGTTGCACAATTTCTTTTTTATATATTAAAATATCAAAGTAACTGCTTAATATCCACAGAGCTTATTTAGTATTTAAACTTACTCCTAACTCTATTTTCTTTGTATATTCCTTATACAAACTATGAATATTCCTGTCCTAGATATCCTAGATATGACACTGCCAAGTGTCCCGTTACATCTGTGCTGCTCATTTTTCTCACCATTCTACTGAAGCCACTGCAGTCAGACATTCACACCATCATTCTGCAATAACCTACTAACAGCCCTTCTCAACGTATCTCCTCCCTTCCTTTAAAGACAAGTATGGTGCAGCTAAATGTATCTCCCTAAAGCAGGCCATCCTTCTCCCTCTTCTCAGATCAGCAACAGGTGTCATTTGGGCATTACAGAGCTTCAACTCTTCAACCCAGCATCTAAGGGTCTCTGCTAACACACCGAGTACAGTTCCCAAACTTGTTTCTCCCTCACATCCACCACATATAAATAGATCCATATACTTTCCAATTGTCATATCAAAATAATCTACCTAAAATTCTCTTATATAACCGCTGTATGTTCAAATCTTACTGTTGTCTTAAACTCTCTACAAATATGCCCTTTTTCATGATGCTTTTGATGCTTCCACCATATGCAAGCAGCATTCCTGTTTTGTGAGTTTCTGAAACCATTTCATCTGCACATATCCTAGGGCAGTTATTAATTTCTACCTCAGAGTGTAGTTATTAGTATAGATGCTGTATCTATTTTGCTCTAGTCTGGAAGTTTCTGAAAGTTTGCACATGCTTAAAGATTGTTGTTTCCTTTTCATAGTCTTGACCATAATAGATGCTAAATAAACATATTTTCTATGCATAGAATTTAGATCTAAAGCTTGTCAGTAAATCTTAGGGTCTCATTAAGTTTCATTCATGTGAAATCAAATTGGTATATCTTTCTTTCCCTTAATCAATCATGAGTAGGATTACCCTAAGTTCTGTTTGGTTGCAATTATTAACTCCAAGGACAAAGAAGTAAAATGCCAAAGAATATAGCCTACAGGAAACTTCACTCTATTAAAATGGATCAACTCTGCTTGATAAAGCCATTTTTAAATTTTGTGATCTCTAAGACTCTGCCCTCTAACCTTCTCTCTGAGATTATACTTCTGCCTATTCCTTTGTTTCTCTTACTTACTTTCAACCTAAATCATATTTGTTAAGACCAGTAAAATCTCAGAACAGTGCTTAAGCTGGACTTCTAGGCATGGCCAGCCCTATGTCCTTTGTGCTTCATGAGTTTGATGTGATGGTCTAGTATATGTGCAAATATTCTCTATATCCTCAGTGAGGAAAGTTGAAGTATTTTGCTCATACTTCTTTTTGTCTGATTTAATGATCTTTAAGTAGTGTGTTTTTAATTCAAAGGAATGTTCTGCATGTCTAAAAATGTAGGCAATAGCTATTTGCTTCAGCTATTTCCTCTTTGTGAGAGTGTCAAGTACCTGCTTATTTTTCCTATACGCTTTCTATTCAAAACACTTTTGGAATGCATCAACAGAAATTACAAAAAAAAAAAAAAAAAAAAAAAAAGACTACATTAAATATCTTGTTCATCACAAACCACTGTTGTTGGTCTTCTCACAACTTAAAAATGATGCTCACAGCTAGAATGTGTTCTTTCATAAATATTATAACCAAATTCACTTCACTTCTAACAGAAACTGAGGAAATCAACAAATACCTTTCCAGGTTTTATTTCAGAATCCCTATATTTACACATACAATAATGGCTGACACTTTGATTTCATATTTGGGTCTAATAAAAGAAAGATGTTGGAGGAAGGACTGCTTTCAATGATCAGCATGTACTTTGAGTACATTCATTTATGCCATTTTCTTCCAAAATGCTATTGAAATAATGAGTATAAGAATTTTTTTTAAAGTTGTCTTTCATAGAAACTAAGGAAAGATACAATCAATATATTCCAAATATGTTTGAGTTTCTGCAGATTATAATGTAAGCAAGATAAGATTGAGGTTAGGATAAAAAATTTCACAACTCATACTCATATAAATGTGTTGCATACTTGCACAGTGAACTAAAAAAAAAAATCTATATCTCTAGAGGTAGAAATTCTCAGACTTCCTCCACTTGTAGAGGAATTTGGCAACACAGGCCTCATAAAGGTGACAATCATTTTCAGCATCTAGGCTATGCTGTTATTGGTAGGAGCAAAGCATGTTAAGTAAAGAAAAAATATTGACATGTTTTGCTCCTAACAAGGCCAAAATATGTCCATAAAAGAATAACTGAATTTTTTCCTACTTAAATGTCCATCTATCAGCTATTAAAAAAAATAAATTCAAAGACATGAAAAATCTTCTTATGATATGTATCAAAGACAGCCAACTGTTCCACAAAATGCATGCTCCTTGTTTAATATATAACAATATAGAGTTATTGCTGGTAAGTACCTGCCCAGCCAAGAATTATATTCCCCACATTTTTCATTGTATCTAGATCATGGAACTGGTACTTTCCAGTGATATGTGGAAAAATGTGAGGTATCACAACAGTGGGTCTAGGTATTTAAAAAGGATATGTTCCTTCTTTACTCTTTACTCTTCTGTCTACTGGCTAGATGTAGAAGACTCTGGTATGGTCCATCCATAAATAAATCAAACCCAAGTCTTAAAATCATCATGGAAAGAAAGTCTCTTGTTGACCAGTAACACCTCTACTGGTTCTAAATAGAAATTCATTCATTTTCATGTTGAAACATGGAGATTTAGTTTATTTACCATATCATCTAGGTGTTTCTCTCCAGCTATTTCACCCAGGCAGGTGAATTCCTGATATGACTAAGTAAGATGACAATTCTAGATATAACAACAATGTTACAGGGACTCCTTGGGAGTTTCTGTGTCACCTGCTCAGGAGCTATTCTTAGCATCTTACTGAAAAGTCAAATAGACAATTATCAGAAATGCAATACTTAAAATAAGTTGAGCAATATAGATTTTTGCTTAATGTTCTTGGGGAATTGAAAATAGGACCATATTTCACTCTATTGGAGAACTTTAAAATTGCTTGTACACAACAGTTCCAGTATTTATTCTATAATGGTGTTATCTCTGTTCTCTCTTACTGAACCTTCTTTGACCACTTTGTTGCTTGATGCCCTAAACCATGAGTTCCTTTGCATTTCTAAAACCAGAATTTCCCATGTTCAACACCACTGACATCTTAGACTGGTTAAACCTTGCTGTGGAGAACTGTTGAGTGGATTGTAAGTTGCTTAAGGGCATTCTTGGCTTCTATCCACTAGATACTAGTAGCTCCCAACAGCTAAATGTCCGTAAACATTATTATAATTCCCGGGAGATGCAAAATAGCCCCTCATCATCACATGCAGAGAACTTCAGACCTCTTTCCCCCTTCTTCTCCATTGTATATTCTTTAATTCACATCCTGAGTCATCAACAAAGCATCTCACTTTTTCAAAATTTATGTGTGATGTGGAAATGAAAGAATCAAAGACTCACATTATCTGAGCAAAGACCTCAGTCTTCATAACCAAGAAATCATATATACATATTATACATATATGTAAATCATAGATACACTGTATATATCCATATATATGAGATATAAAATGATATAAATCAGAAAAAAAACTCTGAACATATAAAAAGATAGGCTAAGTCAGAGGCTATCAATTGGAAGAATGATTCCCTTACAAATAAGACTTACTAGGGCGCCTGGGTAGTTCAGTGGGTTAGGCTGCTGCCTTCGGCTTGGGTCATGATCTCTGGGTCATGATCTCAGGGTCCTGGGATCGAGTCCTGCATCGGGCTCTCTGCTCAGCAGGGAGCCTGCTTCCCTCTCTCTCTCTCTGCCTGCCTCTCCGTCTACTTATGATTTCTCTCTGTCAAATAAATAAATAAAATCTTAAAAAAAAAATAAGACTTACTAAAAGGAACAAATAAAAATTTGGAAAGTCTCTATAACATTAAAAAAAAACATTATTTGTGATCTAAAGCCAAAGTCAAGAAAGAACAACAGAATTACTTTGAGATTAAAGACAAAAATGTAAAATTCCATGGAGAAACTCAGCAACAGTTTTGAAATGTAGTTATTATATGATCTGCTCATATAATCTTTCCCTTAAATTAAAAAGAATGTAATAAAGATAAGAAAATGCTGCCCTTAATATGACAGAGTTGAAGAATGAATAAAACAAATCTGATATTATATAATGGAAATCCCAGAACAGAACATGGCAGACAGAAGAGTAGGAGTAACCCAAGAAGTGACAAAAAATTTTATTTTGTTTATTATATTTGAACATTCTATTCTATATCGAATTTTCAGAGATATAGTAACATAAGCTTGTGAAAGTTTGAAAATATTATCTAACAATTATATAGTCAGAAAAATAAGTGAACTTCATAGTTGAAAGGTGGGAAATTCTATAGCACAGAAATTGTTCATATTTTTAGATTAGCACCACAGAAACAAAGCAAAAAAAAATAAAATTGGTATACAAGAAATCTTGTGAGAAGAAAGTAATATTTTAAATGGTGTATAAATTATTGACAATATTCAATTAAAAAAAAAAACAGTGATAAATCTGGCACCAAATTCCCCTAGTGTCTGGTGGTAGGGATAGACATTTTAAATTTCTTGTCTTATTCTAGAGAAAGAAACAAAAGCTCATTTTCTTTTAGGCTTTTCAGAGAAGCACATGATAGAATGTCAAAGCTAGCCATTTGACAATTGGGGATAGAGGGCATCACTCCCAAGAACATAGAGCCATGAAGAATACTAGGATAAGTGAAGGGCTAATAGAGAATTAGTAAAGAAAACTTGGAGAAAAGAGGGATAAATGTAAGATTTAGTAAGAGTATGATACATAAGAAAATAATGTAAATGTAAATATAAACAGCCATAATTAAAATGTGTATGTATGTGGGGAGGGGGAATTGTGCTGTTTGTTAAAGGAAGGTTTTACAGATTCAGCTATATGTTAACAAGTGCTAGACCTAAAAACACATGACACTGTGTTGGTGAAAACAAACGAATGTGAAAATATAGGCCAGAAAACACTATATAAAAGACACGGAATACTAATAGTAATAAAATGGAAATGAAAGAAAAAAACAGAATTGTGCATGGTGTTGAGGATGAATCCCATGGTATGGAAGTTAACAAGCATGGCTCAGGAGCCAACCTGTGTGGGTTTGGGTCTAAGGGGGCTCCTTTGCTTGCTAGCTGAGAATAACTGGATATTCACTCTTTTTTTTTTTTTTTTTAAGCCTTAATTTATTTGACAGAGAGAGAGAGAAAGAGCAAGAGAACACAAGCAGGGGGATCTGCAGAGCCAGAGAAAGAAGTAAACTCCCTGCTGAGCAGGGACTCCCCCTTCCCCCCTCCCCCATGTGGGACTGGATCCCAGAACCCTGAGATCATGACCTGAATCAAAGGCAGCCGCTTAACCCACTGAGCCACCCAGGTGCCCCTGGATATTCACTCTTTACATCATGTATCTCTGCCATAAAACTGGAATAATAATGACACATAATACTGTTGACCTACTAGAATTATAAAGTACTTAAACACTGTCTGCTATTTAGGGAGCTCAGTAAATGTTAGATATTATTCAGTGTGCATCAAAAGTTTAATTTATCAAGACACATAGTAATGATAAATTCTCCGTGGGCCTAAAAAAATATTGTTGCAATACATTAAAAGTTTTTTGATAGTTATACAAATTAATTGACAAATCCATTATTATAATGAGATTCTTGTAATTCATCTCCCTCTGAAACAGAGAAAATACAAAAAGAAATTACAGAGTGGATTTTAATAAAGCAATTAACCAGTTTATGGTCATAGACAGATAAATATAATTGTGTATCTGAAATGCTACAAATAAATTTATATTCAAGTAAATTTAGACCATTCAATAAAGCGGATCCCATATTGGGCATTAAAGAAACTCAACAATTTTCCTAAAGCAGAAAATACACAAGCGATTTTCCTGAACATTATGAGAAAAATTGGAAATTTGCAACAAAAGAGTAGTATTTCTTCTCTGTTCCTCCTCCCAGTTTTATGTATATAGAAAGTAAAAAACCTGCTACCAAATTTTTCTTGGGCTAAAGAAGAAATGAAATGAAAATCAAAAAGTATTTTAAAGTGAATGGCAATGAGATCACTATATATTTAAACCTGGCAACATCCAGTATGGCATTCAGAGGAAATGTACAGCCTTTAATGTATGTAATAGAAAACAAGAAATATTGGCAATATAACAACAAGATTTCAATTTAAGAAGTTAGAGAGAGGGGCTCAGTGGGTTAAAGCCTCTGCCTTCAGCTCAGGTCATGATCCCAGCGTCCTGGGATCGAGCCCTGCATTGGGCTCTCTGCTCAGCATGGAGCCTGCTTCCTCCTCTCTCTCTGCCTGCCTCTCTGCCTACTTGTGATCTCTGTCTGTCATATAAATAAATCAAATCTTTAAAAAATTAAAAAAAATAAGTTAGAAAGAAACAAAATAAATTTTAAAAAGGAAATAAAGGGACGTCAGGGTGGGTCAGTTGGTTAAGCGACTGACTTTGACTCAGGTCATAATCCGGGGTCTTGGGATCGAGTCCCACCCACATCAGGCTCCTTGCTTAGCAGGTCTGCCTCTCCCTCTGCCTTCTCAGCGGGCCACTCCCCCTGCTTATGCTCTCTCTCTCTCTGACAAAATATTTAAAAAAATAAAAAATAAAATAAAATAGAAATAACAATAATTACAAATATATAAAATAATAGAAAAAAATGTAGACTTGGTTAATACAAGCAAGCATATTTTATAAGGTTAATAAAATGGAGGAAAGCCATGAGGAAATGTGATAAAGAAAAATGGAAGAAGGGGCGCCTGGGTGGCTCAGTCCTTAGCTGTCTGCCTTCAGCTCAGGTCATGATCCCAGGGTCCTAGGATTGAGCCCAGCCTTGGCCTCCTTGCTCAGTGGGAAGCCCACTTCCCTCTTTCCTACTCCCCCTGCTTGTGCTCCTTCTCTCACTGTATCTCTCTCTGTCAAATAAATAAATAAAATCTTAAAAAAAAAAATGAAAAATAGAAGAAGACTAAAGCAAGCAAACAAACAGCAACAAACTGGAAATGAGGAAAAAGAAAAGTACAAATAAGAGGGGTGCCTGGGTGGCTCAGTCACTGGGCACCTGCCTTTGGCTCAGGTCGTGGTCTCAGGGTCCTGGGATCGAGGCCTGCATGGGGCTCCCTGCACTGTGGAAAGCCTATTTTTCCCTCTCTCTCTGCCTGCCACTCTGCCTGCTTGTGCGCTCTCTCTCTCTCTCTCTCAAATAAATAAATAAAATCTTTAAGAAAATTAAATTAAAAAAAAAACGAGAGAATGCTACAAATTTATGCCACTAAAATTTCAATTAAATTAATATTTTTGATACCATATACATTAACAAGAACTTATTAAATGCAATGAGAATTCATATACTTAAATAGACCAATCATCATAGAATTTGAAAAACAAATACAACAAAACAACTTACCTCTAAAATGGATATCAGTTTTAGACAGTTTGCAAATCAATTTTACCAAAATGTCAACAGATAGTCTCGATGTTAGAAATGTTGGAAAATACCAGAAATTTAAAAAAAAAAAATTACTCAACTCATTCCATAAGGCTAAAGCAAACCTGAAATCAAATCCAAACTAATTGTGCACAGAAAGGAAAATCCATAGACCAATCTAAATGGAAGCTGAACTTTTAACCAGGAGGCTTCTTCTCAAGACTGAAACAATTATTTACATGAGTTACTATGCTTAAATCTTTTGAAAATGTGATTATCTTAATAGATGATAAAGAATTTTAAAAACACCTGTTGCTGATTTAAAAGCTAAATAAAATTCAAAAGACTTATTCAGCTATGGATTTCTAAGTTTTAGATATTTCTAATAAACCCAGAAAACCAATATAAGACATTTTTATTAAACTGAGCGGGGAAGTATAGATGTCTCCCTATATGACTTGTTCAGAATCTCTCAGATAATGCAGTCACGTTTGGAAAGTAACAAAATATCTGAAGACTGGAAAGATAAACACAAAAATATCAAATTAACTCAAATACCCAAACACTGTGATGTTTCCCTTTTTTTAGAAATAAATGTCATGGTGTTGGTGATCTTGATATATCATTGCATAATAATTATGATTGAGATACAGTATTAGGGAGAAAAAGAGATGGAGAACGGGGGGGTAATAGGAAAATGATGAGAGACAAGTAGAGACAAAAAGGTGAGACATCTCTCTATAGAAATTTCTGTGCTAGAGAAGTGGGGAGGTAGAAGGGAAGAAATTACAGAGAAAGAAACAGTCAAGGAAGGAGAGAGACAGAGAACAGGCTCCAGGCTAGTATGGAGAGAAGGGAACTGCCATTAGTTTGACATAATTTTTAAATAAGTGTAGTAACCAAAATATTTTCGTCTGTGGAGAGTTGCAAAGAAAGCCCCTGAGTTGCTCCCCTCTCTCTCTCTGCCCCCACCCTCCCTCCCACTGTTTTCCCCCTGCTAAGAGAATTTTAAACTAGACCTATGTTCTTTGTCTTACATTTTCTAGTTCTTTTTCTTTTATTTAACAGAAGTACAGAGAGGACTAATCTGGCAGCCAGACCACCCTAGTACTTTTTGCATCCATAAGTAGATATCTATTCTTTGCATTTGTCTCCTTTTGGTGGCTAGGTATTGCTGGCATACTTGGTATTCATTCCTACTTATTTTTGCATTTGGGGCATCCCAAGTTCTGTGATTTTTCTTTATGTTGGTTACCTGATTTTCATGTTTGGCTGAGTGATACTGAAAAAGCCGAAGAGCCTGCTTTCCTTTTCCATAAAATGTGAATTATAATAAAGCTTGTTTTACAGTTTTATCAGTCACCAAGATAATGCTTTGAGAAATGCTAAACAAATATTAGTTATTTTTATAATGTCAGCACATATAGTATACACTCCTCTGCTACTGGGCACAACCACTGAGCTATTATCAACAAATTACCAATAACAATCCAACACAGCACTGAAGTTTCACCTGAATAACTTCCAAATTATAAAACACTCAGAATGTAAAACAGGGGAGAAAATGAAAATACTGAATCATTTAACTTGAGATATAAATCTGTACCTCATAAAAGAATGAATCACTTCAATTTCAGGGCTGTGGTCTGCATTAATGTACATCCAGCTTGCTAGGGAATGAATATGGCACAATATGAGATATTGTCAGTTTATACCAGAGAAACACAATTTCTGGACTTTTAAACAAAATAAGAAACAAGATTGTGGCTTTGTTTAAGCTGCTAATGAATTCTTATGAAACGTAAACCTAATGAAACCTGAAACATACAACAAAAATTAGAAGGTGGTTGAGGGAACCCAGAACTGAAGACAAAGCCATGAAAGAGCTTTGGGGAATGGGAAGTTGGTAGGGTCATTGTGAAGGAAGGCAATGGGGACCCATGGTGGAAGAGGGTCAGGAGCCAAATGAGAGAACAGACTGTGGAAGAGCTTTCTGGTGGACTTGAGTCTCTCTCCAGGCAAACTAGGTGGATCTTTGCTTCTCTGGAAAGCATGGAGGGCAAGTGAACACAAAAGGTAGATGGGAGCATCCACTGATGCAATCCAGCTATAGAGAGAGAATGGGGGCCAGCTTGGTCCTGCCTCCCTCAAGCCCAACCCCAGGAGGCACATAATGTCAACCTTGGGAAGGATTCCTTGGAAAATAGGACTGTGGGTACTGCTGTTCTCTGATGAGCAAGGCCACCTGTCAGAAGTGGAGCTGAGACCCAATGGCAATACCTGTTCTTGGATCTTAATGCTTGTCCCAAAGATGCTTTTAAACTCACTTGGATAGGTGTGGTATAGGACTGTAGCTGACACCCTTTCTCCAGGCTTATAATAAAGCCAAGAGGGCTGACACCCCAAGAGAATAAGAAATCACAGGGGAAAATGACAAGACATTTGGGAGCTCAAGATCTAGGAAAGAATTTATCAAACAAAAAAAGGCAGGGGTTGCCTGAGTGTCCCAGTTAGTTAAGCGATTGACTCTTGGTTTCTACTCAGGTCGTGATCTTGGGGCATGAAATCGAGTCCTGAATCTGGCTCTGTTGTTCAATATGGAGTCGGCTTGAGTTTCTCTCTCCCTCACCCTCTGTCCACTCCCCTCCCTCAATAAATAAATAAGTCCTTAAAAGAATTAAAAGAGATAGTAAGTAATAATGAACCATGAACATCTTGAACTTAAGCTAAGCACAGAATATATATTCTTACAGACAAGGCATAAAATTGTGTAGCAGACACATATGCCATATAAGAAGAACTGTTTGGAGATACTGATATAAGTAATATCAAATATGACATAGAGAAAATAAACTAGAATAAGGACAAAAATTAGTACCTGGGGTAAGTTCAAGTAATACTTTAAAAAAGGCACACGTAAAAATAGAAAGAATGACAAAGCAAGGGATAAGTCTAGAGATAAGGATTATAAAAAGAAAAGTGTCATTCCCCATGGCGTACATATACGAGAAGGAGAGAAAAAAATTATTAAGAAAGAAGAAATACTTGAAAGAACAGTTTAAAGGGTCTTCAGTAGAAAAGATGAAAAATGCACATATAGTTTTAAATGGAAAAGTAAAAGCCCAACACTTGTATCTATCGTCATAATAATTGAGATAATCTAGTACAGAGATTTTTAAAGCTTCTAGAGAAAAAAATGCAGATAGCCCACAAAAGTACAAGTATCAGATTTCTCAGTGGCTATACTGCATACCAGACGGTAATGGAATAATATTTATGTATTGATGGAAGAGAAATTTGAACACATATTTTTATCCAGTAAATCTGTAATTTAAATGTGAGGGCAAAATATTATTCTCAGGCATATGAGACTTCATAAAATTTACTATGCAAAATTTTCTTTGAAAACACTCTTGGAGGAAGTATTCAAACAGAAATAGAAATAGATTCAGGAAGAAACAAGATTTAGGAGATAACATTGAATTAGTAGGTCAACAAAGTTTTATAGTGATCTAAATAAACAACGCCCTCAAATTAAAAATAGAAGAGAGAGCTGGTAACACTGGGGGTTTAGCAGACAGAAAGCAGAGAGAAGAAGAAAATGGATATTGACATCCTTAAGAAAAAGAGCGGAAGAAATACACATAAGTATGCATAGAACTTTACATGTGTGTGAGTCACCAAGAGAAAAATCAAATGAAAAAACTTTCAAACCAGAGAAAGAAAATTTGAATTATTTAATGCAGTTTGGAAAGAAGAATGAACACACAGTAACTAGAGTCCAAAATATACATGTGATAGAGAAAACCTGAGAGAGAAAAGCAGAAGCAAGCCCTAATGTAATAGTAATTATAATAAGTGGAAAAGAGCTAGACTACAAAAAAAGAAGATAAAGCTTCTCTGAAGGTATAAACCGTACACAGGTCAGCCAAGACAACAATTTTAATGTTAGGAAAAATATAATGTTAAGTAATAAACATAAAAAGAGAAAATAAGGGGAGTGCTATACTAGTGAAGGGAATAACAAGAAAGAGGTTATCAAAAATATCTGAATGTATGTAAACCTAAGCACTAAAATCATAAATAAATCAACTGCTTAGAATTAAGGTATTTTAATATTATGTCTTGGTACATAGAAGCTAATATATCAAAAATATAAAAATTGAGCAAACTGTAGAAGATACAAAAGAAAGATGGGACATTTTCAAGAACTGAATCTGCTCAGTGTCACCAAATATACAACATACAGTCTACACACACACACACACACACACACACACTAATGTAATGCAATAATATTAGAAACCAACAAATGTAAAGGAAATGATTACAGCTACAAAATTTCACACATTGGAAAAATTCTATGAAATAATTCTTCGCTGAAGAAGAAATATTTAATGAAATAATAAAGTAATTTTAATGAACAAATGTGGCATACACCTAAGGCTTTGAGGAAAATATTTGTGCAATTTAAGAAGCCATGAGAAGGGGCACCTGGGTAGCTCAGTGGGTTAAAGCCTCTGCCTTCGGCTCAGGTCATGATCTCGGAGTCCTGGGATCGAGCCCCGCATCAGGCTCTCTGCTCGGTAGGGAGCCTGCTTTCTCCTCTCTCTCTGCCTGCCTCTCTGCCTACTTGTGATCTCTCTCTGTCAAATAAATAAATAAAATATTTAAAAAAAAAAGAATCCATGAGAACAGCAAAAAGTCAATGCAAAGAAACAAGAAGGATAGAACTAATAAGGAATGACTGATAAGGGTACAAGTAGAAAAGCAAGATTTACTTGGAATCTTTGCTCTCTCAAGTCACGGGCAGAACAGATTTGCCTGTTCTGAAAGTAAGGAGAACTTTCATTAATCAGCTCTAAAAGTATCTAAGAAGACACAAAGTACATATTATGTCCTTGTGAGGTCTTATCTATGGAAACGGAAAATCGATCTATGTAAATCATTCTATTAATGGAGTAAAGGAGAAGAATGTCATGATCATTTTAACTGACACAGAAAAGTGCTTGATAAGTTTCGATCCTAATCTCTGATTTAAAACACCAAAAAATAAGGAGTAAAAGGGAGCATCCTTTCCTTGAAAAAAGCAAAAGCCTAACCCTGACTGATAGTAGCAAAACTTCTGATGTGTTCCCTTAGGAGGAGAAATCGTGAGCTTCCTGTAATCATGATGCGTCGTGGGGAGCTGAAGAAAACTCAGATGTCGCTTATTAGGGGGAAAAGGATAAGAGAAATTTTGCCTTGGGAAAAGATGAAATACTAGAAAGCAGTCAAAAATAAAGAAGTAAATTTATACAGCACCCTGAGTAAGTGTTAAGAAGAGTAGTAAGTTTAAAGTCAGCAACTGACAAAGACCTAGAGCAGAACACTATTAATATGAATTTGGAAAACCCACAAATATCAGAATATACTTTTGAAAAATGCATGCATCACTTCAAATATATTTTAAATACAGTAGGTTTGTTGACTATAAAACCAGAGTTCAGTCAAGCAAGTGGAATCCATGCCAGGTAGTTTAATATGGGAAATATAACTCAAAGAACAGGTAGCATAATTGTCAGAGGAAAGGACTGAAAACTGGAGAAAATGTAGTAATTGCAGAAACTACCCCTACTCCTGGGTTGAAGGTGCAGAGCCAAGGTGCCAGGACACATAGAGCAGCTGGAACTTAAAAAGAAAAGGCACTCAGAGGTATTCTCATAGACCTGTAGAGATGACAGCTAGAAATGTGAAGGGGTTTCCCCCAGTGGTGCTGGAACAGGCCAGCTCTGTAATTTGCAGAGCTTAATACAAAATGGAAATGCAAGACCTCTTGTTTAAAATTTTAGAATTCCAAGATGGTGACAGCAGAGCATTAAACCAAGTGTGGGATCCTTCTGTGTGCAAGGCCCATAAAACTGTCCCTACCTCCTGGGCCTCTGGGGAGACAGGAAACATGGTGGAAACTAAAATCAGGTAAAGGCAGCTGCCCAGCAAAATCTAGGGACACAGCTAGCACTGCCAAGAGCAGAGAGACAGGAGTAAGATCACCTAGCTTTTCCCTTCCCTCCTTTCTTGTGTTCTTCCATCAGCGCTTTTCATTGACCCGGCCTCACTGGATGTGCGCTGGTAAGAGAGCCTGGACATGGATTTCATGGAGTGGGGGTGGGGGAAAGATTTCGTTGTGTCTAAAGCAGACCAGGGGAAGGAGGGCAGGGGAAAAAGCAGACCCACTGTATCTGAGACTCATCTAGAGCCTTCACAGAAGAGGGAAATAAAGGAGATAGGAAGCGGAGGCTAAAATAATAATGAAATAAGGGACAAGGCTTATGGACACCAAGGCTACCAGTGTGCCATGAACTAAGCAACTGTTTGTGTCTGAGAGAAATGATGACAAAACAATAACCTTATTAAAAATAATAAAAATAACACTAACAGAATGAAAACTCATATAATAAAAAATTTTCAAACCAGCCACTCCTCTGTAATGCTCACTTAATTGTTTTAAATTTGGTCTGTGGGAGCTCAGAGAACCAATTGCTATGAATTTTGATAAATCCACAATATGTCCAAGGGACCATGTCATTTCTATTAGGTAAAGACTAAATCCAAGTTGAATGCAAAATAGCAGCAACTTAGATGAGGCAATTTGCTTGACATTTTAAAATTGTTAATCGTTTCTCCAAGTCAAGAAATGGTCAGGACCCAGATTATGCAACAAGCAAAAGAGACAAAGGGAATGAGAGAAGAGAAACACATATCCAGGGCTCCATGTGTGTCGGGGGCCTGTTTTGCGTGGGTGGACCCATCTAGTATCTCAACCCCAGCACATGGGAAATACTAAGGAGTAGCCTCATTTTATAGATGAAATGCTTGATGAGCAGAATTGTTAAAAGCTTGCCCATATCACACTACTAATAAGTGGCAGAGCCAGGATTTTAACTCACTCATCTTTAACTCACTCAACTAAAATAAATTAGAGAGGTAAGAAATTGATTATTAGATAGGCAGCCTTTGGGGCGCCTGGGTGGCTCAGTGCGTTGAAGTCTCTGCTTTCAGCTCAGGTCATGATCCCAGGGTTCTGGGATAGAGCCCCACATCCAGCTCTCTGCTCAGCATGGAGCCTGTTTCCTTCTCTCTCTCTCTTCTCTCTGCCTGCCTCTCTGCCTATTTGTGATTTGTGTCTGTGAGATAAATAAATAAAATCTTTAGATAGGCAGGCTTTGCCTTCTAAATTCTAGCTCATCTTCTCTTTAAGAAAACAAAGGCCTAAGAAATAGTCTTCCCTCTTGGAGTAGAGGGGAGTCAGGACCTATAGCAGGCAGATTCCTATCTCTGTCAGTCTCCATCCTTGCTTGGTCTGGTGTGACTTCCCACGAGCAAGGAGGCCTCAACCATAGTAGAGAGTTGTTCCAAATATGACCTACCAGAGTCCACAGGAGGTATTGGGATCTGAGATAAAACAAAGAGAGAAACCAAAGAACATAGGCTGCTTATTTTATGTAGGTATACAGTTCTTTATCTCTTTTACTGAAAATATGATGCCCCACATATCTTTATAGCCTGGGACTCCATTTTATCTTTATATCTATGAAATGGACTCTTCTTTAAAATGCCTTGGAGATGGGCACCAGTTTTCCCTCTGGTTGAGGAGAATGTGATATGTAATCAAAGCTATTTAAATATTAAAAGTTCCATTATTGTGTATTGATCAGGATGAAAAAACAGTGACTAGTAAGGTTAAAGGCAATTAAAAAAAAAAAAAGAAGAAGAAGAAGAAGAAGAAACTATCCAAACTCCTGGCCTTTGCCAATGAATACTGGATTGTCTATATTCATTACACATATAATTGGTTAAAAGTTTATATTCATATTGTTACAAAAGTGTTCTCTTGATTAACTTGCTCAGTAATTATAGGTTGAGCTTTCCAGTAAATTTCAAACTTACTTGCTTCTGCTTTGGATTATTTTGAGTAGGAAGGAGACAGGCTGTAAACAAAGAATCATTCTGGAAAGAAACATAAGAATTGATGGCATCAGTGCTACATCAATATTTCAGAAAAAATTTGCTTCACCCTCCTCCATTCTTTCAGGATCTGCTCCTCTTGCTTTGCTAAATGGCAGTAATTCAGCTTTTGAATTTCTTGAGGAACATAAAGTTTGAATGTCAGGATTAAGGCCGGTGATTAGGAGGAGGTGAGGCCAAGGTGAGGCATCCTTCATCTTCTAAAACAAATCCCTATAAAATTAAAAAGTAATGTAGAATTCTGAAAGGGTTGTGCTGTTTGGGGAGGTTTTAAGTTGTCAAGATGATGTAAAATAGAAAAAGTGTGGTGATATTCTCCAATCCCCTTGCTTGTCAATGGCATGTATCACAACTGAAATGACAGAGGTGACATTTGCTGGAAGCAGTGTGGACAAGTCTCTTAGGAGGCTACTCAACTGGGCACATGTGACAAAGGATGAAGGCAGTGGAAAGGTCTAGGAGAAAATGGGCAGGGAGTAAAGAAGTGCTTGGTTCATCACTAATGGTTATAATCCCACTCCTTAGTTTAAAAGGTGTCTCCCGCAACCCCCCCCCCCAGGTCCTTACAAACATCACTCCTCATTTTGTATCCAATCTAATTAACATTAGACTTACTAAAGTATTATTTGCATAATATTTCACAGAAAAAAACAGGCAGGCTAAAAGCCCAACACAAAAGTAAGTTTACATTTCTCAGGGAGGTAGTTTCCAATGACTTTTTCTTTCCACTTGTGGATAACTTTTCCTTTTATCTGCACCATCACCTGGGCTGAGGGTAGTGACCAATGTGCCCGAGGCAGACTCCCCACAGCAACATTTCCTTTTGCTCAGACACCGTATCACTAAAGTATTTTTTTCTTATCTGCATAATTATATATTTAAGAATTACAAGCGTTATACATGCTCACTATTGAGAATAATATTAATAATAATAACTAATTGAGAATTTATCCAATCCCATAAAGTTACAGAGGTTTCTCTTTTCATAATCAAGTTGCCTGGAAATACTATTCTTAAAGTTAGATATGCTCTCTCAAGCTTACACACACATGCACATGCACATTCCCACACACTCACACAGATGTATCGACAAATCAGAGTATCTCACTCTACATCAAATACAGGACTCAACATCTTTACTTCTTTTTATACTGCAAGTATTTTCTCATACCACTACATAGTTCTTGAAAACCCTACTGATTGCTACTACTTACTGTTTCCTCAGGCAGAGGTACCATAATCTCCTTAGCAATCACCCCAATACTGGATATTCATTTTTCCCTGAGGTCAGTTATGTCTACTTTGTGATTTAGGATTGCCAGGGCCTTTTCTCTAGTACATGATATTCTCTCTAATATGGGCGAGTCGTTTTCCAATTTTACATTCACAAAAGTAGCTAAGGAGTCTGACAGCAGGCGAAAATCCCTTGTGTGATTTTTCAGGCACACTGACGGTAGGCAATGATAAGGTTTTTGCCTGGCAGATCTCATGGCAGAAAGCTGCTCTCTCCACACCCAACTTGGGGCACAGCCAGGGTATTAGTGTCTTCTGGACTCAGTTAAGAACTCAGGATCCAACCCCTGCGGTCCACTCTGACTCCATCCCTACTCCCATCCTTGTCCCCCGCTTCTCCTTCCCCCAGCGCTTGTCCTGGGTCCACAAAAAAACAAACAAAAAAAGAGGCTCTTGTTTAGCGCATCTGGGCAATGGGATCATTTCTGGTGCCTACACTGCATGTCACCTAACCCTCGACCTGTATGTTTCCATCCGGAAAATGAAACACGAGGAGCTGTTGCCTATTTTTGCTTCTCCATTACACTAGCCCAGGAAGTGAAGAAAGGCTCGGTTGTTAAAGTCACTTTGGCTTATTGTCCTAACTGACCACCTCCTCTCCTGGCTGCTCCACATTGACAGGGGTTCTTTCCTCCATCTTTCAGATTTACAGTTGAGTACCTTCTTTAATTTGTCTCCCCAGGAATAGAGGAAAAAGCAGAAAGTTCAAAATGAAATAGATATTAAAAATGAAAATGAGGGACACTTGGGCGACTCACTGAGGGTAAGAGCTTACGCGTCTGCCTGTGGCTCAGGTCATGATCCCAGGGTCTTGGGATCAAGCCCCACATCAGGCTCTCTGCTCAGCAGGGAGTCTGCTTCTCCTTCTGCCTGCTGTTCCCACAACCCCCCCCCCACCTTTGCTCTAGCCCTCTGTCTCTGTCAAATAAATAAATATAAAATCTTTTTTAAAATGAATATGAAAATGAATTAAATTGAAAATAAAAAAGGGTAGAATAATGAGATTCATATTTGTGGGGCATTTCTCATTTTGAAGAGCTGTTCTAGGCATTTTTAATCTACATTTCACATTCAGTTGGTACTTATTTCCTCATGAAGTTGTTATAAACATTTTATGAAGAAGGTATTATTTACCCATTTCACAGATAAGAAAAGTCAGATGGCAAATCAAACTAGCAAACTCTTGAAAATATTCAACTTTCTTTTTGTACCAATAAATCTGAGTAAATTTCCTCCTAGCATGCAGTGATTTTTAAAATATTTTTAAATTATATTTAAAGACAGTATGTGAGAACAAATATGGAAGATCAACCTCTTATCTACTTTGAGTTCATGGCACCAAGTAAAACATCATTTTTCTTCATGTTTCCTCAGAAATAGGTTTTTGCCTTTGGGGAGACAAGATTTCCAGGGGAAGCAAAAGTAAAATCCTGACTTTCGTTCTTACAGTGTGTTCCCTGCTCTGGTCGGAAGTGGTTGTCAGGAGAAATTTATTCCTCAAAGGAAATAAAGCATATTTAACTCCTGTCAGTCTGAATTCAAAAACTCGGACAGATGGAAAGAAGAGTACAGAACACTATAAGAAATGCACCTGCTTCCTGATCATACTTGCTTTTACCATTTTCAACCATTCACCCTGGGGAAAATGAAATGTCAATACTAAGATTTAACTTTATTACCTTAAGAGAAAAAGGGCAAACATAAGATAGGATCCTCTCCCTTTAGAAGATCCTAATAAAGAGGCAAAACAAAAATTGGGAGCTGTGGGTTTTAGAGAGGCCACTGAGAGAAAATGTAAAATGGATGCGTTAATTATGAGCGAATATGTTTACTAGTCTGCAGCTCTAACAAATGTTCATCTGGCTGCCACATATTTACTCTAATTCTTCTAGTTTAGAGATTTCTATTTGATGGGATCTCAGAAATATGACATAGAAAATGATTTTTGTAATTATTGGTCAAGAAAATCACTGCAGCTACATAAATTAGGCCTGTGCCCCGTACTTCATTAATTAATTAAATAAGTTTCTCTGCTTGTTGGCGGTGCTGTGAAGCATGCTGAGTATGAGTTAGATAGTTCAGGATCTTGCTAGATTAATTAATGTATCTATTCTTCAAATATGTTTGGGAGCCAGGTTAGCTCTATATGCAGCCAGCTTCAAGGAGTCATCTGACAACGAATAAGAAAAAACAAACAAACAAAGAAAACTAGACCTCCAGGAACTGGGACAGGGATGTCAAATCGAGCATTAGAGCAAATGGAAAGACTCTGAGAAATGAAAACCACAGTGTTTAATAAAGTGCTGTGAAAACATGGGGATAGAGACTGAAACCTCATGAGTACCACTAGGTGTTTCTACCTGTCAGATTAGCTTTCTGTAAGTTAAAGTGTAGCAAAATCAGGAGTTTTGGGATAAGAAAAGTGAAATGGTATGAAATAAGAAAAATCACCCTCAAGATCTTCCTCCATAGGTAAACACTCTGAGAGCTTTTATTAAGTCTATGTTTGGTGACCAGAGATAAAAAATAAGCCATATTTGCAACAAGTAATATCAAACTATTTATAAATGTAATATCAAGACTAATTTTGTTGTTGGCACTTACAAATGCCTTTGATAAAGGTGCCTTTGAAGTTTTTCAAATGCATTTGCATTTCACACATTTTATGTTTCCCAGGAAGGACTGCTGCCCAATCAAAATGATACACGTTGATATTTGTATTGATGAATCCTATATATGATCTCCATTACAGAATGGTTTCTAGAGAAGTTTAATTTATAAATATTCATCCCATAAGCTAATCTTTTTACCTTTATTTTTAAAATACCAGGCATTTTAAAGGAAATAGGAGGAAAATGAAATAATAGAAATGGCACTAATTACTATTTCTTGTAATCCTCACACAAAATCCCACAGTAGAAAAGTCTCATAGACTGGATGTTTTTTTCTCAGTCATAAATATTGGTGACAGCTCCATGGGCCTTGGCTATGCTGGGCTTCCATTGTTTGTTACTTGGCTTATTTTTATGGGGAAAATGACAAGGGTCCTTGATGGCTCTTAAACTATCTTGGACAGAGGGTGGCATGCTCTGCAATAATACTAGCCCTTGACAGATGGTAGCTTCACCAGAGTCTAAACACTGCTCTCCTTCAGAGTGGAGCTGGCTCTCCATGTGGCTTTGACTCGGAGCCATTACATTAAAGGTAGAGCTCTTTTCTCTGAAAACTTATTTCCTCCTAATATTCAGCCAGAACAGAACAGGGTTGGCTCAATGACTTAAATTTAGGGAGTCAAGTTTTGGTCATATGAGAAATTCAAAGATTTTAAAATTTAGTTTCAGATAACCAGCACAAAATTTTCTTAAGCAAGATTATATTTTACACTGGTTTAAAATATGTCACATATTTTGTGATATATGATATAATGACCACAAATATGTCATTATATTATTTTATTTTAAAAGGCAGAAAGTCATATTTGTTTTAAAAATATCCAGAATACCTAACTGACAACTAACAGACCTGGAGAAAGAACAGCAAAGAAAGCCTAAATCCAGCAGGAGAAGAGAAATAAGAAAGATCAGAGCTGAAATCAATGAAATAGAAAACAAAAGAACAGTAGAATAGATCAACTAAACTAGAAGCTGGTTCTTTGAAAGAATTAATAGAATTGATAAACACCTGGATAGACTTATCAAAAAGAAAAGAGAAAGGACCCAAGTTAATAAAGTCATGAATGATAGAGGAGAGATCACAACTAACACCAAAGAAATACAAATAATTATAAGAACATATTATGAGCAACTATACACCAGCAAATTTGACAATCTAGAAGAAATGGGTGCATTCCTGGAGATGTATAAACTACCAAAACTAAACCAGGATGAAATAGAAAATCTGAACAGACCCTTAACCAGTAAGGAGGTTGAAACAGTCATCAAAAATCTCCGCCCCAAAAAGAGCCCGGGGCCAGACGGCTTCCCAGGGGAATTCTACCAAACATTTAAAAAAGAATTAATACTTATTCTCCTGAAACTTTTCAAATATTAGAAATGGAAGGAAAAATTCCAAACTCATTTTATGAGGCCAGTATTATGTTGATCCCCAAACCAGACAAAGACCCCACCAAAAAGGAGAATTACAGACCCATATCCTTGATGAACACAGAGGCAAAAATTCTCACAAAATAGTAGCCAATAGGATCCAACAGTATATTGAAAATATTATTCACCACGACCAAGTGGGATTTATTCCTGGACTGCACGGTTGGTTCAATACCTGCAAATCAATCAATGTGTTATAATACATTAATAAAAGAAAGAACAAGAACCATTTGATACTCTCAATAGATGCTGAAAAAGCATTTTGACAAAGTACAGCATCCTTTCTTGATCAAAACTCCTCAAAGTGTAGGGATAAAGGGTACATACCTCAATAACATCAAAGCCATCTATGAAAAACCCACTGCGAATATCATTCGCTATGGGGAAAAACCAAGAGCTTTTCCCCTAAGGTCAGGAACACAATAGGGATGTCCACTATCACCACTGGTATTCAACATAGTACTAGAAGTCCTAGCCTCAGCAATCAGACATCAAAAAGAAATAAAAGTCATCCAAATTGGCAAAGAAGAAGTCAAACTCTCACTCTTTGCAGATGATAGGATACTTTATGTGGAAAACCCAAAAGACTCCACTCCAAAACTGCTAGGACTCATACAGGAATTCAGTAAAGTGTCAGGATATAAAATCAATGCAAAGATATCAGTTGCATTTCTCTACACCAACAATAAGACAGAAGAAAAAGAAATTAAGGAGTTGATCCCATTTAGAAATTGCACCAAAAACCATAAGATACCTAGGAATAAACCTAACCAAAGAGGCTAAGAATCTGTACTCAGAAAACTATAAAGTACTCATGAAAGAAGTTGAGGAAGACACAAAGAAATGGAAAAACATTCCATGCTCAGGGATTGGAAGAACAAAGATTGTGAAAACGTCTATGCTACCTAAAGCAATTTACACATTTAGTGCAATCTCTATCAAAATACCATCAATTTTTTCAAAGAAACGGAACAAATAATCCTAAAATTTATATGGACCAGAAAGACCCTGAATAGCCAGAGGAATATTGAAAAAGAAAGCCAAAGTTGGTAGCATCACAATTCCAGACTTTAAGCTCTATTACAGAGCTGTCATCATCAAGACAGCATGGTGCTGGCACAAAAACAGACACACAGATTAATGGAACAGAATAGAGACCCCAGAAATGGACCCTCAACTCTATGGTCAATTAATTTTCGACAAAGCAGGAAAGAATGTCCAATGGAAAAAAGACAGTCTCTTCAAAAAATGGTGTTGGGAAAATTGGACAGTCACATGCAGAAGAATGAAACTGGACCATTTCCATACACCACACACAGAAATAGACGCAAAATGAATGAAAGACCTCAATAGGAGACAGGAATCTATCAAAATCCTTAAGGAGAACACAGGCAGCAACCTCTCTGACCTCAGCCACAGGAACTTCTTCCAAGAAACAGCTCCAAAGGTAAGGGAAGCAAGGGCAAAAATGAACTATTGGGACATCATCAAGATTAAAATCTTTTGCACAGCAAAAGAAACAGTCAATAAAACCAAGAAACAACTGACAGAATGGGAGAAGATATTCACAAATGACAGACATATCAAATAATAGGCTAGTATCCAAAATCTAGAAAGAACTTATCAAACTCAACACCCAAAGAACAAATAATCCAATCAAGAAAGGGCAGAGGACATGAACAGACATTTCTGCAAAGAAGACATCAGATGACCAACAGACACATGAAAAAGTGCTCCACATCATTCGCCATCAGAGAAAAACAAATCAAAACCACAGTGAGATGCCACATCACACCAGTCAGAATGGCTAAAATTAACAAGTTAGGAAAAGACAGATGTTGATAAGGATGCAGAGAAAGGGGAACCCTTCTACAGAAGGGGAACCCTTCTGTTGGTGAGTATGCAAGCTGGTAAAACCACTCTGGAAAATAGTGTGGAGGTTCCTCAAAAAGTTGAAAGTAGAGCTACCCTACAACCCAAAAATCACACCACTTGGTATTTACCCTAAAGATACAAATGTAGTGATCCAAAGGGGCACATGTACCCTAATGTTTATAGCAGCAATATCCACAATAGCCAAACTATGGGAAGAACCTAGATGTTCATTAACAGATGAATGGATAAAGAAGAAGTAGTATACACACACACACACACACACACAATGGAATACTATGCAGCCATCAAAAGAAATGAAATCTTGCCATTTGCAACGACGTAAATGGAACTAAAGGGTATTTGGCTGAATGAAATAAGTCAATCAGAGAAAGACAATTATCATCTGATCTCTGTGATATGAGGAATTTGAGAGGCAGGGCAAGGGGTTTTGGGGGAAGGAAATGAAAAAATGAAACAAGATGGGATTGGGAGGGAGACAAACCATAGGAGACTTTTAATCTCACAAAACAAACTGAGGGTTGCTGGGAGGAGTGGGGTAGGGAGAGGGTGGTTGTGTTATGAACATTGGGAAGGGTATGTGCTATCGTCAGTGCTGGGAAAGTGTAAGCCTGATGATTCACAGATCTGTACCCCTGGGGCAAATAATACATAATATGCTAATAAAAATAATTAATAGAAATAAATAAAAACAATGAAAATTGGGAAAAAAACAAAATAAAGGCTTTCAGATTTTCAAACCAAAGAAAGATCATCACAATCAGAACTTTAAAAATATATTTTATTGACTTACCTGATATGGATTAATTTTTAATTGTGAATTATTTCTGAAATGTATATGATGACTTTTTCATTTCATGAATGTATAATAAATGTTAAGTATCTAACAAAATAAATGGTAGTGTTGTGACTAGGTAAAACAGTGTAATTTTTCACAAAGGAAAGTTTCAGAAAAAGACATTCATAGGAATAATAGCAGAAATATAGACTTCCAAAAATTTTTTAAAAATGTGAAACCATCGACTGTAATAAAAATTTTCCAAGAATGAACAGCTAAGAAATGTTATAAGAGTAATGTTATTATAATGGTGTCTATATATCTAAGACTCTTTGATAGTTAAACATGTAAAATACATAGTTATTTACTTGATTTGTTATTAATATTATCATGTTGGAGATATCTAATATAATAATTGCTAGAAAAATATATAAATGACATTTTTTAGTTCTAGGTGAAAACCTAAAAATGTCCTTGGATGTGCATATGTATGTTTATCTTCCCTTTTTCTAGGGATTTTATTTCTACCTTGTCTCTTCCCTTGACTTCTGCATGTCCAACTAAAAATAAAAATCTTAGGTTATATCACAAATGACTCTAGAACTTCTTATTTGGCCTTCAAAAAGCTCTTAAACTGTGTTCATTTTGATTTTAATTCCTACCACTTATTTCCTTTGCATGGTTACTGCAAAGATAAAAACATCACACTGCATAAAATCTTAATTACTAAAAGTCTGTGTACTTCTGGAAGATAGAAACAATAGAAATATATGTTGCTAGACTTTCTTATTATCAATGTTACTAAAATTATAACTGAGAGGCATAATAATTATCAAAAGAGGTGTCACTTCAGGGAAGATGAAATTCCTCCCGCAAAAGTATTGCTCTAAAATAAAATTATTCCGAACTATGCAAAAACATGTCATCTATATGCTTCTATATTTCATTATTTTATTACTTTTATTCATTTCTAAAATGAAGATCAGCTATATGTTTTATTTTTATGATGCTTTAGTTTATCAAGCATAATATAAATTCCAAATGTTTACTAATCATATTAATATGGACCTTGCAAAGATGAAAATAGTTTAGCCCATATATTCCTGTAAGGTCATCAGTCATTTTTATGTACAGAGAAATAATCTTCTTGGTATGTTGCCTGGGAAGTGAACTCACTTTTAAATCATCTCAATTTAGAATTTTCCCCCCTCCCTTTGGAATGCATTTTATATGAGCAACAAATAAATAGTAATGATTTGTGCTTTTGTTGTGCATGCAAATCTTATATGTGACACAGAGAAGAAAGAGTTCTAACAATTTACCCACAATCTATTCGGATAGATACAACTGCCTACAACGGTCCTTCTAATCTATAGACTCTGAGAAATCACTGGAAAAATAAAGGTTAGCTTAAAATAAAGCACCAAAACCAAATCCAAACCAAACCCAACCCAACCAAAACAAAACAAAAAACAAGGAAAGAAAGCTGATCTGTAATAGGGTAAATCATTTTATATTGCTGATGGGAAGGAAAAAGGAAAAGAAGTATTTCCAGAGCAATTTTTTGTGTGACAGATTCAAAAATATCAAAATTATGAAGGCTACAATGGAAGAAAGAGGGCGTGAAAATGAATCACTTAGATGACCAAGGAAAACCCTCGAACTGTGGAAGGTAGGCCTCAAGAACTTTAAACGTGTAAAAAATAATACACAGATAAAATTATAGCTTTGAAGAAAGGGAAGTCAAAGTATCAATACATGGGTTTTGAGGTCTTCTGGGCAGGAAGTTAATATTGAAAATATTAAAAATGTTGGAAATGTCAGAAACATTGAACATGTTTGGTTGAAAGGCTAACTCTAGTCTTTGAGGTATTTCAGGACTGCCTTGCCCCCATTTGCTTCAGAGGGATTATTTTTAAGCAACTAGTGTCTGGGGAAAACTTTGTGGCCTGAAGTTCTACAATATTTCCCTTTTCATTTCATGTCCATTATTTCCTCTCCTAGCTTGTGAAAGTTAATTCATTTAACTAAAAATACCAAAAATGGCAGGAAATTTTTCATCTATCCACCCATATGTCTACTGCCTTACTGTGTTTTTTTTTTTTTTTTAACTTATTTATTTTACAGAAAGAGAGAGGGTGTGGGAATGGTGGGGAGGGACAGAGGAAGAGAGCGTCTCAAGCAGTTTCTGTGCTGAGCATGGAGCCTGTTGATAGAAATATCTGGAATGCTATTAAACAAATGTTAGTAATTCCTGTTTGTGGTTTATAGTTACCCTTCATATTCTTGATTATTCTTATATCTATCCACTGTGAAACCATAGGCCTATTTATTTCTATTATTATTATTTGCCACATTTAAATCTTACTGAATACCATGTTTAAAAACACTAAATGGTTAGGATAAGATGTGATAAGGTTTAGTACTAGTTTTGTTAGATCTTACTGGGCTCCAGCTTGAAATTTCAAGCAAATTCAATTCCTCACTTATCACTAAGGAATCCAGGAAAATAAAACAAAATTGATTAAAACTGTAATCATTCCAATAAAGATAAAGTATAAAGTATAATAAACTGAGAAACATTGCAAAATGTATCAGAAACAAGTTTAAATAGCAAATAATGATAGCTGTAAGATCTAGAAAAATGAATAGGATAAAAATGACCATTTTCTCTCTTCTTTCTTAAACAGTATCCATATCAATGGTATTTTTGGAAGTGCCCCCTTTTTCTCAGTGTTAGAAAATATATCTAATATTTCTAAGCTACTTTTATAGTGACTTGAAAAGATAATATTCAAGAAACATGTGTAGTTTTATTTATCTCACATCTTTAACCACCAAGATTTCACTGACCTCAAAGAGTTTGATAAATGATATGTTTTCTTCCACGGTTAATACTGGGCAAAAGTGTAACATGTAATAATAAAACCATTTTTGTGTGTGTGTGTTTTCAATGTGCTTAGCTCCTTCTGCTAGATATAATGATACTGCCTCTGCACAGTCTTCAGAAGCTGCTTCCAACCCCTAGTACAAGAAAGGATCTCTATGAATAGTCAGCTGAATGCATAAAAGGGCTTTGAACTCTCCGAGCTGGATTTTTTGTTGTTGCGCTCCTCTCTCCGTTGCTTTGCGTTGATGTCATTCTGTGCACTTTTCAGGTTATTAGAAATGTTCAGTATGCTGTGGTAGAAAGTGAATTCACTTTCAGAGGCCCCAGTGAACATCACAGGAGATGACCCATGCAAATGTAGTAGAAGTATCAAAAGATTCTGGGACAAGCATTTAAAAACTCTTCATAGCTGGATGAGAAAACATTTCAGCCCTTACACCAAGCTCAGAAAGAAAGGTAGGAAGTATAAAACCAAACAGACACAAAAGGTGATTTTCCTAAGAAGATGAAAGAATAGGAAAAAAAAAATCCCACAATAGGATACAATCAGGAATGATAAATATGGAATAAATGAGAATTTTTAGAAATATAGTGAAGAATAGTATATTTATCTTCTACAAATACTATGCCAAACGCTTTCAGCTTATGTCATTTAATTTGATTTAATGCATTTTTTTAATGTGCTCCCAAACTGGGAGAAGTTTAGCAGGGAGCACTGACAGACAAGACGAAGCTGCCAGAGCAAATTAAAACAAGATCCCATGTGCGTGTTTCTGGAAAAGAACAAAAATGATGACAGAAACTTTACATAGTTCTTTGTTTATCTTCCTAACCTTGTCTCTATACCTGTGCTCCCTACACAATCACCCTCCTCCATTCTGTTTTCTTGGTGTTGAATATTTAAGCATTATTTAGTATCATCTTAGATAATTTTCTTCTTTCCAATTGTGCTGACCTTTGACCTTTCCGCATCCCAAAGGGTTTGTTAGGAGACTTTCTCCATATAAGTGATATCCAGAGAGTGGCTTTAGGGAAACTGTAGTGTACACTGTTGACCAAGTGGCCAAAAATCTGGTCCATTAATGGACTGTAGGGCCAGAGGATGAATGCTGGTGCTTACCCTACAAAACAACATTCTTTGTTTTATTTGGGTTTTTGAACAAGCTAGATTTAAAATGATGACAAGAATGCAACCGCTATTCCACTTCTCCTTAGAACAATGTGTGTCCTTTCTCAGTCTATCAGATAAGAAAACAAGAGCATGAAGCATCAAGGAGACTGAACTTTCTATCGAGGTTTTCAGATCTAAGCACCTTAGGTGACCTAATGCTATTTCCTTGTCTATTAATCTATTCTCTATTACTTGTTTTGTTTTGACTAATAATTTTGTTGGCTCTCTGCAGACAGAGGAAATGCAGTGTACTTCTTCTTGCCTCTATCACAGTGCCTATAGGGCAAATACCAGTGCAGTGGATTCTCAAAGATAGTTCTTAAATAGCAGTTTGGCTAAATTATCATAATTGAAGGATCCATACACAGAACATTCAAACAGCAGAGATTTTAGTATTATTTTTATCTTCAATTTTATTTTAAAAGTCCGTTATGGGAATCTGAAAAAAAAAAAAAAAAAAAAAAAAAAAAGAATAAAGAAAGGAAAAAAAAAAAAAAAGAAAAAAGAAAGGAAAAAAGAAAAACAATGTTATACTTGAGCCAGAGTGGGAAGAAGTAAATTTAAATGTGATAAAAATTACAGCTCTATTTTATGTTCCATCTTTTGTTCCTAGTGTCCATCAACCTCTGATAATGAAGCTATTAACTGAGTCCTGATATATATTTTTAAACTTACACTTCTAAATTAAGGAAATTTCTAAGCTAGAACCTAGAAATTAAAATTGAGGAATTATTAATAAAACAGACCAACACAATTAAATATATTTATATCCCTTTCCCAAATCACAATAGGGATCACAAAGTAATGATACATTTTATCTAAATTTCAGTGCAAAAAAAAAAAAAAGAATTTATCATCAAAAATCAATTGGCAACAGCCAGATGAACACCAGCTACCTCGGGCTGGAGAGTAATAAACAAGGCTGTATAAAGAATGAATCATGTCAGATTAATCTAATTTCCTTATATGTCAGAGTGACTTAGGAGATCAAGAAGAAGTAATAGATTGAATATATCTTGATGTTAACAAGATTTTCAATGCTGTTCCATTTAACACCATCAATCATTAACAAACAAGGAAAAATGTAGCTGAGTGTCTGCACTTAGATGGGTTGGCAGATATTTGGAAAATCTTTGACATAACTCAATGGTGGCAGGGGTGGGAGATGGGGTCACACCAAATCCCTACCCTGTTTCATGCTGTTCTAAAATGAAGGAGCAGTCATTTATGTAAATTAGTTGTTTTCAATAGACGTATTTTCTTTATATTGATAGCAGACACCAGAACATCTTTGCTTCAATATAGATTTACGACCTTAAGAAAAATAGGAGAATTAATTTTCTTAATTTCTTCAGCTATAAAGTGAGAATATTAGTAGGGCCTACTCAAAGTGTTGCTATCATAATTAAACAAAATAATCCATGTAGAATGCTTATCACAGTGCTTGGCATAAAAACGGCACTTCAACAAATGGTGCTTTTTACAATTAATGTGATTTCCAAGAGTGTATAACTCAGAGGTTTTGAAACATGTGACTTTGTTTCTAGATATTGTACGGTATATTCTTCACACTTCATTCACTAACCACCTGATGTGAGATGGCTTGATTTTATATGATCTGGCAAACTCAAAGAGTGGGAAAAAATCAATACAAATATACTATAAATAATAGCTCAGATTAAATTTATAAGATGTCAGCTTTTTACACAACACATCTGAAATCTTAGCAACAGCCCACAGCATCAAATTAGGGTGATTGGCTTCAAGTTGTTGGACACTTAAGGAAATGTGATGTTTAAGTATGACCACATTCCAATCGATTAAGCTAAATGAAGGGAGCTACAAACAATTTTGGACTATTTACGTATAGTTTTGAAATATAATTAGCATACAAGTATTTGTCCAGTTATCTTCCACTTAGGATAAATCTGATAGATTTCATTAACATGCACAATAGATCATGTATTTACACCCAGTTCCTTGCTTTATAGCTACCTGCACTTCCACCACATCCTCTCCAACTGATAGGAGTTTGTCACATGAACCGAGTGTCAGTTAACACCAGGGACTCTATCAGCCCACACAATCATCTCCCAAAAAGCAGTCAGCGCTAATACTTAGTTAGGTCTAAGTATTATGTACTCTTGGATTTTTTTTCCAGAAGATAATGAGGGGAAAAGGATGTAATTATTGACTTCGCCATTATATGAACATGAAGGATATAAAATTACTTGCTTTTAATGCCAGAAAGAACCTTAGAAATCAGTTGTTCAAAATCTCTTTTCTTTCAGATGAACAAAAAGAAGTGAAGTTACTTGCCCAAATCTCTTTATTAATCACGGAGCCTGACTTGATTCTAAATCATGTCTTCTTTCCATTATACCAGGCTGATTGTTCATGGTCATGGTGGCTCATCGGTAAAAGGTAATCCATTTATAGATAATCAATATCTTTAAATTATTATAATTATTATGAAAGAGAGTTGCCTGAAACAGTCCTGGGATTTCAGTGGTTTAAAGAAACAAAATGAGCAAGGAGCAATAAATGATCAAGAGGAACTTGGACAATGAGTTGATTGTGGCCCTAGTAACAGTGTATCTTGATCTCAGCCCAACTCTTGCCATGAAGGATCACCCTGGATAATTTTCAGGCAGAGTTTATCTATAGTTTAATCTATAGGATTAAAGTAGCACTGATCAGAGAGTAACCCACCTCACAATTCTCGTAGAGCTGTTATCAGAAATAACTAATGATTATAGAGCATTTTAGAAAAATATGCCATATAAATACTTTACAGCCCCTCTTGTTTTCCCAATGACTCTATAGTGTTGAGACCTAATAGTACAATCCTTTAACCAGTCATTCAGCATTTATGCTAGAAGTCAGTGGTTTTTCCAGTCTATATGCAAAGACAAGTATTTACTACATATTTTTATTATGTTCATTTGTTCCTTGTCAAAATTCTGAGAAGCCAGGCTTTAGGTTGAATAGCTGCTATTTAGTTTGAATGATGAATACTCACTATTATATTTTGAAAACGGGCAGAATAAGCATCCACAAAAATGATATTTATTTGACTTCTTGGGGAGGGGGAGGCTATTGAAAGCAATGGGAAGTGTAAAGTAGTCTTGATACTCTAGGTATAATTCAGCCAGCCAAGGTTTATTAAAATGTAATATTTTGCAAAAAGTCAGAATCTGGTAGGAGAAATGAACTATAAATGATTGGTGGCATCCCCAAACCACTCTCCATAGTGGCTCTACCCTGTTATTTTGTAAGGCCAAAAGAAGCAGCTTAGAATAATATATATTTTTGTCCACCTTTAACCCCTTTTAGTGGGAGCTGTGCCGTGTCTGCTAGCTGAAACATTAGCCAAATGAACCTGCTGGCAGTTTGTCTATTTCTTCTCATTACACTAATATGGAAAATTAACTAGGAAGCATGCTTTCTCTCCCGTTAGGCTGGTGGCACATTTATAAGGACATCATTGAGACTGTTCCTTTCTTTCCATCCTCGGATTCTCTCTGGGTAGCTGCTCTCTACCCACTTATAATTTCTCTTCATTATACTGCAATATGAGACTATGGAGAGTCTTTTGTTGCAAGTGGCTATAGACATGGCTGTCGTTTTGTCCATTATTAGGTCAGTGGTGTGAGTTTTCAGAACAAAGGCAATGGACAGAATAGTCGTTGGTATTAGATATTAAAGTTACTAAATTATCCCAAAGGATCCACAGAGAGAAGAGATCATTGCCCTTGTTTTCATAGATATATGAACAGATATGAAATGACTTTTGTAAGGTCAAGAAAACCAGTGGTATGTAGAGAGAAGATTAAAACAACTTAAGTCCTTACGGCAGCATATTTTGCAAGGATAAAAGTTGCAATCTTGTTCTCTTTCCTTTTTCCTCTGCAAATCTCCCAGGTAGACTGTGGACTGATTTTTCTTCTCCTTTAACACCAACTTATATCTTTAATATCAACTGTTTTATTTCTTCTTTATACACTGATACTTTTTATAAAAAAGATTATTATTTTTAAGTAACCTCTACACCCAATGTGGGGCTCTAACTTATGACCCCGAGATCAAGAGTTGCACGGTCAGCTACATGGTCTATAGCCAGGCGCCATGATACTTTTTTTTTTTAAACCAGAAAACATACTTTTCTTTGAGCAACTTTTTTTGAAAGAGAGGGTTTTAGAGGAAGCCTCCCACCATTGTCTTCAAAATGTGCTAGGGGCAAAAAGTGTGCTGGACTTAGGGATTATTGTTTTTTCTATTTTCTTTATTCTGAAACAAATCATTCAATCTTTAAAAACAACTGAGTCTCACATGTGCCCCATATGAACTTCAGCCACATTCAAGATGTGTATGATAGGAAAGAGGAGAAAGTCTTCTTGCCTCTGCACACCATAATTGCTCGTGTCTTGCATTATATTCCCGGGGTTCCTACTATATTCCCATTTTAGGACCCTATACAATTGATACAAAATACTAAATTACAAATTAGCTGATATTTTGTAAAGGAAAAATCTGTTTCTATTCACACAGTTTGTGTCTAACAATCCAGGATAATCAATGGGGCACAATGATGGTAGTAATGAAACTTCAAATCAGCAGGCTTCACTTCGCCAGCCTGAATGCTATGCCTGCTCCGTAAGGCCTGCTGTAGTTGCCCAGAATGCTCTTTCTCCAGAACCATACTTGGCACACTGCCCTTCTTCAAGCCTTTTCTCCGTCCTCACCTTCTTCATGAGGCCTGCTGACTGCTCTATGTAATAAAACTGCACCCTAGCCCTCCCCCCATCTCAAATCTCACTACTCCCTAACCTTCTTCTAACCCATCATTGTATCCTGGGCATTTATCACACTCTAACACGATGTATTATTGTGTTTATTTTTTATTACATTTCCCCCAACTAGAATTTAATTATATGAGAGCAGGGTTCTTCATTTTGTTCTCTGACACGTCCAAAACACCTGGCCTGGCAGATGGCTGGTGCTCAACAAATATTTGTGAAAGCAAAAACTGAATTTGGGTTTGGCTGTGCCACTATTTTGTGACTTTTTAAGAAAGATTTATTTCTTTATTTCTTCCCTTATTTATTTGATAGAGTAGGGTGGGAGGCAGAGGAATAGGGAGAAAGAGAATCTCAAGTTCACTCTGTGCTGAGTGTGGATGCCGATGCGGGGCTCCATTCCATGACCCTGATATCATGACCGAAGCTGAAACTGAGTCAGACATTTAATTGACTGAGCCACCCACGTGTCCCTATTTTATGACTTTGAGAAAGCTTTTTTTTTTTTTTTAACCTTTCTGTTGCTAAATCTCTCACTGAAATGCTGACTGATCTCAAGAGACATAAGAATGCATTTTGGCCTATTACTTCTAGAGGTAATTATTTGAATATGTGAGGGAATATGCTATACAGTATTTTTCTCCATGTATAAAAATGGTAGCAGTTTATATATCCAGCCCTGAACTTGTCTTTTTTAAATCTTTTTATTTTTGCATTCAATAATATAGCTCAGAGATCATTTCTTATAAATACTTGAGGTTTCTTCATTTGTTATGAAATATTTAATACATAAAAGAAGAAAACTATGAAATATATAAAGTACAAAGCTTAATAAAATGAACCACAAGACCTACCACACAGCATTAAAAAAAATGGATACTGTGAGTAATTGAAATCCTCTGAGTCTCCCTCTCTGATTCTGTTTTCATGATACATACCCTTCTTCTCCAGAATGGGAACCAGAGTCTCCTGAATTTTATGTTTATATTTTCCCTTGCTTTTTTTGAAAAGGTATGTATGTATCATTCTTAAGACTACATTGATTTTTTTTGCCCATTATCTGAATGAAATTATAACATAAATATTCTTCCATGACTCCCTTCTTCTACATGCCATCATATTACTGAGGTTCATTAAAGTTTATGAATGTGGTATTATTTCATTGCATCATATTCTATTGAAAAATACAGTTGCTTATCCATTCTCCTGGTTGATATACATTTTCTTGTTTCCAGTGTTTTGCTACTAGAACATTGTTTCGGTTTTCACTCATATGTGTGCTTCTTAGCATCTATACGACAAACTCTGGGCTACATTCCTAGAAGGGAAGTGCTGGGAGTTTAGGGCATTCACAACTTCAACTTTACTAACTAGTATACCTGTTTTCCAAAAGTGTTATAAAACCTTATACATCCTTTGACAGTAGAAAGAAATTCTCATTCCTAGTCTATGCCTTCTATACAACCTGATGACCTTATTTTTGCCAATCTGGTTTTCATTAAATGGAATCTCAGTGTGGCTTAGTATGGATTTCCTGAACATTAATGTCTCCTGTATTTGATTGTTATTGGCCTCTCTGTGTCTTCATCTGTGAAAGGTCTACTGCTGCCTTTACTTCTTTTCATTTCCTTTGTTCACTGTTTTTTTTTTTTTAAGAATAGTGTTTTAAAATTACATGTGTACATATATGTGTACATATATATATTATACATATACATATATGTATATATGTGTTCTTTTTTTAAAGAAAAAGTATTTAAAATTATATATATTTATGCACACTATGGATATTAATTCTCCAGTTATAGGGGTCTCAACTTTCTTTTCCCTGAGTGTGGTTTATAGTTTCAATTTTTCAAGGTATTTTTTGATATTTAAGAAAATTTTGGTTTTGAAATTAGCTCATTTTCTTTTAAGATTTCTGCTTTTTATGTCTCATTTAAAATTTGTAAGATTTTTCTTTTTAAAAATATTTTGTTGGTTCTACCTGGAGTTATTATACTTTATGTAAGGGATCATTCTAAAAATCTTTTCCCAGTGTTATAGATCACTACTTCTATTACATATCATACTTTCAAACGTGCATAGATAAGTTTCTAGGCTTTTGATTCTGTTCTCCTTGTCTATAGAGGCCTATATTTCCTCCATAAAAATTCATATAAGTGTTGTCCAGATAAAGATTTTATTTATTTATTTTGACAGAGAGAGAGAGAGAGAGAACAGAAACAGAAGGGGAGAGGAGGGGCAGTTGGAGAGGCAGAAGCAGGCTCCCAGCTGAGCAGGGAACCTAACATGGGGCTCCGACCCAGGACCCTGGGAACATGACCTGAGCCCAGGCAGACACTTAACCAACTGAGCCACCCAGGCACTCCTTGTCCATAAATATTAACTGAGAAATAGCTTCTCAAGTTCCATGAAAAATTTTTTTGGAATCTTGAAGGAATTGCATTGACTTAATATTTTAATTTGAGGAAAGCCAATATAATGATAATAGAGATGACATATTATTCCTTACCATGGTTTAATAGGTTAGCTTCTAGATCTCCACTTAAATGTCTGTTAGACACAATGATAATAGTATGTAGTATTCTTGTCTTTTTTATTGTAAAGAGAATGCTTCTAATATTTTTATTAAATATACTTTTGCTATAGATTTTGATAAATATATTTTATCAGACAAAGGAAGTTCTTTCTGTTCCATCCCTAGGTACTTATATTTTTATCAATATTTGGTATTTTGTTTTATGAGAAAGTATTTTTTTACACCATTAAGATGATTGATTTTGTTTTTCTTCTTTGATATGAGCATTTCTGATATCACTCCCCTCCCTTGGCATTCACTAATAGAGTCTTGATACATTGTACTTTTAATCCAATAGTATATTTGTTTTGCCAATACTTTGGTTAAAAAAATGGTCAAAGAAGAGAATGTGTCTTTTATGATCAATGAGAAAAAAATCATTAGAAAAATGGATAAGGGGCACGAATGAATAATTCATAGCAGAGTAAAGAAAAGCAGCTAATAAACATAAAAAAGTTTCATTTCATTAGTAACCAAGAAAATGTAAATTAAAGCAATACTAAAGGACTAGTTTTTATGTATCAATATGTTAAAGGTGAAAAAAAAAAAAACAATTCTCCATGTTGGTAAGCATATAGGAAATACTTTTACCTTTTCCAGTTTGCATCTCATAAATGTTTCACTTCCCCTCTCTTTAACCTTAAAATGTTTTTAAATATGAAAGAAAAAAAAAACAACCTAAGACAAGAAATTTGGACACAAATAGGTACATCAGGAAGATAACGTGAAGACATAGGGAAAAGAAAGCCATTTATAAGCCAAGAAATAGGACTTGAAAGAGATCCTTTCTTAATGGCCCTCAAATGGAAGGCCCTGACATCTTGACCTCAGACTTTTAGCCTCCAGAGCTATGAGACAATATATTTGAATCATTTAAATTTAAAAGAAAAAAAAATTAGAGATGTTTGTAAACAAGTAACTTTAATCTATTTAAGGCCACACAATGTGGTTTTATTTTTCAGACCAATAATCTAATATTATTGAAAATGGTTTCGACAAAATCAAAAATTTTTTTGTTAGCTTGGTTAATATATATCTGTATCATGATACTATGGTTATAGTAGGAGCTCTATTATTATTTCATTATATAGTTGTATTAATTTAGACAATAAGTATTGATGGTTATGTTATCAGAAGTAGCATAGATTTAAAAACAGTGCCAGAGTTTTGTCTTTGCAGTTAGATATACCCAGGTTTAAATGAATTATTGACAAATGTTTTTGGGATACTCAACCTCTTTATATAAAATTTCTTCTTTTATTAAATGGACTTAGCAATACCTTTATGATAAAAACATTTTGAAGATAAAATGATATATTTGTGTTTAATAAACAGTATTAACCTTTGTCTTTCCTTAATTTCATCTCCAAGAGCAATAACTGAGATAAATAACTTTAAAATCTTGGCAGCAAATATGAATTGCATATGCAAATACTCAATTAATACAAACCAGCCCTACTGAGACATGTCTCAATTTAAAGTAGTTTGACTTAAATTAGTGTGAAATTAAAGAGCTTCTAAATTAGACATTTAAAAAGCAAACTCTTCACTCATCTCTTAAATCAGAATTAATCCTTTTGAAAGGTCACTCAGGTCAAGTTTAATCAGTGTCCATCTGGGATGTCTCTAACAGAAAACAACCTTGTGATTTTTATGATAATGGAATTGCACCGGTAGGGTATCCCAATACCAGGTTTAGTATTCCAGTTGTGACTTTCTTCTCTGTGTTCCCATGGCACATGTGTATAACCATAATCATGGCACTTAAATTGTATTATAATTATTTGATTATACCCCTATTTCCTTTCTCAAACATGAACTTCTTTGATTAGGCCTATGTCTTATTTGTCTTCGTCTTTTGTGCAGATCTCAAAACTTACTAAACAGTAACAACAACAACAACAACAACAATAATAATAGCTAGTGCATTTCTAACACTTTCTATGTGTTAGGCACTACTCTTAGAAATTTGCATTATTAATTCATTGAATGGTAACAACAACCCTATGGAGTAGTAGTTATGAGCATCCTATTTTGCAGATGAATAGCAAATGACTGAGGGAATGATCAGTGTTCTTGTTACTGATTATACCTTCCTTAAGTGTTAGTGTACATCTCCCCAGTTTCTCAGAAGGGAGAGATAGTATCTATATGGCTCTCTTTGCCTGGGTATTTGATAAATGTCTACAGAAAACAATTGCAACAACACCTTTGAATTTTTCAACATGTGCTATGCTGCCATATATGGCTGTTTATGCTGTTTTCCAACATTTAAGTGCCATCTTCATCTGTATATTAGAGGAATCTATGGGTTCTTAAAGACCTGATGGAAAATCTAGCCAGTTCCTTCAGATTTTTTTTACTATCCACCATCTATCTCCTTGGCTCATCTTCACTCTCTGACACCCTAACTCTTGAGCACATCACCATCCCACACAAACCTACACAACTCCACTTTTGTTTCCTTTTCTCATACTAATCAGTGTGCCTTCAACTTTGTCAGCCTCTATTTACTCTCTGGTTTCATGAAAATTCTTGTAAGAACCTCTCCCATCACTGTAATCTCTCATCATCCTTGATGTTCTTCCCAGAACAGCCTCATGTCCAGGACTTGCCTCACGTGAAGAGGGGATAAAATAGTACCCCTGAGAACAATCAGCACCTGGGACTACACTATCCCTGTCCCATGACAGGAGATTTGGTGGCAGCTGTTGACATAGCAGCTCCAGGCAGGCCCTGACCTCCACATAGAAGAACATGCTCAAAGAGTTAGAACAGACCTTGTGACTTCTAGTTTTGTGCTCCTAAATAATTAGCTTTTGAACTTTTCACTGTTACACCTTCATTGTAGCCATTCTTACCACTGAAGAATTTTTCTACACAGATCTAAAGACTATCCTACTCTCTACTTAAAATTTATCTGAGTCTGAATATATAAAGAAACCATGGCCAGCCCAAATATATTAGTAGAACTCTGACCTACAACCTCTAAAACAGTCCAGAACATTCAGAACTTAGTTAAGACTGATAACTTCCTCATTTTTCAACACTGTTCCCAACTCCAGACCAACCAGAGAAAGACAAATATATTCCCCAAATGAATAATATGAAATGCTACTTCTAGTTAGCCTGACTCCAATTTCC
The DNA here is from genome assembly GCF_030435805.1 of Mustela lutreola. Taxonomy (NCBI): domain Eukaryota; kingdom Metazoa; phylum Chordata; class Mammalia; order Carnivora; family Mustelidae; genus Mustela; species Mustela lutreola. Next base: position 97,901,320 of record NC_081298.1, on the reverse strand, counting down.
CCATGTCAACCACATCCAATAGAGCATAAGCATAATCTATGATGTCTTCCCTTCTTTTCACTCTGAAGCTTTCCCACTCCTCTGTCTGCATTTGAGTCTCTGCCAAATGCAAGTGATGGTGGCTAACTCTCTTGTTACAGAAAGCTCTGAATAGACTCTGATTGTATTCTTTTAGGTGGAATTCATTTATTTCCACATCTGCATAAGTAATCACTATGTTCCATGTCTATAGATAAGTTAGAGAGCTATAATAGTTGTATCTAACCTAGAAAAAGTCATGGAAAACCGGAAATATCATTACCTGAAGGCTACATGTTCTTACTTACAGCTCTGAGACATCTAATTGCTAAGCTCACATTGCCCCAAAGTGCCCATTAGTATTATTCACAGACTTTTGAAATGGCCAATGGTTGAAATGCCATTTTTCCACTGAATTTTGTCACTCATTAAAGACTCTCTTCATTAAATGAACTGTCTCCATTTTTATGATAATGGATGCTCCCAAAAAAGGAAGATGCTAATTCCTTTCCTCATGTAGATAAAAATCTTGTAATCTTCTAAACCAGTCCTCGCTAATCTAACAAATAGTTCTGCCTCTGGTATATCTGAATTCTGATGTACCATTTTCCCAACTTTATGTCTTTAGAAAATCTTTACAGTGAGGTGAGATCCAGTGGTTAAAGGCACAGACTGTGGAAACAAGCCACTTTATGTATAAAGCTCACCTTTGCTATTTACTAGCTATTTAATATTGGGCAAATACTTGGGAAAATTACTTATACTGTCTATATAGCTCATCTTCAGAAAGATTGATAATAATCTCATCTAAACTGTAAGATTGTTGTTAGAATTAAATGAGTTAAGATTGGAGAAGATTGGAGAAAACTATTTGCCATAATTAAACATTATATGTGCTTGTAGTAATGACGATGATGCTTTTCTTAGCCAGGATCAATGATACCAAATGGAATGAAAGCCACCGTGCATCAGAGTAGGTATGCAGGTACTATTTTGAAGTAGCTGGCATCCCACCTAGTATTGTCTGACTACTGTAATTTAGAACATTTGAGACAAAAAAGAAGCATATTATCTTTGCCAGTTTGGTCTCCATATTTATTCACATGACCCCAAGTGTTTGTGCTATATGATTGTTTTGGGTCTGCAAAATATTTAGGAAAGATTCCAGCAGTCTGCTGAGTATATTGAAAATCTGCCTCTATTTTATAGGCCATCATCATTGCTGAGTGCATTGTCCTGCTATGAAGAATCATTTAAGAAGGAGCAATTTCTGATGGCAAATCCAATCCTTCTGATTTTGACGTAATTGATGTTGATGTTGGCAAACATAGCCAATTGCCTCTTTGTTTCAATGCCAGTTTAAAGACCAGTAAGATCAGGTGATCAGTAATAAGGACAGTACTTTTTTTTTTCTTTTTTCTCATTTGCTTCGGCTTGAAAGGTCAGAATTTAATTTGCCTAATTGTTTTTAAACAATGTGAGATAATAAGTAGATAAAGAAAGGATAGCTCTACTCAATTCAACACAAAATAGAAATTACACCTTTCTATCAACCTGCCTAATTTCTTCGTGGGTCATGTTTTGATTTGGGTTATAACTGCAAGACTTGTACTCAATTAACTTTAGTGCATGTTGAAATCGCATTTTGGGAAATTCTGCAATATAGTGATTCTTTTTTTTTTTTTAATTATGTTCAGTTAGCCAACATATAGTGATTCTTAAGATTTGCAGTATTTTAAGGGACAGGTTGATCTGCCAAATTCTGCATGATTCCTTATCTCTGCATCATTCTTTTCCTCCTAGCATGATTTATGTCAACCACAACTGCAAAACTAATCCTTTGTTCATGTTTTAACAGAAAACGTTATCAAGGAGTGGGGCATATTGTTTTCATCCATATTTCTTTTTGTTGTACATATTGTCCTGGTCAAACTCACCCACTTCCACTTAGGTAAAATGACTATATATATTAGCATATTCAGTTGCAATATTCAGGACTGAATAGGCAACCACCAGCTAGATGTGTGTAGTTAAATGACCATGGTAGACATCAAACTCAGCATGCTCAAAACTGAGTGCATCTTCTCAGTCCAATCTGTCACTGCTCCTGTCATCATAATCCCTATTAATGTGCTTGTATCCGAGTACCACCTGAGTCAGAAACTCCAAACCATTCTTGCATATCTCTCTAGCATGCACTAGATAAAATCCTGCACTATTACTTGGAAATATGTTAAGATCCCACCCACAATGCTATCTCCTCCATGTTTAACACATTCTCTGCTTTCTAGCCAGAGTGACCTTTTCTTTTTTTTTTTTTTTTTTTTTCTTGATCAAGTGATCATCCATTATTTGCCCAATATCAGAAGGGTCAGGCCCATCTGACCTCCATACTTCAACTCCTTTATCCAATGTTATTTAATCCTTTCCTAGAGGATAACACCCACTGCTGTATTATGTTGAAGAAATGCTCTGTGATCTAGCTCTACCTAACCCTACATGTGATGCTAAAGAAAAAAATATTCATGACACTTATTATATCATAGGAAGGCAGACTTTATTCAGGGGGATAACTGGAATAGTGTTTCACAGTAGGGGACAGAGACTAAGCTCAACTCCGTACAACAAGGAAAAGTGGGAATTTATAGCCATGAAGCAGCCGGAGAGATGGGGAGTTGGGGGGCTCAGTGGATGGAAAATTACTAAGAAACTTTGGGCTAGGAGGAATTCTGGCTAAACTGACCTAATAATTCTTCCTGAAGGTAGACTAAGGTGATAAGACATCACCTGGGGGATGGTGGAGGATGGGGAACCTGATTAGATATCATTGAGGATGATCAGAAATGGAGGGTAGGGAATTCTGCTTATACCAATTTAGTAGGATTCTTGCTCAAATTAGGCAATGTAAAGTAGGACATGGAAGTACAAAAAGCAAGTCCTAGTTGGGAAAAGAATTGAGAGAAACCTAATGAAAATTGACCAAGAAAAACACTACATGTATGTACTTAAAATGCCACATTACATATAATCCCACACTGAATGAATATGCAAGAAATGCTATGCTGCATGGGTTCATCCTCAGCTTTTTGTTAAATTATTTGATATTTTTTCTAATCCTAGTCCATTTTCTACTTCTGTTTGTGTGTCTACTTACTACACCTACTAGACATAGCTGACCCATTTTCTTCTCAAAGGCTTTCTTCTCCCTCGAAATGGACATAATTTTATTCAGTGGAACAACCACAACACTGGGGAATAAAATGACAGCAATTTTATAACAAATGTTTTAATAAAATAAAAGCAGTAGTGATTTTATAATAATAATTAAGTCAATAGTAAACTACTCAACTGTGACAACTACCATAATGTCTCCAGCTACTACCATTTATAAAACAGATACCATATTTTAAGGTAAAGCAAGCATTACCTTATTTAATATTTAATGCAAGAGAATTATTATACCCATTACAAGATAAGGAAACAGAAGGACACTAAGGATATGTAACTTGTCCTTGACCAGGGATTCGCAAACTGACCCACAGACCTAATATGCCATACAACCTATTTTTATGTGGTCAGTAAATTTCAAGGATAGTAAACACACAAAGACACAAAAATTTTGTATCAGAGACCATATGTAGTCCACAAAGCCTGAGATATTTACTTTGTGGCCCATTACAGTAAAAGTTTGCCTACCCTATCTTAGACCACAAAGTTTATAAAAAATTGCCCTAGGCTTTCTTAGGTCATTTTGACTACAAGGTCCAAGTCCTTTATCATTATCCCAAACTTCGTTTCTTACTGCTTCTCTTATTGCATTGACATTATGTGTATATTTCACTTTTTTTTTTTTTTTTTACTGTCTATAGACTCAGTTCCTAGAGTCCAGCAACAACAAAAGTTTATTAAACTAAACTCCGGTTGAATGTTCAGTGATTTTTGCATCACAGTGTGTTTCCTGCTTGATCTAGTGACCTTTCATTCCAACCTTTCATTCCACTTCTGAAACCTAGATTATGATTATTCCCCATGACCAGCAAACCATGTTTTGATATCTGCATAAAGACTTCTAAAAAGCCTGCACAATTTGTAATGTTTTAAAATTCAATATGGAAAGGAAAAACTCTGTTCTCTTCTACTTTCAATTCTTCACTTTTGATACCAGACCTGTCGAAGAATTTTCCACATCAAGCAATTCTCTGACATTCTCCCCTGACTTCTGATCCATTGGTTGTAAATCCAAGGTTCCTGTGATCTCCTCTTCGGGTTCCAGCATTTGCTAGAATGGCTCACAAAACTCGGGCCAAGTTTACTTACTACAATACTGATTTATTATAAAGGCTATTACTCAGACACAGCCAGAAGAGAGAATCGCATTGTGCAAGGTCTGGAGAAAGGCGTGTGGAGCCCTGTGCCCCCTCCGGGTGTGCCACCCTCCCAGCATCTCCACATGCTGACCAACAAGGAAGCCCTTCAAACCTTGTGCTTTAGGGATTTTAATGGAGCTTCGTTATCTAGGCATAATTAACTAAAACACTGGCTATTGGTGATTAAGTCAACCTCCAGCCTCTGAAAGCTGGAGCTGAAAGTTCTAACATTCTAATTACATCTTTGGTCCCTACAACCAGCCCCCATCCTGCTGGTATATTAGGGGCTTTTTAAAAATCACTCCATTAACATAAACTCAGGTGTGGTTGAAAAGGCTTGTAATGAACAACAAATGACAGCTTTATTGGTTTCATTATTTAGGAAATTCCAACTGTTTGAGGAGTTTTGTGCTAGGAAGGGGACAAAGACAAATATACACTTCTTATTATAAATTACAGTATCATAAACACAGCAGAGATTATTTTGGAGGAGAAGAGTCTTCCTTACATTTTGAAATAATTTTAGTGCTCATCTCGTCTGCATGTAAGGCTGTCCCTGTGTTTTGGCATCTCTGCTGGGATTTGCTTTACTTGATTGTTTAATGTAAATGTAATTAGGGTTCCTTGAATTTGTCCCACCGTACATTGATACCTATTTTTCTCAAAGCCTTGATTGCCTATTAGCCTGGTATATAAATACCTTCTGTGTGAAATATGTTGCCATTTGCAGTGAGTTACAGATCACTTGGATGGCATACCTTGTGTTACTTGCGTGAGAAGGCAATCATTTGCATTCGAGAGCATGAATGCCCATTTGTATTGAGACTAGCTCTCTTTCACCTTCTTTTTTATGAGTATTTAAAGTAATTAAATTCTGTGAAGTTATTATTCTAAGTTAATGAGTTACATACAGTATTCCTTATGGGCTTGCCAAGAAGCAAAAGGTAGCAGGATCCTACAACATCAGTCATTAGGGAATGAGGTCCGCCGTAAGCAGGATTTCTTACCTGTAGAAAGCACATTGTTCACATCTACTTGATATTGTTACCTTGCTCCTGTTGTTAAAGAGTGTGCTATTCTACTGAGCTTGCCACAGAATTATTATCTCAAACTCCTCTTATCTGCTTGGAATTCTCCATTAAGAGAGAACTGTGATAACAGAGTAAGAACAAGGAAAGCAAACAAAAACAGTAGTGCTTTCTCGGAAAGGACCATCATCAAATGTGTGGTGGAGGGAAAACACAGAACCTTAAAGAAAATTACATGATACCATTTCCTCCTTCACCTCACCCCCGAATGATTTACTGCATTCATTGGTTGTCTGCCTTTCTATACTCCAGTCACAAAGATCCGTGGCGTCTAGTTTCTACGTATGTGCTTGAAGAAGAGTAGCAAGATAGTCTTTTTGATGATTGACTGAGTGTTGTTAAACACTAAGGATTTCCTTTATAGCTTTGTTTTCTATCTAAATACTAAATTTCTACATCTGGAAATACAATAGAGATTTCCTTCTCTTCTCTCTTTCTTTCCTCCCCAGCCCTCCCCACTTCTCCCCCCCCCCAAATGTCTCCCTTTCTCTCATTATCTTTCTCTCTCCTTTTCTTCTCACTTCTCATTTAAAACATAAAACCTCCATTTTAATTATGAGGTTAATCACGATTATTATGGATTCGTAAAAGTTATTTGGTCTTATGTTGGTCATCATTTACCGTGTAATTTTCAAATATTAGGCCAGTTGTGGGCTAAGATTACATGAAACTTTACTAGGTTTGCATATTGCATTCACAAATCCTTAAGCAACCACCTATGGCCAAAACAGTTTCAAAGATACGTAAAGGAATCAATTCCTTTTGTTTATTACTATAGAACAATGTTCTCAAACTTTTTCTCATACCCCTCAAGAGGATTTTTCCCCCAATCATCCTCATTGCATATTTTACAACATGTATATTGAATATCTGCTTTTGTACTGAATATATAATTGTACTATATACATAAAAGAAATATGAATTTTTTTTACCCCGAAAAACAAAATTTTGCTTCCTTGGAGGTGATATCACTCCCATTGAGTATGTATGCTATAGCCACAAAATACTTTTCTGATTATCTAGACTAGACCATAAAGACCTAGAATAGATAAAACCAGGCAGAGGGAGCTAGCTACTTGACTGCTGTACCAAAGGCTCCCCTGTAAATATTTCCTTCCAGATTACTTTCCCTCAAATTCAAAAGGTGATACATTTCCCAGGGTAATTAGAGTCTTGGAGTGCGTTATCAACCCACACAATCCAGACACATGCATACATATGCATTGAGGGCTTCACAACTTCCAACACACACACACACACACACACACACACACACACACAAACACAAATAGATTTTATAATCATTAACAAAGGATGATGCCTCACACCCCAGAATTGACAAACAAAACAAAATAAAGCCCTGAATAATCATTACTATTTTGGGAATGTGTTCTGTTCATGAAACATACTAGGGCCAAACAAGAAAAAATTATAAAACTTTAAGAATAAGAAGTCCACAACTAAAAAAAAATTAAGACAGTGAATATATCTCTTAATTTCTTTCATACATGTTTCAACTGATATTTTTACTACTGAATTTTTATAGTTCTTCCACTCAGTATCTTTTCATTGTTTTAATAGGATCTAAACAGTGCAAAATGTTTTAACTTTGATAAAGGCCAAATTATTAGTTTTCCTTTTATGGCTATGACTTTGATGTCAGTTGTAAGGAGTTTTTTCCTAGTCCTAGAAATTCTATTATTTTTCCTAAAAATTTTAAAATTTAACATTTTTACATTTAAGTGCATGACCCATTTTTGAAATAATTTTTATATAAGTTGTGAGACTTAGGTTGAGGTTCTTTTTCTTTCTTTTTTCTTTTATTTTCTTTCTATCCTTTTTTTGGCCTATAAATATTCGATTATTCATGCAGCATTTCTTGTTGACAAAACTATTTTTCTTCCAATGAATCCCTAGTCAAAAAAGCACTTGGGCTTATTTGTGTGGTCTTTTTACACGTTCTCTATACCATTCCATTGGTGAGTCTATTTTTCCTCCTATTGCAGTTTATTTACCCTTACATACAAATTTTAAAATAATTTTGTTTATATCTGTATAAAATGTTTGCTTGGCATGTTATGAGATTATGGGCTGCATTGAACATGGATAGTAATAGTAACTGTGGAAGAATTAGTATCTTTGCTATGTTAGGTCGTCCAATCCATGAATTAAGTATGTCTATTTATGTAGATCTTTAAATTCTTTCAGCAGAATTTTATGTTTTCAGCATAAAGACCCTATAAATATTTTGATGGACTTACACCTACATATTTCATTTTGTTTATTTTGAATGATTGTAATTTTTCCCATTTTGTGGGGTTTTATTGGGATATAATTGACAGATAGCACTGTATAAGTTTCAGGTGTATGGCATAGTCATGATGTTGTACACTACATCTCCAGTACTTATTTGTAACTAGAAGTTTGTACCTCTTGGCCACCTTCATTCAATTCCCCAGCTCCTAGCCTCTGCCTCTGGTAGCCATAGTTTTTCTATGAGTTTGTTCTTTTAAAAAACTCCACCTATAAGTGGGATCATACAAAATTTGTCTTTCTCTGTCAGCTGATTTCACTTAGCATAATACCCTCAAGGTCCATCCATGTTGTTGAAAAAGGCACGATCTCCTTCCTTTTTTATGGCTGAATAGTATTCCATGGTGTGTGTGTGTGTGTGTGTGTGTGTGTGTGTGTGTGTGTGTGACATTTTATTTATCTATTTATCTGTTGATGGACATTTAGGTTGTTTTCTTGTCTTGGCTATTGTAAGTAATGATGAAGTGAACATGGGAGTACAGATATCTTTTCAACACAGTAATCTTACTTCTTTCAGATATACGCCCAGAAATGAAATTTATGGATTATATGATAAAAGCTTCTGCACAGCAAAGGAAACAATCAATAAAATGAAAAAGCAACCTATGGAAGGGGAGAAAGTAATTGTAAATCATACATCTGATATTAACACACAAGTATATAAAGAACTTATACAACTTGATAAAGGTAGTTAAAAAACAAAACAAACAAACAAACAAAAACTCAAATAATCTAATTCAAAAGTGGGCAAAGGACTTGAATAGACATTTTTTTTTCCAAAGATGATACTCAAATGTCCAATAGATATATGAAAAGGTGCTCGACATCATCAGGGATATGCAAATCAAAACCACAATGGGATATCACCTCACACCTGCTAAGATGTGTACTAGCAATCAAAATGACAAGAGATAATAAATACTGATGGAGAGGTGGAGGAAAGGAAACCCTTTTGTACCGTTGGTGGGAAACTGATGCAACCACTATGGAAAAGAGTATGAAGGTTCCTCAAAAATTAAGAAATGAAGCTGCCATATGATCCACATTAATAGAGAAAAGGGCATCATGTGGGGATTGAAGTCTAGGGTCCCCTTATGATCTTCACTGAAACCACAGCATTGGAGAGCTTCCTTAGCAGCTGGCTGGAAGGAAAATCCTGAGTCCTTGGCCTTCTCTACAATACTCTAGTAGAAATATCAGGGTGTTTTGTTGCAACCACGTAAGGATGGAAGTCTAACTTCCCCACTCAGTCTTTGCTGGCATGAGGCACAGTTTTTGTTGTGGTGTTTGACTGAAGTAGAATGATTATAACCTTAAAGTTCTCTGTTTCCCTGCTTGGTTTTTTCCTGGTCTTTTGGCTAGAGATAAGAGACTTCATTTGGGTTGGGGTGTGTGTGTGTGTGTGTGTGTGTGTGTGTGTTTTGTATCATTGGCATTTCCAGTTTGCCAGCTTCTTCAGATATAAGTCTAAGATACATGAAACAAGAAAAAAAAAAATCAGGGAAATCAGGGAATTCAACACCATTCCATTCCTTGGTTCCCCAAATCTCTTCATCTCTCTACCTTTCAGAATATTCTTGGTTTATACATAATTTCCAGGATTTTTAGCTATCCCTAGTGGAGGAACAAGGACAAGTATACCCACTACATTTATGAACTATATTTTTATTAGTTAAGTCTATCACATCTATAGGGCAAAGCCAAGTGAGGCTATTCATTCTAGGCCTTGTCTCCTAAGTAAGAAGCAAGTATGGACACATATAAGGACATTAACTGCCAAGAAAAATAGGGGGAAATAAACAAAAATGAAATGAATACCAAAAAAACCATCTCTATTATTTTGAACCAATATACATTCTCATCATCCTTTATCCAGACGTATCCTGTAGGGGTGACAGATGAGGAAAGGAACCACTGAGCTTAGAAACAAAGAAGTGGAAGTATAGACTCTATTGGTCAGTCAGTCGGTAGTATAAATCTTTCCATCAAGGGAGAACATTGGCAAAGGATGAGAAAAGTTCTGTTAAATCTTTGTGCCCACTTTTGGTTGTTCTGGGAACCCAGGAAATAGGGTACAAACCCTCAGGACCTTCAAGGTCTTTCATAAAGAGTTTTTTTGTTTTTTTTTTTTTCCTTTTGCACCCAAATCTCTCTTTATCTTTCCAGATAGGTTATTGGTGTATCTCAAAGCACATAGTCTACTCTGCTGAGATATCCCCTGTCCAAATTTTGAGAGTCAAGTGCACCAGATGAGGTAAAGATCTTGATTGTAATCAATGTGCTGAAAGTATACAATGCCTCCAATTTTTCTGTACCCTATAAAGTTCTGATATATCAGCTCCCCCATCAGCAAATCCATTCAATTCCTGCAGATGCATTAAATCTAAAACAAAATTAATTACTTTCCTTTCTCCCCAGAGGTAAATTTAGGAACACAGTATCGACAAAGCATGCCATCTCCTTCATCATTTTCTAATTAGACTTAGTCCCACTTAAAGGGATCTCACGTGAATCACAGAGGGGATGTGAATTGCTCTCCAGGGATGCCTTCTTCAGAAATGGATGTATATCTTTAAGAAGCACTCCAGTTTTCTAAAATTCCAGAGTAATAACAGGAAACATTCCAAACATCCAGCTCTTAAACACCATTTCCCTTGACAATTTTATGCTCCCAACATCCAATCCTATGGGGACTAGAGGTACACTCATATTACCAGACTGGAGCAGATAGTGTTATTTGGGACAAAAATGGTAAACAGAGAAAATATGAAAAAAAAAAAAAAAACTTAAAATTTTTTTTTTCTCTTGACCAATAATAAATCGATCCATTCTGGTTTATGTAGAAATGGATACTTGTGAACTTTATACTCAATTGGGAGCAGTCTTCCATCAAAAGAGTAATTTGACACTCTGCTTCCAAAATCCTAAAGGGGAAACATCTACTACTTAAAATATCTTTTCTCTCTAAGACAGCATATCAAACACACCTGCTTTATATAAGAAGGTTTATTTATTTGTTTGACAGAAAGAGAGAGAGCATGAATGGAGGGAGGGTTGGGGGAGAGGGAGAGAGAGAGAGAATCTCAAGCAGACACCGTGCAGACTGCAGAGCCTGTTATGGGGCTCCATCCCAGGACCCTGAGATCATGACCTGAACTGAAATCAAGAGTCAGATGCTTAACCACCTGGGACATTGAGGGGCCCCAAACACACTTGCTTTTAAAAAAAAGTAATATTTAGAAATTAAAATGGCTTTATTGCCCATCCTCTAAATCTTTCTGGACATCACCTCCTCCCTGTCAGTATGTGTACCAAGCATTTAAAATGTCCATTTCCTTTTAAAGTTTCAATTGATCCCCATGTTTCTTTACAACTTAATGACTAATAATGAGCCTTGACCAGAGAGACGATATCCAATTTCTATACAAACAAGTTTCCCCATACCAAGCCCAAGGAAATCTCCAAGAAAATGTCATGATATTAAATGTTCCATGGTCCCTGTTTTCTGCCCTTCTCTAGATGTTTTCGATCCCCAGAAATATCCTAGGGCTTTCTGAGCTCTGTGCTGCCATGTTTCTGCCTGGAAGGCTACTGCCTCTGCTTTCTCCTTTTGTATTCCTTCAGCCTGAGCATCCTGCTTCTTTCTGGGCAGATTGTTGCCCTGTTCTCTCAGTTATTCCTGTTAGAAAATTTCTCTCAACAGGTAACCAGAGAGGAACTGTTGGTTCTACTAGATGGGCCATCCTTGAGGAGCCATTCAGAAGTGCTGTGCCAGGTACCATGTGCTCTTCTCTCAAACTGCCTCTTTGGACAACCTCTAAATTCCTGAGGTCATAAAGGTCCCTTCTTTCTGTCTCTCATCTCTCTGGGGCCCACTTCCATTTCTCTTTAATGCCTCCTAATTCCTTTCAAACTACTTCAAATTGATCCCATTCCTTTTCTACCATTTGTAGGTAGTCACTTTGCTCGATCTAATTGTTTCCTCTTTTTCCCTTTCTATTTCTCATAAATCTTGTTTGAGTTTCAGCATCAGAATCCATTTTCAGGGGCGCCTGTGTGGCTCAGTTGGTTAAGCATCGGCTTTCGGTTCAGGTCATGATCTAAGTGTCAGGATCTCTGCTCAGCAGGATCTCTGTTCAGCAGAGAATCTACTTCTCCCTTTGACTCTCCCTCTGTGCTGCCTCTCTCTCAAATAAATAAGTAAAATCTTAAAAAAAAAAATCCATTTTCATCTAACCCCTTTTATCTTTGAGTTTCTGATGTTCAAAGCCAAAGGAAACATTATAATAACATGCCTATTTGTGAAGTCCTTTTAACTTTTCATTGTAATTTTGTAATTGTTTCTCTGTTTCTAACCCACACTGTCCACAATTTCTAAAACCTAAATGTTTCCAAACGTTTAAAAGTTTCTTTCTTAGTCTTGGATTGAGATCTTTTTCTTAAGCAATCCAAGAAGAGAACACACCTCTCACCTAACTCCCCTAACTCCCACAACAAGAAAGAAGTGGTCTTACCCCTTTTTACTTTTCTGTTTACAAATTCCCTTTAATTAAAACGATGTTCTACATTTTCCAAATTCATGACTATTATAAATATGCAGACCTTTGCCCATTGTTCAGCCTTATATACAATGCAGGATAAAGAGACAAACAGAATTCATACCAAGGGCCAAAATACCCAACACACTGGCACCCCGCCAGACCTGATGGACACCCTTCCCAAGGTGCTGATCCAGAGAAAAGCTAAACCCCAACTCTTCAGACTGCCTGTGAAAATTTGCTGCCCCACCAACAGTCTGTGGTTCCCTACAAAGTGTCCCAGGGCACTGAAATGAACTTGTAATTTTTCCAATATTGGTTTCTAATTTTCTTTCTACAAAATACACATTTTATTAGATCAGAAGTTTAAGACAGAAGTACCAGAGGCTTCTTACAATCTACACAGGACTTTACCTTTCCAAAAAAGTTATGGAATCTGTTTAGATTTTCTATTGCTTTTTGAGGGGCTTCACCAAGACCATGTAATCTTTGTTGTCCTAAGATTTGATTCCATAACCCTAAGTTAGTCTTCTGTTTAGATAACCTGGTATGCTATAGAACACCGATTCATTTTATAGGCTACTAATGGGACTAATGACCAAAATAGCAGTTTTAATGGCACCCTGCCTCTTTTCTTTGAGGATGGTTTCTGAATATCAGGCCTCTAGATCAGATCTGTATGATAGAAATATAATGCCAATCTTATATATAATTAAAATTTTTCTATAGTCACACTAAAAAAAGTTAAAAATAATAGGTGAAATTATATGTTGGATAACCCAATACATCTAGTATATTTCATAGACGATTAAGAAAATACCTTAAATTCTTGGGTTTGTATTTTTTTTCTAAATTATTACAAGCAGGTGTGCATTTTACACATAAAGGACATATCAGTTTGGAGTAGCCACACTAAAAGTGCTTAGTAGCCACATGTGGCTAGTGGCTACTGTACTGGCTGTTGTCACTGACAGTTTAAAAAAAAAAAAAAAAAAGCAAATCTGGAATCAACAAGTGAAAAGAAAATCCCTCACAAAGCTCAGAGCACAGGTGGACTGAAACACCCACTTAGTCTTCCTATGGACTCTAACCCAGCAAACTGAAGGTAAATATGGGAGATGAGAGAATGCTTTGACTCCCCCTGCAGGCAAAAATTAGTGTCGCCCAAACTACGGATATTGACTCAGACGCAGGGCTGTGTTTATTAGCTAACTGTGGACCCAGAGTAATTTCCTTAGGTCCCCATAGCCTTAGACACCTCAAGTATAAAATGGATATGATGACATATAACTGTCAGAGTGTGAGAAAAATAGCTCAGTGCTAGCAAAGAATAAGGACTTAATAAATGGTGTGTGGACATGAGCCAATATCATTTATTTTTATTTTAACATAAGAAACAAGGATAGAGTGTTGTGTTTATTGGACTCATAGGGCTCTGAATTGTAGACAGTTTCCTTGGGTATTACTTAGTTTCTCACCCTCATTATACACACAAAGAAACTATATAAATATGGCCTGCATATCCATTGAATACTTAACTATTTCTTCTGTAAAGAATTTAATTCTACAGGAATCCTCTGTTACCCAGATTCATCAGAGAATGAATCGTTTTGGATTAGAGCATTTCTCATAAAGTTAGTGATATATGTTCAAAATAGGTTTGAAGAGCTTTTATTTTGTGAAAGTATTACTGCAATGTGTTTTATATGATCAAGTCTTATTAAATGTACAAGTTTGTTTTTTACAGTATAGAGCAAATCAGAAAGCCAAGTAGCAGTTAGACAACTAAAAGAGAGTGGAAGTGTCTTGTTGGATAAATAAGGGGAAAACAGTGATGCACTGAAGACGAGCAACATGGCTTCTGCATCCTGATGATGTCAGAGAAGACTTCCACAACTCCCCATGTCATCAGATTATTTTTACAGGAGCAAAGCTCAAGAGAGTATTTGCAGCCAAGTCCACCAGAAGAAAAGAAAAATGAAATCACAAACATGACGAAATCAGTAAGGGAAGGTCAGTGTCTCTGAATAAGGGAGATGGGACTGATTCAGGTAGATCTGAAAGAAGATTTCTAGATGCCTCCAAAAATCCATGTATGCCAGATTGGCTTTTTTTTTTTTTTTTTTCAACTCAGTATCACTCCTGTCCCTCACATTCGTTTTCTTCTAAATCACAGGGAAGAAGTCTAACGCTATATATCGTAGAAGCCCACTAACCTTATGGTTCCAGGTTTGGGTAATCCTGGATTCAGAGTCCAGAGTGCTAACCCTTACACCATGGAACCCCACACCAGGTTTGGGTAATCCTTACGAGGATAGGCATTCCTAAGAGGAGAAGCTATTATTCCTCAGAAGCAGGTGGGGTGGGAAAATCAGCTGAGATTATTGGTAGCCATAATGTCCTTTGGTCAGCACAGTAGGCAGGATTCATTTACATGCTTTAAAATGGTGCCTTATTTAGACTTCGGGATAAAGAAATGGAACATATTTTGATATTACCCATTTATGTTCCAGACCCAACATCAGAAATGACCCCTAATCTAAGAAATTACAGGCCTTTTTAAAGGACTTGAAACACAGTTTGTCCAGTGAGGGTTTGATACTGGGCGGGATGCCTATAGTCCTATAGGTGAATAAAAGCTATGCTCCCAAAAGGATTTTCCAATACTACAGAACACATATGCTGTACTTTCCTGTCTAAAGAAGTTCAAATAATGTCCTTTTCCTAAAGGATGGAATCCTGAGGTAGCATTTTTACAGCTGTTTAGGGAATTACTCACCTCTGCTATACCAAATGTGGGATGCAGCTACGTGGGGTTCTGTTTCCCTATAGCTGGGATGGAAGGTATAAGGAGAGAACAGAGCTAAGAACTACACATACTTACTCTGGCAGAGAAGGCACAAGAAATTCAGTTAAAGGTACTTAGAGAAACTTCAGATTGGGCAGCCATTTGATCTACAATGGTAATTTGACCTAAACAGCAGTTGGAGACCAACAGTCTAATCTGAAATGGTAGACATATGTCCCAAAGGCACACAGTGACAGGGAATCCCGAAGTAGACTAAATTCCAAAAACAACATAGATTTACAAGCAGTAGCCAGCGGGAGTGCATTCAAAAGACTAGAGTTTACAGTAAGGAATCTATCCCTTCAAAGATGGAAAATTAGAGCAAAACCAACCTTAGGGAGGCTGGAATATAAAGGGTTTGCTAATTCATAGGAGATTGGTTAGGAGTTAGAAGAAGAATTCTATTTCATAATGTTATACTAACAGTGGTCTTACCAATAGGACCAAAGTCGAAGTTTTCACAGCTAGCCTACAAAGTCAAGGCCAGAGTGACTTCGCCTATGGTATCTCCACAATGAGAGTCTGAGTCCAGGATATGCAAGAAGGCAATTTAATTGAGAACAGTTCCAAGGATAAAGGAGGATAAAACATGTGAAAGCATGAAAAAGGAGAAAAGCCAATGTAAGGTACATTTTTAGAAGTACAAGGCAATTGAGGCATAACCACTTCTGGGACTTTCTTTCCCTGTCATGCCAATCTATTTCAGGATCTCCACCTTCTAGGTTTGCCTATTTGCTTAACAGTAACTCTCAGGCCAATTTCTGTACACTGGAAAAGTCAGGGGCCAAAAGAGATTCCAGAAGATGTGGGGAGGAGGCCATCAGAAAGTGGAAACCCATGTGGATGTGTCCACTCAGCTGTGGCTGAAAGCAGAGCCAGGTTGATAGAATTCAAGCCCCGTATGAGCAGAATCTTATATCTGCATGATTATAAAACATGACTTAAATTTAAATACAAAATTCCACAATGTTGACTTAAGACTCTTTCAATCCCTGCTGGCAAATATTAGTTCCACATATAGGGCAGGGATTAACAGAGAGCTGAGGGTTATGTGGTAGTAGACCACAGAGGGGAGAGGAAGGAGGAGTTAAGATATGCTTATATTTAGGGCCTACTGAAATGTTTGAAAATCCACAACTGCCCTCATTTTAGGGACATCCTTTCAAATTTCCTTGTTCCACTTCCTTAGCTGATCTCCCCATTGTTCTAGAAGGCATCAGAGAATGAATGACATTGACAACCACTGGCTTGGTGCGCAACTACTCCAAATGATAACTTTTGCTTTGGAGCTGAATGAAATATTTGTATCCATGCAATCAGGCGCATTTGTGTGACAGGTCAGTAAAGGCAAACACAGAGAGGTAAATGGATTCACTCAAGGTCTCTCAGCAATTTGGCACCAGGTTGGTATTTAAGGAGACATGCTGGCAATTTCTTCAGGATTGAGAAATCTAATTTTTTAAATTTTTAATTTCTTTTTTTTTTTTTTTTTTTTACCCCAGACCCCTCACTGACTCAAAAAAAAAAAAAAAGTATTTGTTGGAAAATCACTTAGTATTTTGCATTTGTGTAGTGGTAACAATGTTTTGGCACCAACATACCTGAATTTAAATCTCTGCCCTAACGTTCCTTAGTTCTGAAACATCCCAAGATTTAGTGTTTATATTCTTTTGATTCTTTTTTTAACTTAGCTATATATAGGGATAATTAGACTATCATTTCTAATCCCATTTCCAGATTGTTGCAAAGTCAAATACTACAATGCATATAGAATAGAAGTGTTTTGTAAACTATGCCACAGAGATGATAAACTCTGGGGGCATTTTTGTGGTCTGCCCCATGGGATGATGTGAGTAGCAATTCGTGGTTATTACATGTAAGCTTAAGGTGCAAGTTTTATGGTCGTGGCTCAGAATAAATTTCATTTAATAATATTTATTTAATGTAAGATATGATTATAGAAGCAGAGCACAATGGAAGAGAGAGCCAGCAAGACAGTTGTCTGGGCAGCCTTTCTATAAGACATATTGAAATGTGTCCAAGGAACCAAAATATCATTGGAAATGGGATCAGGAGGAAAAAACAAAACCTAAAACAGACACCTTTGTGGTTGAACATTGTACATGTGTAGAAAGAATACTTGATGAGAGTGTATGTGGGGGATGCCCCAGAAATATAACTTATTATTTTGTGTACAGCATTTTAATTCTTCTTTTTGGAGTATCATTAAAGCCCTTCAGAGACTTAAATTATTCGCTCACATTTTCAAGACTAATCTGTTCCTAAAATTATCAACACATGGCCATGAGGCTGCTCCCAAGCTGATCCTTTGTTCTTTTTTTTTTTTTTTTTTAAGATTTTATTTATTTATTTGACAGAGAGAGAGATCACAAGTAGGCAGAGAGATAGGCAGCAGGGGAGGGAAGGAGGCCCCCTGCTGAGCAGAGAGACGGATTCGGATTCAGAGCTCTATCCCAGGACCCGGGGATCAGGACCTGAGCCAAAGGCAGAGGCTTAACCCACTGAGTCACCCAGGTGCCCCTGATCCTTTGTTCTTTAGCACTGCCAACCTCCCACCCCCTCAAATCTTGCAATTGTTCTTATTTCTGGCATCATCGGGAGAGTTCAAGTCCATCCATATGTTCTCCAGTGGAAGGACATGAGGTCAGCTACTCTCCATGGAGAGAGTACTTCAGAGGCCAGCAGCCAAGACTCAGGAAAGCCACCAGAGCTCCTGGGGGGCTCATGACATGCTGCTATGGCTGCTGTTGCTGGGCTGCTTGGTGAAAGATCTAGAAAAGATGCTGCTTCTTAGGAGTATACTTTTACTATCTATATTCTACAGTTTTTATCTTTCTAATTTAGATAATCAAGTAACTCTCTCTTACTTTTCTTACAAAAGGAGGTTCAGGTAACCCGTAAGATGTTCTGCTACGTTGACAAATAAGAGCAGAAGTAAATATTAGATTTTGCCAATCAGGCACATAAATCAGTCATTGGTGATGGTTTATTCAGTGATCTTCACAACTAAAAATTGAATTCTCCTTCTGTCATATGACTAAAATTTCTTTTAAATTATAATAAAAATTATTCCACTGTACTAACATAATTACAGAAGAGGTAATAGTATAACGGAATAGGAAAGGATGCAATTTTTTACTTGGAAAGGTAATTTGAAGACATACACAGCTTAAACCCAGTGAAGATAGGAAATGAGATATAAATGAGTGAACTAATTGCCAACATTCTAATTTAAAACCAACGTTGTTTGCAATTTTAATACAGTCTTTGACTTCAAATATGAAATAAGACCCAAAAAGAGAAAATAGCTAAAAGAAAGAGCATCCACATATATTTCAGAAAATCCCTTGTTTTGAACAATTAAGAACAACTGCAAAAGAGATTTCAGAGTTGATGAGAATTGTTTTAATGCTATTTAATTTGGAGGCAACTCCTCACAGATATTTTCTTTAATTTCTCTTTGCTCATCTTTTATTACTAAGAAGATCTGCATGAAAATAGAATCTTTGCTGCTTGAGGCTTTTGTTTTATTCTAATGACCTGGTAAAAATAAAAGCTATAATAGGTACAACATTATCTGATTCACCACATAAAGCAATGCTGTTTAAAAATAGGACAAGAGATAAAATTATCCTTTTTACTTGAAGCTAGACACCTTATTTTACCTTGCCTGGAAACCTAATCTGATAAATTCCTTTTGTACTCAATATACTGTTTTATTTGTTCTGGATAACACTGCATCTATTTTCCAAGCAGTGGGATATCTACAGCTGATTATTTCAATTAAATTATTGGCATTCAGATTTTAGAGTGAGAATGAAAGATAAAATCAACAGAAATGATGATAAATAAAGTATGATTCATTTTAGTTTAGAATAAATCAATAGAGAAATAAGACTAGTCATATTTGTCTTATATTCCATTATCTTTTGACAAAGCACAGCTCTAAAATTTGTGTGCCTTTTTAAAAATATCTTGATGAATTGCTAATTTTATTATTTTATTTCTTTTTTCTGAATTTGGTTTGGACATATGCTGAATGGTGCAGGAATGGGTCCAGGTTTTGTATGGTCAGAACTTTTTCAATGGGGGGGGGCAAATTTTTTAAGGAAAAAAAATATATATATACATATATGTATATATATATATGAACACCATATTATGTGCTTACATAGCTACGTATGGAATGGGGAAAAAGAAACATGATAAATTTGTAAAATGTGACAAACTCAACCATTTTCACCAAATCCAGAAAAAAATTAAGATAATGTCATCTTAAAATAATTTTGGCTATGATTTCAGCTGCTTAGTCTATGATCACTTGCCTGTTCATATGATGGTTTTACTTTTCGTGTGTGTGTGTTTTGTTTGTTTGTTTTGTTCTGTTTTGAGAGAGAGCAAGCAAGTACAAGTCCAGGGCAAGAGAGGAGCAGAGGAAGAGAGAATCTTAAGAGGCTCCACGCCCAACACAGAGCTTGATGAGGGACTCGATCGCATGACTCTAAGAGCATGACCTGAGCTGAAATCATGACTGAGCCACTCAGGCCCACTTTACATTTTTAATCAAGACAACAGAAAGATAAATTAGTCTTTCCTCTAGCATGATTGATCAAAATCTGATAGCATAAAAACGTTTACTTCAACCTCACTCTCCTTATGTTAACATAATGTAAATTTTTAGAATTGCTTTCAAATTTAGAAAAACCTCTGTCAAGCTTCTTTTATGTGTGAGCTGTAAGATTTCACAGTGTTCTAAAGGTTTCTTGGGCCGTGAGTCAACGTAAACACTCTTTGAACTGATAGTCAATGTAAACACTCTTTGAACTGATTACACTCATTACCAATTTGTCACTGCTGTCCTCACATGAAGGATGAGATGGTCCTGAGTCTGGTATGAATATTCCTACAAGCCATTCTTGCACCAAGACAGGGAGTGATAACTTAATTGTATGTTCAAATCATAAAAACGTGTCCCAATAAATCCATAGTAAACTTCCCCACTAAATACATATCCCTGGTGAACTTTCTATTAAGAAGATCCCAAATTTGCCTATAGCCATCCCTAACTATATGATAGGGGAGGGAGTGTTATGTAGAAAAAGAGAGGAAAGAGATAGTGATTTTAGTTAAACTATGGTTAAAATACCTTATTTTGAAATGACCAAGTGAACAAATTTTAGGATCCCCAGCAAGGACCCTGGAAGGAGCTCATGCAAGTGAGGAAATTGGGGCTTAAGCTTCATCAATGTGAGGGTAAATCTTTCTTTTTCTTTTTTCTTTCTTTTTTTTTTTAATTTTCCTTTTTTTGGTCTCTGAGAAGTTTGAGGGGTAGAGAAATTATGAAGACAAGGTGGTATTCTGGCTCAAACTTGAGTCTGATAAATCGCTTTAAATAAAGCCTTATCCATAAACAGACAAACACTCAGAAACTATGAAGAACCAAAATTGTCAGACTATCCAGTGTTATAAGCCTGGAGGACTGGGCAATAGTCCCTGTTTTGATTTCCAATATATTGGAAACTAAGCAGAAAAACATTCCCATTCCTATCCCTCTACTAAGTGTGTGTATGCACGTGTACATTTATTTCATAGAGCCTGTGCTGATTCTAACAAGAGAGTGTCCTGGGGAAATAAATATGACAGTTTCCCAGATGTAAGAAAAAATCCTGAAATATATAATGTCAAAATAATGTCCTCTAGAGTCATTTCACTGGGTAAAGAACAGTAGCAAGCTGAGGGGTGAACTCATGATGAACACCTGGAGTGGAATGTAAAGATGGAGAATCCTAAGTACTCATGGGGCTCCAATGAGGCTCATATAAATCAATATACTCATCTTCTAAACTATTTTTTATTATTTCCATCCTTCTAAATACAATATTTAAAAATGTAAATATCATGTTCTTCCATTTTAAAAATAGAGATTATCTAAGATATTCACTAGATAGTCTTTTTGAGTTGGGTTTACTATTGAATACAGGATGTCATTGACTTGCTCCTGATTTTCACCCGGGTTGGTGATTTGTGTCCTCCATGAACTCCCCAGTTGACAAGTACCAAACCACATTCAACTCTGAGACTGTGGTTTACCAGTCAGGTCAAAGCATGGGTTTTACCGGGTAGCTTCCTGATACCAGGTTACAGTCACACAGAGGTTAACAACTTATACTTTGCCTGGGGTGGTGCTGGTTGGCTCTGGGAATACAGTATCTGGATTCAGATCCCTTCTTCATCCTTCATTTGTTATGTAACCGTAGACAACCTTTCCCTGACTTGGTTACATCATCTGTGAAATAAAGATCTTGAGGCAACCATCTAAAGGTTGGTGTAAAGTTTTTTTGAGTTGATCCACATGAAGAACTTAGAACAATGTTCAGCCACAAACTATTAACTCAATCTTTATCATATTTACTATAAAGTCAGTTGAAACTTGTGCTACCTCAATTTACTATTTACTTTATTATGTTTTATTGCTATTTAATTACAGTGCAAATGTCCATCAGAGGTTCCACCTCCCTGGAGAAATGCAAGTGAACTGTGGGATTCACATCTCTTTTGGGGACGCTTAATTCATTTATTTTTGCAAAACACTGTTGGTCTTTTCTACTGCTTTGCCACTGCTGATCACTTCCTCTTCCTTTTGGTATAATTCTTTTACTTTATATATCTATTTGGTTTCATCTAAGTTCCCTTTACCCTCTCTTTGTACTTACACCCACAAGAAATATGTGTACATAAAATTTATAGATATAATGTACACTGAGGAAGAGTTATTTAAAATCTTTTAATACTGATAGCAAAGTACAAGTCCAAACTTCTTAGATAATAGTTAATAGATCTAAAAGAAAATTTTCAAAGCATGTTGTCAGTATTGCTAGTTACTGACATCAATAGTGTGAACATCCTGCCGTGATTTGTGAAGGCTTCCAATCACCAGATTGGAGAGGTGTGTCCAGACTGTATAAAAAGATATCAGGCATGAGAAGCTCAGCCTCCAAGGAATGCTACTTAAGAGATGTGATCTTTACCAGCAAGTATCAAGTCAACCTGAGTAGAGACATCCTGGACATATATTTCCCATCTTGGAAAAGCACACCCCAGGGTCTGTGGAGGGAAGAGCAGTCTACTCACCCCTGCTTCTCCTAAGTAACAACCAACAGCATTTTAGTTTTCTGTATAATATGATTTGTAACTCAGAATTGAGAAGTGGAGGCATAGGCCTCTAATCGGGTAAACTCTTCAACAATTTTACCTTCCTATGTATAATAAAGCTTAATTATTGGAAATAAGCTGCGTGTTAAGAGATCATTATCAACAAGGCAGACTAGTATGAAGGGGTTCCCTCAAATCCTTTGGAAATATTTCAACTTTCAATTTTGTGAAACTCTGAGAACTTACAAAGAATCCAGAGAAGACAACATAACGCATGTTATTGGTGTCACTCGGTTTACCAAAATTCCATGTTATTTTCCCTTTATTTCTTCTGCTGAAAGTTGTGAATTGGTAACAGACAAAAGGAAGTTGTTTTGACTCAAAATAAGGGAGCAGAATATAGGGCCAGTTGCTTCCTAGAGGATTTGAACTCACTGTTGGGATGAAAACAATGGAAATCCAATGCTTTTATGATGTGGGAAAACACTAACTGTCCAGTAGATGCTTGGCCAAACTGATTTTTAAAAACTACTTAATAACTATGTGACTCAATGTCTGTCTTGGACTTATTTTTAGAGGCGTTTGTTTACATTCTTCAGTTCAGGCCGGAACTCCCTCCCCACTTAGTTCAAGTCAGAGCTTTTCTCTACACTACAATGAAAAAGCATAGGCTCATTTGTGAAGCATAGAAACAATAAAAGAACTGAACTGCTGATTCACAAACACACAAGCATGCACATACACACACACTTGAAACCTGTGTTCACTGCACTTCTCATTATCCACTCCACCAGGCTAGAACTATGTGGTAATTACCCTTCTCCTACAACTCCTTTGATAGTGCTAACTGACAAGTAGGAGTGGCTGCTACAAGAGAACTCCTCTATGAAATGTTCAATAAAGAAAATGATACTGATATAATAAAAAAAGGGAGGAAAGCTGCCTTTGAAGCATATATAACCACTCCCTCTTTGAAGGTGGTTTAAAAATACAGTGACTGTAAAATGTGGCATGCTTCTCTTTTTGTTTGTAACTGGCAGAGGGATTGATGGGACAGTGCAATGAAAAAATATTGCAAAAAGAGAGGCCAAACGTATTGAAAGTGGTGACAGTCAGGACTGGTCCCACATAGCATCTGATAAACAGCCCTTAATGAAGCTTTTAATTAAAGCAATCCACAAAACTTAGGTATGCAGGGAGTTTTATTTTATTTTTGTTTGCTTGTTTATTGAAAATTTAACCCAACTTCAAGTATTCATTCTTAAGGGATGACAAAGACGTCACCCAGTTTGATTGAAGGGGTTCCCGTGTGCCCCTTTGCCATTGTCGAATTTCTAGAAATTGTCGAATTTCTAAGAGACCTTCTATAATGTCCATGAATTAATGTTCTGGGGTAAGGTCAAGCTAGTGGGGGTGGGGACAACTGATTATTGACGTCACTTTCCATATGGCCTCAGTTGATATGTCATTGCTACTGACCTGTCCCTCCTGCCTACACACACACACACACACACACACATGCACACAGGTCAAAGCATGGATTTTCCATATTCTAGTTTCCAATACCACTTCAGGTACAGTGATTGTAAGTACTGTGCCGCTGTCAGAAACGATCCTTCTGCTGCTCCTGCATGATGCAGTGTCAAAGGAAACTTGTGAAGCTCTCTAAGACCACTTCTTCTATAAATACTTGATTCAGTAATGTATTTTCTCAGAACTTTTTCTGCTATAGACTTAATGGTGCCCCCCTATTCATATGTTGAAGCTCTAAGCCCTAATGTGATTATTTGGAGATGGGGGCTTTGGTAGGAAATATGTTTAGATGGAGTCATAAAGGTAGGGGCCTCATGATAGGATCTGTGCCCTTAAAAAAGAGACACCAGAGAATCTGCTCTCTGTCCATCAGTTGAGGATATAGCAAGAAGATGGCCACCTTTAAGTAAGGAAGAAAGCTCTTATCAACAAGCCAACCATCAAGCAGCCTGATTTCCAGTGTTCAGACTATAGAAAATTAGATGTATTTTGTTTAAGCCAGTCATTCTATAGTATTCTCTTAGGCAGCCCAAAATGACTAGGACACTTCTTGGTAGTCAACCTGAAACAGAAGCCCCAGATTACCACTGTGTTTCATTTTCACAGACTTATCTCTGCCATCTCCACAGGGCTTGCCCAAGGAGGCAGGGTTCAGGGATGTCTTTGAAGGACCCAAACTCTCCTCACGTCTCTGATGTTGCCTCTCTCCACAGCCTTGAGAATCATTTTCTCTTTTGAGGGTGGTCAAATGTGGTCAGTGAAGACATTTTTGCTCTCCCTCATCCCCAGTGTAATCTGTCGTGAGTTCTTTCCACTCCACTTTGCTTAGTCTTCGAAAACACAAAAAGCAGGACTCCTCTCTTTTCTGCCTTTTACAGTCATATTCCTTTTGAGATATCACCCATTTCCTATGTGACAGTGTACTTGACTTAGACATAGAGAAAAAGAACAAGAGATAGAGTAATAAGAAAATAGCTGTAGCTATAATATGCATTTGGTAGAGTGTAGGTTTGAAAGAGAAAATATTTATATATCTGTATGTGTGTGACATTTAAATATATATCAGTCTATAAATTTGTATTGTTATCTTAATTTTATTGATAAGGAAAGTAACATTGATTGAAATGCAACCTCTATAAAACTTAAAATATGATTGAAGATAAATTGCTAGGCTTTAAAAACACCCCCATATCTATCTGATTATAAATGCCATGTTCTTAACTTTGTTAAATTTATCTGTATTAACCTATATATTAGAATAATGTCTAATAATGTTAGATTAATGTTTCTATGCAGTAAACTTAAGATATTAACTCTGGCATTTATCATCTATGTATGCTTGATCTGGAATCTAACGGAGTCGAACAAAACTCCAAATAATTCTGCAAATTCACTGGGAGAGAAATATCAACAACTTTTCCAACAGGATTCAATGGATCTTCCTGGCTACTTTGGATGGCATTGTGAAATATAGGTGCACACACTGAAATTTGAAAGCTTACATAGACTTCCAGGATTGCCCCTGGAAATTACTGGTTATTTGTTTGTTTGTTTGTTTTAAAGTTGCCCTCTCTTCATTGATTTGGATTTCTTATTCCAATTTACCAAAGGTGTGCTTCTATCTATCCAATAACAAAACACAATTAGCGATCTAATTGGGAGGAGTCAAGATGGTGGAGAAGTAGCAGGCTGAGACTACTTCAGCTAGCCGGAGATCAGCTAGATAGCTTATCTAAAGATTGCAAACACCTGAAAATCCATCGGCAGATCGAAGAGAAGAAGAACAGCAATTCTGGAAACAGAAAAACAACCACTTTCTGAAAGGTAGGACCGGCGGAGAAGTGAATCCAAAGCGACGGGAAGATAGACCCCGGGGGGAGGGGCCGGCTCCCGGCAAGCAGCGGAGCAACAGCGCACAAAATCAGGACTTTTAAAAGTCTGGTCCGCTGAGGGACATTGCGCTAGAGGCTAAACAGGAGCGAAGCCCACGCGGGGTCAGCGTGGCCTCAGGTCCCGCAGGGTCACAGAAGGATCAGGGGTGTCTGAGTGTCGCAGAGCTTGCGGGCATTGGAACGGGAAAGCCGGCTACAGAGACAGAGCCGACAGTAAGCTCACAGCTCGTTGTTACCTTGAACCGGCCACAGGCTTGGTGAGCTCGGAGCGGGGCCAGAGGTCAGGCAGACGGGAGTAACTGGGCGCTGTTCTCTGAGGGTGCACTGAGGAGTGCGGCCCTGGGCTCTCGGCTCCTCCGGGCCGCAGACCAGGAGGCCGCCATTTGTATTCCGTCCTCCGGAACTCTACGGAAAGCGCTCAGGGAACAAAAGCTCCTGAAAGCAAACCCAAGCCGATTACTCACCCCGGCCCTGGGTAAGGGCGGTGTAATTCCGCCTGGGGCAAAGACACTTGAGAATCACTACACCAGGCCCCTCCCCCAGAAGATCAACAAGAAATCCAGCCGAGACCAAGTTCACTTACCAAGGAGTGCGGTTTCAATACCAAGGAGAGCAGCAGAATTCCAGAGTAGGAGAAAGCAAGCACAGAACTCATGGCTTTTTTCCTGTGATTTTTTTAGTCTTGCAGTTAATTTAATTTTTTTCTTTTTCATTTTTTTTTTCTCGCCTTCGGGTAAAATTTTTTTTTTAAGTGTTACCTTTTTCTTTCTTAACGATTTTTTACTAGTTTATCTAATATATATATATTTTTCTTTTTTACATTTTTCTTAGGTGTTTTCTTTTTTTTTAATTCTTTTTTTTTCCTTTTTCTTCTTTTTTTTTTTCTTTTTCTTTCTTTCTTCCTTTTTGAACCTCTTTTTATCCCCTTTCTCCTCCCTCACAATTTTGGAACTCTTCTAGTTTGGTTAAAGCATATTTTCCTGGGGTTGTTGCCACCCTTTTAGTATTTTACTTGCCCCTTCATTTACTCTTATCTGGACAAAATGACAAGACAGAAAAATTCAACACAAAAAAAAGAACAAGAGGCAGTACCGAAGGCTAGGGACCTAATCAATACAGACATCGGTAATATGTCAGATCTAGAGTTCAGAATGACAATTCTCAAGGTTCTAGCAGGGCTCGAAAAAGGCATGGAAGATATTAGAGAAACCCTCTCGAGAGATATAAAAGCCCTTTCTGGAGAAATAAAAGAACTAAAATCAAACCAAGTTGAAATCAAAAAAGCTATTAATGAGGTGCAATCAAAAATGGAGGCTCTCACAGCTAGGATAAATGAGGCAGAAGAAAGAATTAGTGATATAGAAGACCAAATGACAGGAATAAAGAAGCTGAGCTAAAGAGGGACAAACAGCTACTGGACCACGAGGGGAGAATTCGAGAGATAAGTGACACCATAAGACGAAACAACATTAGAATAATTGGGATTCCAGAAGAAGAAGAAAGAGAGAGGGGAGCAGAAGGTATACTGGAGAGAATTATTGGGGAGAATTTCCCCAATATGGCAAAGGGAATCAGCATCAAAATTCAGGAGGTTCAGAGAACGCCCCTGAAAATCAATAAGAATAGGCCCAAACCCCATCACCTAATAATAAAATTTACAAGTCTCAGTGACAAAGAGAAAATCCTGAAAGCAGCCCGGGAAAAGAAGTCTGTAACATACAATGATAAAAATATTAGATTGGCAGCTGACTTATCCACAGAGAACCGGCAGGCCAGAAAGAGCTGGCATGATATTTTCAGAGCACTAAATGAGAAAAACATGCAGCCAAGAATACTATATCCAGCTAAGCTATCATTGAAAATAGAAGGAGAGATTAAAAGCTTCCAGGACAAACAACAACTGAAAGAATTTGCAAACACCAAACCAGCTCTACAGGAAATCTTGAAAGGGGTCCTCTAAGCAAAGAGAGAGCCTACAAGTGGTAGATCAGAAAGGAACAGAGACCATATACAGTAACAGTCACCTTACAGGCAATACAATGGCACTAAATTCATATCTCTCAATAGTTACCCTGAATGTGAATGGGCTAAATGCCCCTGTCAAAAGACACAGGGTATCAGAATGGATAAAAAAACAAAACCCATCTATATGTTGCCTCCAAGAAACTCATTTTAAGCCCGAAGACACCTCCAGATTTAAAGTGAGGGGGTGGAAAAGAATTTACCATGCTAATGGACATCAGAAGAAAGCAGGAGTGGCAATCCTTATATCAGATCAATTAGATTTTAAGCCAAAGACTATAATAAGAGATGAGGAAGGACACTATATCATACTCAAAGGGTCTGTCCAACAAGAAGATTTAACAATTTTAAATATCTATGCCCCCAATGTGGGAGCAGCCAACTATATAAACCAATTAATAACAAAATCAAAGAAACACATCAACAATAATACAATAATAGTAGGGGACTTTAACACTCCCCTCACTGAAATGGACAGATCATCCAAGCAAAAGATCAGCAAGGAAATAAAGGCCTTAAACGACACACTGGACCAGATGGACATCACAGATATATTCAGAATATTTCATCCCAAAGCAACAGAATACACATTCTTCTCTAGTGCACATGGAACATTCTCCAGAATAGATCACATCCTTGGTCCTAAATCAGGACTCAACCGGTATCAAAAGATTGGGATCATTCCCTGCATATTTTCAGACCACAATGCTCTAAAGCTAGAACTCAACCACAAAAGGAAGTTTGGAAAGAACCCAAATACATGGAGACTAAACAGTATCCTTCTAAAGAATGAATGGGTCAACCGGGAAATTAAAGAAGAATTGAAAAAAATCATGGAAACAAATGATAATGAAAATACAACGGTTCAAAATCTGTGGGACACAACAAAGGCAGTCCTGAGAGGAAAATATATAGCGGTACAAGCCTTTCTCAATAAACAAGAAAGGTCTCAGGTACACAACCTAACCTTACACCTAAAGGAGCTGGAGAAAGAACAAGAAAGAAACCCTAAGCCCAGCAGGAGAAGAGAAATCATAAAGATCAGAGCAGAAATCAATGAAATAGAAACCAAAAAAACAATAGAACAAATCAACGAAAGTAGGAGCTGGTTCTTTGAAAGAATTAATAAAACTGATAAACCCCTGGCCCGACTTATCAAAAAGAAAAGAGAAAGGACACAAATAAATAAAATCATGAATGAAAGAGGAGAGATCACAACTAACACCAAAGAAATACAAACTATTATAAGAACATACTATGAGCAACTCTACGGCAATAAATTTGACAATCTGGAAGAAATGGATGCATTCCTAGAAACATATAAACTACCACAACTGAACCAGGAAGAAATAGAAAGCCTGAACAGACCCATAACCAGTAAGGAGATTGAAACAGTCATTAAAAATCTCCAAACAAACAAAAGCCCAGGGCCAGACGGCTTCCCGGGGGAATTCTACCAAACATTTAAAGAAGAACTAATTCCTATTCTCCTGAAACTGTTCCAAAAAATAGAAATGGAAGGAAAACTTCCAAACTCATTTTATGAGGCCAGCATCACCTTGATCCCAAAACCAGACAAGGATCCCACCAAAAAAGAGAGCTATAGACCGATATCCTTGATGAACACAGATGCGAAAATACTCAACAAAATACTAGCCAATAGGATTCAACAGTACATTAAAAAGATTATTCACCACGAACAAGTGGGATTTATTCCAGGGCTGCAAGGTTGGTTCAACATCCGCAAATCAGTCAATGTGATACAACACATCAATAAAAGAAGGAACAAGAACCATATGATACTCTCAATAGATGCTGAAAAAGCATTTGACAAAGTACAGCATCCCTTCCTGATCAAAACTCTTCAAAGTGTAGGGATAGAGGGCACATACCTCAATATCATCAAAGCCATCTATGAAAAACCCACCGCAAATATCATTCTCAATGGAGAAAAACTGAAAGCTTTTCCGCTAAGGTCAGGAACACGGCAGGGATGTCCATGATCACCACTGCTATTCAAAATAGTACTAGAGGTCCTAGCCTCAGCAATCAGACAACAAAAGGAAATTAAAGGCATCCAAATCGGCAAAGAAGAAGTCAAATTATCACTGCTCACAGATGATATGATACTATATGTGGAAAACCCTAAAGACTCCACTCCAAAACTGCTAGAACTTATACAGGAATTCAGTAAAGTGTCAGGATATAAAATCAATGCACAGAAATCAGTTGCATTTCTCTACACCAACAGCAAGACAGAAGAAAGAGAAATTAAGGAGTCAATCCCATTTACAATTGCACCCAAAACCATAAGATACCTAGGAATAAACCTAACCAAAGGGACACAGAATCTATACTCAGAAAACTATAAAGTACTCATGAAAGAAATTGAGGAAGACACAAAGAAATGGAAAAATGTTCCATGCTCCTGGATTGGAAGAATAAATATTGTGAAAATGTCTATGCTACCTAAAGCAATCTACACATTTAATGCAATTCCTATCAAAGTACCATCCATCTTTTTCAAAGAAATGGAACAAATAATGCTAAAATTTATATGGAACCAGAAAAGACCTCGAATAGCCAAAGGGATATTGAAAAAGAAAGCCAACGTTGGTGGCATCACAATTCCGGACTTCAAGCTCTATTACAAAGCTGTCATCATCAAGACAGCATGGTACTGGCACAAAAACAGACACATAGATCAATGGAACAGAATAGAGAGCCCAGAAATAGACCCTCAACTCTATGGTCAACTAATCTTCGACAAAGCAGGAAAGAATGTCCAATGGAAAAAAGACAGCCTCTTCAATAAATGGTGCTGGGAAAACTGGACAGCCACATGCAGAAAAATGAAATTGGACCATTTCCTTACACCACACACAAAAATAGACTCAAAATGGATGAAGGACCTCAATGTGTGAAATGAATCCATCAAAATCCTTGAGGAGAACACGGGCAGCAACCTCTTCGACCTCAGCCGCAGCAACATCTTCCTAGGAACAACGCCAAAGGCAAGGGAAGCAAGGGAAAAAATGAACTACTGGGATTACATCAAGATCAAAAGCTTTTGCACAGCAAAGGAAACAGTGAACAAAATCAAAAGACAACTGACAGAATGGGAGAAGATATTTGCAAACGACATATCAGATAAAGGACTAGTGTCCAGAATCTATAAAGAACTTAGCAAACTCAACACCCAAAGAACAAATAATCCAATCAAGAAATGGGCAGAGGACATGAACAGACATTTCTGCAAAGAAGACATCCAGATGGCCAACAGACACATGAAAAAGTGCTCCATATCACTCGGCATCAGGGAAATACAAATCAAAACCACAATGAGATATCACCTCACACCAGTCAGAATGGCTAAAATCAACAAGTCAGGAAATGACAGATGCTGGCGAGGATGCTGAAAAAGGGGAACCCTCCTCCACTATTGTTGGGAATGCAAGCTGGTGCAGCCACTCAGGAAAACAGTATGGAGCTTCCTCAAAATGTTGAAAATAGAACTGCCCTATGACCCAGCAATTGCACTATTGGTTATTTACCCTAAAGATACAAATGTAGTGATCCAAAGGGGCACGTGCACCAGAATGTTTATAGCAGCAATGTCCACAATAGCTAAACTATGCAAAGAACCTAGATGTCCATCAACAGATGAATAGATCAAGAAGATGTGGTATATATACACAATGGAATACTATGCAGCCATCAAAAGAAATGAAATCTTGCCATTTGCAACAACATGGATGGAACTAGAGCGTATCATGCTTAGCGAAATAAGTCAAGCAGAGAAAGACAACTATCATATGATCTCCCTGATATGAGGAAGTGGTGATGCAACATGGAGGCTTAAGTGGGTAGAAGAAGAATAAATGAAACAAGATGGGATTGGGAGGGAGACAAACCATAAGTGACTCTTAGTCTCACAAAACAAACTGAGGGTTGCCGGGGGGAGGGGGTTTGGGAGAAGGGGGTGGGCTTATGGACATTGGGGAGGGTATGTGATTTGGTGAGTGCTGTGAAGTGTGTAAACCTGGTGATTCACAGACCTGTACCCCTGGGGATAAAAATATATGTTTATAAAAAATAAAAAATTAAAGAAAAAAAAATGACATGGAAAAAAATAAAAGAGTCTCTTATGGTTTGTCTCCCTCCCAATCCCATCTTGTTTCATTTATTCTTCTCCTACCCACTTAAGCCCCCATGTTGAATCACCACTTCCTCATATCAGGGAGATCATATGATAGTAGTCTTTCACTGCTTGACTTATTTCGCTAAACATGATACGCTCTAGTTCCATCGATGTTGTCGCAAATGGCAAGATTTCATTTCTTTTGATGGCTGCATAGTATTCCATTGTGTATATATACCACATCTTCTTGATCCATTCATCTGTTGATGGACATCTAGGTTCTTTCCATAGTTTGGCTATTGTGGACATTGCTGCTATAAACATTCGGGTGCACGCGCCCCTTTGGATCACTACGTTTGTATCTTTAGGGTAAATAACCAATAGTGCAATTGCTGGGTCATAGGGCAGTTCTATTTTCAACATTTTGAGGAAGCTCCATACTGTTTTCCTGAGTGGCTGCACCAGCTTGCATTCCCAACAATAGTGGAGGAGGGTTCCCCTTTCTCAGCATCCTCGCCAGCATCTGTCATTTCCTGACTTGTTGATTTTAGCCATTCTGACTGGTGTGAGGTGATATCTCATTGTGGTTTTGATTTGTATTTCCCTGATGCCGAGTGATATGGAGCACTTTTTCATGTGTCTGTTGGCCATCTGGATGTCTTCTTTGCAGAAATGTCTGTTCATGTCCTCTGCCCATTTCTTGATTGGAATATTTGTTCTTTGGGTGTTGAGTTTGCTAAGTTCTTTATAGATTCTGGACACTAGTCCTTTATCTGATATGTCGTTTGCAAATATCTTCTCCCATTCTGTCAGTTGTCTTTTGATTTTGTTCACTGTTTCCTTTGCTGTGCAAAATCTTTTGATCTTGATGTAATCCCAGTAGTTCATTTTTTCCCTTGCTTCCCTTGCCTTTGGCGTTGTTCCTAGGAAGATGTTGCTGCGGCTGAGGTCGAAGAGGTTGCTGCCCGTGTTCTCCTCAAGGATTTTGATGGATTCATTTCACACATTGAGGTCCTTCATCCATTTTGAGTCTATTTTTGTGTGTGGTGTAAGGAAATGGTCCAATTTCATTTTTCTGCATGTGGCTGTCCAGTTTTCCCAGCACCATTTATTGAAGAGGCTGTCTTTTTTCCATTGGACATTCTTTCCTGCTTTGTCGAAGATTAGTTGACCATAGAGTTGAGGGTCTATTTCTGGGCTCTCTATTCTGTTCTATTGATCTATGTGTCTGTTTTTGTGCCAGTACCATGCTGTCTTGATGATGACAGCTTTGTAATAGAGCTTGAAGTCCGGAATTGTGATGCCACCAACGTTGGCTTTCTTTTTCAATATCCCTTTGGCTATTCGAGGTCTTTTCTGGTTCCATATAAATTTTAGCATTATTTGTTCCATTTCTTTGAAAAAGATGGATGGTACTTTGATAGGAATTGCATTAAATGTGTAGATTGCTTTAGGTAGCATAGACATTTTCACAATATTTATTCTTCCAATCCAGGAGCATGGAACATTTTTCCATTTCTTTGTGTCTTCCTCAATTTCTTTCATGAGTACTTTATAGTTTTCTGAGTATAGATTCTGTGTCCCTTTGGTTAGGTTTATTCCTAGGTATCTTATGGTTTTGGGTGCAATTGTAAATGGGATTGACTCCTTAATTTCTCTTTCTTCTGTCTTGCTGTTGGTGTAGAGAAATGCAACTGATTTCTGTGCATTGATTTTATATCCTGACACTTTACTGAATTCCTGTATAAGTTCTAGCAGTTTTGGAGTGGAGTCTTTAGGGTTTTCCACATATAGTATCATATCATCTGTGAGCAGTGATAATTTGACTTCTTCTTTGCCGATTTGGATGCCTTTAATTTCCTTTTGTTGTCTGATTGCTGAGGCTAGGACCTCTAGTACTATTTTGAATAGCAGTGGTGATCATGGACATCCCTGCCGTGTTCCTGACCTTAGCGGAAAAGCTTTCAGTTTTTCTCCATTGAGAATGATATTTGCGGTGGGTTTTTCATAGATGGCTTTGATGATATTGAGGTATGTGCCCTCTATCCCTACACTTTGAAGAGTTTTGATCAGGAAGGGATGCTGTACTTTGTCAAATGCTTTTTCAGCATCTATTGAGAGTATCATATGGTTCTTGTTCCTTCTTTTATTGATGTGTTGTATCACATTGACTGATTTGCGGATGTTGAACCAACCTTGCAGCCCTGGAATAAATCCCACTTGTTCGTGGTGAATAATCTTTTTAATGTACTGTTGAATCCTATTGGCTAGTATTTTGTTGAGTATTTTCGCATCTGTGTTCATCAAGGATATCGGTCTATAGCTCTCTTTTTTGGTGGGATCCTTGTCTGGTTTTGGGATCAAGGTGATGCTGGCCTCATAAAATGAGTTTGGAAGTTTTCCTTCCATTTCTATTTTTTGGAACAGTTTCAGGAGAATAGGAATTAGTTCTTCTTTAAATGTTTGGTAGAATTCCCCCGGGAAGCCGTCTGGCCCTGGGCTTTTGTTTGTTTGGAGATTTTTAATGACTGTTTCAATCTCCTTACTGGTTATGGGTCTGTTCAGGCTTTCTATTTCTTCCTGGTTCAGTTGTGGTAGTTTATATGTTTCTAGGAATGCATCCATTTCTTCCAGATTGTCAAATTTATTGCCGTAGAGTTGCTCATAGTATGTTCTTATAATAGTTTGTATTTCTTTGGTGTTAGTTGTGATCTCTCCTCTTTCATTCATGATTTTATTTATTTGTGTCCTTTCTCTTTTCTTTTTGATAAGTCGGGCCAGGGGTTTATCAGTTTTATTAATTCTTTCAAAGAACCAGCTCCTACTTTCGTTGATTTGTTCTATTGTTTTTTTGGTTTCTATTTCATTGATTTCTGCTCTGATCTTTATGATTTCTCTTCTCCTGCTGGGCTTAGGGTTTCTTTCTTGTTCTTTCTCCAGCTCCTTTAGGTGTAAGGTTAGGTTGTGTACCTGAGACCTTTCTTGTTTATTGAGAAAGGCTTGTACCGCTATATATTTTCCTCTCAGGACTGCCTTTGTTGTGTCCCACAGATTTTGAACCGTTGTATTTTCATTATCATTTGTTTCCATGATTTTTTTCAATTCTTCTTTAATTTCCCGGTTGACCCATTCATTCTTTAGAAGGATACTGTTTAGTCTCCATGTATTTGGGTTCTTTCCAAACTTCCTTTTGTGGTTGAGTTCTAGCTTTAGAGCATTGTGGTCTGAAAATATGCAGGGAATGATCCCAATCTTTTGATACCGGTTGAGTCCTGATTTAGGACCGAGGATGTGATCTATTCTGGAGAATGTTCCATGTGCACTAGAGAAGAATGTGTATTCTGTTGCTTTGGGATGAAATATTCTGAATATATCTGTGATGTCCATCTGGTCCAGTGTGTCGTTTAAGGCCTTTATTTCCTTGCTGATCTTTTGCTTGGATGATCTGTCCATTTCAGTGAGGGGAGTGTTAAAGTCCCCTACTATTATTGTATTATTGTTGATGTGTTTCTTTGATTTTGTTATTAATTGGTTTATATAGTTGGCTGCTCCCACATTGGGGGCATAGATATTTAAAATTGTTAAATCTTCTTGTTGGACAGACCCTTTGAGTATGATATAGTGTCCTTCCTCATCTCTTATTATAGTCTTTGGCTTAAAATCTAATTGATCTGATATAAGGATTGCCACTCCTGCTTTCTTCTGATGTCCATTAGCATGGTAAATTCTTTTCCACCCCCTCACTTTAAATCTGGAGGTGTCTTCGGGCTTAAAATGAGTTTCTTGGAGGCAACATATAGATGGGTTTTGTTTTTTTATCCATTCTGATACCCTGTGTCTTTTGACAGGGGCATTTAGCCCATTCACATTCAGGGTAACTATTGAGAGATATGAATTTAGTGCCATTGTATTGCCTGTAAGGTGACTGTTACTGTATATGGTCTCTGTTCCTTTCTGATCTACCACTTGTAGGCTCTCTCTTTGCTTAGAGGACCCCTTTCAAGATTTCCTGTAGAGCTGGTTTGGTGTTTGCAAATTCTTTCAGTTGTTGTTTGTCCTGGAAGCTTTTAATCTCTCCTTCTATTTTCAATGATAGCCTAGCTGGATATAGTATTCTTGGCTGCACGTTTTTCTCATTTAGTGCTCTGAAAATATCATGCCAGCTCTTTCTGGCCTGCCGGTTCTCTGTGGATAAGTCAGCTGCCAATCTAATATTTTTACCATTGTATGTTACAGATTTCATTTCCCGGGCTGCTTTCAGGATTTTCTCTTTGTCACTGAGACTTGTAAATTTTATTATTAGGTGATGGGGTGTGGGCCTATTCTTATTGATTTTCAGGGGCGTTCTCTGAACCTCCTGAATTTTGATGCTCGTTCCCTTTGCCATATTGGGGAAATTCTCCCCAATAATTCTCTCCAGTATACCTTCTGCTCCCCTCTCTCTTTCTTCTTCTTCTGGAATCCCAATTATTCTAATGTTGTTTCGTCTTATGGTGTCACTTATCTCTCGAATTCTCCCCTCATGGTCCAGTAGCTGTTTGTCCCTCTTTTGCTCAGCTTCTTTATTCTCTGTCATTTGGTCTTCTATATCACTAATTCTTTCTTCTGCCTCATTTATCCTAGCAGTGAGAGCCTCCATTTTTGATTGTACCTAATTAATAGCTTTTTTTATTTCAACTTGGTTTGATTTTAGTTCTTTTATTTCTCCAGAAAGGGCTTTTATATCTCTCGAGAGGGTTTCTCTAATATCTTCCATGCTTTTTTCGAGCCCTGCTAGAACCTTGAGAATTGTCATTCTGAACTCTAGATCTGACATATTACCGATGTCTGTATTGATTAGGTCCCTAGCCTTCGGTACTGCCTCTTGTTCTTTTTTTTGTGTTGAATTTTTACGTCTTGTCATTTTGTCCAGATAAGAGTAAATGAAGGGGCAAGTAAAATACTAAAAGGGTGGCAACAACCCCAGGAAAATATGCTTTAACCAAATTAGAAGGGATCCAAAATCGTGAGTGGGGAGAAAGGGGATAAAAAGAGGCTCAAAAAGGAAGAAAGAAAAAAAAAAAAAAGAAAAGAAAAGAAAAAAAAAGAATAGAAAAGAAAAGAATTTTTTAAAAAAGAAAACACCTAAGAAAAATGTAAAAAAGAAAAAATATATATATTAGATAAACTAGTAAAAAATCGTTAAAAAAGAAAAAGGTAACAGTTAAAAAAAAAATTTTACCCGAAGGCGAGAAAAAAAAAAAATGAAAAAGAAAAAATTAAATTAACTGCAAGACTAAAAAAAATCACAGGAAAAAAGCCATGAGTTCCGTGCTTGGCTTTCTCCTCCTCTGGAATTCTGCTGCTCTCCTTGGTATTGAAACCGCACTCCTTGGTAAGTGAACTTGGTCTCGGCTGGATTTCTTGTTGATCTTCTGGGGGAGGGGCCTGGTGTAGTGATTCTCAAGTGTCTTTGCCCCAGGCGGAATTACACCGCCCTTACCCAGGGCCGGGGTGAGTAATCGGCTCGGGTTTGCTTTCAGGAGCTTTTGTTCCCTGAGCGCTTTCCGTAGAGTTCCAGAGGACGGGAATACAAATGGCGGCCTCCTGGTCTGCGGCCCGGAGGAGCCGAGAGCCCAGGGCCGCACTCCTCAGTGCACCCTCAGAGAACAGCGCCCAGTTACTCCCGTCTGCCTGACCTCCAGCCGTGCTCCGAGCTCACCGAGCCTGCGACCGGTTCAAGGTAACACGGAGCTGCGAGCTTACTGTCGGCTCTGTCTCAGTAGCCGGCTTTCCCGTTCCAATACCCGCAAGCTCTGCGACACTCAGACACCCCTGATCCCTCTGTGACCCTGCGGGACCTGAGGCCACGCTGACCCCGCGTGGGCTTCGCCCCGGTTTAGCCTCTGGAGCGATGTCCCTCAGCGGAACAGACTTTTAAAAGTCCTGATTTTGTGCACGGTTGCTCCGCTGCTTGCCGGGAGCCGGCCCCTCCCCCCGGGGTCTATCTTCCCGTCGCTTTGGATTCACTTCTCCACCGGTCCTACCTTTCAGAAAGTGGTTCTTTTTCTGTTTCCAGAATTGCTGTTCTTCTTCTCTTCGATCTGCCAATGGATTTTCAGGTGTTTGCAATCTTTAGATAAGCTATCTAGCTGATCTCCGGCTAGCTGAAGCAGTCTCAGCTTGCTACTTCTCCGCCATCTTGACTCCTTGGACCCATAAGTGACTCCTTAATCTCACAAAATAAACTGAGGGTTTCTGGGGGGAGGGGGTTTGGGAGAAGGGGGTGGGATTATGGACATTGGGAAGGGTATGTGCTTTGGTGAGTGCTATGAAGTGTGTAAACCTGGTGATTCACAGACCTGTACCCCTGGGGATAAAAATATATGTTTATAAAATAAAAAATTAAAAAAAAACACAATTAGCAACCATTTATACATACTGCCTCTACATTATAGCAGTAGATATAGCCACATAGTCTGAATAGTAATGCTTCAATTGTAGCATTACTAATTTAAGACAGAGCTAAACACTTTTTTTATAAGTTTATTAAAAATATTTATAACCCTCTTTAAAAATAATCTAGAATCTAAAATGAAATAGGTTACTTGAATTTGTACCTTGTTTTCCTCTTATAAAGCACATAATTATCTTATTAGGTTAACTAATTAATAGTAGTTTTAAAAGAAATGCTAGTCTCAAATATATTTTGGTGAATTTCCCACTAAACTTTAATTTTACTAAAGCAACTTGAATCTTAGCCTGAAGTTAAAATACTCCTGCTGGGAGTTTCTTTTCATAGTTTTCCCTTGTTCATCTTCAAAGTGAGCTTACCATTAAGTGGCCAACTAGACATGTTCTACAATATTTGGTACTCTGAGTAAGTAATAAGCCATTTTAATTTAGCAATATAACTTTATGAGAGAAAAAATAGAAATGTGATTATTTTGTCTTTAAAATAAAGACTCTCTGGATTCTATGCTTATTTGCTAATGATTTTCTTTATACACAGCAGATGTGACCTGGAGTGCACAATTACTAAGGAAGGATAATCTCCAGAAGAATGGAAAGTTAGACAAATTGTTACACTTATTTTTGCTCAGCACACAGTCGTGAGGAAGGGAAGATGGTATCATCAAGAATAGAAAAGGAACCATATAGAGAATGATATCAAAACTGACTTCTTTAAGTCTTTCTGGACATCTTGCTCATCAATTATTTTACACACCTAGGTCACTGAGCCTCTATCAACTATACAGATTAAAATTCAGTGGTTTTAATAACATCAAGGTGGAATCACCTACACAATGTACTATCTGAATTTTGGAAATAAATGAAGAGTGTAGAAAAGACTCTGATAGTTCCAGGAAGGGAAAAATATACATAGGCAAGATTTATGACATAAAGATAAATAAATATAATTCTTATGAGGTAGAAGAAGAACACAATTTTGAAAACAAATTATTGCAGGAACAAATGTATTTCACATTATATTCACCTTAATTCCAAACAGAAATTAAAACTAAGCTGAAAAAAATTATTGAAAATGTAGTGCATCTATTTATGTAGTGCATCTATTTATGTAGCACATCTATTTAATTTTTGAAATATTAGATAAAGATTTTTTTAAACTAATCACAAAGAAACTAGAAAACGAAATCACCCTTTTTATACAAAATCATCCCAACAAAACTCATCAGTCAAAAAAAGACATTGGAAAATTTAAATTATGTTCATTCCTTTATGTTAAATAAAGGCAAGTCAATGAATACTATTTTATATGGACATTGATAATTTTAGAAATATAACTTCAATTAATTTTTTAAATGTAGAAGCTTATAACCATCACAATTAAAATAAAAATAATTGGCAAGTGTATGTTTTCAAAAGTAGAAAAAAAAAGTAAGAAACATAAAATGAGCTAATAATAACAACAATAAAATCCCATAACTGATGTTTAGCCAGTATTCATAGTACAATAAACCTCAAGGTCCACTCTAAGGTGTTAATAACTTTCTCATCTGATTGTTAAGTATTTAAGTATTATTTCAATTATCACAATAAGTGAAATGGGTTAAAATTTCCCCAAATATACAAATGAAAGATTACAACAACAACAAAATTAGAACAAAACAAGGACTCAGCATATCTCATTAAAACAGGGGGAAAAATATGATGACTGAAAAAATTCATAAGTCAATAATTCTTTCATAAAGAAGGACAAAGGACAAAGAAATACAATATAAAGAAATACAATATAAATGACAATCTTGGATGATCAATATTTGATTAGTTGTTGTTCCAAAAAGAGAGAACCTGAAAGACATAGGGAAGAAGTTATCAAAAAATACACTGTCAGAAATTTTGCTAGAAATGTAGAATATGAGTTTCTAAATTGAAGGGTTCACCTGTGACCTATACACTGAATTTAAAAAAAAAAAAAAAGACCCTACCTAAAGAACATAATAGTGATAATTTTAAAACACCAAAAATAGAGTTAACTAAAAGTTTCTGAAGTGGGAAAACCAACAGTACCAAGGGATGATTGCAGGAAGAACTCAACAGAGCAACCTCTTCAGAATTTTTAGGGAAAATCATACCTGATCTAGCTGTCTGCATGAACTAAAATGACAATTACATGTGAATTAGAATCAAGTCATTTTCAGACATGCAAGATCTCAAAATACTTTCATCCCATTCACAATGAATTTGTTTGACTGTGATCTCTTCTGGAGCCCAAAAACTCAGTGGATACTCCTCAGCTTTGTCCCTCCAGTTTGCTCCAATAATAAAGCCAAGTTGCTAGCATCCCTCTGGAAGCTTCCTTGTACATCTAGCACCCCAGCTTTTATAGTTGTTATCCAAGAGGCAGCCCCCAAATCACCCTGTTCTCATAGTCAACAGGGCTTGCATTCATGAGTCTCACAGGACTATTGCAAGCAAAGTAGCAGTTTTTTAACAGGTACCTAAGCACTCTCCATGGACTTATTCCCAGGCTCAGAGCAGAGGGAGTAGAAAAAAACACTCATTTCCCAGTTTCTCCCTGGGAGGGGTTTGACTACACACTTTCCCAACTGCTACCTGAGGGTCTGGCTTCTTGTTGTCTTGCATCTAGGTGGTGACTGAGATCCTATTGCAAGCCCTAAAGAGCTGGTGGGCACTCCCCTCAAATTCTCCATCTGTCCAGCTCCAAGAGAAAAACCAGATGTCCAGCTGCTCTTCAGAGAGGGCTTATCCATACGTGTAACCTCTCAACTTTTGTGGGTACCATCTAAGGAACAGATCCTCAAATCCCGCTGCTCTTAAAGCAAATAGACTTTTCAATGAATTCATTAGTTTACAGGACTGTATTAAATAAAAAGTTTTTAAACAGGCACACACCACATTTGCAGCTATGTCCCCTGGGTTCAGTGCAGAGGGAGCAGGCAAAAACACTCATTTTCCAGTTTCTCCCTGGAAGAGAACTCTCCCAAACTCATTTATGAGGTCAGCATATTCTGATAACAAATCCAGATACTACAAGAAAAGAAAATTACAGGCCAATATCCCTAAGGATCCCTAAACATAGATGCAAAAATCCTCAACAAAATATTGGCTAATCAAATCCAACAGTAGATTAAAATCAATTACAATGAACTTATAGTACTAATACAAGATGTCGATTATTATGGGCAAAGAGGAATTCTGTATTACCTGCTCCATATTTCTGTAAACTTTAAACCACCTAAACCATCTAAACCATCTAAGAAATAAATACTAATTTCTGAAAAAAAAAAATGTTGTATCAGCATAACAAAATAGTAACTTTGGAGTCAAGAAAGAAGCAAATTTATAATGACCAATTTTAATAGAATTTAACCTTTATTGGGGTACCTGGGTGGCTCAGTCAATTAAACTTCTGACTCTGTT
The DNA here is from genome assembly GCF_030435805.1 of Mustela lutreola. NCBI lineage: Eukaryota > Metazoa > Chordata > Mammalia > Carnivora > Mustelidae > Mustela > Mustela lutreola. The sequence goes on along the minus strand of NC_081298.1, from coordinate 97,859,499 downwards.
TCTGCTCAGACCATGATGTCAGGGTGGTTAGATAGAGTCTGGCTCAAACTCAGCGGGGAGTTGGCTTCCCCTCTCCTTTTCTCTCTGCCTCTCCCCCTGCCCAGCCTCTCTTTCTCTCTCACAAATAAATAAATAAATCTTTTTTTTTAAAAAAAGAACTTAAACTTTATTCATTAACAGACTAATTTGTAGACATTGCTCTTATTAAAAAATAAGTAATTGTTTATGCATTGCACTGAAAAAGATACATAAATGACAACAAAGCAAAACAAAGCAGGATACATATATTAATATATGTAAGTTATGTTAATGTTATGAAAGCAAAAATCAGTGAGCCAGAAATGAAATAATTCAGTTCATAATAAATCCAAGTACTTTATATTTGAAAAATTCACAAAAAAGAGAGCTACCAGACTATGTAATCAAGTATAAAGGATGAGAATGATAAACACATAGTAAAAATGATAAAATGTGATTAAACCATAGATACGAAGATAGAAAATTATAAGAGATATGTTATTATGTGCAACAACATGTTAAATTTTAAAATCAATCATTTTAGATGTTTGCCAAAATAAAAAACTAAAGTCTCTTAAGCTATGATTAATCCGTTGTTATTTTAGAATAAAGCAACGAAGTAAAAATTTCAAGGCACCAAAGAGGCATACGAAATATTCAAAGCTTATGCTATCTCTACATGCTTTATCAAAAACTGTTCCGGGGCGCCTGGGTGGCTCAGTGGGTTAAGGTTCTGCCTTCAGCTCAGGTCAGGATCCCAGGGTCCGGGGATGGAACCCTGAATCCTAAATCCGGCTCCCTGCTCAACAGGTAGTGTGCCTCTCCCTCTCCCTCTCCCCCTCCACCCCTGCTCATGCTCTCTCTCTCAAATAAAATCTTAAAAAAATAAAACTGCTCCAATTGTTATTATGTGTCACAAATTACCCCAAGACTTAGCCACTTGAATTAAACACTTTAACTAAAATTTTGGAGCCACATCTGAAATTTGAGAAGGGCTTGGTTGAGCAGTCCTCTTCTGGAACACTTTGTGTGGTTGTGGCCAGATGTCCACTAAGAAGCCAGCATAGATTTTAGCAATAGTTTTATTTAAACCTCATTCTTATTTTATTTATTTGTTTGTTTGTTGTTTGTTTTTTATATAAAGGCCTCTCCAGTGGTATTTCACACTCATAAGATTTTCCAATGTATTGGGTAATAGAGTGTTCATGTAATTGTAGAACCAGAAGGGCCTGCACAAGATCACAAAGAACGCCATGATGCTTCCAGGAAAGACAAGTAAAATTTTTCCATATTTGACAAATAAACTCATCAATGATTGAAGAAGAAGAGTTTTCACCAAAGGTTATAGAGATTAACATAAACAGATATTTTTAAGTCTGCCAACTTGCTTTCCTGAGCAGTCCCCATTTTACTAGACCCTGGGGAAGCTCCTGATTTGAGATCTTGGCAGGCAGTTTGCCATTATGGTCAAGACTGATGTGAACTCAGGTGTCAAGCTGTCTGGTTTGGAATCCCAATTACCAGCTAGGCAATACCAGGTAAAGTATCTCATGCCTCCGTACCCCACTTTCCTAATTTGTAAAATAATTCACATTTCTTTGGAAACTGTGAGAATTAAGTGAAATTTTTACATTTAATATGCTTAGAACAGCACCTGATACACCACAAATACTAAGTAAATTTTAGCTATTATTAGATAGGTTTTTTAAAAAAATTGTGGTTTGACTCCTCATTCCTCTTGAATTTTTTTCTAAAAAAAAAAAGGTAATGAGGTTTTCTATAATGTGACTTTTCTAGGTCATTCTTTCTCTAGTTTATAATGGCTGTAGAGGTCAAAAGATCACTGATTGTCTCAATCAAAAATTAGGATCTTATTGCCAATCTAAAAGCTCACTAGCTCTCAAATGATACAAGACATAGGAAAATGGGCAACAAAATAGCCTTTAAACAGTTATTCATAAATTAATCCCCCCTGGAAGATCTTGGAGAAATTATAAAATGGCTATTAAACTAGATAATGGTCCATGCAGTTTTCACATCACAGAGAAAAGAATACCAATGAGTTTTAATTGTAGATATTTTCTAAATGATTAAAGTATCTTACAGATGTTGAAGAAAACATGACATTTTTCATTTTTGATTATGCATATGACTTTCTTAATGTATATATTTTTCTTAATAGCATTCTTATTTTTATCCACTTTAAAAATTAATAACTGTTTATTATAAAAATTTCAGAAATTTGAGAAAAGTATATAAAAAAATTCAATAATCCATAATCTCACAACCAATGATAAACACTTTTAAGTTATTTTTCTGTGAACATGTGCATATATATACATATGTATATACAAACATATATATAAATACTTATTATTGATCTATGCTTAAAGATACACATACACACATACATATGTATAATGTATACATATACTTAAATTACATATCCTCTTGACAATTACATATCCTCTGCTCTGGGCATTGAAGATATCGTATTAAAGAAACAAACACATAGGCTCCATTATAAGGGAGCTTTCATCCTAGTACACACAAAAACATTACCATTTAATTTTAACAAATGTGCTTCGCTCTTTTAGGACTTGTTTGTTCATTCACATGTGAATGTCCAACCCAGTTTTTATATTGATACTTTTAACTACCACTCAATTTTAAATTCAGCTTCTTACAACTGCAAAGCCATGTCTATCTTTTTGGAGTAATCCATGCATATGAATACAATTATAGTTTATAGCTATAACTATTTAGCTAAAAATGTGTTTCTGTCCAATAGATCTATGAATGTGATTGTTTTACCAAAGCAGCAAAAAGAAAAATAGATACTGTTCTACTGGGAACATATTGGATCATTTTAACCTGAAGCATATTGAAATATATCCAGTTATTATACAATAAATGTACTTATAGATGATTTAATTACCGATATATTTGCAAATATGTGCACAGTTCTGCAATTTTCTATATCTCTAATGGGGTTTTGCAGAGCAAACTTATTTAAGTTGGCACAAAGTCCAGATAATTAATTATAATTATTTCAATCCCAAATCAATGTATTGTGAACCTTTTGTCCCTTAAGATAACCTTTATTTAAATTCAATGTAAGATAAGAAGCAGCATCTTAATGCTTATTCTCTACCAGTAAGTAATTCCGTAAAAGAGCCAAGTTCAGCGACACAATTAGTGGCTTATAGCGAGAAATCATGTGTTCCAAACTTGTAGGCAAGGAGTTGGTTTATGAGTCCTCTTCTGACTGCCCATCAAAATCCTAGAGCACCCAGTTTTACTGTTTTGTGTCTGAAAATTTTAAGGATAAAACTTCATCCCTTCCTCTTTATTCCCCTGCCTCCTATCCCTTAAGTAATCAGTTTTCAAGTCCAAATTATTCTTTGTACTATTGTCTCTTACGTCTTCACCTTTTTAAAAATTGCCAATATAATCAGTATAACCAATACAATCATGTTTTCCAAACAGTTTTCCAAACAGTTGCCAGTTCTCCCCTTTTCAATTTAACTTTTACTAAACCTACTGAAAGAAAGCTTTCAGCATATGTTACATAAGACAAAACAAAAAAACTTGAGTATTTTGTTTTTAGGTCATTTAAACTCCTCTTGCAGACATCTAATGTTATTAATTTAAACATGATAGGATTTACAGTATTTTCTTCCTTTGTGAATATGGAAGAAGAAGTGATCAATATTTATTTTCAATTGGCTTCAGAAAGAAAATGCAGAGTGTTCATGAGAAGATAAAACTTTGGTCTTATGGAGAGATGAGAACCAAAGCTATGAACCACCACAAGGATATTCCACCAGCGGGGTCTGGTCTCACCTGAGCTCCCTCAGAGTCCACAAAGTTGAGAATTTGGGTAACAGGGACTGGGGGTACTTGGAGACAGAGTGGGAAAGGTATAGTATGGGAATGGTTTAGGTTGCACCCAGCCTCCAGAGAGTCATGAACAAGTGCCCCAACAGACTTTCCTGCAGACTCAAAGTGGGCAAGTTGAAAGGTAAGGTTGCCTTGCCCTTGCAGGAGCCTCAAACATCTTCAGAAACTTTCCCCCAAATGATCTGGCCTCTTCCTACCTACATCTCCAGCTGCAGGTCCAATAAAATGGAAACAGAGACTTCAACATAAAGTGTATAATGAGCGCAACCTAAGTATTTAATAATTTCAAATCAGAATTACAATTTTTTAGAAATTAAAATTTAGGGGGCACGTGGGTGGTGCAGTCAGTGAAACTCTGACTCTTGGTTTCGCCTCAGATCTTGATCGCAGGGTTGTGAGATGGAGCTCCATGTCCGGCTCTGTGCTCAGCGTGGAGTCTGCTAAAGGATTCTCTCCCTCTGGGGCACCTGGGTGGCTCAGTTGGTCAAGCCTCTGCTTCAGCTCAGGTCATGATCCTGGAGTCCTAGGATTTAGCCCCACATGGAGCCCCCCAGTGAGCCACTCATTGAGCTCCCTGCTCAGAAGGGAACCTGCTTCTCCCTCCCCTGCTTCTCCTTTTGTGCTCTCTCTCTCCATTTATTTCTGTCAAATAAATAAATAAAAAGTCTTTAAAAAAGAAAAATGATTCTTTCCCTCTGTCTCTCCCTCTGCCCCTACTTGTGTGCTCTCTTTCTCAATAAAAAAATTTTGTATAAGGGGACATAGAAACATGATATGAAGTCCAAGTAACTTAAAATGCCACCTCTTTTAAAGATTTTATTTATTTATTTGTCAGAGAGAGCGCACAAGCAGGGGGAGTGGCAGAGGGAGAAGCAGACTCCCTGCCAAGCAAGGACCCGGATGCAGGACTCAACCCCAGGACTCTGGGATACTGACCTGAGATGAAGACAGACACTCAATTGACTGAGCTACCCAGGCATCCCAAAAAGTCACCTCTTTTAGATATAACAGTTGTAAGAAAGATGTTATGACACAAAATATGATTTGTAGTATTGAGGGGAGAAATTATTTTCTTGGCCTTATTATCTTTTTTTAATCGGCATTTTGGAAGACCTTTCATTTTTAAGGCAAAGTACTAGCATTAGAAATGTTAGAAGTGAGACATAAAAGTAGGCTTGAAAAGATTCTGAAAAAAAAAAGCATACTAAAATTATTAACAAATATAATATGGCATGGCGTGTTTTACATCAGGAAGGTTTCCTCAGTCTGACGCCGACCTGCACATTCAGTATCAGTTTATTCCTTAGTTGTTTACACATAATAGCTGCCTCACAATAACAAAAAATAGCTGAATAAATGGATGAGCCCTCCACTGCAATCACATTAGCCTGGTCACTGTTCTCTCCACAGAAGCCATGAACTTTTTCACCTTTGTGCCTTTGCTTGGGCCATTCCCTCCATCATTTTATAAGGCTTCTATTACATTCTGCCTACTTAATCAGTCTTCAGTGACCACTGTCTCTTGGATCATCTAACCATTCTCTGAACTATTGTACCTTAGATTACTCATTTATATTTCTCTAACTCAATTGCCTCTTAACCCAATAGCCCTTATCCCCTTTTCTCCCTTGTAATGCAAGTATTTTACTTCTCAAAATATGAGCCAGAGACTACCTGCTTAACCTTCTTCTGCCTAATTATCCCTCTCTGTAAAGTATGGGTAATAATGCTGACTTCCTAGATAATGGCTAAAGTATGACGTGTAAATTGACTAGCAGAGTGTCAGTACAAAGAAAACATTCATTCAGTCATTTTTAACTTTCTCTCCATTTCACACATATATGCACACATACATGTGCATATGTCTGCACATGTACACACATACACAACAAAACGTGCAGCATCTGTCTTCTTTTTTCTCTTTTGTCTCCTGTTCTGGTTGCTACTGTGAAGTAGAGCGAAGAAGAATTAACCACTCAAATGTTCATCATGGGAAATGATATTCATTCCAATGATGCTGCCTATCAGTACACTCATGGCTTTCAATCGATGGGCTGCCAGAGTAGAGCTGGGTCCTGTGCAGTAGCAGAACTGTCCTGTTCAGTCCAGTTTTTGCCACTTCAACCCTGATGCATCTCTGACTGTGACCAGACCTTAATCTGAATTCAGGTGACCTGGGAATTAGTTCATTACCCCATTATCCAGCTCTCATTCTCTTGTCCCTTTTCCTAACCTCCCCATGACATCTTAATCTCCTTCCAAAATTATAAAACTAAATCTCATATGTATATTTATGAAAACATCATAAGCAAATATAGATAACGAATGGATGGACAGCATGTCTGGGTGCAGGAGTGATGGGAACGTTGTTTTTTGCAGCTTTGTAGCTTCAGCTCTTCCAACAAAATTACCTGATTACATCTTTTTTTCAAGGTTATACCTTCACATTTATGCCTTTTGTTACTCTAATAGTACAGTATAAACTCTCCTTTATTTAAAAGTTATAGCTGTATCTCCAAGGGTTTGTAGAGCAAAATTTTAACATAAAAAATACTGGTGTAGGCAATTTCCCATGGGTCTCTGCAATTTCTACACATTATATCAGCTTTCATTCCCCAATATTTTTATAAGGATGCTCATAGAGCAAATAAACTTGGAAGACAGAGATAGTGTCTCCTTCCAGGTAGAAAGCAGATTTGTTTCTTTATCAGGATATTAAAGATAATGTCTCCCTTTGGGACAAAGATCCAGCAGACTTCCTTACAGTGCATTAAAAAAGATTAGGGTTTCCCAAGCTGAGGCTCCCCACTGAGGTACATACCCACTGAATAATTCCACTTAGACCACTCTACCGCAGGATTACCATGGGACTAGGGGAGCACAAAACACTGATACAAGCATGAAGCTCCTGCTGCTTGCTGAGCCATACGTATTAAAGTTCTTATTCTCTGACTCAGGAGTCTTGTGATTTTCTGCCAACAACCATGAAACTATGATAAGCCAACTTGTGAGCTTGAAAATGGGGTAAAATCTCAGAACCTTCACTGTTCTTGACAAAGATCAATAATCCTTAGCTGATTGACTTAATATTAATATACAGGCTAAAAAAAACACTAGTTTAAAAAATATTTACATAATCTTATATGCTAATTATACCTCAATAAAAAAGAATGCCATATTTGAGATATTACAAGTAATAATTCTGAAAATAAAGTCTTGTCAGACATTAAAAAACTCAGTGCTTAAATATGCATTATAAATATGTTGTTTTAATTTTCACATATGGGTATGCCCATTTCCTTGTTTCGTAACCCAATAGTTTAGCATCTGTTGGGCAGATACATTCAGCTATAGTCTCTGACTTCACTCCAGAGAGTTAAAGCACATTTTGTACTTGAGCTCTATCTGTTGACAACTCAGGAGAATGAGATTACATGTAATTACCTCTATAGCTCAGCCTTCTTTCTCCTACCAATGAGTAAATATCATATATATTCAACAACTATTGCAAAATTTAATTATGTGATGAGGGACAAAGGGGCTTACTCATTAAAAAGTATTATGCTAATAAAAGATGAATTATGTGTGATACACATGCTTGAATAAATGAAAACAATGGCCTATGGATTACACTCAAAGAAATGAAAATCACCATGAATATATTTCAAAAGCATCAGGTTTATCCTATAAAGTTGCCCAAGTAATGTCTTCTATGTGATACATAGGCAAAACAATGTTAAGAAATCTACACATGAAGGGAGTAATTTTTTTAAACTTTAGCACAAGAAAGCAAGGCTTCAATTAATTGAACCGTTCACTAGAGCAGAGATGTGTAGATTCTTAAAACAGAAACACCTGTAATGATTAGGTTCCAAAGTAAAAATTTTTCTTTCTTTTAAAGGAATTTTTGGAACACAGGTTATAAGTCACTCAAAAAATTACCAATAGGATGGATATGTATGTATTGGTAGTTTTTAATGTGTTTTGTTCTCTCCTACCTGCCTAATGCTGTTTTTAATGTTAGATGTTTTAAAAGATTTTATTTATTTGAGAGAGAGAGAGGGAGTGAGAGAGAGAGAGAACATGAGCAGGGGGAGGGGCAGAGGAGAGCTCACTCAGTGGAGAGCCCAATGTGGGGCTGAATCAGGGGACTCTGGATCATGACCTTAGCCAAAGGCAGACACTTCACTGACTGAGCCACCCAGGCACCCCAATATTAGATTTTTTTTGTTTTTGAATATTGTGTGCACAAAATAGATCACTGTTCACACAGATTAACTATAGTTACAGATAATGATTACATTGTGAAAAACACTGTCAATAAATTATGGTTTCATATAACTATGCCATATATATTTTCTTCCACAGAAAAATATAAATTTACTGATCAATCATCCTTAGCCTATGCATTGTAAACATGGTATACTGAGTATAAAGTTTTTACTCAACCATCACTACACTCTACTTCTACTCCTGCAACCACTGGTCTTTATGATCTACGCACTTTAAGCTGTTTTGCTATCCTTTTCATGGTGGTCTATCAGGCTGAATTTAATGTACATGCTATTTCTGAAAAGACCAGACCACATTGTTTCTTTTTTCTTTGTTGGATATTTTTTGGTTTTAGAGAAAGAAAATAATCTCCTTGGCACGATCCAAAGAGTAGAGGACACAGGTGTTTCTTGGTGAGATGCTGTTTTGTTAGTTCCACACGTGTGCCTTGTGTTTTAGGTCTCAGCAGTTAGCCTTCCTTTTGGATAGACACCTGCTACCCTACATAGAGGGAAGGTGCAGTCATACGTGATCGCTCTTCATCCTCTCAGCCAAGTGCGCACGGGGCCACCAGCTATGAGTCAGACTAGATCTTTTCCCAGAGGCCCCTGCCACCAAAATGTTAATTGGATATTTTTCAGACCTTTGTGCCTACAAGCAAAGAATAAGTCTGAATGTAAAGGGAAATTGAAAGAAATATGATCAGGAATAGAAATCTAGTTATGGAAATACAAACCAATGATGAAGGCAGAGATTATCAAAACTTTAAAAAAATCCTGATACAGAGAATGAAACTGTTGACTCAGTAGTCTTCTTTCCAGCCCTGGACCTCAGAAGTCACCGAGGACTTTGAATGCCTCCCCCTGTGTAGGCAAGTCAGCTGCTGCCCTGGATTCCCCACCCCATTAAGTAGTCAAAGGCTCTGGCAGCTTGGACTATACAGCAGTGCAGTGGAGAATGAAATAAAAACCTCTTCTCTCAAATTCCACAACTGCTCTTGGAACTTTACCCTTGTTCAGATGCCTGGGTTGATTTTGCTTCTTGTTGCCCAGACCTATTTCCTCACCCTACCCTTAGTGCCCAAGCCTGAATTCCAAGAAGTTCAGCTCATACCACCTTATTCTCAAACTGCCATTACAGGACAATGGGCCCTGAACCATCCAGTTGGCCTGAATCTATGGAGCCTGCTTTAGCTGAATTCTTTTAGCATTGCTATTTGTCTAGATAGATACACAGGACTTGCTCATTGTTGATTCAAAAACTTGGAATGAAATATGAAAACTGGCTCCCATACAAAGAAGGCAAGGTGAGATCAAAAAAGAAGCAGATATGAGCAATACAGCACTAGATTGCTGGTCTATCTTTTCAGGTACGGTCCGGAAAGATAAGGTCAAACCATATTTGCTTCTAGATAACTTGTACTGGACCCTTTGCTGACTGGGATAATCTTTCGGAGCTTCCTCTTTATCTTGAGTCTTTACCACAGCCCATACCTGCCCCTACGATTAGTCAGTTTGCCCCAGATCAGCAATCAATTGCTCAATATCGTAAGTGTCTTGATCCACACCTTGGCTCAGCATGGGTATCAAGAGTTCCATACCAGGTGCTAGGGGAAGACTGGAGTCTGCTTTCATTCCTGCTGCGAATGTGACCAAATTAGGGTCTTTAAGCATAAGGGATTAGATTACCTAAGTCCAACGCCCTAAGAATTTATTGTACGTCCTATCTTTTCCAGGGTCCATGCTTTCAGGGAGGTCCTTTTCATTGACCTACACCTCTTTACAGGTTAGGATAATCCAGTGTATAAGGAAGTGAGTGCTTTGCCCCCCGCCCCAGCATCATACAGGGGCTGCTGGAGGACACAATGTGGGTTGATGTTCATTTTCTCTGCCTCCTGCCCAGTCAGAGTATTGCCATTCCCAGATACTTTCCCTGGCTTTTTGCTGGAACATGTCAGTTATATCAATAAGCTCACTGAGAATATATTGTTTTATAATAAACATTTCTTTTTTTTAAGATTTTATTTATTTATTTGACAGACAGAGATCACAAGCAGATAGAGAGGCAGGCAGAGAGGGGGAGAGGGGTAAGCAGGCTCACCGCCGAGCAGAGAGCCCAATGTGGGGTTCAATCCCAGGACCCTGGGATCATGACCTGAGCCAAAGACAGAGGCTTTAACCCACTGAGCCACCCAGGTGCCCCAATATAATAAACATTTCTTAAATTAGGGGCTGTCCTGCTGGCTAGGGATGATATTGCTTTCCCTTTGCTTTCTTTTGTATTAGGGGTTGGATAGCATGGAACATTTCATATGTTTTGCTGTCAATCAACACAACATCCTTCCCTTCACTCTCCTCACTTTCCAGGGATTTCACCTCTTATTGTCCCAAATAGGCTTTGCCACAGTATTTGGGCCTTAATCTAAGGTAGCCTATGCCCTCCTGGCTTTGCAAAATAGCATGCTAAATATTTCAACTTATTATCCTGTTCTCTCACCTGTCTGCCAACCTTAAGCTAGCAGAGGAGTGGACAATGTATATCCTTCTCTAACCTCAGCTCTTCTTCTAACTCTCTGACTTGAACTTCAGCCTCTAGTTGAGCATGGGTCATCAGCTGTGCTGCCCACAGGGGAGGGCCGTGGTAGTTGTTTGTTTACCCTCTCTGCAACAGTGTACTCTGTACAATTCCTTAAATAAACTGATTAAGCCAGTGAGTGTTTTCCAGGTGTCCCATACTCATTCAGCAATTCATGTTTCTAATGTATAAGCCACCTTCTCCCCACACAGAGATCAATGGCCAACAAGGGCTTGTTGCCCTTTCCCAAAACCTATTTCTCTGGTCTCCTGACTGGCTCATCAATTGTTGTTTTAAAACCTTGGGAGTTTCCCCAGTTGAAATCGGAAACTGATCCTCTATCCCTCCCCCAACACACAAAGAGCATGGAGAGACTGAAGAAAGAGTTGGCCACTCTAGATTGTCAAGTAGTAGGTTTAATGAGAAAGAGAACTTATATACAAGGCTTTTCTTGGAAAGCTACAAGACAAGTAGATCTCCACACCCACCCACAGGAATCTTAGATGTTTATATAGAGGACTTAACTGGGTTCAGTCATGTATTCAAGTCCATATGGTCTCAATAACACCTTACTCTTTCAGGGCTATTTTCTTAAAACAGCTCCTAGTGTGGTAGTGGTGGGTGGAACAGACATTCTGAGGACAGGGTAGGGGAGTTGGGGGAGCCTCTGACTGCCTGGCTTTAGCTCTCAAATCAACCTATGGTCATGTCCTCTTGGTGACTACCACCAATACCTACGGTTTGCTCATTTTGCCTGTCTGATACATGGCATCTGTTTGGTACCTCATAGCCAATTTCCAGAAAATCCTTTGTTAAATAAATGAAGATTGCCACCACAGTTCTAGTGATTCAATAAATTGAAAATAGATACCCACCATATTATAAATGTGATTATTAAAACTCACTGAATAATTGCTTCTAGTCACAGACATAGTTCATGTATTGCTAGGGAATTCCTTGTTTCATTACCACAGTAATAACTTCAGAAAATTTGATGTTAGCAAAAAAACCAAAACAATGATTTGATGACCACTTGATTGTGTACTTGAATTCTGGATTGCCTTATAATACCTTTTCTTTTCCAACTGAATTAATTTTACCTCTTAAATACACACCTGATATTTACTTTTTAGTAAGTAAGGAGAGTGTCATAATTACTATATGTAAGGGATGAATAATTCATTAATTCAACAGCAATGCTCAAAACAAAGCCAATGTGCTTGGCACTGTGCTAGGTGCTAGTGAAGTGGCCATAATTAGCATGATTTTCTGCCCTCTTAAAGTGTATAGCATAATAAAGTGATGTTGTGTTATTGTGTACTGACTTCAAACCCATGTGGTTCTTTTTAAGATGTTATTTATTTATTTGATAGAAAGAGTGAGAGAGACAGAGAGCAAGCGCAAGCAGGGTGAATGGCAGGCATGGGAGAAGCAGGTTCCCTGCTGAGCAAGGAGCTGATGTGAGTCTGGATCCCAGGACCTTGGGATCATAGCCTGAGCCAAAGGCAGATGCTTAACCCACTGAGCCACCCAGGTGCCCCATTAAACCAATGTTTTTTAAAAGCTTGTTTTGGACAAAGTTGTGGTTTGAACTTGTTTTGAATAAGTCATTTTTTTTTAAATTTTCCAATATTCATTATTTTTTTTTAATTTTTTATCTTTTATAAACATATATTTTTATCCCCAGGGGTACAGGTCTGTGAATCACCAGGTTGCTATGCAGCCATCAAAAGAAATGAAATCTTGCCATTTGCGACAACATGGATGGAACTAGAGCGTATCATGCTTAGCGAAATAAGTCAAGCAGAGAAAGACAACTATCATTTGAATAAGTCATTTTGATGAAATTGGATTTAAGCTGGATATTAGGACTTTCTTACTGAACTCTTGCATCTGGAGTGGAGAGGACTATTATATCATTAACACCACAGTAATATCACTGGTGCCCATGAGGAACTTCATGAAAGTAACTACCCACAGAAAGAGACACCTCCACTAAATTTTGACTTTGTTTCTTTCATCACCCATTTTCCTACAACAATATTAATTATAACCATTAATCTATCCATGGTTTGGTGTATGTCATTTCTTTATTCCCTTATTAAGAGATGTTTTGCTGTATGCTATTGGTCTGTTATGTTATAGATTTAATTCCTTTGTTAAACAAATTATTGGCAAAGATCATCTTAGTCTCTGAGCATCGTTTGCCCCAAACAAAACGTGTTGTACAACAGTGTTCTTTTCTAGAGAGTAGTGTATTCCTCATATTTTTCACATCTTCCTCCTCTTATACACGGGCTTACATGACACATTTTTATTTTTATTTAGCCTGTGAACAGAAAGCAGACTGATTTTATACTTAAAAAATAAGGAAGTAACAAAAATAGCCTATCTTTGCATTCTCTAATAATGAGACTATCTCCTCAATAAAACAATAGACACTGTAATAACTTATTGAGTAAATGCTATATATTTTCACGGTAGAACAAAAGTAAAGAGTATAAAATTATTGATGCAAAGATATAACGTATAATCATGAAAGCAGTAGAAATGTTAGAAAGGTCTGGATAAGTGACAGACAGTATCGAGTTGGTCAAGGACAATCAGAAAATACAAAAAGAGGCAGTTGAGGTTTTTAAGAGGTGCAGTGGGCATTTTATGCTGGTATTTGAGGCATGGACAAGTAATCTGGTATCTGCAAACTAGTTTGTGTTTCTAGTTTGGGAGTCCATAATGTCTAATGATTGAGGGTTTGCTCAAACATTTTGTGAAGGCTCTCAAAGACACTGGGGAGAGATTTTTACTAAAATTGATAATAAGAATCTAGCAAAATTAAATTAAGTTGGAAAAGAAATATCTGTAGGAGGGGAGAGCGATTAAATGGAGGTGAGAAAAAGGTGAGTAATAGGCCTAATTCCTCTGATGAAGAATTTAATCTTGCCGCCTGAAAGAAGGTGGGAATGGGAGAGGGATGGAATCAAGAAATACAGGAGGAGCCCCTGGCCCGACTTATCAAAAAGAAAAGAGAAAGGACCCAAATAAATAAAATCATGAATGAAAGAGGAGAGATCACAACTAACACCAAAGAAATACAAACTATTATAAGAACATACAATGAGCAACTCTACGCCAATAAATTTGACAATCTGTAAGAAATGGATGCATTCCTAGAAACATATAAACTCCCACAACTGAACCAGGAAGAAATAGAAAGCCTGAACAGGCCCATAACCAGTAAGGAGATTGAAATAGTAATTAAAAATCCCCAAACAAACAAAAGCCCAGGGCCAGACGGCTTCCCGGGGGAATTCTACCAAACATTTGAAGAAGAACTAATTCCTATTCTCCTGAAACTGTTCCAAAAAATAGAAATGGAAGGAAAACTTCCAAACTCATTTTATGAGGCCAGCATCACCGTGATCCCAAAACCAGACAAGGATCCCATCAAAAAAGAGAGCTATAGACCAATATCCTTGATGAACACAGATGCGAAAATACTCAACAAAATACTAGCCAATAGGATTCAACAGTACATTAAAAAGATTATTCACCAAGAACAAGTGGGATTTATTCCAGGGCTGCAAGGTTGGTTCAACATCCGCAAATCAGTCAATGTGATACAACACATCAATAAAAGAAAGAACAAGAACCATATGATACTCTCAATAGATGCTGAAAAAGCATTTGACAAAGTACAGCATCCCTTCCTGATCAAAACTCTTCAAAGTGTAGGGATAGAGGGCACATACCTCAATATCATCAAAGCCATCTATGAAAAACCCACCGCAAATATCATTCTCAATGGAGAAAAACTGAAAGCTTTTCCGCTAAGGTCAGGAACACGGCAGGGATGTCCATTATCACCACTGCTATTCAACATAGTACTAGAGGTCCTAGCCTCAGCAATCAGACAACAAAAGGAAATTAAAGGCATCCAAATTGGCAAAGAAGAAGTCAAATTATCACTCTTCGCAGATGATATGATACTATATGTGGAAAACCCTAAAGACTCCACTCCAAAACTGCTAGAACTTATACAGGAATTCAGTAAAGTGTCAGGATATAAAATCAATGCACAGAAATCAGTTGCATTTCTCTACACCAACAGCAAGACAGAAGAAAGAGAAATTAAGGAGTCCATCCCATTTACAATTGCACCCAAACCATAAGATACCTAGGAATAAATCTAACCAAAGAGGCACAGAATCTATACTCAGAAAACTATTAAGTACTCATGAAAGAAATTGTTGAAGACACAAAGAAATGGAAAAATGTTCCATGCTCCTGGATTGGAAGAATAAATATTGTGAAAATGTCTAAGCTACCTAAAGCAATCTACACATTTAATGCAATTCCTATCAAAGTACCATCCATCTTTTTCAAAGAAATGGAACAAATAATTCTAAAATTTATATGGAACCAGAAAAGACCTCGAATAGCCAAAGGGATATTGAAAAAGAAAGCCAACATTGGTGGCATCACAATTCCGGACTTCAAGCTCTATTACAAAGCTGTCATCATCAAGACAGCATGGTACTGGCACAAAAACAGACACATAGATCAATGGAACAGAATAGAGAGCCCAGAAATAGATCCTCAGCTCTACGGTCAACTAATCTTCGACAAAGCAGGAAAGAATGTCTAATGGAAAAAAGACAGCCTTTTCAATAAATGGTGCTGGGAAAATTGGACAGCCACATGCAGAAAAATGAAATTGAACCATTTCCTTACACCACACACAAAAATAGACTCAAAATGGATGAAGGACCTCAATGTGCGAAAGGAATCCATCAAAATCCTTGAGGAGAACACGGGCAGCAACCTCTTCGACCTCAGCCGCAGCAACATCTTCCTAGGAACAACACCAAAGGCAAGGGAAGCAAGGGCAAAAATGAATTCTTGGGATTTCATCAAGATCAAAAGCTTTTGCACAGCAAAGGAAACAGTGAACAAAATCAAAAGACAACTGACAGAATGGGAGAAGATATTTGCAAACGACATATCAGATAAAGGACTAGTGTCCAGAATCTATAAAGAACTTAGCAAACTCAACACCCAAAGAACAAATAATCCAATCAAGAAATGGGCAGAGGACATGAACAGACATTTCTGCAAAGAAGACATCCAGATGGCCAACAGACACATGAAAAAGTGCTCCATATCACTCGGCATCAGGGAAATACAAATCAAAACCACAATGAGATATCACCTCACACCAGTCAGAATGGCTAAAATCAACAAGTCAGGAAATGACAGATGCTGGCGAGGATGCGGAGAAAGGGGAACCCTCCTCCACTGTTGGTGGAATGCAAGCTGGTGCAGCCACTCTGGAAAACAGCATGGAGCTTCCTCAAAATGTTGAAAATAGAACTGCCCTATGACCCAGCAATTGCACTATTGGGTATTTACCCTAAAGATACAAACGTAGTGATCCAAAGGGGCGCGTGCACCCGAATGTTTATAGCAGCAATGTCCACAATAGCCAAACTATGGAAAGAACCTAGATGTCTATCAACAGATGAATAGATCAAGAAGATGTGGTATATATACACAATGGAATACTATGCAGCCATCAAAAGAAACGAAATCTTGCCATTTGCGACAACATGGATGTAACTATAGCGTATCATGCTTAGCGAAATAAGTCAATCAGAGAAAGACAACTATCATATGATCTCCCTGATATGAGGAAGTGGTGATGCAACATGGGGGCTTAAGTGGGTAGGAGAAGAATAAATGAAACATGATGGGATTGGGAGGGAGACAAACCATAAATGACTCTTAATCTCACAAAACAAACTGAGGGTTGCTGGGGAGAGGGGGTTTGGGAGAAGGGGGTGGGATTATGGACATTGGGGAGGGTTTGTCCTTTGGTGAGTGCTGTGAAGTGTGTAAACCTGGTGATTCACAGACCTGTACCCCTGGGGATAAAAATATATGTTTATAAAAAATAAAAAAAAAAAAATAATTCCCCAAATCTAAAAAAAAAAAAAAAAAGAAAGAAAAAAGAAATACAGGAGGAGAAAATATACAGGATTAGGCGACTGGCTGTATTTAGTTTCATGGAGGTGAAGCTCTCCTCTATCCCTTCTCTTAAAATGTCTCCCCTCCCCCACCCCAAGGCCAATAGTCCTCCTTGATAATTTTTTTTTTTTTAAGATTTCATTTATTTATTTGACAGAGAGAGACACAGCGAGAGAGGGAACACAAGCAGGGGGAGTGGCAGAGGGAGAAGCAGGCTTCCCCCTGAGCAGAGCGCCTGATGTGGGGCTCAATCCCAGGACCCTGAGATCATGACCTGAGCTGAAGACAGATGCTTAATGACTGAGCCACCCAGCTGCCCAGTCCTTGATAATTATTATAATAATAATAAATATAATGACAGAAGGAAGACTACATGAAATTATAGACATTTTCAACTGGCTTCTCCTTCCTTAAAAGTTCCACCACCTCTAGAGACAATAGGAAAAACGGAGGCATTCTTATCCCCTTGGTACTTGAAATAGGGATCAAATTCTCTTACAGGCAGAACATTCATGTAGCTGTAATTAAACAAAGGAGTTACTGTGTGAGATTCAGTGTCACGGCCTTAAAATACTAAAAATTTGCTGTTGAGCAGAATATTATGCTACTTATTTGGAATAGTAACACATTTGACTTATATTCTAAGTATTCATGCATATCTTTTAGAAGTAAGTCCACTGGATAATAATGATTTAGAAGAGGCACTTTATCTCATTTAAGTAAAAAAAAAAAAAATTATCAGAATCCTTTTGTTAAAATGTCATCTTACACATTTGCAGTTAAGTGATCAATAGAGCAACACTAGTAAGTTTTCACTCTTAGTGAAGAAATATCCTCGGTAGAATTGCTTCCTCCTTTTTGACAACTTCAGTGTGGAAGATAACCTAGTTCAGCAGTCAAAGCTCTACTTCTCTGGCTATGCTGGCCAACACCAAGCCTTCTGGTAAACAGTGCTGGTCAGCTGAGACTTTTTATTTTAAAAGATTTTATTTATTCATTAGACAGAGAGAGAGATCACAAGTAGGCAGAGAAGCAGGCAGAGGTGGAGATTGGTTGGGGGGGTGGGAAGCGGGCCCCCTGCTGATCAGAGAGCCGGATGCTGGGCTGGATCCCAGGACCCTGAGATCATGATCTGAGCCGAAGGCAGAGGCTTAACTCACTGAGCCACGCAGGCACCCCTGGTCAGCTGAGACTTACTAGAGTTTCCCACTGGACATCTAATAAAGGAGATCATACTGCCTCCCCACACTCCACAAAAAAGTACTTTGCCACTTTACAAAATATTTGCCCAGAAATATCCACAGAGAACAATGTAGTATATTATCCACATTAAGAAAAGACCTAAAGAGAACTTAGAAGTGAAAGAATAATTAAATGATATTTCTCATTTATAGTTCAAAAATCCCATTATACAGACACCAGAAGACTTTCCAAATGAAAATTTGTTGAATCAAATGTTTTTTGACTTAAGTGTCACTAAGTTCATTATATGTGACACATTATATGTGTCAGTTTTAATGCAGTCTGATTTCTATTGCTTTATTATGTAAATTAATGCTTTTATAAAAGTAGCCATAATGGGAGGAGAAAGGAAAGTCTTTCTGGAGGGTAATACTGAGGTTCTCACATGCTTTATATACACATATTACAGAGCCTGTGAAAAACATTTTGCTAGCTTTTCAGTGAAAGCCACAACACAGAAAGATCCTATAAAATCTCTAAAGGAAAGAAGGAAATTCATTTCAATTATTAGGAAGTTCATCCTAGCGGTGGACGTCAAGTGTCCAATATGAACATTTTAATTTTTTCTAGCATCAAACATTTTATTCTTTTCTATTTCCTAATCCCGTAGTCAGTATTACAGTAGTCTGTACATACAATGCAATCTTCTTTGGTGATGTCCTTGGAAGATCCAATAACAGCCAAAAATGATTACATATTTCCTTCCTTTTGTAAGACTTGATATTTACAAACATGCTTTTATTCATTCAAACACTTGTATGTTACTTGTCTATTTCCCCAAGTGAACTATAAAACTTTTGCAAGCAGGGACTGTGGTTTATTCTTGTCTATATTCCTAATGCATAGAACAATGTCTAGCATATGAGTAATATGGTCTTAACACACATAGAATGAACAGATAAATTTGCCTTCAATTCCTATAGAAAGCAGTAGAGACCCACTAGCTATAATCTTGATTTGGCGACGAATCTCTCTAAAAATGGCTTGTTGGATTTTCCCTTCACCCAACTGATAGAGCAATTAGCAAGTGATAAAAATGAACCTAATCTTAGCAGTTATTCGATGATGACCTTGTTTGTTCTGATGAAGACTCTCAGCTCATATTTTAATGCTGCAGCTTACAGCTGCAGCTTTGTGACATGCAAGGCATAATTTGGAGTTCAAAATTGTTTATCAACTTTAGAAAGAAATGTGCTGCAATGAATATGAAGCATGGGAGTGTATAATCTGTAGGAAGTGAGAACATTTTCATTTAAAAATAATTGGAACAATGAAATAGTAACTCAGAATTTCAACAAATGGCAGGGAGTGTCTGTTGATGTGACAAATAAACCAGTTTAAGAGCACAAAAGTTAATGGAAATGGTAAAGACCTCTGGGGATTTTAATCTTGTTTGTCAAGAAAAGTATCACAGCTGTTTTTCTAAATCTAGAGAAAATAATCAGTGGCTACAGTAAATAGAAAATGGATTAAATGTGAGAGTGTTGTTCTCCGAGATACCATAACCTGTTATGGCAGAACATGTTGACTTTTGAGAGGGTATAAACCACAATGACATGATGAGATGTAATCCAAAAAATGTTTCAAGTGAGCACATTCCTGCATTTCATACTTGCTAACGGTTTGAGCATAGTGGCCTTGTGAGGAATTTGATACAAACTCTGCTACATCACACAGTATTTCCATGGACACCCTATAGGTCTGCTAGGAGTTTTACCCATGTTCTTGCCCCTGTTTCTACTACATTAAAGCTCCTTTTGACTTTTGACAATGTGACGAACAGTGCTACCTATTTTGTAGGCTCTATCTCTTAATTGCTATTTTCTTTCAACGGGGGATTTTGTATTTTCCAGTAATGATCTAAAGTTCTGAGAATTATCCAGGACAGTGTCTGAAAAGATGGAAGACAATTACTGAAAACTTCCCAGGGAGTAGCCTTTGCAGATATACCTTATTAAATAGTTCTTTATAATGAAGGAATTCTCAAAATACTTCCAATTTTCTAAAACCTTCGCAGAAACTCAGAAAACAGGGAATACATTTTATTTCATCTCATATTTTCTAAATATTGTATGTACATCATATCTTCTTCTTTCATTTAAGTTGTGGCAATGCTGTGGTGTATAATGTATGTGTGTTTCATTTTTCTCTAAAATCATCACACTTCTGCAATGAATTCTTTCAGAATATAACACACATTAGCATTATAAGCATATTAAATATGAAATAAATAGTTTCCACCCCACTGCAAGATACAAGAAATATCAAATGAAAGGATCTCAAAGTAACAGGGGCAGATTTCCAAATATCTCCCAGGCCTAATGTTGTTTCATCCTTCCAAATTGGTCATAAATGTACTGGCCTGAAAAAGCACAGACAGAAGGGAATTTTCTACAGCAGCCATTGTAATATTCATAGAAAACTATATTTCTGGAAGTCCTTGAATTTGTATCCATATCTCAGATAACTATTTGGAGAAAAGTAACAATAAATGTAAAAATGCAGTTAACAAACATTCTGTATTCCAAAAATGGGCTTTTGGTAATAAAGACGGAATGAATGAAATGCTTTTTGCTGATATATCAACACGGATTTAAGGAAGTAGAAAGTCTGATTTGAAGTAGTAACACATAAACCATCAAGAGATAAGGAAGTAGCTGCATCACTGAAGCTCGGGGATGCATGAACTAAGAAAATCTGGATGCTGATCGAGAAGCAAGGACAGATAGGTTTCCCTTACCCTTTCCTGTCTAAATGATAAGTTTGTGGGGAGAAATTGATAGTTAACATCTGGACTACACTATAATTAGACCCATATGTTATCAGTAAACTGTTGCAAACTTTTCCTAGGGTTAATTGTTTTTATAAATGGTATAGTTGATTATATAGTATTACTTTGCTTTCAATTCATCATTTTCTGACCTTAATAAAGCCTTCGAGTGGAAGAGTCTTTTTAAAAGAGGTACCTCAAATCAAACTAACATTAATAGTCAAAGTGTTCATTCTAAGTTGTGAGCAATCTTGCTGTGGTTAACACCACCAACCGTCCCCTAATAACTATGCCCCCTAATTCCTTCTGATAACAGGACCTCCAAGTTTAGATAGATCCCTGACTTTTCATGCGTAGATAAAATATTTACCAGCTTCCTTTGTTGTCAGGTATGGTGTTGTCACCAAGTTCAGGCCAAAGATATGGAATGATGTGTGCAACTTCTAGACCACATCCTTAAAGGGAAATAGTTTGCCTTTCAGTTTACTCTTTCTCATCATGGATTGGATGCTAGTCTGCCAGAATCTTCCATACAGGCAATGAGATTACCCTCAGAAATGGCAGAACAGTAAGAGAGAGGGAATCTGGATGCTCAGATGTCCTAATTGAGAAGACTGTAGACTGAAAAATAAAGATACTTGGCCTTTTAATTATAGGTATGTAAATCTTAAATATTTTTCTTATTTAGGCTATTATTATCTGATCTCTATTAAGACAGTCAAACTGACATCTTGTACCCACTTGTAGGACTTGCCAGGAAAAAAAAAAAAAAAAACATGTAGAAAGTAAAAAGAATTGTCTTCATGAAGCACCTCTTACAGTCCTATGAAAAAAGAGTTACTTAACGATGCTTACACATGTACGCGCAGTACATGCTTTATGATGGGGAAGAGATATATATATGCTTATGCCAAAACTTTTGCTGAGAATAAATACCAATTACACATGGCAGTCTCTTCTCTTAGGATGAACAGAAAATGGCTGTGCTGATATGACTATTTCAAAAGCAAACTTCAAGTAATAAAAATTGTACAATTTCTTTTTTTTTTTTTTTTTTTTTTTTTTTTTTTTTTTTAAAGATTTTTTTTTTATTTTATTTTATTTATTTATTTATTTGACAGAGAGAGATCACAGTAGGAGAGAGGAAGGGAAGAGATCACAGAGAGAGGAAGGGAAGCAGGCCCCCTGCTGAGCAGAGAGCCCGATGTGGGACTCGATCCCAGGACCCTGAGATCATGACCTGAGCCGAAGGCAGCGGCCTTAACCCACTGAGCCACCCAGGCGCCCAAAATTGTACAATTTCAAATGTTAAGTAATATCCTGTGGAGAGTGAGATTTTCAGTAAAAGAACCTTAATGTGATGAAAAAAAAAAACCCACATTTGGAATGATTTTTAGAAGAATTAACGCTGCAACATAAGCTCAAATACAGTCAGGGAGCAATTATTTTATTGTACGAAGCATAACCTCAGGGATATTCTGCTTTGGGGTGGAGCAAAACACTTTTATTTGAGCACAAAGGCAGAGCTCATAGATCTGTTTTTATTTGTGAGCCTTTCAAGTTTTGGCACAGGCTGGATGGCATAGATATTTGATGCAGCATCAGTAAATCTTCTATTAGTAAAATCTGCAAAGAACCCACATTCTTATCTTAATTAGGTAAAATACATTAATCCTACCACTGACAATACCAAAATACAGTGAATCACTGCACAGAAGCTGATGAAGATCTTTCATCTCATTCTCCTGCATAATTGAGAATTTTCTTTGACCTATATAAAACTAAGGAGCTTTAGAGTATAAGGTAAGAGTTTTAAGATGTTAGCTTCATTGAAATGCCCAGCTATATTGAATGGGATTTAATATAAAGTTAGAGCATTTTTGGATCCCCAAAGAGGTCATTATCAAAGTAAAAAAGAACAGTTTATAGCCAACTTTCATTTATATAATAATTCTGGCACTTGCCCCATTGACAGTGTAATACCTGGGAAAAAAAAAAACTGTGCTCATTTCAAATGAGAAGAGAAAATAAAATGTGTTCTAGTTATGATTTACCTAATATAATCTCAAGTGCCTTTGTACTTAGTAAATCAGTTGATTTTCAAAACAAATCTGTAAATTCAGTAAGGCATACAAAATATATCATCACCATTTGGTAGATAAAACTGTCGAGGCTCAGAAATGTTAGGTGATTGCTCTCAGAGCAAATGATTGCTAGAATTTAGATTGGAGGTCCGATCCCTTGAACCTTAGACTTTAAAATATACTCACCTATGCTTCCATGTATGGAACCTCTGGCATCACCTTAATCCTCATTTGCTAAAATTTGGGGTTACTTTGAAATAGAGTATGTCTAGACCTACTAAACACTGCTAGCTGTCTACCCAGTATCCAACATCCTCTTCTTTATTACTAATAGAACCCAGATTCTATTTGAGGTCATGATAAACCCAAGCTAAAAATGTAATTTCAAAAATTCTCTTGAAAATAGTAGTGGCCCTATAACAGAGTGATAAGAGTTATGGCAAATAAGAGGTCAACCAATGTATACTGAGAAAGACTTACAGGAACGTTGTTTTCTTCCTTGAAAAGAATCGATTTGCATATGCTCTTCACTCTGGGGTCTTCATTCTTCCTGTCTGGAATACAGACGTAATAAATGGTGGTGAGAAACTATCTTGCAACAAGCTACATCGGCTTGTGGTTGTCTGCTTCTGGACTTCATGTCACTGTAGAAAATAAACCTCTTACTGTTTTACATGACTAGAGTTGGGTCTATTTTGCTTATAGTTCAAGACTCAAGTCTTTTCAATCTCATGGAAATTATATTTCCATAATTCTTTTCATTGTTTTTTCCCTTGTTTCTTTCTGAAAATATTCATTCAGGGAAACATTAGACAAACAGAAACAACTATTATGTGTCAGCCACTGTCCTATGATGGGGATACAGTTTTGAACAAGACACGTTTGCTACTGTTATAGAGCTTACTTACTTTCTAGGAGAAGAGATGGGCCATAGAGAAGTGAAAAATGACCATGTAATTTTAAGTCATGTTAGGAAGTGTGAAGCTATGTAATAGACAGGTGTACAATGGCCAAGAATGATGGCAGAGCAATGGTAGATAAAGCAGTCTTACTGGGATGGAATAAAACATCTCTGAGGGAGGAACATATGAGCAAAGGACTGACCGATGAAGGGCAATGGAAGAGGAAGTGAAGCCTGAAGAAGGGCAAGCGTGAAGGTTTAGAGGCATGGATAAGCTTGACACATCTAAAGATTAATAAAAATCAGTGTTAGCTAGCAGTAAGGAAGATCATGGCTGAGGGTGAGGTGAGAGATTGTTCTAGTCACTTCTTATGCCCTGCCCCACATCCTCCTGGTTGGACTGAAAAATGAATTAGGAAAAGAGAGTTAGTGAGTCCCAGAGGAGGCAAATTTTGAGCACCTCGTCAGAGAAGTCTTTATGGAGATGACACCGGGGCAGAGACCTCCAGAAGGTAAGACCAGCTGGATATTGAGTAAGTATATTCCAGGAGGAAGGAACACCAAAGGCAAAGATCCTGACGCAGATGTTCTCTTGATAAATGCAAATCATGAAGAGGTCAACACGGTGGGCATGATATAAGGATTGGAGGGAGTGGAAGGATCAGGGATCACAGAGGCATCAGGGAACCAGAGGCCATCTGAAGGACCAGAGATGGGAACCCACTGGAGAGTTCTGAATGTAAAAGTGACATGAACATAAGTTTTGAAAGGAGCATTTTAAACACTGGGCTGAGAATAGACTATAGAGGTCAGGGTAGAAGCTGGAAACCAGTAGAAGGTTGTATATTATATTAACTAGGATATAATAATCCATGGATCTATTTACAAAGTCTATCATCTTTACATTTATAAACTTCATGTAATCTTACTCTGATATACAGGATGTTTTCATTTTTATTTCAACGTAATCGTCAAGATATTTCAAAATAACCTGCCAGCTATGCTTATTAAAAATCAAACTTTTATGTATTTCTATAAAATGAAGCTTTTGAATTCTTTATTCTTTGCTTTTTATTACTTCCTGCTCTTTGTTAAATATTATGTCAATTATATCCATTTGGCTAAAAGAAATTTGATAGAAATCAAGATAGTCAACAATGTTGTTTAATTATAGTGATTTTTTGATTGATACTTTGAGTAAGCTATGGAATAATTTTCCTGTCTTTTAAGTGTTTTAAGGATTTTTGTTTATTTTCTAGAACCAGTTTTTTCAAACTATTTTACAGATTTTTTTTAGTAGTGTCTAATTCAGACAACTTCTCTCAAGTAATCAAAGTTGAAAAATGCTGTTAAAAATTTTGAAGGGAGATAATGTTGCTATCTAAATAATTTTGTGGTGAAAGCAACAAGTATTTAAAAACTTTCCTATTTCTAAGGCCTTCTTGAGAACATTTAGGAGACAAGAGGATCCTATAAAAGGTAATTTCCCGCTTACATTTCGCTAGCACCACTTTTGTTGCAACATGGAGAAATATTTCTCCGTGCTTGTTTTGACTCTTAGGAGTCCAGGCTAGGTGCATGTTGGGCTGGGCTTTATGGTATCACATCACTGAGCTTCGGAAAGATAAACCCAAAGAGCTAAATTCTCATGTTTTTTGTTTCTATCTTAGCTTCAAGAGCAGATGTCATATGGAAGAAAATAGAGTGTAGAAAGGATCTGCAGGGGAAATCAAAAGATAATACACAGTCAACAAGGTGAGTTTGCTCACTAATGAAGCCATGGCCACAGTAACCTTCCACTGCTCTTAACAAGGTGGAAGAAAGTCTGCTTAACACTTCGCCATATAGCTGCTATTTTTCCTCCTCAGCAGGTTCATTCCTTTAGGGCACAAAGAAAATAGACTTTCACTCTCAAGTATGCCCTAAACTACTTTCCTGCACAAGGGATGTAGAACTCCATAAGTTTGGGGGAAAATATTATACAAAATCTTTTGAAACAATCTAGGATAAAAATAAAGAATTTTTTGATCCACAATTTTTTAAATTATGATGAATTCAAATATTTAATGGAAAGGGTTACTGTAGTGTTCCTAAGAAATTTCTTATTCTTTTTAATATTCCTAAGGAAGCCTTCATTCATGTATATTCATGATAGAACAGAAGGAAAGATGGCTATCTCTCAATTTCATGTAACAGTATTGAATTCAACAATCTTTAAGAGTTGCCAACTCACAGGTCTTCCTGGCAGAAAATATGCCACTGGGGTTATTATATTCATCTTTGCTCCACCAGATTATTAGTGAAACAGCTCATGCATTTGAAGTTCCTGTTCAGCATATTGTAAGTACTCAATAATGAGAATATTTTAAATTAGTAATCCATAGCTATGAAATGAAAAAATAAAAAATTCTGACAGTGTCTCAGATTTTCCTTATTTTTCCTGATCTTCACAATTTTAAGGAGTATTGGCTAGTATTTTGTAGAATGTTCCCCAGCTTGCATTTGTCTGATTTTTCTCATCATGATGAGAATGGAGTTTTAAAATTTGGGAAGAATACAACAGACAGGGAATAGTCTTCTTCTCATCACATTATATCAAAGGATATATGATATCAATATGATTTACCACTGGTGATGTCAAAGTCCATCACTTGGTTAAAGTAATGATTTCCAAGCTTTTCCACTGTACATTGTTATTTTTCTCTTTCTGTGCTCTAATCTTTGGAAGTAACTTATTAAATGTATCCCACACTCAAGATGGCTGTTGGTGGAGGTGGTACCTACATATATTATTTGTGAGTCTACAAGGAAGATTTGTATCTTATTTCCTGGACTAAGCAGTTTAAACTGGGACCTTGACTGGTTTCCTTGTCTCCATGAGAAGAGGCTTAGTTTTTATGATTTCCTACTTTCTTGAACCCACAGAATCTCGGTACCCCTCCTGGACCTCATAAAGATGCCCTCAGTACGATATTCCTGAGAATGTCTGGAGGCAGATCTGGAGAATCTTCCTTCCAAGCCCTTAGTATATCTGAAATTTTAGACCTTTCACTAAAACATTTGGAGATTTTTAGAGATAGGTAGATTTTAATTAACTTGTAGCTGGTGACTCCTCCCTTTCTCTGAACTCAATGTTCAGTCTATATAACACATTCATTCACCAAACCTACTATTTTTTTTAAAGATTTTATTTATTTACTTGATAGATAGACAGCGAGAGAGGAAACACAAGCAGGGAGAGTGGGAGAGGAAGAAATCGACTTCCTGCCCAAAAGGGAGCCTGATGCAGGTCTTGATCCCAGTACCCTGGAATCATGAACTGAGCTGAAGGCAGATGCTTAATGACTGAGAAATCCAGGTGCCCCCTACTATTTTTGTGAACACCTACTATATTCATGCCACTGTTCTAGGACTTGAGGATATTTCAGAGACTAATACAACCAAGACTGTTGTCCTTTTATTTAATTAGAGAGGAAGATGATCTAATAAGCAAACAAATAAAAATAAAATAGAAATAAAACCCACAGAACTTATCCTTTGGGCTTGAGCCTCAAAAATGCTTGGCACATTATAGGCAGCCAATAAATGTTGAATATTGAGTGTTGAACAGATTAGCTGGTGAACATAAATGCAAGCACGGACACAAATTTCAATTATAAGAGACAACAACATCAAAATTTTCCTGAAATGATGGACATAACTGTCAAGTAGTTGGGAAGCCACATGAGCATTCATATTTGTATTTAAAACAAGCATAATTGGACATAATTTATCAGATAGATTGCCATAAGCACAATTTGCCAATATCTTTGGATTGCCTCACCATTCTGATTTTTCATATAATATTTTGATAAAAGGATCACCCAGAACTGCCAGAAATGGGCCAACTGTGCTTCACAGGACACTTGGGGCCCCCACTAGTGAGACAAGAACGAATTTGGAGTAGCAGCCTAGACCTAGGAAAAACTGATCAAGAAAATGAAACTAAGGTCAGAAACATGGAAACCAAGGTCAAAAACCTAGATTGGATCCACACTAACGTGCAGTGGTGAAACAAAGAGAGAGGCCCCGATGTGAGGGGGTAGGGTATTAAAACAAACAAGAGGGGAAGATGTCAAAGGATGTCTAGTTATCAGTCAGGGATTGATGAAGCAGGAAATAGAGGAGAAAGAAATAGACAAGAGACCACTTTCCCAGTATCATGATTGGGTTTCAAATAAAATCCTAAATGAAAACTAGAGGAAGAACAAACAGAAGGATGAGTTGGGTCTAATGGAATTTTTACAGAGAATGATTGTAGGGGATTCTGCTGCCTGGGCACTCCCAGGTATGGAACACTCCTCGGGCCACCAGCACGTAAACAGCCTTGAAGCACATTGACCATGAGAGTTATGAGCCTCCATGTTTTACTCTCATTGACCTATTAAAGGTTTAATCTAAAGAAGTTCTTCACTACGGGCAATTTGAAGAGGCACAGGCTGACAACGACACTATTAGTCTCCTTTCTTGATTTCCATTTATTTACCCAATATGAAAATTTTAGTATTTGTTATTTAATGTATTCATTCCAGCATTTATTCAGACAACATCTGTGGACCTATTATGTAAACAAAGACTATGTTATCTGTATAATCCTGTTAATAGAACACTCTAGCATATTATATGCTGTGTTTGTGGAAGAACAGCTATTCACATTTTAGCGAAATGCTGAAGCTATGTATATAGGCCATGTGGGAATTATATCTATGATGGACAGAAGCCAAGGGCCAGACTGAGGCAAAACAATCACACATGCATGCACACACACACACACACACACACACCCCAAATCTGTGAGGGAAATATGAGGAAGTTTGTTTCGTGTAAGCATTGTGTGTGAATATACCTTTGAATTCCAAACAGACTCTAATGGTGTCTGAAACAGTCTATACTGGCATGGGACAAAGTTATTTGTAAAATAACACTTTTTTTTTTTTTTTTTTTTTTTTTTTTGACCACAAAGTGGGCCTTTATTGGGTGCTTATCTTGGGCAAGATACTATGTTAGAAGTTTCCCAATTGCAGTCTTCTTTAGTTTTTACAACCATCCTATCAGATCTAGCTTCAGTTCCCTTATCATTAACTAATCTATTTCTTAGAAGAAATCTTCAAGAAATCCCCACAAGTTACAAAAATGCTTAATTTTGCTATGCCATATTCTGATTCAAGTATGCCTTGAGGTCAGTATCCACAATATAATGATTTCTTCAGCTGATTGGCATTTCACCCTCACTGTTTCTCTCCTCTTTCCTTTGTGTGAGCTCGTATCAAGTGGTAACAAACCCAGTTTGAAGGAAAAGAAACAAACATTACTTCTGTTTGAAATGGCTTTGAAAAAAATTAAATCAGGACCAAAAATTGGTCCCTTATGTATAGAAACATTAAGATAAGAAGGCCCTTCTTTTCTGTTGTGGGTTTTTTTTTTGTGTTTTATACCACTTCACATTGGAGCACTATACTCTAACTCCATGACTGTCAAGCTACATTATTATTTCCATTTTCCAGATGAGGAAACAGAAGCTTACGACAAACAGAAAGCATGGTGTTTGCCAGGCTAGCAAACAGAGGCAAGGAACCTGTCTACATCCACAGTTTATGGGTATTGTGCACTGCTACTATGATCATTAGTTGAGTTGGAGATGGACTAGAAACAATCTTTTTTCCCAAAGGCCTCTTCTACGATGTCTTTGTTTTTTTTTAAACAAGAGAAGAGATGTACTTTATAAGAAAATTGTCAAAAGGAGCAGAAGAACAATCCCAATGTAGAAATGGATTAACGAAGACCTATGGGAAAATTCAGAATGAAAAGGAATGCCATAGAACCTTTGAAAATAGAGGCACTTCCTTGTCATGAGGACTTTAAAGGTCTTATCTAGAAATGCCATGGACAATAAACTGAACCACACTCAGATCATTCACCTTGGGAGAATGAGTCAACCAATGTGTTAACGTTAAGCTTACTTTCAAAAGCTGTGAGGCCGACCTAAGTCTTCACCTCTAGCAATCAGAATTGAGAAGTTAAAAAATTAAATGAAATAGCCGGATGTTGCTTTTAGTGGAATTGATGCTTTAATTTTTAAATCACTGCTGCTGGAAGAATATACAGAAAAAAAAAATCACTGTTTTTTATTGACTTGAATTAGATCTCAAAGCAGCTCTGACAGGCTATAACTTACTTAAGAAAATGTAAATGCTTATATGTACTTATATGCAAATGCTGTTAAGGAATCTGGACTGGATCCTTTAGGTTAAAGTTGGTGTAAGGGCATCATTTAGAATTTAACAAGAGCAACTTTACCAAGAATCTATCTTAT
Organism: Mustela lutreola; assembly: GCF_030435805.1. Lineage (NCBI taxonomy): Eukaryota > Metazoa > Chordata > Mammalia > Carnivora > Mustelidae > Mustela > Mustela lutreola. Next base: position 97,829,359 of record NC_081298.1, on the reverse strand, counting down.
TTCATTCTGATGTGTCTCTACGTTATCTGATACTTGTCTCTACATTATTAACTTATACGTTGCAAGTCCCCACTCCTTTGAAGAGCCCTAGACTGTTAGCTTTTCGAGAGTGGGAACTGGATCTTGTCCACTTTTATATCAGCACATGATATGGTGCAAGCCACACTGTGAAGTCTTAATGTTAGAATGAGTCTTTGGGGGTTTGCCATTATCATGGAACCTGGACTGAAAGGGCAGAAATTAGAAGAGGAGGAATGACTGGGATTATTACTGTTGAGGAGGGGAAACAGGATTAAAATTGTTTGGTAATTAGTTAAAAAAGTAAAGACAGAAGGCTCCTGGATGGCTCAGTGGGTTAAAGCCTCTGCCTTTGGCTCAGGTCATGATCCCAGGGTCCTGGGATCGAGCCCCACATCGGGCTCTCTGCTCTGCAGGGAGTCTGCTTCCTCCTCTCTCTCTCTCTCTGCCTGCCTCTCTGCCTACTTGGGACTCTGTCAAATAAATAAATAAAATCTTAAAAAAAAATAAAGACAGGAGAGAGAGAGATTGATGTTTATGCCTATGTTTCTTTCTAGGTGACTGTGAATAGAGATGTAATTAATCAGTCTCAGGAAAGCGAAGAAAGAAGCAAGTTTGGAGAACAGGGATAATGACTTTTAACACTTAATGGTTTTATGTCTTAGTTCTAGAACTATGCTAGTATTGCGGTCTGAGTAGAAGTTCTGCTTCGCCACACACTACAGCATATCACCAACAGGACTTAAGTAGTTTCTGCATTAACTTTTTATCCTACCTCTTTTCAAAGTCATTCTTTCATAATTAACTAAGTAGTACGTTATTCTTTCAGGATGAGTTATTTTCCTTGCCAAATATATTTTCCTGGAGCAAGTCCTTCCGAGTTATTTATGTAAAATGTGTTTAGCTTCATTGCCATGACTGAAAATAACTTGTTCTCCACCTTCTTAGCAATTTCTCTGAGAAAATGTGCAGCCAAATTCCAGAGAGCATACCAGTCAATTACCTTCAGTGGGTCTTAATTTAGTGACTAAAGTGCTGTGAGGAAGTCATCATTGCTCTCTTCTATTCTTTCCCTAGAGCTGTGGTACAGAGGAGAGGGCAGAAATATGGCAGGGAGACACAACTGTGTTTAAACCCCAACCTTGTCTCATTTACTTAATCTCCATGAGCTTCAATCTTCTATCTGTAATAATACCTTTAATATAAAATATTCATCATGCTGTATAAAGATGAAATGAAATAATGAAGAAGAATTTTCAAATACAGATGTCCAATTACATGCCCGTTCAGTTGCTGCTTATGCTTGTGTTCAAAGATTTTTTTTTCTTATACAAATAAGATGTAAAGTTCAAGACTAACTGTAAAAAGCAAACAGAGAGCCACTAAAATGAAGAGATGGAGAACCTTATGATATTATTTTTTAATGTGGAGGTAGCACTAAGTTTGTAGATTATGGAATATATTATATATATTACATAGATATACATAGATATATTGAATTCTATGGAATTCAAAAATATTTTGACAAACTTAAATAGTGATTTGGAAATAATTTAATAGGGTAAGAAGTAGAGCTGACAGGTGTCATAAGAGGCCTAGGGACTTTTAGTTGACTCTTCAGATCACTGAATAACAATATGGCTACTTAAAAAGGGAATTCAATTCTAATCTCTATCAGTAGAGGTGAAGTGCCCAGAGCAAAAGAGGTAACAGTCCGCCACTGTATTTGTCAGTCATCAGAGATCATCCATGTAGGAAAGAAAGAGAATATGTGCAAAGACTGGTTTGGTAATGAAATATCATAGAAAGGGTAGTTAAATAATTACAGACGCTTAAGACAAATATTAATTTTATCTTCAGTAAAATTTTATCTTTACTTTCTTGTTCCAGTTACCTATTGTAGCATAACAAGTCACCCCAAACTTAGTTTTCTCAGACAACAAACATTTAATTATGCTCATGGATTCTGTAGGTCAGGATTTAGAAAAAGCACAGGAGGAATGCCCTTCTCTTCTCTATAATGTCAGCTGAAATGGTGTCTTAGTTTTTGTCCACACTGCTGCAGCAAAATGCCACAGACTGGGTGACTTATCAACAACAGAAGTTCATTTCTCACAGTTCTGGAGGCAGGAAATCTGAAATCAGGGTGATTGGTTGAGTTCTAGTGAGAACCATCTTTTGGGTTGTGGATGTCTGACTACACATTACATTTTCTATGGCCGAAAACAGAACCAGCTCTCTGGCCTCTTATGAGGGTACACTAATCCCATTTGTGAGGGATCCACTCCCATGACTGAATTACCCCCCAAAGATGACTAGACATGGCTTTGCATGCCTCACGTGCTTGACTATTAGAATACTGGTAAGCCAGATGAGTCACTACCAAGAACATTTATTTATTTAAGTCTGGAGTCTAGACTAGGATGGCAGAAAGACAGACTCAGCTGTACTGTCAAACATGGCAGCTATGGGCCTCTCCAGCGTAGAGACCTGAGGACAGCCTAACTTCTAACATGGCAGTTCTGGGTTCCAACAGTAAATGCTCCAATGAACAGGGCAGAAGCTTCATGGAGTTTTATGATAGCATTGGAAGTCACAGAGGATCACTTCTGCATAACCAATTGTTTGAAGCTGTCCAAGTCTATTCAAGGGAAGAGATAGAGTTCTCACCTAGCTTAAAACAATTACATGCCCTTTCCAACTGAAAACACTATTACACTTTATCTCTCATATTTAGGTAAAAGGAAGGCAGATTTTGGCTGAAAGTGGAAAAGAGCTTATCTTACATACAGAAGAGTTGAAGGGGGAGATGGAATTTAAGAGTATATGAGGACAAAGATTTCATTACTCTGAGAATCTCAGAAGAGTTGAAAAACTTGGAATTTGAATTACCATGATCACTTGGGGACAGCATTTAAGACAGAAAAATCACATGAAATTATCTTGAAAGTAATTTTCAAAGCATGGATGAGAGGCCAAGTGAGAATAGTTCAGTATTCATAGGTGGTTCATCATCAGGGGGTGGAAAGTGACAAAACAAGGGCATATGTGATATCCAAATTACTTATATTCTAGGCTATGGCCTACATCCAAGAGAGGATGCATGGCAGGTCTCTGTATGTAATTATGTTTGAAGATTTCTGGGCAATCATAATTTCTGATATTGAATGATGCCGGCTCATTAATAAGGAAGGGAAAGTGAAATTAGGAGATCATTCTCTTGCCTTTCATAGATGGAGGATAGGGAGGCTCAGCTAACTGATAAAAGGCAGTAGTAGGAGCATCTTTTACTTGCAGCTAAGAATTCATGGATCCAGTTATTAAAAACAAGATCATATCCATGACAGAAAAGGGAGTGCTATGGGTTACAAGTGAGAAGCAAACAACTGGCCTAAATGAGATGTCAGTTCGATGAAGATTTGAGCTATAATTCTAGAGTTGACGCACAAGATCAAGGGTCAAAAAAATCTAGAAACAATAAAGCAAAACTACTAGCTAGCTAAAAACTGAACAGTTAAAATAAATGCATACGCAAGGACGGGCTTTTAGATATTCTGTCATGTATTCGGGCAGGTCCAGGAGCTTAGGTGACAGTAGAACCCATGGAAATAGGATCTGAAGGGGGTAAGATGAAGAAGTCTCATGTCTTTACCCACTTTTATCCATCCTTTATGCACCTGTTCAGCATGGCTAGCTAAACCTATTGGCCATGTATGAGAGAATGTAGAAAGGAGGCAGACAAATCACACTATTGCCAAACCCATATTATGTTCCATGAATTCATAGTCAAGTATCAGACCAAGGCCAATTATGAATAAGCTGGTTTCCAGAGCAGATACTTGTGAGAAGGGCAGCTGCTAATATTTCAGTCTGGCTTTAAATGTGGATCCGGAACAGGGCAGTGAAGAGAAATGAGGTTGTCTGTAGGCATAGGAGACTTTTGGGCTGAGATGGAGCAGATAAAGGCTTAAAGCGGTGATAGGACACTTAAGGAACATATTCTTTATCTCTCTGATGTGTACTAGGGAATTTTGCAGAAAACTTACAAGTTATCACATGGAATTGTTCTGGAAAAAAAAAAAAAAGTTCGCATTTTTGAAATACACAGAAAATGCATATTTTTTAAAAAGCTCCAAATAAATATTAGTTCAATAAATTAGCTTTCTGAAGCTGTTTCCTGTTTTCTCCCTGAGCGTTTTCATCTTTTTTAGGCCATGTGTCCTTCATTACACGGGCTACTTGCATCTGGCTTTTGTATTCTGGTTGCTATATTTAGATATTTTAATTGACTCCTTTCACAGGGCAAGGTGTGTGACTCAATCACTACTCCCAAATAGGGCCTTGTTCATTGTAATTTGCTCTTCAGGGTTTAGTGACTGATTGGTTGGCCACGTTTGCCTGAAACAGACAAGACTACACTTCCCAAATATGAACTGTTAAAGAAGAAAAGCAAATTAATAATGTCTGTTTGCAAGAGTCTGGAGATTAGTGAACAAATAGAATCCAAGCATATTTCAAGTAATAACTAGTAATTTATGAGTTTAATTCCAACAAAATTGACAATATTCTAACTGTGGCTTTGCAAAACATTTTCTTATCCCACCCTCTGAGTTTTTTTTTTAATTTGTTTTTGTTTTAGTTATGAAAATACCTTCATTTAAGAAGAGTTTTAATTTTCAAAAAGAGGTTAATCAACCTGTTAGTCTGAGTCAATTAATTTAAATTGCTTTTTATTTTACCCTTTGCTAAAACTAGATTCTTTGAATGAAAAGCAAATCTATGGATATCGATGCCTCACAAAAAAAGCATTCTCAACTGCCACAGGTAGGCTAACAAAGTCTAAATTACATAAAAATGTTTTTTTAGTTTGCATAAATACAGATTAATTGAGAACACCTGAGAAAATGGAGATAAGCATATAAAAGCAAATAAAAATTACCTGTAATTGTTTTTTGCATATTATGAATTTTATGTTCTTCCTTTCAGTTACGTATATACATGTACATATCACGTACATGCATATATATAACATATATGAGATTGTGTATCATTTTTAAACGTAATTTAAATTAATTTAATAAATCATGTAATAGCACATGTATAAATCTTCTTGTAATTGAACTCTTAGTATATTTTCAATTTACATGGGCCATATCTCCCATTTGGTACTTTAGATACATCCCTAAAAATAAACCTATATTTAAAATATATTAAGTCCATGCGTTTCAAGAATTCTCCCCTCTAGTTTCCTATTGAAATAGGGGTGTTTATAATGGAGAAAAACCTATCTTATCACAGAAAGTTGGTGATAGTTTCCATCTTTGTGCCAGAAAACATAAGGGCATTCTATAAAATTCAGGAGAATGTTCTAAAAGAGAAAAATTTCAACCAGGAGAAAAAAATTCAACCATTAACAACAAACTCCAGCAGAGAATCCAGAGAGGTGTCCATCCAGTGGTTTGAGGTCCAGGGTTGAAGATGACAAATAACACTTCCTCTCAGCCCATTTAGTGAGAAGTGAGGTGCATGGCTACACCTAGTTGCAGGGAAAGTTGGGAAATAGATTTTTGAGCCACTCAGAGCAGTCCTGTGTTCAACCACAACTCTATTACTTATAGAAGAAGGGAGACTAGATTTAGCAATCAATCAAAAGTGCCACTGTACTCTATAATTATTATTCACTGCAGAAAAAGTCATTTTAATGACTACACTTTTGTTCCCTATAATTTAAATCCCCCCATTCTCTATATCAAATCAAGTGTCTATAAAAGGCAACTCTACGACTTTCTAGCTATTACAGAATAAACACACAAAGTACACGGACTATGGATTGGGGTGGCAACTTCTGATTATACTGGAGAATTGGTGTTAATATTGACCAACTCAGGGCCTCCAGTTTTGACCTGAGTCATAGAGAGAACCAAATAGTTCTATGACAGCTGTGAGAGAATCCTTACTAGCCTTGGGGCTGGGTTTGTGAAAACCAAATTGAAACAATGTTTTCCCTTTAAATTATATATGTATGTAATATACATTAAATTATAAACATTTATATGGAAAATTTAGTATATTAAATTGTAAATATAAATATATAATGTGTATTAAGTGTACATGTAACATACATGAAATCATTTAATTATATAATTTAATTTATACATAATTTAATAAATAATTACATACATAATTTTATAAAAGAATGATCTCTAGGAGATACATAGATATGCATAGATATCCTAGAGATCTTTTTTCCCTATGTAGTTCCTTTTTAATTCATCCTGATATTGTTAGATGGCTGAAATAGCTTCTTGATTTTTTTTCTAAAAATACTGACTAGAAGTTTTAGAAGTTTTCTTCTGTCCTCTGAATTTTCTTACATACTCAAGAATCTACTTTTAATTTCCTCATCTTGTTGTGGGTTCTTTTCCTTTTTCATGCTCTCAGCTTTTCTCAAATGTCTAATTACTTCTATTTTTCTTATTGTTTCTTACTGTTTTTCCATTTGCATCTAAGAATGAGAGGTTAGACAAGTGACCAAGGCAGTACCTTAGAAAGATTGATGCCTGAAGGTCTTTGCTTCAGTGTAAATTGTGGAGATTAAAACATTCTACTTGGCCTTCCTAAAGACCAGTAGGACTGGTGGTTTTCCTCTTTGGTGTGAAAACAAACCCTACCCCATTTACTCCATTTTTAGAGCAGAAACTTCTAATTTTTACTTTGGAGAAAATGTCTGGTTATGGGCCACTGAATGCATGTTGGTGGGAGGGAAGTGAGGGATTACTTATACTATATGGAAACGTTTTATTACATCCACAGTGAGGTCCATTTTTATTCCAAATCTCTTTCCTACCCACCTTTCTTTGTTCTGGGCTTCTTATTCTAACCATTTCATCTCTCATCCATGCCCATCAAGACCAAGCATATGAACATCCTTCATGTTTTTATACAGTGCTTCACCAGTGTCTCCAATCTGCTGTCCTTCTTTCAAAAATGTATTTAATATTGTTGATTATGAGATTTGGGCCTTTTATTTCTTTCATATAATTTTAAGGTACTTTAGGAGGGTGAAATGATTAATTCATGGACCAACTCTACCATCTTGAATCAGCTTCATATTTGCATACACCTAGAGTATTATTATACATACCATTTTGAAATGTTCCCTTTTGCTTAAATAGGTATTAAAAAGATGCCTTATTCATGAAATACCTTCCTGTAACAGTATTTTAATAGTTATATGAAACAACATTTAATGGATGCATGCAAATTAATGCACTTATTTCCTCATTTTCCCCATTTTTAAATAGTAACCAATATATTCCCTTGTACTTAAGTCTTTATCCCTGTCAACGATTATGTTCAGGATAAATGTCTGGGATTCAATAACATACTGAATAAAAATGCAGATTCAAACACTGATTAGCTGCCAATGGGCATATCTAAAGTTGTGAAAGTTTATATTTCATTTTTTTAAGGATTTATTTATTTATTTTAGGGTGAGGGTTGGGGAGAGGAAGAAACAGTCTTAAACAAACTCCATGCTGAGTGCAGAGTCTGATGCAGGGCTCCATACCACAACCCTAAGACCACCACCTGAATGAAACCAAGAGTCAGACACTCAATGGACTACACCACCCAGGCACTCTGACAATTTATAGTTCTATCACAAGTGAAAAAGAATACCCATTCTCTGGGTTTTATTATTTCCAAGATGGACCAATAGATAGTAATTAAATGGAGTTTATCATTGTTTAATTTGCATATCTTTGGTGACTGCACAGATTCAAGATAATTATATATTTTTTTAATCAGTTGTCACTTTTGTTGAATGTAAATTATCTGTCCACACTCTTTGCCCATATTTCTATTGACTTTTTGTCATATTTCTCATTGATTTCAAACACAGGGAAGATGTAAAGCTTTATCTTTGATTTTTAAAATATTTTCCCAAGTTTATTTTTAATATTCTTGTTGGTTTTGTTGATTTACTGATCAAAAGTTATGTTATAGAGAAACAAAATCTATCATCTTGTTCCTACATTTTATCTCCAGTAGTATCATGTTTTAAAGTGTGTCTGTCTCTAAATTGCATAGCCACTTTTATCTTTACAATATTTTTTATTTATCAATATTCTAGTACCTATTCAATCTACAATCTAACTTGGTAGACATATGAACAAGGATTTACCTTAAATTTTTTTTGCCATATTTTTAGCCAAATGGTCTCCAAACTATTTGTGAAATAACACAGATTTTACATATTGATTCAAATGCCAAGCATGTTATAAACATAAATATGGGGGGAGTTGGCACTTATTCTTTTCTATTCCATTTCAGTTGTATCTTATGTGCGTGTGCATTATCTTTCCTCACCCTAGAATGAGGCAACATGTGGTTATGCTCAATTTTTTAAAAATAGGTATAGGAAATGAAGGAATCCTTGGTGTGGATCACTTTCTAGCTCTGTGGCAACTGGCTACTTTTCTCAGTTATTCAGCAAGTGAATGTGCACAATACCCATCCAAAATTTCAGGATCTAAAAGGCTTCCTATCTTTCATACCAACTTACTGATTTTCTGCTACTTGGAGCATATGGATTTTAGGAAAACTAAAGCTAAATAATTCTCATGCATGCCCAAGTTTGAGATCCATTGATTTATATGATATCCTTGTAAGTATGAAATTTCCAATAAACCTTTTTATTGAACCAAAAATAAAATATACTAAAAATCATCATGGTAATGACACATGACAAAAAAATTATATGTAACACATTCATTCTTCTTTTTTTTAAATATTTTATTTATTTGACAGAGAGAAATCACAACTAGGCAGAGAGGCAGGCAGAGAGAGAGGAGGAAACAGGCTCCCCACCAAGCAGAGAGCCCAATTCGGGGCTCAATCCCAGGACTCTGGGATCATGACTCGAGCTGAAGGCAGAGGCTTTAAGCCACTGAGCCACCCAGGTGCCCTAAGTAACACATTCATTCTTAATATTCTTATAAACCACATGGATATGTTAGCAATGTTTACCAGGATATAACAGTGATTGGCAATGGTCAAACTAGAATTATAGACCAAGCTACACCTCATCGCTTTGTATAAATAAGGACCATGATATTTTACGATATTTTACTTCTAACTGTATCTCAAAGATAGGCCAAAAGTTTCGAAATTTTTTAATGTTACTCTCCCTTCAATCTTTTTTTTTTTTTTTTTTGAAAGAGATGTGTTTCATTAAATTGTTTTGACCATGAGTCAGAAGATATCTCCTGGCCTACGCCACCAAGTAGTTATTCACATATGGAGAGAGTTGAGATGACTCTGACCTCCAACACTTTGCTTAGGAACCAACTTCCCAGAAATTTAATGTGTGAATTCTACGGTTTCAATTTTCCTACATTATAGGTATCAGCTCAAGCTGGCAACTGCAGTCTTTGAGGTCAGCAGACAGTATTAATAGGCATGCCGTTAGTATTGCAGCTGTGTTAATGTGAAGTTTGAACCCACTGATTTAAAAAAAAATAAAAAGGCAAAAAGTATGTGAAACTTTCTGTAACTCCTCACAGTGTGAAGTTTGACTCAGATTTTCAGAACTGACTTCCTCCTCTACCCCACTCTCATTCCCACTGGGTTTGGTTTTTTTTTTGTTTTTTTTTTTTTTATTCATATTTTAAAAATTGCAGGAATCTATTGTTAAACATTTATAAGAATTTCTTTTACTTTTTTAAGACATTCAAGTAGTGGTGCCTTTTGAAATATCATCAGATACAGAGTTCCCTTTGGGAAACCATTAAGTCAAAAAATTTACTTTCTTTTCCCTAAGGTAATACAGTGGTTTATCATTCACTTTCTAAATTCCTTAATTTGGTTCCCAAGAAGTAACCATTTTATGTGCATTGTCAAATATCTGATGAGAATCTACTTATTCTAAAGTTGTTAGAATAGTTCTCAAAATTCCTAGAGGGCTTAAGTTTTGAAGGCTTTCTTAAGTGACTTCTTCAAAACTTGTGTTTCTCTTTGGAATACAGGGAGAGCAACTGTGGATGGAATGGGCTTGAGTTTTTATGGTTACAGATTAGTCTTAAACCCTAAATCCACCTCAGTTTAGTTTTTAAAAATACTAGGGAAAACAAACATAAAGAGAGCATGTATTCCAAGGACAACCGTTATTTTACCTTTTTAAATTATATGCCCTTTACAAGCTTTAGGCAGGCACTTCAGAGCCCGTGGAGAAACAATGTGACAAAGTATGGGCTTTGGAGCTGAGAGGGAAATGACTGTTTTACCGGGTATCAACTCTATCTGCTCGAACATACCACCTCGTGAACTTTCATAACTACTGATTCTCTCAGCTCTACTGCCAAAGCTTTTGATTAAATTGCTCTGAGCTAGATTCTAGGCATCCATAGTTTGTAAAGCTCCACAGGTGATTCCAATGAGCAGCCACCATTCAGAATCGCTGCACAAAACATCAGTCTTGCACCTTCATGGGCTTCAGGAATACCTGTGGAGATTTTCCAAATTTTATATGCCTGGCTTTTAACCATGGATGACTCTGATTTGACAGAATGGGACAGATTATCCTTGGAAATTTCAGGAAGATTTTTTTGCTGTCACTATTTTAGAATGTCTAAAATCTTAGAGCTGTTCATGTTACCTTAGTTCTGCCTCAGTTTCATAATGGCTTCTAAGTGGCTTCTCCATTTTCTCAGTTGATGACAACAATTTTGTGAAGTAGATACGTCAAAAACTGTCACCCCTACTTGACAGATCAAAATACTTGAGTTTAGAAAAACTAGGTAGGCTTACCGATAACACTGAGTAAATGACAATGATTACAGTCATGCTTGGGTTGTGTAATGACAGCAATAATCATTATAATTTATCAAGAGCTTACTATTGTTATTCTGCAAAGAGATTTACATTAATTTTTGTATTAATTACCTGACTTACGTCAGTTATTGCTTCCCTCCTTTTCTTTTCTAACCAAGGAAATGCCAGAGAACAGAATCATTTTATTCAAATGTGGTGGTAACCCAGCTAAGGCTATATGGAACACTGATAATTATACTGTGTAATTTCTGCTATTTGCTTACTGATTGGAAGTCCTCTCTCATATAAGGGGCCCTTCCAATAAAGAAAAGAAGGCTTCAAAAGAAAGTGTGTCAGGAATATTGTTCATATCCACTGACTAGTGATCAAGTCACCTGAATCAAATCCAACACATTACACCTTTTTAGTCATGACAGAAGAACATTGTTTTGAATATGACTAAAATTGTGAAATATATTTTCAAATAGGAAACATGTTCAAAGGTTAATATCTTAAAATTCATTAATTGATCATTTTTAGGAACATAATAGAAATTTGGAGGATCTCAAAAGCTATTCCTTTCAAAACCAGGTCTCAGGGTTTGTTTGTGTAAAACTTCAAATAACAAATGTAATTATAGAGACTATGGAGAAATGTGTTGAAAACAGTATTATGATCTTCCAGAAAACTTTTCCACACCAAAATACTCCAGTGGTTTTAGTTTTTCTTTTCTTTTATTTTCTTTCTTCTTCTTTTTTTTTACAGTGAAGGTAAACAAGTTTTTCTTCAACATAATACATTTAAAAACATTCAAAGCATTTTCATCCCCTCTAACACTATAATTGGTGAGAACACAATTGGTTGACTTCTTGTTCATATTAAACTTCCATTGATTATTTTTTTCTTACCTACACACTTCTTTAGGGAAAGAATCAGACTGAAAATTTTATCATTTCAATATTTATCAGAGATTATTTTCTGTGTTAGTCTAGTCAGAATTTCCCCCTCTGCTTCGATTCTTTCCTTGTCTTTTTCAAAGCCTGTGCTTAGACTGAGAAGAGTAAACATTAATATTAGCCCTTAGTTGAGGAGAGAGAGGAAATAAAAAAGTGATTTTTATGACATTTCTCAAGATTTATAAGATTCAGTACATATTCCTCTTGTTTAGGGCAAAATTATGAGACTATTGCTTCATGTAATTTTTCTTTTACAATGCCAACTCTATGTTATTTGACAAGATGACAATTTCTGCCTAGCTGGACTTCTAAGATGGGGTAGACATGTTTATCTCATTTTGATGCTTTTATTATAAACTATATTTCAACAACATAGGTCAAATTTTCCAAGATCCTATCTTACAAAAGACAGAATTCCAATAATTACTTGCCATTTTCTATTGTTTCTGATTATGAAATGACTGCTGTCTGCCTGTGGAACAGACATTACCCAAGAGAAAAACCATCACTGGAATTATGGAATTTTTAATTTTAAAGAACATTAAGTAACATTTATACCAACACTTTCCTTGCAGAATTGTATTAATTGACACCCAAAGAGGTGAAGTGATTTGCCCAAATCTGAGAAGCTAGGTCATAGTTCTAAGGTGATATAAACTAAGGAAATTGTTCTCATCAATTGGATAGATTCATGTTCTATTAATTGCCACCTCACATTTAGTTATAAAGTCCTTGAGCAGTATTAACCCTGAGGAGGCTCATGTTTGAATTACATGAAATACTGTGTATATGTAAGCATTTACAATACAGTGTGTTTTCTACGAAAGTATTAGAAATAAGACATTAAGGCAAAAGGTAGAAAAAATGACTTCTAACTAAAGAGTCACAGAAGAATTTTCAGAAAGGATGTTGCTTGATCTGCATTTTGAAAGAGAAACAATTGCAAACATAAATAAATAGCTTCTAAAGGTAAAGGGAGTATCATATGCAAAGATATACCTCTTTAAAGAACAAGAAACAATTCTCTGGCTAGAATGTAAATTTTTTAAGGAGGGGAAGAGCATCAAGAGATTAAGATGAAGACAAGCAGATATCAGAGACCCTACATATCATGCAAAGAGGTTTGGAAAGTAGCCTTTGTCTCACATGGAACCAGAGGTCAAATGATCAGATTAGAAATTTTACTCCAGGTTTTCTCTTCTCTCTCACCTTATAGCCTCTGAGTATCTCATGTTCAGCTACGTGTGGATGCCTACAAATGTGTATGCCTAGTCATGGCCTCTCTTCTGAATTCCATGATTATTGAGCCTTTCCCTGGAGAGCTGCTGATTAAAGCATAGATTAAATATTAATAATGCTGCATGTATTATATTATCTCCCAACTTTCTTCTTATGAGCTGTTCCTGATATGTGTTAATGATAACAGTAGTGGAAAGTTATCGATTTTTTTTTTTTTTTTTAATTTCTCCAACTAGCCAGACAGCATTCGGGATACAATAAGAGAGACCAAATTCTTCTGAAGAATTTCCTCTTAACCTACATAAAAAGATGGTACTGGCCTTCTGCTCGTATATATTTTTCTAAATAAATACTCTGTTAGAAAGAAATATCTCTTACATATCGTGCATATTGTGTTTTGTGTAGTAAATCAATAGGATGTTCTCTTCAGTGATATTGTTTTATCTAATTTCCAAGGGCAATGAGAACTTGTCACTGTAAAAACCAAGAAACAAAAAGATTTATGCATGCCCCTCATCTCTGAGATCCCAAAGAATCCTATTTATTAAATGAGTTAGAGTCTTATATATCATCTGCCTGGTCACTTTTGTGGACACTGGGCCTAGTTACTACAGTGTGAAATGGATGGGTGATGAAAAATGAATCCAGTGCCCTAAAAAATAATCTTTGGAGAAAGCAGTATTTGAAAAAAAACAATCTAGTTAAGATACACACTTAACCAACTGAGCCACCCAGGCGTCCCAAGTTAAGATACACACTTTCGTATGAATAGAGAGTAAGGGAATTTGGGTGCCATTGCCCACAGATACTGGAGAATTACTGTTCTTTACCATGTCATGATGATCAAATGTGGGAGAAGCTAAGAGTTAAGTTTATATATGGCACTCAGTGTATTGAACAAATGCTACTCTCATTACAATGCAGTCTACCTGCAGTTGAATCTCAGCTCTGGTCTTCATAGTTATTTATGGTTTTTCTCACCTACTAGATGATAATGAAAAAAAAAAAGATTTTGGGAGGATTAGATGGAATTTCTCATTTAAATTAGTCAGCACATTTCATTGCATGTGTTCAAGAGAATATAATTCCCCTTTATTTTCCATACTCTGTTGGGAATCACTGAAGCAACACATTAAATATAAATATAATTGTTGTAGTTGTAGGAATTAAAAGTATCTTCCGAGCTATATTATAGACATACAGAGAATAGTTTAAAGGAACTCTACAGGGACATTTCCCACCAGAGAGGTAACATAAAGATCATTCTAAGGAAATGAATGGATGTTTTAAACTGTTTTTTGTTTGTTTGTTTTGGTTTTTTTTTTGATAAATAGTTTGTAAATGGTAGTTTTGTTTGTCATGTATAGTTTTAAGAAAACAAAAGAATATTAGTCATTTGTTTGTCTTTTTTCTTCCATAATAAAAATGTATTCGTTTATACTGCTATTTATGCATATGTAATAAGCCTGACAATCTACCCATAATATGCATTTAAACATATTGAAATCCAAATGAAATGCAAATGAGTTATTTCAGAAATGAGGCATGATTTAAACATGTCAAACTCATTGATTTAGGTTGATGTTTTAGAAAATAAAATGTGAGACAAATAATAAAAAATAATGTATTCCATTGGCTATTAGAATGCACTAGGCAAAATCAGAGTGATATCTATCATATACATACTTATAACATTATATAAACATATTAGCACAAATTATAGGACATCATTCCAATAATATTTCTTTATAAGAGAGAAAGAATTTCCCACCATTTTGTTCTTGTGCTTATTGATTTCCTGCTGCTTCCCATGAATGTATTGGTGGTGACAAGATGGATGGTGGTGATATACTTATCCATGTGCCATAGCTGTCCCTTTTACAAAGTGGAAATGTAATCTACTTATGTAATGTTGCAGACCATATTCTCCCTCTGAAACCAATTCAGAATTCGTCTTGTTATCTTCTGGGCAAGTGAGAGGATATTTAAGAATGAAGTGTATCCCAAAGAGAAAATAAGAATAAACTACACTATTTTCAAACTGATTCCTTCATGATTCATAACACAAGAATATATTTTGTTCATACTCATACAGATAAATTAACAATGACACTATTATACCATTTCCAGTACACTGTTACATAAATGGATTTTGCATAATTTATGCAAATATATTGCTATATATTCAGCTGAACTATTAAATCATTTCATTTCCAAATATCTATTCAAGTGAACTAATGAAATTGTAGAACAGAGTCAAATAATAAAAGGCTACAGAGACAGCTGTCAATATTATTCCACTCTGACTCATTCCTTACTTATATTTTACATTTATACTTACTTATATATTTACATTTTCCTTGATATTTAGGTATTGGAAACAATGGTAAAGCCATTTCATACAACTTCTGGATCCAAGAAATAAGTGTAGAAAAGTGAGTAATTTTGAATCAGATGTACCTGAAATTATGACATAATAATTTAGTTTTCCAATTCATCATCTCTCATTCTTTTCCCTTTTCCATCCTGAACAAATCCAGCTGCTATTTCTGGTTTCTATATTTTCTTAATAATCTGCCACTCTCCCTTTCACCCAGTGTTGAAGCCTAGTGATATCACTTATTCTATTTCTTCTTCATGTCCCATGACAAATGTCATCAATTTTTGTCAGTTTTTCTTTTTCAATCTCCCACAAACATCCTTGCTCCATATTCTTAGCTGCCAACATATTTCAAATTTAAACTCTCATTTGTGACTAGCTAGACTATTGTAATATTGCCAATGACTTCCCTATCACCAGTCTCTCGCACACTCTATCTGGCATCCTGAGACCTCAAGTACTGCTTTGATTGCAAACTTCCTCTGCTAAAAATCTTTCAGTGTCTCTCAGATGACTGCCTGATCATTTCACATTTAAGATGAATAAAACTATGACCCTAGTTTAGATTCAAATTTGTGCTTTATATCTCACTGTTCCATAAACCTAGGCAAGCCATTACATTCTCTATCATTCATTATCCTCTGATGGTATCATTATACATTTGGTTTTGCCATATCTCTACAAAGAATATTCTACCCATAACCTCTACCTGTGAAAACCCTACGTATAAGACCCCTTCCTTAAGCAATCTTTCAATATTTCTCTAATAGTTTTATTGTACTCCAGCACTTATCTTAGCTGTTTCTTATTCTACTCAATTATGTAAGTTGTGTTTTGTCACTATGAGGACAGAATTAATGTGTCAATTTTTGCCCTTAATATTATTTTTATAACCATTATGTAGTAAACTTTCATATAAATGTACAAATAGCCATTTTATATATGTACATATGTGTATGTATACATATATATATATATGCACACACATCTCTTTACACACACACACACACACACACAAATTTCTCTCATCACTACTTGTACTCTCCCTCCAAGCTTATGAACCTTGGGCTTAAGGCAAAAATCCTATAATGTTCATCTTGTTAGAATATGAGATCCCTCATTAACCCAGAGTATTAAATGAAACAGTTGAGTTAGTAACCAAATCGACAAAGAACCAGTTGAATATATGTATGATTAGGGACTTTATCATTTTGTTCTTAGATTAATTATATGGTTCATTATACTAGAACGTGTGCTTAATTTAAACTAGTTTTTCCCTTAGATTTTGGTCCTTGCTATCTGGTTTTATATGCTTTCTCTTTAAAAATAAGAATTATATTTTACAAGTCTGACTGTACCAAAATAAGAATTATAATAACCAATGGAAACTGAGAATGAAGAACTTGGCCCAAACAAAAAGAATGAATTTTAAATGAAAATGACATGTATGATACACCAGCAGCTTCTCTGAGTAAGAATGAACTGACAGGATTTTTCAGCACCACTGTGTAAAGCTATGAGTTCACATATTCTATTCAAAGTACTTGAAGTCACTGTAAAACAGATGAACCTTTTTTCTCTATCATCTGTTTATTGTTTTGAAGAGAACTAATCCACAAGTAAAAGAGCTCAGGAAAATTAACTAACAACCAATGCACATGTTTATAAACTAACTTTGTCACTTTAAATGTTTCCCCAACACTAATTTCCTTATTTAAGTTGAAGATTTGAGTTCATTTGTTTAAATGCCTTCCTCTCCATTTTTCATTAAATTTACTAAGGAAATGGGTGAAAAATGTCTGTAACAACATTGGAAGTGAAGAAAAGCTGGCATCACCAAGCTGATGATTTTCTGTAAGAAACTTATGAGGCCAGATTAAAGGAAATAAAAACTACTGGAGTAAGGAAACCAAAAGATTTTCTGGGAAATTAGTGGGCAGAATCCCCAGCAAAACATCCCTCAGGCCTATAGGATATGGAGGCAGTGAGGTGACCGGAAGTGAGAAAGACAGGGATCTCAATGTATATAGAACTTGGCACACTAAAAGCAAGAAAAGGAAGATATTTATCATCCTTCCTACATGAATGTGTTTGGTAGTACCAGACATACCTTCTCCCTGTTTGAATTCTACCTCACAGAGTCTAAACACAAAGAGCTGTCCTAATGTAGGTGGAGCATTCTCTAGGTTGACTGCCCTTCAGGATGGACACCATAGTTCTTGAATCACATCTATCTTCTTTCTTACTTTTCTCCTTTGTTTCACTAATGCACATGCTTAAGAAACTTCCTATGAAGTACTTAGAAGGTATTTTTCCTCAATTCTTGCTTGCCTGAATACCTTTAAAATTCTTTGGCCTTGTATATTGAAATAACTTTCTCTTAAGACTTGAAGGCTTGATTTTAGTTCCTCTAGTATACATCATACTATTGGTAAAAAAATAACAATCTCTCTCTACTTCTAGTCTCTTGTGGCAAACAGGCTTTGTTTTCCCCTCACTTTTTTCAAAGATATTTTCTCTTTTAGATTTGTTTTTTCTGTCTCTAATACTCACAGTGATGTGTTCAGTTGCTTCTCTTTTTCATTCATTAGGCTAAATACTCAGTGGCCTCTTTTGAATCTTAAAACTATGTCCTTCAACTTTGAGAAATTTCTTATATTTTAGTTTTTATAAAAATTTTCCTCCTCAGTGTTAAGTGTTATCTCTATTCAATTCTTTCTGCAATTTATTAAAGTTAGAGCTTGTGGATTGATCTCAAGTTTATCTCTTTTCTCTCATACTTCTTGCCCCCTCTTTTTTTGTTGTATTATATGAAAAAAAATTCTTCAACTTTATCTTCTGAACATTCTATTGAATATTTATTTTATAGTCACATTTTAATTTCTAAGAGTTCTTCTTTGTTCTCTTATTGTTTATTGATTCCTTCACCAATTCTGATGTGTTGGAGGAGTGGGGAGATTTCTCCAGATTATCAAGCAATTCTCTGATGTCTACTGGGTACCCTACCATTCAACTCAATGCTGACACTAATTGGAGAACAAAGAGAACTTCAGCTACTTCCATTTTGATCTCAGTCTGCATTTTCAGGTTAAGTTCTTTCCAGCTTAACTCTTAACTCAGGCAAAAGATCTAGCAGGCAAAACATCCCATGATGGAACTATATCCTCTAGCAATAAGGAGTGCCCTCACACCAGCAAGACTTTAAATGATTGACCCCAAGACAGTGATCAATCAACCTGAATTTTACTGCCCACCTGCATGTACCCGCTGAACTTTGTCCCACATCTTCCTAATATAAAACTAGTAGTATTGGGGTGCCTAGTGGCTCAGTTGGTTAAACGTCTGCCTTTGGCTCAGGTCATGATCCCAGGGTCCTGGGATCAAGCCCCACATCAGCTCCCTGCTCAGTGGGAAGTCTGCTTCTCCCTCTCCCACCCCTGCTCAAGCTCACTCTCCCTATTTTCCTTTATCTCAAATAAATAAATAAAATTTTTAAAAAATAAAAATAAATAACACAAAGTATTTTCAGCACTTTGAAGTTAGTCTTTGAGACATTAGTCGACTATCTTCTTGATGTTGGCCTCACTGAAATAAATTCCTTTCTAGTTTCACCACCACTAGTCTATCTGCCTGTGGACTTTGTCAGCAACACATAACCAAACCTGGTGTGTTTGGGACTGATAGAACAGGTAGTTGGACATGAACTGGAGATAAAGGAGGTGATAAATAGGTAACACATTAGAAGCTGAGGGCACAAATTCTGACTTTGTGGCTTTTAACATCTTGGCCTTAGGTCTTCCAATACTCCAGAGTTGACAAACAAGAGCCATAGGAGCAGAAATAGGCTCTTCTCTTCAACCTCAGCCCCAGGGTAACCTATAACTTCATTATAATATATTTACAATGTGGTTTTGACTTCTCGATGAGGGAGGATGGCCATGAGAGTTCCAGCAAGAATCTTGTGGGGCCAAAACTCCCCCTCCCAACTGGTAGGAGGAGCCCCTTAGATGATTGGAAACAACCTCAGTCAGACCCATAAGCTATGTAAACATAAGGAAATACAGGGGAACCTGGGTGGCTCAGTGGGTTAAGCGTCTCACTTTTAGTATGGCTCAAGTCATGACCTCAGGGTTTTGGGATGGAGGCCTACATCAGGTTCTGTGCTCAGTGCAGAGTCTGCTCCTTCCCTTGAGCTGTCTCTCATTCTTTCTCTTAAATAAATAAATATAATCTTTAAAAAAAAAAAAAAAAGAGGCAATAAGAAGAAAAAGAAAAGACACCCCTAAACCAGTTGATACCTTGGGCCCACTCAATCCACCTTCTTGAGAATGTCCTTAATAAACTGCTTTGTGCTTGCTGCCTTCCTTCTGTCTGTCTTTATTTGAGGGTGGATCCTCACATAAATCTCTTTCAGGAAATCCAAGAACTGAAACCTCCTTCACTCACACAATGCACACTCTCCCACCAGTAACAGGAGCCCCTAGAGCCAGGTGGTTTTGTTCTACTGCACCCCGGTTACAGAAATAGCTTCAGATCCCACAGATTAAGGATTCAGTCCTACAAGACTGCCTCTCTCCCAACTTCAGATTCCAATTACAAGTCCAAGTTGTCACTTGGGTTCTGGCCCACTGGCCACAGGTTAGAGGGTTCCAAAGACCCTCCCCTTTGGATTTGATTAACTTCCTAGAGTAGCTCACAAAACTGAAAAAAACATTTTCCTTACTAGATTACTGGTTTATTATAAAAGAAGATAGCTCAAGAACAGCCAGATGGAAGAGAGGAATAGGGCAAGGCATGCAGAAAGGGGCACAGAGCTTCCATGCCCTTTCTAAGCATGCCACTCTCCCAGCATCTCCATGTGTTCACCAATCCGGGAGCTCTCCAAACCCCATCTTTTTGTATTTAGGGGCAGACTTTGTAACATAATCACTGACCACTGCTAATTAAACTAGATCTTCAGCCCCTTTCAGCTCCCCAGAGGTCAGGGTAGACCTGAAAGTTCCAACCCTACAATCACTTAGCTGGCTCCACTGTCAACCATTCCCTTTCCTTAAGTGCTTTCCAAAAGTCACCTCATTAGCATAACAAAAGACACCTTTATCCCTCTCATCTCAGAAAATTCCAAGGGTTTTAGGAGCTCTGTGCCAGAAGAGAAAAAGACCAAATACTTATTTCTTATTATGAATCACATCACATTGTTCAACATGCCTTTGATTCCCTGAGAATATCAATTAAAGGGTATTAATGTTTAATGTTAAAATTAATTTCCAGTTTTCTGAATTTTGTTCCTGCTTCCTACGATGTTGGTGCTTTTGTCCTTTTTAAACTTTAGTTTGTGAATTTTTAAAAATATCTCATGAATCTTGAATAAACATTAATATTTAAGATATAACACCTTTTTAAGAATATTTTTAAATTGTCATATAGAAAGAAGGAGAGAAAGACTGATTTACTGCAAGAAATTGCATAGGTATTGGGGCTGTCTAGGCAAGTGCACAATCTGTAGGAACGGTCATCAGAACTTCAGGAAGGATAGAGTAGAAATTCTTGGGCAGGAGCTGAAGCTATACTCCATAGACAGAACTTTTTCTTCCTCAGGGAAATCACACTGCTCCTCTTAAAACCTTCAATCTGATTGAACAAGACACACCCAGGTTATCAAGAATCTCTCCATTCCTCCAAATCAGTTGATTACAGATGTTAATCACATCCACAAAATGCCTTCATGGCCACACCCACTTTGACTGGGGACTGTAGCTTAGTCAAATTGACACAAAAGACTATCACAAGTCTGTTTCTATTACAAGAATGTGCTGCTTTTCTAAAACAAAACAAAACTAAACTAAACAAAAAAACTTTTAACTTGTAGTGAGATTAAAGAATATAATTCAAGTATTCATCTGGAACAACAATTAAAAATGAAAAAAGTCAAAAAAATTTAAAAATAATGAGAAAGAACTACATAATAAAAATAAGAGCTACAAAATAGTAATTGTAATAAGACATTGATTCTATAAGAATTAACAGATCAGTTAAGTAAAAGGAAAATTAGAAATATGGGAATAAGAGGGAGAAAATTTGGTGATACAGATGGCTTTTATAACAGTGAGAAAATTCTAGGTTGTTCAATTATAGATACTGGATCAAAAAATTAATTGGTGAACTAAACATTATAAAAAAATTCTCAGATGGATTAAATGTTGAAATTTAAGACACTGAAGACAGAATTTCCATTAAAAAATAAAAATGGATATAGGTGTGTTATGGATTGAACTGTGTCCCTTGAGAAATCCATATGATGAAGCCCTATGCCCCAATGTGACTGTGTTTGGAGATAGGGCCTTTAAGGAAGTAATTAAGATTATGAGAGGACACATAGGTGAGACTCTAATCCCATAGGACTGTTCTTACAAGAAGAGAAAGAGACCCTAGGTAATTT
This sequence comes from Mustela lutreola, assembly GCF_030435805.1. Classification (NCBI taxonomy): domain Eukaryota; kingdom Metazoa; phylum Chordata; class Mammalia; order Carnivora; family Mustelidae; genus Mustela; species Mustela lutreola. The sequence goes on along the minus strand of NC_081298.1, from coordinate 97,807,515 downwards.
TTCTTTTGATGAATGCACAGAGGAAAGGTCATATGAAGCCACAGTGAGAAGGCAGCAGTCTGCAAGCCAAGAATAGGGGCATCCACAGAAACTAATCCTGCTGGCACCTTGATCTTGGACCTCTAGCCTCCAGAACTGTGAGAAAATAAGGGTCTGTTGTTTAAGCCACCCAGTCTATGATATTTTGTTATTGAAACCTGAACAGATTCATACAATGTACAAAATATGGAGGAAGCTAGCTTGAACCAATGACTAGTGTGTGGATGTGTTTGGGGGGCAGGAGGGAATCACAAAGTAAATGGAAAGATTTGATGTAATAAAAATTTAAATATTAAATCAGTTAGGAAAAAAAAAACCTACCAAAATGATAAAACACTATAAAATACTTGCAACACATTCTGTAAGAAGTATGAATAAAAGAAAAATAAAAGATGAATTCTCTATATAGAAGTTAAATACACAATTTAGGAAAGAGTGCTATCTGTACAGCAACATGAATAAGGTGTTCAACTTCAAAAATGATCAAATAAATAAAAATGACAATAACAAAGGAATGTCATTAGAAATGTTAAAAATAATAATATTATAATATTATATAAATATTATATTTATATTATATTATATATTATATATATAATTTATATAATATAAATATATATTTATATTATATTATAACTATTATATAAATATATATTATATATAAATATATAATATATTAATAATAATAATAATAGTAAACAGTACTATCAAAATGAGGAAAAAGGGGCATAATACAATACACATGTAGGAGAATAAACTCAGATATTCAGTTGAGAAGTCAGTTTATGAACATCTATTCAAACCAAAGTCTTTGACACAGTATTACAGTCCTAAAAATTTACTCAAAAAAAAAGTCTCTAACGATTAACAATTTAATTACAAAATAAGGTAAAAGTGGTGCCTTGTTTAGTTCTTTGTTTTGTTTTTGCTAACAGAGACAGACAAATATATTATGGATAAAAATACATGAAAAAATGGGGTAGGTTATAAGTTAAAGAGGGGAATTATTGGTTAGAAATTTTTACCACATTGGTCAGACCTTGAAGCAGTCTAATGACAGAGATAAATTTGTAAAACTGTGTAACAGACTTTAGCTGGCCAAAGAAAATGTATTTTTCCACTAATTATGCTTGAAATAGATAGTTATATGCCTATCAGGCTTTGAGTATTAAATAAAAATAATAGTTAAATTGTACTATATAGTTTTATATATATACGGTCTGTTAAACTCAAATGCTTTAGGAGATGGTAGGAACACACACACACATACACACACACACACACATGCATGTGCAAGCATGGTATTCAAGAAAGTTTGTGCCTAAGGAAGGTGATTACCCACGAGTGTGCAAAATGTCAGCTACATGCCATTCACTATGGCATGTTCACAATAACAAAAATGTCTATGTAAGAAAAACTGGCTGAAGAAATTATGATGGAAAAATACATAACTATTAAAATTATGCTGTAGGAAAGAGAAATTTTAATAAAAATTACATGATATAAGCATTAGAAACGTTGCTCCTAACTATATGAATATCATCATCACATTGGGAAGGATATAAACAAATAATTCTTCAACAAATATTTATTGAGTCTCTAGTCTGTGCCCGAGAGTCTATGGCACAAGATACAGAGCTATCACAACAAAATAATTCCAGTGACCACCAGAGAGGTTACAGAGAACTTAAATATGCATTTAGCTGATGTCCTGGGGGCTCACAAAGAGCACATGACTTCCAGATTAATACCAGGGTAGTGTTTTTTATGGGATAGGGGAAGGTCAGTTATTTATCCTTGTGGTTTGGGCTCAGGAAGCCATTCTTTGCTTTGTAACCCAAATGTGTCCTGTTCCCTATTTTCATGCTCCTTGCTTGGGATCATTGATGTAATCCAACCAGTTAGGAAAGACAGAGAAATGGCGGAGGAAGGAGGAAAGTGAGATTGATCAAAGAGGAAGGACAAGGGGCAAATCGAGGAACCTCTATCAGGTTGGTTTTAGTCTTTGCACAAAGCAGTCAACCAATGAAGGTAGCATGGTGATAGAGAACTAGCAAATATATAATATGGGAAAAAAACCCCAAATACATAATATGAAGAGTTAGGTGCTGTGAAGATTACAGCAGGTTAAGGAAGACAGGGAATAGCAGGACCCAGTGAGTATGTGTTGTGGGGTAGGTGCAATGTCAAAAGGGTGATCAGAAAGGTCTCACCTAGTAAAATGTGTAAGAAAGGAATGGAGAGTGAACCACTTCTGTATCTGGGGCAGAGTTCCAAAGTGCAGAGAATGTCAATGGAAAGTATTTTGCTTGACCTATTCAAGGCACAGCAAAGAGGCCCCAGTAACTATAGTAACAAGACTGGACTTGGGGGAGAGACTAGATATGAGTTCAAGAAGACAGCGGGAGGAGGAACAGATTAAATACCTTCTTGTACACTATCATATGGATTCTTGTGGGGTTTTCTTTATTTGTTTTGTTTTGTTTTGTTTTTACTTCTGTAAGATAGCTATCTCATCAGATGGATATACTAATGGCCTAAATGGCAATTAGAAAAATTGGTTAAGGGGTGCCTGGGTGGCTCAGTGGGTTAAGCCTCTGCCTTTGGCTCAGGTCATGATCTCAGGGTCCTGGGATCGAGCCCCGCATCAGGCTCTCTGCTCAGCAGGGAGCCTGCTTCCTCCTCTCTCTCTGCCTGCCTCTCTGCCTACATGTAATCTGTCTGTCAAATAAATAAACAAAATCTTTAAAAAAAAAAAAAGAAAAGAAAAATTGGTTAAAAAAAACCCAACTTTCTGTTTATTGCAAATACAGAACAAAATCCAAAAATAAAATTGTGTAATTAGAAATTTTAAGCAGTTTTTGAGAATAATGTAACAAATTTAGGTTAAAGAGATCCAGGGAAGAATAAAATAAAAATCATTATGAACAGTAAAGAACTGAAGGCAATGCCTTCCACTTAAAATTTCTCAGGCTGCACATGATATTTGCCTATGATTTCTATAAGAAAATGTTCTGAAAAGATTATTATTTTACTTCTTTAAATATATAATTCCATAATAATACATTTTATGTAACAGAAAAACAATGTAGGTTGACTTTAAAATAGATAATTTTGTTAAAACACAGCTTTCCCTACCTAACTCCTACCCAAAGAATTCTTGGTAAGTTGAGTATTTTTAATATTAAAATGCAATGTAAAATTTTTTTTCTAGTTCCATATATAAGAAGCTTGGAAGTTGCCACTCTATTCTAACAACAAATAAAAAGCTGAAAAACTTGAAAAATCAGCGTATCTTCTAGGATCCTTAAAATAAAATATAACACAGGGCAAAAACTGTTTTCCCCAGGACTGGAGAGACCACCATGGGGACAGGTAGTGGTAGCTCCCCAGAGCAGAGACTCACAAGCAGGACCCAGAGTCTAGGTAGGAAAACCTGAACTGTAATGTAAGATTTCCTAAAGGTTCAACACCAGACAACTCCAAGGGAACCAGTCATAGAAAGGTGTTTCACAATATTGTGAGATTTACCTTCAGAAACCTGACATATTCCCACAATAAAGATGGGGAAAATTCGTCTCCTGCTTCTTGCAAGGGAAGGGAGAAAGGAGCAACTTTGAAATATGCCAGGGCTATTCTCAAGACCTGTCCTTGAGGAAGAGTCATTAACCAGAGCATAAACCATGAGGGTATTATTAGAGCCTAAGTAACTGGGAAAGAGAAATACACAACTCCAGCCATCCATAGCCATCCTGTCCTACCTAAGGGAGAGAAAGACAAAAAAAGAAAAGAAAAGAATCTGAGAAACAGTTGTGAAGTTTACAGTCCAGAGTCATAAGCTTACTAAAAGACCAAGACCTAATCACAAGACTATAGAACACTAACTCCCCACACTTACACACACACCTCACCATCACATTAATAAAAACCTATTTATAGCAATTCCTTTTACTTGGTACATCATGTCTGGCTATCAAGAAAATATTATAAGGCATATCAAAAAGGCAAAAATGATAATTTGAAGAGACAGAGCAAACATCAGAACCAGACATGGCAAGGATATTATATTTATCAGAAAGGAAATTTAAAACAACCATGATTAATATGCTAAGGGTTGTAATGGATAAAATAGACAGGAAGCAAGAACAGAAGGACCATGCAAGCAGAGATGGAAATCCTAAGAAAGATCCAAAAGAAAAACTAGAGATCAAAAACACTTAAACAGAAATGAACACATTTGAAGGGCCTGTTAAAAGACTAGACATGGCTGAGCAAAGAATTTCTAAGCTAGAAGATATATATCAACAAAAGTCTTAAGAACTGAAAAGCAAAAAGAACAAAAACTACATAAATAATAAATGCAAACATACATATATACATACATACATACATACATACAGAATAGAGTATCCAGGACTGGGAGCAACATCAAAATGTATAACACACATGTACTGGGAGTCCCAGAAGGAGAAGAAAGAGAAAAGAACAGAAGAAATATTTGAAACAAGAATGACTGAGGATTTCCCTCAAATTAACATCAGATACTAAACCACAGATCCAGGAAGCTCAGGGAATACTGGCAAAGGCTCAAAAATAAGAAAATAAAACCAATGGATCACTGAGGTAATAATTAGTCAAAATTTATGTTGCATATACCAAAAGAGACAGTTTGTGAACTGGGAGCACTCAAAACAATTAAATAAGGAATGGGGCTGAGGGATATGTTGTCATAAAGCAGCTTATATAGTGAGAAAACAGTAATTATTTATTCTTCACAGTGTGTCATATTAGAATTCTCTTAAATGATAGGGAATCCGTCACCACCTCACACTGATAACCACTTCATATCAACCCTGGGAAACATTTTAAGTTTTGTTTATAACTTCAAGACACATAAAAAAAATGACCCAGGTCAAATAAGCTTTGTAAAATAAGCTGGGTAAAGTTTTGCATGTCTGACTAAACTGGGTTTGTCTGCTCAGAGAATTTTCAAAGCTGGTCTCCATTGATTTTTTTTTTTTTTTTAAATATCCCCCTCCCTTTTGGTCATCCTCTCGGTTTGTTCGTAGAATAACCAACCATTAGAGCATGATTCTCAGTTACCACCCTTGATGTAGTCAGGTTGAAGAATCAGACATTTGCTGTTTCCATTACTTGAATCATCAGCCTGGAGGGCCATGTAGTCTCCATCTTCATCATTTACATGGTTATTGTGGATTTCATCCAGTTGTCTGATCCTGATGGATATCATTTGGTGTGTGACTGGGTGCCAACAGGCATTTAAAACCCTCGAGGATATACAAGGCATTAGAGATGTTAATATGATGTCTATACGGAGAACAATAACAAGGGATTAAAAAATTCCCTAGAGCAGAGATTCCCAGAGCCAAGATTTGATCAATTAAGTAAATCAAATGGGTTTCAATTTTTTTAGAAGTTATTTACACACACATAACATAATGTGTGAACAATCACATATCCTCATAATTACTTAGGACAGGAGGAATATGAGGATGCTGTATTTAAAAAACTAGTGTTGCAGGTGAGTTTTCACCCAGATTAGGTCTCTATACGATGAGAAATAGGTACTTTAATGAGAGGCATTTCTATGGAGGCAAAAGAAAAACAAAACAAAAGAAAAACAAAGGTTAACTGAGCAAATTATAAATTCAGTTTGAGTTTAGAGAGCATCCAACTGAGAAAATTTTTAGATGCCAGGTCTGAAGCATCATCAGATGGAATGAGGCCAAGCAGTGGCAATCAGAGAGATTTCTTTGTTTGCAGTATGAATGTCCCTAATGACCTTTATGGTGGCCGCATTACAACAGGCACAAAGATTGCTCACACATGAACATCATGAATATCTCACCAACATTGATTTAAAAATATTCCACAAAATATGGACACATTTAATCCAAAAAAATTATTAGAAGAATTAAAGTAAGACTTATCCCAGATAGGCAAGGCTGCTTCAAATTCCAAAAACAACTAAAGAAACCCATCACATTAGAAACTAAAGAAGAAAAACCACAAGATTCATGTCAATAGACCCAGAAAAGGGATTTGACAAAATCCATTCATGATAAAGACTCTTCATAAATTATCGATAGAGAGGAATAGTCTCAACTTGATAGAGATTATCTACAAACAACCTACAGCTAACATACTTAGTGGTGAGAAACTCAAAACTTTCCCATTAAGATCAGGTACAGAGCAAGGGATGCCTCATCTCATCACTCCTTTCAACATAGTGGAAATCCTTGCTAATTCAATAAGGCAAGAAAAAGAAATAAAAGATAACACAAATTGGGAAGGAAAACCAAATTGTCTCTGTTTGCAGATGACATGATTCTCTATGTAGAAAACCAAAAGGAGTGACCAAAAACAATAACAACAACTAGAACTAATAAGCAATTTTAGCAAAGTTGCAGGATGAAAAGTAAATATTAAAAAATCAACTGCTTCCCTATATACCAATAATAAACAAGTGAAATTACAAATGTAAAAACATAATATAACTTACAACAAAAAAAGAAATAGGTATAAATCTAACAAATATATACAAGATCTATATGAGGAAAACTACAAAATTTACTCTAATGAATGAAACCAAAGAATAGTTAAAGAAATGTAGAAATATTCCATGTTCTTAGATAGGAAGACTATATTGACAATACATCAGGTCTCCCTAATTTGGGATTGAATGCAATCCCAAACAAAATCCCAGAAAGTTATTTTATGAATATTGACAAACTGATTCTAAAGTTCATAGGGAGAGGCAGAAGACCCAGAATAGCCAACACAATATTGAGGGAGAAGAACAAAGTTGGAGGATTGACATTCTGATTCAAGACAGTATAAAGCTACAATAATCAAGGTACTGTGATATTGGTAAAAGAATAGACAAGTATGGGGCGCCTGGGTGGCTCAGTGGGTTAAAGCCTCTGCTTTCAGCTCAGGTCATGATCCCAGGGTCCTGGGATCGAGCCCCACATTGGGCTCTCTGCTCAGCAGGGAGCCTGCTTCCTCCTCTCTCTCTGTCTGCCTCTCTGCCTACTTGTGATCTCTCTCTGTCAAATAAATAAATAAATCTTAAAAAAAAAAAGAATAGATAAATATATCAATGGAGCATTCTAGAGAGCCCCAAGATAGAGAGCCATAAATACAATAAGTTTATCTTTGACAAAAAAACAAACGCAAGAAAATGGAGCAAAAATAGTCTTCAAGAAATGACACCAGAACAACCCTCCCGCAAAAACAAAACAAAAACAAAGAAAGAAAGAATCTAGAGACAAACCTCACACCTTTCACAAAAATTAACTCAAAATAGATCATAGCCCTAAATGTAAAACACAAAACTATAAAACTTCTAGAAGATGACATAGGAGAAAACTTAGATGACCTTACATATAGTAATGCCTTTTTAGATGTATTATCAAAGACATGATCCATGAAAGAAATAACTGATAAGCTTGATTTCGTTAAAATTAAACTTTTCTTCTCATTCAAGACAATATCAAGAGAATTAGTAGAGAAACTACAGACAGTGGTGAAATATTTGCAAAAGACACATCTGATAAAAGGACTGTTATCCAAAATACACAAAGAATTCTTAAAACTCAGCTAGGAGAAAATAAGCAACTAATTTAAAAACAACAACAACAACAACCTGTCCAAACCTCAACAGATACCTCATCAAAGAAGAAATACAGATGGCAAATAAGCATATGAAAACAAGTTCCATATCAGAGGTCATCAGGGAAATATAAGTTAAAACAACAGTGAGATGTGATGACTCACCTAACAGAATAGTCAAAATCCAGAACACCCACAGCATCAAATGTTAGCAAGAATGTGAATAACAGAAACTCTCGCTCATTGTGAAGAATGAAAAATGGTACAGTCAGTTTGGAAAAGAGTTTCTTGTAAAATTTGCTCTTACCTTACAATCTAGCATTTATACTCTTGGGTATTTACCCAAAAGAGGTGAAAATTTTCCACCCAAAAACTTACATATGGATGCTTATAGAAGCTTTATTAATAATTACTGAAACTTGGAAGCAACTAAGACGTCTTTCAGTAGGTGAATGAATGAATAGATTGTGGTACAATCAGACAATGGAATATTATCCAGTGATTAAAAGAAATATGCTATTAAGCCACAAAAGGACATGGAAGAAGCTTACATGTGTGCTACTAAGTGAAAGAAGCCAGTCTGAAAGGGCTTCATGCTATATGGCTCCAACTGTATGACATTCTGGAAAAGACAGTTATGAATATAATAAAAAGATCGGTGGTTGCCATGGTTTGATGGGGGAGGGAGATATGAATATGCAGAGCATGGAGTGGGGTGTGGTTTAGAACAGGGAAAACACCCTGTATGGTATTTTTTTTTTTAAGATTTTATTTATTTATTTGACAGACAGCGATCCCAAGTAGGCACAGAGGCAGGCAGAGAGAGAGGAAGGGAAGCAGGCTCCCCGCTGAGCAGAAAGTCTGATGCAGGCCTTCATCCCAGAACCCTGGGACCATGACCTGAGTGGAAAGCAGAGGCATTAACCCACTGAGCCACCCATGTACAATGATATATGTGATGGACATATATATCATTATATATTTGTCCAAACCCACTGAATGCACAATATCAAGAGTGTGCAAGAATATGCAAGAATGCACAATATCAAGAATGAATCCTTAGGTAAACTATGGAATTTGGGTAATTATGATGCATCAATATAAGCCCATCATTGGTAAAAATATGTACCATTCTGGTGAGTAACATTGATAAAGAAGGAGGATATCCATGTGTGAAGGTAGGGAGTATATGAGAAATCTCTGTATCTTCCTCTCAATGTTTTTGTGCTCTAAAAATATAAATAATTTAAAAATCAGGGTATATCACATAAAGAGGACACTTCCCTAAACACCTAAGCTGTATTACTTTGGATAAATGGAAAATTTCAGAAAACAGAGGAATTTGCTAGGAAGCAGAATTAACTTTTATAAGTCTAAATAAGGAATTAAACCATTAACTAGTAATTATTAACTATTAACCATTAAATATTAAACCAGATTTTGCTTTAAACTCCATGTGAAGATTTAACCTTTTTCTTTTTTGTTTTTGGCTAGTTTGCTTTCTATACCAAAGGAAGAAAAAGAAAAAAAGAAAGAAGGAAAGAAAGAAAGAAAGAAAGAAAGAAAGAAAGAAAGAGAGAGAGAGAGAGAGAGAGAGAGAAAGAAAGAAAGAAAGAAAGAAAGAAAGAAAGAAAGAAAAGAACAGAACTAATACAGAGCTTCTCTTCTGAATTCTCTACCTTTTCTAGAAAATTGTAAGTTAATTGGGAGGAAGAATTAATGAGAATAGAATAAATGTATTTCAAACAGTTCTCTCACTGAAAATATCACCTTGAGCAGTAAGCATTGTTTTCTGTTGTCAAAAGAAATTATTGCAAATGATACTAATCTTTTGAACCTAATTTTTACGTATATTTCTGCCTCTAGTTTTTTTCTTATTCATAGGCATTTTTAAATTTTACTTTTAAAACAGTAGAATGAACTTTATTCAAGTCCTAATAATAATTTTCTATCATATAGGTATACCAAATTATAAAATTATACTGCATATTCCAAATCTACTCTGTTCACATGCTTTAGGGAAACCATTTATTTTTTATATTTTTTTAAAGATTTTATTTATTTATTTGACAGAGACAGAGAGAGAGAGATCACGAGTAGGCAAATAGGGGGTGGGGGAAGAAGGCTCCCCGCTGAGCTGAGAGCTGGATGCAGGGCTCAATGCCAAGACCTTGGGATCATGACCTGAGCCAAAGGCAGAGGTTTTGAGGCTTACTTTTACTTCTATAAGATGTTTATACCTATACAGCTTAGTTTCTTAAAAATAAGTGATGTCTATTAACACAATGCTATGAATGATGAGAAATCTGTCATGTACAAGAGCTCTTTTCCTTTCACTTTTATATTGCCAAGGTTTACATTTGCTTTTTTTGTGTATAACTATGCTTTTTGATGCTCTTCTTGATTTAAAAATTGAAAACTGCTAAGAAACATTTGCAATCTTATGATAATGAAAATATTTTCACAAAACCAGGAAGTGTGAGTGAATCTATAGACATAACGCTATCATCTTAAGTCCCCAGGCTTCTGGCACAAAAAGGAGAATATTCCAAGCTTCAAAATCAAACATAATTCTTTAAATGCTCAGAATCAAACCACATTTCCTTGCCCCCTATTTAGACTGAGAGCTTTCTGCCATGGGTTTCTTCTCCAAAGAAATATGCTTCTCCTTTCTCACCCAAAGGTTTCATTATGTTATTATTTGTTAAACAATTAACACATGGGCATTTCTTCATAAGCCATCTACACAACTGTGATTTGAATTTCTTTCCTTTGGATTTTTTTTTTTTATTTATTTCCCTTATTCCCCTGGATTAACTCTAGTTATTCTTGAATTTTCTGACCTCTTCCTTAGTGGATTTCTTTTTATTTTTGCTGTAAGCTAACAATCATATATATTTCCTTTTATTTTTATTTTTCTAGTAAGACTAAAAGGAGATAAAATTTTATAATTCTAAGTGTCTGAAAATGTTTATTTTGTTCTTGCAATTTGAGGAAGTATAGAATTCTGGGTGGGATACATTAAAAAATTTGAAGGCTTTCCCCATTAACTTCTAATTCCTGTACAATGTCAATCTGATCCTTTTTCTTGTAAATAATTGGCCTTCATCTATGGAATAATTTTTTCTCTTTATACTTGGTATTATCTTCAGAAAACTTTTCATGATGTATCTTGATATGTGTATAAAAATTCATTATTATTGGCCCTCCAGAGTCTTCATTTTGGGAAAATTTGATTTTTCATATTTCTTTAATTATTTTTCCTAGTTCATGTAATATTTTTCTAGAATTTATTTTGAAAAATGTTGATACTACCTGGGTAATTCTCTGTGCCTAAAATTTTTTTCTTGTAATGTCTATCAGTTTTTAATATTTTTCAATTGTGGTAAATATGATTTAAATATATATATGTATATATACATATATATATATATAGGCAAAATGATGTGTGTGTGTGTATATATATATATATACACACACATATAATAAAATCTACCATTTTAACCTATAGGTCTGTGGCAATAAGAACATTCACATTGCACAACCATCACCACCACGTCCAGAACTTTTTATCTCCCAAAACTGAAGCTCCACATCCATTAAATAATAATTTTCCACTGCTCACCTGCTCCCAGGTCCCAGAAACCACCATTCTAATTTCTGTCTCCCTGAATTTGACTATCCTAAATATTAGTCAATTTGAATGTGTCTAGAAACACAGCCATAATGTATTAAAACAATTCTCATTGTACATGGCTTTAATATGCACAAATTTTAGTTACCATAGTTTAATTAAATAACACCATATTCCCAACATTACAGTTTAAATTTCAGTTATGATGGCACATTTACTGTGAATAATTACATAAAGTACAAACTTTGCTGCCATAACTCTTTTGTCCACAAATCACTAAACAAATGCACATCATGCTCAGAGACAAATCACATCAGTTCTTGGAACATATGTCTATAATTGGTCACTGTGCATGTACAGAGAGCAAAGTGTGCAGTTTTGCTTCCTCCTTGTCCCCAAATGATAAACCCATGTGACACTTTACAAAAACACAGAACTGAAGGAAGAAATAGGCCCATAAAGGTAAAGAAAAGCAAATAATTAAAAAGTAATAAAACTGGAAGTGAAATAAGAATGGAATGTAGAGGATCAAGACGGGAGAGGAGTAGGAGACCAAATAGCATCTGGTCCCTGGGGTTCAGCTAGGTAGTTATCAAACCATTCTGAACAGCTACAAACTCAAAAGGAGATAGAAGAAAGAAGCAGCAGTTCTAGGAACAGAAAATCAGCCACTTTCCGGGAGGTAGGACGTGCAGAGAAGTGAATCTGAAGCAACATTCAGGAGGATAGACCAAAGTGGGAGGGGCCAGCTCCCAGAAAGTGATAGAGCACTAGAGCACAAAATCGAACTTTTAGAAGTCTGCTCTACTGAGGGACAGATATAGCTCCAGAGGATAAGTGGGGTTGGAGCCCTGGGGGGATAGTGTAGTCTCAGGACTCACAGGGTCACAAAAAGACCAGAGGTGTTTGACTGTGGCAGAACTCCCAGGTATCGGAGCAGGGAAGCCAGCTGAAGAGATGGAGCGGACCAGTGGGCTCTCAGCTCAGGATTACTTTAAACTATGATCCGCAGAATAGTTGGGCTCTTCAGAAAGGGACCCAACAAGCATCAGATCTGGGAAGACTCACCTTTCTCCTCTGGGGGGAGCAGTGCAGGAGCATGGTGCAGGAATTAGCTGGTTTTGAAGACTCCTGATGGGGCGATGCGCCAGAGACAGAAACACTCAGTCACAGACCAGGTGAGCTCAGAGTGCGACCAGAGACAAGGGAGATGGTAGGGATTAATTGCTTTTCTCTGAAGGTACACTGAGGAATGGGGCCCTGAGCTCTCAGCTCCTATGAGGCCAGAGATTGGGAGGCCTCCATTTTCATTCCAGTCCTCCAAAGCTCTATGGAAAGCATTCAGGAACAAAAGCTCATGAGAGTGAATCCTAGCAGATTACTTAGCCTGGCCCCTGGCAAGCTCAGTGCAATTGTGCCTCAGGCAGAGAATTTGAAAATCACTGCAACAGACCACTCCCCCAGAATATCAACAAGAATATCCAGCCAAGACCAAGTTCACCAATCATAGAGAACTGTTGAACTCCAAAGCTACGGGAACACAGCACATAGAATTCATGGCTTTTTCCCCCAAGATCCTTAAGTCCTTCAAAGTTAAATTTTTTTAACTTTATTTTTTCCTTATTCTATTTTTAAAAAATTTTCCTCTTTCCTATTTTAATGTTTTTTAAATATTTTATCTTATCAGTACCATTTTAAAAATCTTTTTTTAATTTTCATTGTTCATAGTCATATTTTATCCCTTCATTGTATTTAACCTTATTTTTTGTATACATATAGGGTTTTTTTTTTCTTTAAAATTTTGGGACACAATAGATCAAAACATACACTAAATATAGTGCATGGCTTTGTCCTAGTCTTCAGCCTGGTGACATTCTTTCCTCCTTTTCTTTTTCTTTTTCTTTTTTTTTTTTAATTTTTTATTTTTTATAAACATATATTTTTATCCCCAGGGGTACAGGTCTGTGAATCACCAGGTTTACACACTTCACAGCACTCAGCAAAGCTCATACCCTCCCCAATATCCATAATCCCACCCCCTCCTCCCAAACCCCCTCCCCCCAGCAACCCTCAGTTAGTTTTGTGAGATTAAGAGTCACTTATGGTTTGTCTCCCTCCCAATCCCATCTTGTTTCATTGATTCTTCTCCTACCCACTTAAGCCCCCATGTTGCATCACCACTTCCTCATATCAGGGAGATCATATGATAGTTGTCTTTCTCTGCTTGACTTATTTCGCTAAGCATGATACACTCTAGTTCCATCGATGTTGTCGCAAATGGCAAGATTTCGTTTCTTTTGATGGCTGCATAGTATTCCATTGTGTATATATACCACATCTTCTTGATCCATTCATCTGTTGATGGACATCTAGGTTCTTTCCATAGTTTGGCTATTGTGGACATTGCTGCTATAAACATTCGGGTGCACGTGCCCCTTTGGATCACTACGTTTGTATCTTTAGGGTAAATACCCAATAGTGCAATTGCTGGGTCATAGGGCAGTTCTATTTTCAACATTTTGAGGAAGCTCCATGCTGTTTTCCAGAGTGGCTGCACCAGCTTGCATTCCCACCAACAGTGGAGGAGGGTTCCCCTTTCTCCGCATCCTCGCCAGAATCTGTCATTTCCTGACTTGTTGATTTTAGCCATTCTGACTGGTGTGAGGTGATATCTCATTGTGGTATTGATTTGTAATTTCCCTGATGCCGAGTGATATGGAGCACTTTTTCATGTGTCTGTTGGCCATCTGGATGTCTTCTTTGCAGAAATGTCTGTTCATGTCCTCTGCCCATTTCTTGATTGGATTATTTGTTCTTTGGGTGTTGAGTTTGCTAAGTTCTTTATAGATTTTGGACACTAGTCCTTTATCTGATATGTCGTTTGCAAATATCTTCTCCCATTCTGTCAGTTGTCTTTTGATTTTGTTAACTGTTTCCTTTGCTGTGCAAAAGCTTTTGATCTTGATGAAATCCCAATAGTTCATTTTTGCCCTTGCTTCCCTTGCCTTTTGCGTTGTTCCTAGGAAGATGTTGCTACGGCAGAGGACGAAGAGGTTGCTGCCTGTGTTCTCCTCAAGGATTTTGATGGATTCCTTTCGCACATTGAGGAATCCATCTTTTTCTTTTTTTTTTTAACCAACTTCTTACCTTATCAATTACTTCTTTAGAATCTTTTTTAATTCTCATCTTTACATTCATATTCCATCCCTTCATCATGTTTACCCTTATTTTTGTATATATAAGTTTTTCTTTTTCAAAATTTTGGGAGATAATTTCTTCTAACAGACCAAAATACAACCAAAATCAAGTGTATAGCTCTGTTCTATTCACCAGTCTAATATATATATATTTTTTTCTTTCTTCCCCCCACCCCCATTTCTCTCCCCCCAGTTTTGCATTTCTTCTGATTTGGTTAGTGTACATCTTTCTGGGTCATTGCTACCCTTTTAGTATTTCATTCTCTCATTCATCTATTCTTATCTGGATAAAATGACAAGGTGGAAAACCCAACAACAACAACAGCAACAACAAAAACAACAAACAAGAACAAGAGGCAGTACCAATGGCTAGGGACCTAATTAATATGGACATTAGTAATATCTTAGAACTAGAGTTCAGAATAATTATCAAGGTGCTAGCTGGGCTCAAAAAAAAATGAAAGATATTAGACATTCCTTTTCTGGAGAAATAAAATCCCTTTCTGGAGAAATAAAAGAACTAAATGCTAACCAAGCGGAAATCAAAAAAGCCACTAATAAGGTGCAATAAAAAAAAAAAAAAATGAAGGCTCTTACTGCTGGGATAAATGAAGTAGAAGAGAGAATTAGTGATATAGAAGACCAAATGATGGAGAACAAAGAAGCTGAGCAAAAGAGAGACAAACAACTACTGGACCATGAGGAGAGAATTCGAGAGATAAGTGATACCATAAGACAAAATAATATTAGAATAATTGGGATCCCAGAAGAATAAGAGAAAGAGAGAGGGGGCAGAAGGTATATTGTAGCAAATTATAGCAGAGAATTTCCCTAATTTGAAAAATGGAGCAAACATCAAAATCCAGAAGGCGCAGAGAACCCCCCCCTCCAAATCAATAAAAATAGGTTCACACCCCATCATCTAATAGTAAAATTTACAAGTCTCAGAGAAAAAGAAAAAATCCTGAAAGCAGCTCAGGAAAAGAGGGGTGTAACATACAATGGTAGAAATATTAGACTGGCCAGAGACCTATCCACAGAGACCTGGCAGGCCAGAAAGAACTGGCATGATATATTCATAGCAGTAAGTAAGAAAAATATGCAGCCAAGAATACTATATCCAGCCAGACTGTCATTGAAAATAGAAGGAGAGATTAAAAGCTTCCAGAACAAACAAAAACTAAAAGAATTTGCAAACACCAAACCAGCCCTATAGGAAATACTGAAAGAAGTCCTATAAGCAAAGAGAGAGCCTAAAAGTAACAGACCAGGAATGGACAGAGACAATATACAGTAACAGTCACCTTACAGACAATGCAATAGCACTAAATTTATATCTTTCAATAGTTACCCTGGATGTAATGGGCTGAATGCCCCAATCAGAAGAAACAGGCTATCACAATGGATTAAAAAACAAGACCCATCAAAATGCTGTCTACAAGAAACTCATTTTAGAGCCAAAGACACCTCCAGATATAAAGTGAGGGAGTGGAAAAAAATTTATCATCCTAACGAATATCAAAAGAAAGCTGGGGTGGCAATCCTTATATAAGATAAATTAGATTTTAAACCAAAGACCATAATAACAGATGAGGAAGGACACTATATCATACTTAAAGGGTCTTTCCAACAAGAAGATCTAACAATTTTAAATATCTATGCCCCTAGCATGGGAGCAGCCAAATTTATAAATCAATTAATAACAAAATCCAAGAAACACATCAACAATGATACAATAATGGTAGTGGACTTTAACACCACCCCTCACTGAAATGGACAGATCACCTAAGCAAAAGATCAACAAGAAAATAAAGGCTTTAAATACACACTGGACCAGATGGACATCACAGATATATTTAGATATATCTGATATAGATATATTCCACCCCAAAACAATAATATACATTCTTCTCTAGTGCACATGAAACATTCTCCAGAATAGATCACATCCTGGGTCACAAATGAAGTCTCAACCAGCACCAAAAGACTGGGATCATTCCCTGCATATTTTCATACCACATTGCTCTGAAACTAGAACTCAATCACAGAAGGAAAGTTAGAAAGATCTCAAATACGTGGAGGCTAAAGAGCACCCTACTAAGGAATGAATGGGTCAACCAGGATATTAAAGAATTTTAAAAATTAATGGAAATAAATGAAGATGAAAGCACAACTTTTCAAAATCTTTGGGACACAGCAAAGGTGGTCCTGAGAGGAAAGTATATAGCAATACAAGCCTTTCTCAAGAAACAAGAAAGTTCTCAACCTAACCTTACACCTAAAAAAGCTGGAAAAAAAAACAAAAAACAAACAAAAAAACAAAAAAACAGCAAAGTAAGCCTAAACCCAGCAGAAGAGAAATAATAAAGATCAGAGCAGAAATCAATGAACTAGAAAACAAAAGAACAGTAGAACAAATCAACAAAACTAGGATATTGTTCTTTGAAAGAATTAATAAGATTGATAAACCCCTGGCCAGACTTATCAAAAAGAAAAGAGAAAGGACCCAAATTAATAAAATCATGAATGATAGAGGAGAGATCACAACCAACACTAAAGAAATACAAGCAATTATAAGGACATATTATGAGCAACTATATACCAGCAAATTTAATAATCTGGAAGAAATAGATGCATTCCTAGAGATGTATAAACTACCAAAACTAAACCAGGATGAAATAAAAAGCCTGAACAAACCCATAGCCCGTAAGATTGAAGCGGTCATCAAAAATTTCCCAATAAACAAGAGCCCAAGGCCAGACGGCTTCCCAGGGGAATTCTATCAAACATTTAAAGAAGAATTAATACCTATTCTACTGAAACTGTTCCAAAGAATAGAAATGGAAGGAAAACTTCCAAACTCATTTTATGAGGCCAGCATTACCTTCATCCCAAATCAGACAAAGACCCCACCAAAAAGGAGAACTACAGACCCATATCCTTGATGAACACAGAGGCAAAAATTCTCACCAAAATAGTAGCCAATAGGATCCAACAGTATATTAAAAGGATTATTCACCATGACCAAGTGGGATTTATTCCTGGGCTGAAAGGTTGGCTCAACATCCCCAAATCAATCAATGTGTTACAATACATTAATAAAAGAAAGAATAAGAACTATATGATACTCTCAAAAGATGCTGAAAAAGCATTTGACAAAGTACAGCATCTTTTCTTGATCAAAACTCTTCACAGTGTAGGGATAAGGGGTACATCTCAATATCATCAAAGCCTTCTTATGAGAAATCAACAGCAAATATCATTCTCAATGGGGGAAAAGTAAGAGCTTTTTGCCCAAGGTTAGGGATGTCCACCATCGCCAATGCTATTCAACATAATACTAGAAGTCCTAGCCTCAGCAATCAGACAACAAAAAGAAATTAAAGGCATCTTAATCAGCAAAGAAGAGGTCAAACTCTCACCCTTTGCAGATGATAGGATACTTTAATGTGGAGAACCCAAAAGACTCCACTCCAAAACTGCTAGAACTCATACAGGAAATCAGTAAAGTGTCAGGATATAAAATCAATGCACAGAAATCAGTTGCATTTCTATACAGTAACAGAAAGACAGAAGAAAGAGAAATTAAGGAGTTGATCCCATTTAGAATTGTGCCAAAAACCATAAGATAACTAGGAATAAACCTAACCAAAGAGGCAAAAAATCTATACTCAGAAAACTATAAAGTACCCATGAAAGAAATTGAGGAAGACACAAAGAAATGGAAAAACATTCATGCTCATGGATTGGAAGAACAAATATTGTGAAAATGTCTACGCTACCTAAAGCAATCTACACATTTAATGCAATCCTTATCAAAATACCTTAATTTTTTCAAAGAAATGGAACAAATATTCATAAAATTTATATGGAACCAGAAAAGACCCCAAATAGCCCGAGGAATGTTGAAAAAGAAAGCCAAAGTTGGTAGCATCACAATTCCAGACTTCAAGCTCCATTACAAAGCTATAATCATCAAGACAGTATGGTACTGGCACAAAAACAGACACATAGATCAGTGGAACAGAATAGAGAGCCCCAAAATAGACTGTCAACTCTATGGTCAACTAATCTTCAACAAAGCAGGACTGAATGTCCAATGGAAAAAAGACAGTTTCTTCAACAAATGGTGCTGGGAAAATTGGACAGTCACATACAGAAAAATGAAACTTGACCATTTCTGTACACCACACACAAAAAAACACTCCAAATGGATGAAAGACCTCAATGGGAGACAGGAATCCATCAAAATCCTTGAGGAGAACACAGGCAGCTACCTCTTCGACTTCAGCCACAGCAACTTCTTCCTAGAAACTTCACCGAAGGCAAGAGAAGCAAGGGCAAAAACGAACTACTGGGACATCATCAAGATCAAAAGTTTTTGCACAGCAAAGGAAACAGTCAACAAAACCAAAAAACAACTGACAGAACGGGAGAAGATATTTGCAAATGACAGACATATCATATAAAGGGCTAGTGTCCAAAATCTAGAAAGAATTTATCAAACTCAAAACCCAAAGAACAAATAATCCAATCAAGAAATGGGCAAAGGACATGAACAGACATTTCTGCAAAGAAGACATTCAGATGGCCAATAGACACATGAAAAAGTGCTCAACATCACTCGCCATCACAGAAAAACAAATCAAAACCACAGTGAGATACCACCTCACACCAGTCAGAATGGCATAAATTAAGAAGTCAAGGAATGACAGATGCTGGCAAGAATGCGGAGAAAGAGGAACCCTCCTACACTATTGGTGGGAATGCAAGCTGATGCAGCCTCTCTAGAAAACAGTATGGAGGTTCCTCAAAAAGTTGAAAATAGAAATACCCTATGACCCAGCAATCATACTGCCGGGTATTTGCTCTAAAGACACAAACAGTGATCTGAAGGGGCACATGCATCCGAAGGTTTATAGCAACAATGTCCACAATAGGCAACCTATGGAAAGAACCTAGATGTCCATTAGCAGATGAATGGATAAAGAAGAGTGGTACATATATACAATATAATACGATGCAGCCATCACACCCCCCCCCCCCCCGGAATGTTACCATTTGCAACTACGTGGATGGAACTAGAGGGTATTATGCTAGGCCAAATAAGTCAATGAGTGAAAGACCATTAGCATATGATCTCTCTGATATGAGGAATGTGAAAAGCAGGGTGGGGTATAGGGAGGGAAAAAATGAAACAAGACGAGATTGGGAGGAAGACAAACTATAAAGGACTCAATCTTACGAAACAAACTGAGGGTTGCTGGGGGTAGGGGGGTAGGGAAAGGTGTCTGGGTTCTGGACATTGGGAAGGGTATGTGCTATGGGGAGTGCTGTGAAATGTGTAAGCCTGATGATGCACAGACCTGTACCCCTGGGGCAAATAGTACAATATATGTTAATAAAAATCTTTTAAAAAGAGTGGAATGTAAATAGAATTATAGAAAAAAATAGCTACCATGGGGTTGTTGACAGTGCTTATGGTGATTATAGATCCTGAGACAGAGGATCTACATGAATGCAAATTTTCTGGCTTAAATGGGAAACATGATCATGATGGAAAAGAATGAAGACATCCCAGAGGAAGTGATATTGGCAACAAAAATTTGCATTAACAGGACCTTTGAAAATATTTCAAGATATTGAAAGTGCAAAGGATAAAATGTTGGAAACTCATCTAAACTTAGAACTGTGACAATTCACCAATACAAGATGTATCATAAAATATATAATGAGAAGAAGTGTTCAAATCTCAGTATATTCCTAAATCATTTTCTTGCAAAGAAATAAAACACTTTAAATATCAATGTTTCTCATGTTTTAAACTGCAATGTACTGTGGAAACATGAGTGTTGTTATTTTTTCTTTTTTAAGATTTTATTTATTTATTTGACAAAGGGAGAAAGAGAGGTCACTGGGATCATGACCTGAGTTGAAGGCAGACACTTAACCAACTAAGCCACCTAGGCAACACGAGTCTTGCTATTTTTTCCATTCCCCATATACTTATAATTTACAATAAAAGTTTTAATGTTTTGACCAAATTTTCTAAAAGTCACAGAATAATCATTTTTATGATTGATTATTAAAATCATTTTGCATTATTCAGCTTTCATGAATATTTATGATCCTGCATTATCATGTGAAGAGAGGATTGCTTTAAAATACAAAATCAATGTAATTAAAAAGGATATCAGAAAGAAGTCACAATCTGAATGGGAGATTTTAACTAATTTTACTCACTAACAAATAGAACTAGACAACAAAATCAGGACATATGGGGCACCTGGGTGGCTTAGTCATTAAGTGTCTGCCTTCGTCTCAGGTCATGATCCTGGGGCCCTCGAATTGAGCCCCATATCAGGCTCCCTGTTCTGTGGGAGGCCTGCCTCTCTCTCTCCCACTCTCCCTGCTTGTGTTCCTGCTCTCACTGTTTCTCTCTGTCAAATAAATAAATAAAATCTTTTTTAAAAAATCCTCAAAATCAGGAAATACACAGACTTGAACTCTTATAAATATTAACAAACTGAACCTCATTGATATATATAGATATAGATCTATAGATAGATAGATCTATATCTATATAGAGATATATCTACAACTTGAAGTTGAAGAATACCACTCTATTCAAGTTTGTATAGAACATTTACCCAACGTGACTAAATGATAGTCCATACAGCAATTCTCAATATATTTCAGATAATTAAGGTGATTTAGAGTATGATCTTTAACTACAGTAGAATTAAGCTAGACAATATATTTCAGATAATTAAAGTGGTTTAGAGTATGATCTCTACAGTAGAATTAAGCTAGAATTAATAGGAAAAAGATGAAAAAGAAATCCTCAATTTTCAAACTTGAGCAATATAGTTTTAGGGTTAAATCATAACAAACTATGACTATCATAAAAATTAAAAAATACTTTGAACTCTTTATCAGCAGAAATCCTACATATTGGAATGAGTGACATGCAGCTAAAGTCCTGCTCAGTAGAAATGTAAATCCATTTAAAGATTTATTTCAAAAGCTGTACTTCAATAGAAGATAGGCTGAAAAGTAAATATCTATGTCAAGAAGATTATCGAACTAAATACAAAGAAGAAGGAAGCAAATAATAAAAATCAGAGCAGAAATTAATTGAAATGAAAATAAATATATATTAGAAAAGGTCAGCAAAGAAAAACAGTAGTCCTTTGAAAACTGTAGCATAAAACTCCTGGCAAGTACAATCAAGGAAATAAAAAAAGAGAGAGAAAATACACAAATAACCAATATCAGAAACAAAATGGAGAGATCACTACAGATTCTATAAATATTTAAAAAACAATCAAAATGATATTACAAATTATGCCAATAAACCTACAATTTTAAATTAAATGAACACAACTTACAAATTTTGATATAATAAATAAAAAACAAAAATCTGTATAAGATTATATCTACTTGAGAAAATTAATCTGTATTTAGAAAACTTCTCAAATAAAAAATCAGTGTCCATGTGACTTCACTGAATTCCACATCATGAAAGATATAATACCAAATTAACTCTTATTCTTTCAATGAGCAGAAAAATAGTAAAGAATTGCCAATTTCTTTTATGAATTCAGTAGAGTATTGATAACAAAACCTAACAGCTGTAAAACAAAATACTAATTTCTCTATTAACCATAAATACAAAACCCATTATAAGTCAGATCTAGTATATACAAAGAAATATTTTGATTTCATGATTTATTTACTATTACAATATCAATCAACACACTTCATCACATTCACAGAATAAAAGAAAAATCAGATAATTATTTAGGAAAAATCATCTGATAAAAGTGAACACAAGTTTAAATAAAAGTGATAGAAATAATTCACTCAATATATGACTTCTAACAAACTAAAGATAGAAAAGAAGGTCTGTAATATGATGAAAACTACATACAAATAAAATAGTATTAAATAATTAATAGGAAATGAGGAAATAGATAAGGATACCTGTTGTCACTACTTCTATTAATATTATACAAGAAATTTTAATTTTATTAAAGTTTAAAATTTTATTTCTCAAAATGCAGTTTTAATGCAAAAAAAATAAGAAAGGAAATTCATAGTATAAGGACTGAAAAAGAAATAATAAAACAGTCATTATTTGTAGGTGAGACAATCATGTAAACATAAAAAATTAAGGAAAATCTAAAGAAAAGTATTAGTATGTTTATAATATTACTATGATCAAGTAGTTAGAATATGAAATATAAAGCTAATGCATTTACAGTAAAGCAAAGATTAAAAATTCCATAGCTAAGGGCACCTGGGTAGCTCAGTGGGTTAAAGCCTCTGCCTTCTGCTCAGGTCATGATGCCAGGGTCCTGGGATTGAACCCCGCATTGGGCTCTCTCCTCAGCGGGGAGCCTGCTCTTCCCCAAACCCCCGGCCACACCTGCCTCTCTGCCTGCTTGTGATCTCTGTCTGTCAAATAAATAAATATGTAATCATTTTTTAAAAATCTATAGCTAAACCTAACAAATGTTCAAAATCACTATACAAAAAATTATAAAACATTATTGAGAGAAATTAAATAATACCTAAATAAATGGGAGTTTATGAATTAGACAATTTAATGTTATAAACATGAAAGTTATTTCCAAGTTGATTTACACTTAATGTAATCTTAATAGAAATCCCAGCAAGATCTTGTTACTATTTGACTGTTCTTCACTATTGTATAAAACAATGAACTAATATAATATTGAAAAAGAAAGGTAAAATTCCAAGAAGAGTCAAGAAATTTTGGCATAAGACTTTGACAGAAGAAAACATTTATAATATCTATAATTAAAAATAGACTCGTATGCAGAATACTAAAAACAAAAAGCTATATCTCTGTAAGACAACCCCATAGAAAGATGAGCAAAATATTTGAACAGGAGGTCCACGCGAGACTATAACCAAATGGACAACAGTCAAACGAAGAGGTGCACAACCTCATTAGTTATCAAGAAAATACAAATTAAAACCACACTGGGATATTACTAAGGACATCTCAGTACGGCTAAAATGAAAACGGCTGATAATATTAGCATGAACAAAAACACGGATTAACCAGAGTCTCAAATCTTCCTGATGAAAGACCAAGTTGGTAAAAGCATTTGGAAAGTAGTTTGGCAGTTTTGATGGCATTCAGTCATTATAACCAGAAATCCTAATAAAATGACCCAATGATATGCATATATATAACATTAACAGTAGTGTTGTTTGTAATAGCAAATTACTGAAAACAACTGAAATCTACCGGTAGAAACAACTGAAGTGTCCATCAACTATAAGATACATAAGTAAACTGCTATTAGATTAGAACTGGAATATATATAGCAAGGAAATCGAATGAGCTACTACTACATTTTTTAAAAATGTGAAAAAAAAATGTATGTTTTCATTCAAGTTCAAAAGCAGGGAAGTCTACATATAAGGGTGTGGGGTTACTGGAAGTCAGCATAAGGGGTGTTGCTAGGGTATCGCAATTATTCTATTTTTTACCTGGGTTGTGGTTACATGAATGTATTTATAAACTTTGTGGTAATTTTTTGAGTTGTATAACTTAAGATTAATGTACCACTC
The DNA here is from genome assembly GCF_030435805.1 of Mustela lutreola. NCBI lineage: Eukaryota > Metazoa > Chordata > Mammalia > Carnivora > Mustelidae > Mustela > Mustela lutreola. Next base: position 97,783,401 of record NC_081298.1, on the reverse strand, counting down.
TGTGTTTATGTTACATTCAGGATAATATTGACTGGCAGGCTGAACCCACCTCTCCATCACACCTCCTGTCTACTAGAATGAAAACTCATGAGGAAACTTATACATTCATGAATATATTAAAAATAAATCAACAAAAACTTTAATATACATAATAAAATTCTATATGCATAGAATTATAACGTCTATTGTTATATCGCCTCTCCTATTAGCACAGCTTCTATTAATGTTTTTAATTTTTTTCTTTTTTTCTTTCATTTTGAGAGATTCTTATTAAGAAAAGAAGGTAGGGGCGCCTGGGTGGCTCAGTAGGTTTAAGCCTCTGCCTTCCGCTCAGGTCATGATCCCAGGTGCTGGGATGGAGCCCCACATGGGACTCTCTACTCAGCAGGGAGCCTGCTTCCTCCTCTCTCTGCCTGCCTCTCCACCTACTTGTAATCTCTGTCTGGCAAATAAATAAATAAAATCTTAAAAATAAATAAAAGAAAAAAGAAAAGAAAAGAAGGTAAATATATGTATTTACCTCCATCAAGGAAACAAATTAGAACCACAGTTCTCCAACTCTCCATGTCATTTATATTGAGACTACATTAATTTGAATCATTTCCTACTGCTTAATGAATGTGGTCTTGCCATCTAAACTATGATATATTCATGTTTAATTTAACAACACTGATTTTTCGTTTTTTTTTTTTAGAGAGTTATTATTATTTTTTTATTTTTTATTTTTTTAATTTTTTATTTTTTATAAACATATATTTTTATCCCCAGGGGTACAGGTCTGCGAATCACCAGGTTTACACACTTCACAGCACTCACCAAATCACACACCCTCCCCAATGTCCACAATCCCACCCCCCTCTCCCAAACCCCCTCCCCCCGGCAACCCTCAGCTTGTTTTGTGAGATTAAGAGTCAACACTGATTTTTCGTTTTTTGACTTTGAAAATTTGGTACGCTCCCTCCTGTTCTCAACCTTCATGGTAGAACACGTGCTACCCCTTTATCTGCAATGCTCCCCACTCCCTCTCTGCCCAGCTGGGTACTTGTCAGCTTGCAGGTTTCAATTTATGTTAACACTCTCTATAATAGATCTGTTTGTGTCCTTATTCTTAGTGACAAGATTCATATTAACATACACCCTTTCAAATACTCTTTAAAAGAAGACTAAGTTCTGTTAGTGATCATCACAAATACAGGGGCTAGTAAAATGCCATGCTCTTGTTAGATGTTCAAATATTTATTTAATAAATGAATGTTAAGAAAGGTTATCGATTAGGAGACTATTTAGATGGAGTAATAAAAACTGATGAATTGTGGCTTAAACAAATAGGAGTTTATTGTTGTCACATAAAAGTGTCTGGGGGTGGGCTGTGTTGTCAATGGCTCAGTGGCTCAGCAATGCTCTCAAGATTTTAGGCTTTTACTCTCTTCCCTTTCTATCATCCAAAGCCTTATGGATTTTATTCTTTATGTATGTCCCTTTATATGAGGTTTCAATAGGGTGATGTCTGGCTGCCACAGACCTAGGCATCATCCTATTTCCACACCTGGATGAAGGATGCATATAACTAGGAAGAAAAGGATTTTCTAGAAACTCCTGGTAAATGTCATTGTCCAGAACTGGGTCATATTATCACATATGGGTAAAAGAGGATGAGAAACTCAGTATAGCACACTTTCATACTGTTTAGTAAGAAACTGATAAGGGAGATAAGAATTGGGAATGGCTGGGGTGCCTGGATGGCTCAGTGGGTTAAAGCCTCTGCCTTTGGCTCAGGTCATGATCCCAGGGTCCTGGGATCGAGCCCCACATCGGGTTCTCTGCTCAGCAGGGAGCCTGCTTCCTCCTTTCTCAGCCTGCCTTTCTGCCTACTTGTGATCTCTGTCTGTCAAATAAATAAATAAGATCTTTAAAAAAAGAAAAAAGAATTGGGAATGACTTTTGGGTCAACCAACAAACCTTGTATTCCAACAAAGTCCAAATGTAGATTTCCATATATCCACAGGGACATATAATAGAATTTTAAGAACTTATTGATGGACTGATGGATTTCCAGCCTTTCTATGAATATATATACTCAAAAGAGCACCAAACATGCTGTCTTTCCCTAAAGACAAGTTCATCATTGGACAATATTCCAACCCCTTCCATGTCCCGTCACATGAATATGTCTGAAATAATAAACAGTACAGAAGGGATAACAAGTTTCCCTGAAAATGGAATAAAGAAACCAAAGAAATAAAGCAGAGGATAGCAAATATGTTACTTGAGTTCTGCCTGGCTTTCATCAAACTTGGTAATTCCTTTTTGCTCTGGCACATGTATCATTCATTTTTCATTCAGCACAGACAAATTGAGCTATGGGACATTAGATAACAGCTATAATTTTAAATCATCTCACAGTTCACAACCTCAAGGGGTAATGTTATGACAGAATCAAATTAATCTATCTTATTTTTTTAATAATAAAACAATTCACTCTTACCTTTGTCTATTGATGGACCCTTTGATACTGACAACATCCAGACACCAGAAATGTAGTCTTACATGGAGTTATGTCTATCATTGTGGAATTCAAGGTTAGACAAATCATTAAATAATATGAGAAATTTCTGAATATTATGCCAAAGGAATCCATTATGATTTTTTTTGACATTGGAAGACCTACTTCACTTAAAATCATTGTAACTAATGCATTAGTTTAATAATTTAAAATTACACTATTGAATGACTCACTAATTTTAGGCTTGTCATCATCACTTTTCCATAAAAATGGAGTATCAGAAAAAAATCAAGGTTTTCTACAGAATAAATTCACTGCCTAGATAATTCTAGATTGCTAATGAGTAGTGACCTTGCCTACCTAAGTAGAATATAACTATCTTTTCAAAACACAATCAAGGAAATACTTTAAAAATAGGTTTTTCAACTTTCCTCATTCATTATAAAATGCTTCAAGAAAAAATAGACTATATAGTTAATAAACAAAAAAAAATCCGTCATCTTACCAGTGGTTGGTAGGCAATCACAGACTGTGCTTTGTCACTAACCTAATGCATTGAGTCTCTCCAAACTATTTTCTTATTCTGGAGCTCTGTGAGTGATCAGACATAATTATGGAATAGTGTGTTTCTGTCTTTCTCCATTTATGGTCACAGATAAATGTTGTTTGATGTTGATGTTCTGTGGAATTGTTTATGTTCACTAGAAGGATACTGAAGCCTAGTGGTGAGTGCTAGGGTGGCTTCCACTGTTAAGGGAGCTCCCATTAGTAATTTTGTCTGCCTTAGTCTCTTAATCTCTATATTGAGCCATACTGAAATGCCTGCTGACCATTCAGCACAGAAAGTTTTTTTTTTAATACCATCACCTCTGCCTTTGCTGCCATTCCTGCTATGGATACCACTTCCTAAGACCTTCATATGATTGCTGTTCCACTATCAATCTCAAGTCAAATATTGTCTCTTCAGAGATACCTTCCATGACTACCTTAGCCAAAGTAGCCCTCTCCTCTTTAACCATTTTTAACTCAATACCACAGTGTATCTTCTGTGTTACTCTTAATTCAGAATGTAGTTTTTTCTTTTTATTAGTTAAAAACTGTATATATTTCTAGTCTACAACATGTCAATTTGAGTACATATACACAGTGAAATCATTACTATGGCAAAGCTAATTAACATGTCCATCTCCTGATACATTTACCATTTTTGGTGTTGGTGTGTGTAGTAAGAGCACCTAGAATCTATTCTCTTAGAATATTTTCAGTATTTAACACAGTATTATTAACCATAGCCATCATACTATACATTAGATCTCTAGACTTATTTATCCAATATAACTCCAACTCTGCACTCTTTGACCAACATTTCCCTATTGCCTTCACACAGTATTTCCCATAAGTATTGATATATAATAGTTCACCATCATTGTTAATAAACTGTCTGTTAAGGTAATAGATTTCTTTGATTCTAGAGTTATTTCAGGTAGATTTGGTAAGAATCATCAGAATCAGTCCCATTGAATCTCTTGCCTCTGGCATTTGTCCAAAGTGAAACCAGTGACAACAAAATATTCTAACTAGCTTCAGCCTGGGTCACATACCTTACAGCATGTTCCCACTCCCAGCTTATGAGATAGTAACTCTATTGAATTCTATGAAAGAAGAAAATCTGGGAAAAAGATGGAGATAGTTTAGGGAATCAGAAATTTTGATTAGAAGTTGGTGGGACCTGTTGTAATTTTGCTTTTATTAAAAAGTTTTTAAAATACCACCCAAACTAGATAAAAATAATGTTTTTACATCATTGACAATAGGGTTGACATAGTGCTGACACTACAATTGACTGTTACTTTTTGCACAAATGCTTGTACACTCTCAGTGAGACTCAATCTCTGAAAATTCAAGGACTGCTTTCTCATCTCTTTCACAACCTCTCACATTCTTTCCTATTAACACACTGGCATAGATCTTTTTACATCTGATGGTCATTTCTCATTTCCCCTTTTCCTTCATGTCTTGAATAGGCCCTGAATGTAAACAAACACATTCTCAGTTGTTCTCCTGGCACAAGTAACAAGCACCTCAACACCGTACAAATTTTAAGTTCTAGACGTGTGGATATTTTTTAGGTCAGGACAAAAGCATTCACAATAAAAAAGAAAATAAAACCAAACATTAAGTTTCTAGTCAGGTAGTTATCTTCTGCTAGACTATTTTTTTCAGACCAGACTCCCTCCCTCTCTCTCTCCTCTTATAAGTTGTCATGATGCTTCTGTGTTTTCACAAGCAAAACACACACTTAGTCTATTTACAAGCATGCTTAATGTTTTCTCAGTAAACATGAATACTGGACAAAGAAAATCTGACCTGATTCAAATATGACATTTACTTTATTGGTCCCAAGAGGATATGTCTTTCCTGATCTTCTCTACATGCCCAAATATTCTGAACACTCTTTTCCCCCCAAATTCTTGCTGATATACAGCACACAATATCAAGTAAAAGAATCATTCCTTCTTTTTTAAAAAAATAAAAATATTCTGAAGTTGTAGAGAAGAGAAGCTAATCACCATCCATAATCCCCATCTTCACTAAAATGTCTGAATGTGGATAATGTGGATTTGAACACAAGGAGATAACCTATGGGCTGGTGTGGCTCTATCTACAGAGAAGATATAGCTTAATTAATGATGGTCATGAGCCCAGGCTCTGGAGCAAAATGTCAGTGTTTAAATCCAGGCTCTACCATCAACAAACTCAGTACCCTGATCTGTAAAAGAGCACTGCAAGTATTACCTACCTCATGGGATTACAGTATGGATTAAATAGATTTATACATTAAAAACATTTCAGATAGGTACCCACTACATCTTAGACATGGTTTATCTATCATTGTGACAGGATAATGTGTGAAGTATTTCATGTTTTCCTATATTTAATTCTAAGCTACCATCATTTAATATAAGGGATATAAATTTGACTCTGCCTCATGATGGACAATCACCAAGCAAATATTTAGTTTTTGAATTTCAAAATCTTAGGTCAAAATGTAAGACAGACTTTGTCTCTTTCTTGTTACTTAATCATAATCTAGGTAAATAATCTAGGTAGCTTTTCTTCAAATATAAACTATCAGGTAGTGTCTGAAGGGCCAGTCATTGTAGACATTATTGAAGATACCAGAAAATGCAAACTCTACTCCTATATCCTATTTCCTCTTAAAAATCTGCAGAAAGAAGAAGCGATGTAACCCAGGGGATCTGGGAAGATTCCAGAACAATGGCACATGTCTTTAATGTAGCTCAGGAATCATCCAGCGTGGCACCTCATGGTTCACGCATCGCTGCATGAGGTATCCAGGCAAAGTGACCTGAGAGCATCCCATTTATCCCAGGGTTCACTAAAGAATTTGTATTTTCAACAAATGAGAGAGAGGGATCAAGAAACCTTAAATTCTCAATACTAGAGAGACCTCCAGAAAAAGAATGTGACATGCAACTTGAGCTGGAAATAGGATGAGGAAATGGTTCCATCTTAATTAACATCATCACTGGAGGGAAAACCACTCTACAATGAACGCAATGAGTCCTCTCAAGAAATGTGCAGAATGACCATATGTAAGGATGAAATGAAATGAGTCATATTTCAACAAAAGACAGATTAAGTAACCAACTATTAAGAAGGAAGATTTACTCATAGTGACTCCAGACAGGAAATAACTCATGTATCCTTCAACTGATGAAAAGATAAACAAATTGCAATATATATAAATGCTCAGCCTAAACAGAAATGATTACTGACACAACATGTAAATTCATTCCTTTCAAGGCAGAAAAGCAGTGGTGTCTTCAGATTTTACCACAGAGAGAGACTTCTTCAAGCTCCCAGGCCTCATTTTCCAAAAACATATAACTCCAGAATTAGGTAAATCCCTCTGGTGCTCTCACTCTATATACAGCGAAAAATTAACTTCCCAACACTTGCTCTTAGCCTAGAATTCCATGTTTTCAGCAAAATTTATTCAGAAAGTTCCAATTCTGCATAAACACAAATATATGCTCTTCATACCACAAAAATACAAACCATTATTTCTGATGGACCTAGACACAGAAAATTTCAAGAAAATATTTCAAAATCAAATCTAGCAGTGTAGAAAAAGAATAATACCCCATAACGAAGACAGGTTTATCTGAGTAATGCAAGGCTGGTTGAATATATGAAAAATCAATCAATCCACTCTATTGCAAGCTTAAAAATGACATGATCACATCCTGATACAGAAAAAGCATTTGATGAAATTCAGAATCCATTCATGATTAAAATTCTGAGCAAATGGAATGGGAGGTAACTTCCTCAACCTGATAAAAGATGTCTTTATTGAATTACTACTCAGCAATAAAAAGAAAAAAGGTATGAATGCACACAAAACTTCAATTTCAAATGCATTGACCCAACTATAAGAAGGCAGTCCCAAAAAGTTACGTACTGTATAATTCCTTTTACATATCACTCTCAAAAATACAAAATTATAGCTTGGAAATGTAGATCAGTGGTTAGAGATAGGGACTAGTGTAAGTGTTGAGGGATACTTCAAACACAGGGACACCTGGGATGATGAAACATTTATGTATCCTAATTGTGGTGTTAGCTACACTAATCTTTTTATATAGCAAAAACATAGAAATTTATGCTGAAAACAATAGTAAAAATAAGTTTATTTAAATTCCTCTTACTTTTTAGGGACGGCTGGGTGGCTCAGTTGATTAAGCATCTCCCTTTGGCTCAGGTCATGATGCCAGAGCTCTGGGATCAAGTCCTGCATGGGGCTCTTTGCTTAGCAGAGAGCCTGCTACTCCCTCTGTCTACGGCTCCCCCTGCTTGTGCTCTCTCTCTCTCTTTCTCTCTGACAAACAAATAAATAAAATCTTTTTAAAAAAATAAAATAAATTCCTCTTTTTAAAAAACAGTTCTCAGGGCATTATTGACTCATGCCTTTAATGTCAGCGTTTTGTGATTTCCCACATACTTTCTGCCCCCTTTAAAATATTTTCAATTTTTCAATCTACTAATACCATACTAAACAATAACTATGTGACAAGCACTTTTCTAGATTCTTAGTGTATTAAACAAAAATAAAAATGATGGTCTGTGTAGCTGCTTTTTTTCCTCTTGATTTTTTGGAACATTATCTTTATTACTTTATCCTCTGACAACAATTCAAAATGCTTAGCTGGTTTTTGGTCTGTTTTGTTTTACCTTTTTTTTTTCTTCCCTAAGGCATTTACCCAGTTACTAACATACTGATAATATAGGAACTTGTATGTGTCTTCTTTCCATGAATTCCATATTCCTATGTACTTTTGTGACTGTCTATAACTTCATCCAATTAAACTCAATAGCTATTAGTAACCACTGTTTTCTGGAAACTAATTGAGCTTAAAATGCTTCCACACTGTTGGAAAATAAACCTTACTTCCCTGAAATAAGGAGTCACAACTATATAATAAAAAGTTGAGTTTTTATTATTATAAATGTGAGTGTGTTTTACCCGTCTGTTAAATATTTGTTCCTTAATTTCTGTGAGGAAAATATTTGTTCCTTAATTTCTGTGAGCTCCTCTTTACATTTAAAACCATGCTAGATATAAACCATGCCAGATATAAAGAATTAATGTTAATATATTTAGGTGGATCAACTGTGTTGTGGATTTTTATAGAATAAGTCTTATCTTCTCATAGAATCTATATTCTATACAGGTAGAATCTCCTCTTTACGTTTAAAACCATGCTAGCTACTATTTCCAGATATAAAGAATTAATGTTAATATATTTAGGTAGATCAACTGTGTTGTGGATTTTTATAGAATAAGTCTTATCTTCAAAATGTACTTTTGAAATATTTACTGATGAAATAAAATGGCATTTGGATTTGCTTCAAAATTACTTGTGAAGAGGGGATAAGTTGGTCAGGGTACAAATGAAACAAGAGTGAGTATTAGTTAATAACCATTTAACCTGGGAAATGAATACAGAAGACTTCATTATATTTGCTCCACCTTTGTATACAATTGGTACATCTGTAATAAAAATGTTTTAAAAAAGAAAAAAAGTTAAAATTGTTCTACTGCGAGAAACTTTTCATACCTTATCAGAGTTATAGTCTGCTTAACCAAAAAATACCCAATTTTAATGCAGTTCAACAAATATTCAATATGTAAACTTTGGCAGCCACCAAAAGTTGCTTGCAATGTAAACACGGAGACACAAATAGCTTTGAGCTCAGAATTGTGTTGAACCGAGAAACAACAATTTATACACACAGTGTTTGGAACAAGGCATGTGTTTATTACCACATCTTTAAGTCAAGCCTGTGGTAAGGCCAGTGCACTCCTAGGTCCTTCTCATACCAAGGCTAATCCAGAAAAAAAGAAGAGATGTCCTCGCCCACAGAATGTCGGAGCGTCAGAGGGGTCTAACCTGCTTTGGAGATTGGTCTCTGGGCAGCCTATTTCCTGGGAGGTCACTGTTCCCTCATAGTGTAGTTTAACCTCCACACAGAACATCCCCTCAGTATCCATATAAGCCACAGGCACGTGGCTACAAAGACCCCGAAATATTTGGGCATAGATGATAATAAGATAGAAACACAAGGAGTTTTGAGCAATAGGTGCTTCGTTTGAGTCCAAAGGGTAAATAAAATGTTTAGGTACTTGGATCCCTTTGGCTTAACCGTGGAAGCCCCTTCAGTGAATTTTCCAGCTTGACATTTGGCCAGTGGCTTCTACAAGAAACACTGTGAACCTCTTTTAAGCGTTCACATAGGCAATAGTTCCTTCCTCAATACTCTTTCACTTAGCTGCAGCCCTCAGCATTAGCTAATGAATGTTTTGCCTGTCATTTTAAACACAAAGTCATTCATATTAAAGTAAATAAAACAAGCACAAAGCCACTTCCTCTGTTTCCATATATAGCTTTGTGTTTCTGAATGTTACTGCCTCTGCATAAGGTTTGTTGGCACAATTCCTTCTAAACTGGAAGTTGGTGGCTTCCTAATTCATTCAACCAGTACTGATTGGGCAGCTCCTTTATGTCAAGGTCTGTTCTACATCCCTGTATCCAACAAGAGAGTTTCTTTCCCCCATGGAGTTTACATCAAGAGAAATAGATGATATATAAGTAAATAATTAAGATAATTGCAGACTTGCATAAGTGCCTTGCAGGGGAAAAGCAGAATGACATGATAGAGGAAAATTTTGTGTGTATGTTGTGGGAGGTGCCCACCTCAACAAAGAAATGCCCTCTCTAAAAGATGATGTTTTTAACTGGGACCTGAAGTGTGAGAAGATGTCAGCCATGAGAAACATCAGAGGAGGCACACATAAAGTAGAGGAAACACCATGTCCCAAAGTCCTAAGACAGTAAAGATCTGGGTTATTTAAGAATCAGAAAGGAGCTCTGTGTGGATGAAACTTCACAAGACTAGGGAACAGACAAAATAAGGCAGATCATGTAAGCCTTCTAAGCTTAGCTTAGTGAGTCCATATTTTATCTTTAGTACAGTGGGAAGCTGTTGAAGAGTTTTACACAGGGTTGTGAGATAATAATTAATATTAATGTAAGAGCACTTTGCAATACTGTGGAGACTATATTACAGAAGAGCCATAGGGGAAGCTGTATTACAGAAGAGCCAAGTATGAAGCTGTTGAATCTCTATGGGAGAAATATAAGGGGAACTTACTTCAGAGAAGATAGAGAAACACAGACAGAATGAAGATATATTTTAGAGCTATGGTTGCTGACTTATTAGATATGAAGAACAAAGAATTGGGAGAAATCAAAGATAACTTTTTTGTTTTCTGCTTATGTTGGATGGCAGTGTTGTTACTGAAATGATAAGGGTACCACACGATTGGAGAAGCGACATCAAAGATTATGACATCTATAGAAATTTTTAACCAATTATGTTAATGAGACAGGTGTATGCATAACTGATTTGTACTCAGGTAAATCCAAGTGTAGTGATATCAAATAGTGAATCTTTAGCATGTAAATAATTTTAAAATTTCATTTCTATCATTTTAAATCTTAGAAATGAATAGTGTCACCTAAAGAAAGAGTAGAGCTAGAGAAGGAAACATAATCCTAAACATAATTGGTACAGGGTGAGCACTCAGAAAGCAGACTGAGAATATGGCACTGGGGAGGTGGGAAGAAACCCAGCAAAGTGACGGAGAAACCAGAAGAAAATGTGTTTTGGGTCCAGAAAGTCGAATGTCATTTCACTTGTACTGGATTAACGATAGCCCTACTTAGCCCCCTTTAATTCATAGTCCACACAGAATAAAATGGATTTTTATCTCTATCACTCTTACTCTTATTCCATTCAATGGATTTCCATTGATCTAAAAAATACATTCCAAGTCCCTGGGTGTCCTTCTCAACATCATGCTGATGGAATCCTCATTAAGTCTGAGCTAGCCTCACTGTCTTTCTTTGCACCAAAAGATGTTATCTTCCATGGATTTTCCCTGTACTTGAAATTCCACTCCTACAGCTTTTTATACTTGGTTATATTCCAATCATCTATCAATAAATATTGGCTGACAAACTGGAATGATTAACTTGAAAAAACCCAGCTGTGAAATACGGTCTTTTTTTGAAAGAGTAAACATGTCCAGTGAGTTTGCATCTCATTGCCTTCTGCTGTTGCGTAATTCTGAACCTGTAACTCTAGAGGAAGGAAAGACCAGTGTTCTAGAGAGTTGCTGAATCTGGCAATGCATGCAGGTGAGCACCCGACCTAGGTGCTCCTCTCCAACACACTAGCACATCTGTGCTTAGCTTATCAATCTCATTTTCCCTCCTGTATGAGGCTAAACTTGAATACTCTTATCAGCGCTGAATCCCATCTAGGTCTCTGGCTCTTGCCCTCTTACCATTACCATCCCAAAAAGTACCAGTGTCACATCCAAATCTTCTCTCTACCCACACTCTTAGATCATGTCCTTCCTCTTTTTCCAGACTACATCCTGTGCCCTGTTTCCTTTTCTGTGATTTCTAAGGTCCCTTCCAGCTCTGACATTCTGTCTGTAATTAGAGTGCTGCACGTGATCTGTCTATAAATACAGCAGGAGTTCAGAGGTTAGAGTAATTGAAGAAAGTTTCCTAGAGGAAATGTGGAGATTGAATAGGGTCTTGGGTAATGGGAAGAATTTAAACTGTCAGAAAAGATCGTCCCAGGCTGGGGGAACTGCATGACTCAAAGCAGGGAGGTGAGAGAAAAGATGTGTGCAGAGTGACTGATGAGAGATGAACTTGACTGGTATAGTGTGTGTGGATCGGGGATTCTGAAAAATAAGTCTGAATCTAAAACAAATAATAATAAATAGGAAATAAACAAGCACCTGAGGGTGACTGAAATGAAATCTGGGCTTAGAAACGGCAACAATATTCTGCCCTAGGATTTAAAAAAGAGTTTAGAAGCCAAGGGAAAGTCTGAATTGAGAAATTTAGGATGAATTCATAACTCTACTATAAACTCACTTTCTGGAGGTGAAGAATCACTTTAGTGGGTTTCAATACACCTAATTATGCGGCATAGATGAAATACTCTAAATGAATTGTTTTTTAGGGCCTGACCCACACCTAAAGAGAGGTCCTTAGCTGGGTAGGTATGCCACCAAAAATAGAAAGGTGCCCGGATCATTCAATCTTCACTATAGTTATGTAAAAAGTAGGACACAAGGAGGCTTATATCCCAGTTCAAGTCATTATTTAGACTTGTTAATAAAGGAAGGTGAAGGGCGGGAGGGAAGGAGGGGGGGGAGGGAGGAGAGAGGGTAAGAGAGAGGGAGGAAAAGGAAAGGAAAGGAGAGGAAAGGAATTTTAGTCATGCCCTAGCCTAAATGTTGGCCTTTCACATCACAAAAATTCTCTCCTCACGGCCAAACAGATAACAGTTACAGCTGACAGAAAAACACAAACACTTATTTTCCAGAACTTGAAATTTATGGCTAATTATTTAAAAATAAAATACTCTTTTTTAATGTAGATACTATCTGCACAAGGTTTAAGAATGCATATGCAGTCTTCAAAAGAAACTGCAGAAGGAAGGAAGTAACATCTAATGGGCACCATAGGCTTGGTACAGTTCCAGGTGCCTAACAAACATTACACCTTTAATCAGTACAGCAAACCACAGGAATAATCATTTTTAGTAATAATAATATAACAAGAAGAACACCCTCGCCTTCATGACTGCCGTTCACACATGCACTTTCCACCCCAAAACAGGCCAAATGAAAGCATGCTCAGAAAACCAGCTGCATCCACATCGCCTGGGAAACTTGTTAAAAACCAACACGTCAGAACCTACCTCAGACCACCTTCACTGTAACATGTTCTCCAGGTGATTCTGGTGTGCATGAAAAGTTTGAAGCAGTGAAAAATAATCAAACTACTTCCTATAAGTCACATAGTATAAATGTCTCATGAACTTTTTAAATGAATTCTTCCAAACTACCAACTTGGTGTATGAGCCTCTATTTTCTTAAAATCCAGTATCTCAAAATTAAAACTGAAGCCATTGGCTACCATACTTGACTTTCCAAAATAAGGCTTTTAAAGACAAGCCTTCTTAAAGAACTGAACTGAAAAACTGAAGAATGGCCAGTGAGTGGAGACATAAATAAAACAAAATTTTGAAGATGGAAATGTATTGGATGATCTGAGAGGTTAATAGAATATGCATAAATCAGAAACAGGAAAGGAGTGACAAGATTAAGACTGGTCAAGAAAGGATCTCAGGAACTCAAGAAATGTACATATTTTAAAAATCAAATATGTTGGGAGCCTTGGGTGGCTCAGTGTTAAGCCTCTGCCTTCGGCTCAAGTCATGATCTCAGGGTCCCGGGATTGAGCCCCACATCGGGCTCTCTGCTCAGCAGGGAGCCTACTCCCCCCTCTCTTTCTCTGCTTGCCTTTCTGCCTACTTGTGATCTCTCTCTCTCTGTCAAATAAATAAATAAAACCTTAAATAATTAATTAAAAATATGTTGAGATATAATTTGTATAATGAATCTATGTAAGTGTACAGTTTGATGAGGTTTGTTTTTTTCCCCCCAAATCAATACAACCTTCACTGCATCTTTAAATTATCACAAATAAGTGTGAAAAATCACCTGGCATCTTGCTGTTTCAGTAGCTGGACAACTTAGACCTTATTCATCAGCCTGCTGGACTTTTCATTTTTCAGCAACACAGATTCCAAACATTTTCTGATATCCTTATTTTTTAACCATCGTGGCTTGCTGAATTAAAGCAGCTGAGTTTGATACCAATTCCAATGTCATTTTCTTCAAGAATTAACTCATCTTTCTGGGCTTGAGATACTGAACAAGCAACACCTGGCCTCACCTGACCCCTATCGATGTACTTTTCACCCAGGAAATTTTAATTTCAACAGCAGAACCATTCTCCTGAATAACAACACTGATGGGGAAACGAGCATACATAGACCTCATTTTGTAAAGAAAGCCCAGTGCAATGCCCTGATCATGTTCCGTATGTGACTGCAGATAGTGTGAGCAGTAGCAGATTCTTTTCTATTCCATTGACCGTTTGTCAACTCGGAGCCTCTTCTTATTCTTTCCAAGGATACTGAGTTCTACAATGATGTGATTGCTGTCCCTTTATGGGGTTGCTCTGGGGCTCTTCGCAGTAACAATGTGTCCATTCCTTCTGAGTCTCATTGCTGAGAACTGTCTTCACTCTTAGAGAAGATGCCACAAAGAGAGAGCTGATGAGTCTTGACCAATGCATACAATCATGTAACAGGATCACTATCTAGAACTTATCTATCACTCTGCAATCATGTAACAGGATCACTATCTAGAACTTATCTATCACTCTGCAAAGTTCCCTTTTCAGAAAACACTGCTCACCTCTGGCCCCAAGCAACCACCAACTGGCTTAATTATTTCTCTTTCAAAATGTTATATAAATGGAATCATACAGTATATGAAATCTTGTGGGTCCATGTTGTTGCTTAGAACAAGTAGTCTGTTCCCTTTAATTGATGTAGTATTCCATTTTATAGATACACCACAATTTATTCATCAATTCTTTTTTTTTTTTAAAGATTTTATTTATTTATTTGACAGAGATCACAAGTAGGCAGAGAGGCAGGTGCAGAGAGAGGGGGGGAGGCAGGCTCCCTGCTAAAAGCCCGATATGGGGCTCGATCCCAAGACCCTGAGATCATGACCTGAGCCGAAGGCAGAGGCTTAACCCACTGAGCTACCCAGGTGCCCCCATCAGTTCAGTTCTTGATGACTACATGCGTTGTTTCTAGTCTGGAGTTCTATGAGTAAAGCATCTATGAACATTCCGGTGAAAGTCTTTGTTTGGACATATATTTTCATGGAATTGCTGTTACATAATACATGTAGTTTAACTTTATTTAAAAAAAAAATAAAACTGTCAAACTGCTTTCCAGAATGATTGGGCAATTTAACAACCTTACCAGCAATGAATAATTCCGTTTGCTACACATCCGCACCAACAGTTGGCATTGTCAGTATTTAATTATTCTACTGGGCACAGACAGATATCTCAATGTATTTTAGTTTATGCTTTTTGCATGATCAACGATGTTGAGTATTTTTATATGCTCATTGGCCATTCATATATCTCCTTTTTTGAAGTGTCAAAACTGTTTGCCATTTTTGAAAATTCTATCTTCTAATTATTGAATGAGTTTTAAAAATTAAATCTGTATGTAACATCTTTGTCAAATAAATGTGTTGCAAATACTTCTTAGTAGTCTGTGGTTTAACTTTTCATTTTCTTAACGGTCTCTTTCAAAAAGCTAGAGTTTTAATTGTGATAAATTCCAATTTACTACCTTTTTTGGTTCATGCTTTTTGCATACTACCTAAGAAATGTCTGACTATGCTGAGTGGCAAAGATTTTCGCCTAAGGCTTCTTCCAAAAGTTTTATTTATTTATTTAGTATTTATGTTCAGGCCTATGATTTATTTTAAGTTTTGTGCATGGTATTAAAAGTGGAAGTCATTTTTTTCCATATGCATAGCCGGGTTTTCAACACCATATTTTGAAATTACCCAGTGAGTTTCTTTCACATATTTCTAAAATATCTATGAACAAATTTATGTGTAGGACTACCTCTTGCATTTTTCTCTTCCCTTGATCTACATTTTCATCCTTTGCCAAAATCACATTGCCTTGCTTGGCCTAGATTTATAGTTACCTTTAAATCAGTTAATGTAAATGTCTGATTTTGTTCTTGTTTCACAAAACTATTTTAACTATTCTAAATTCTTTCAAACTGCGAAATGTTAGTAAGACCTTGGCAATTTTATGGAAAATATCTGCTGGGATTTTGGTTGAATTTGCATCATATTTATCGATCAGTTTGGAAAGACTCTGTTAGCACTGTTAGCTAAACAAAAAATGACACCTTAACAAGAGTCTTCCGATTAGAAAAAAAAAAATCATCTCTCCATTTATTTGTATCTTCTTTATCTTAGCAAAATTTTGTGATAGTCAGTATAAATTTATTACACATGTTTAAAGGAATTATTCCTAAATATTTCATATTCTAAGTGCTATTATAATTGTATTGTTTCTTTAAGTTTTGTTCTTTTTTTTTTTTAAGGAGAGCATGGGGGAGGGGCAGAGGGACAGGGAGAGAGAGAATCATAAGCGGGCTCCATGCCCAGCTGGAGCTCAACTGGGGGTTCCATCTCACAGTCTCAGAGCATGACCTGAGCTGAAATCAAGAGCTGGATGCTTAATCAACGGAGCTACCCAGGCACCCCTCTTTAAGCTTCATTTCTAATGCTTATTAGAAATACAACTGACTTCTGTGTGCTCTAACCATACTAAATTCATTTAATTCTGATAATTTTCTGGACCCTTTGAATTTTCCATGTATTCATGGAGTCTACAAATAATAGACAATTTTGTTTTTCTTTCTTCCATTTGCATGCCTTTTTGTCTTTTCCTTTTTTTATCAGTACAGTGTTAATTGGTAGTGATAAGAGTATTTGACTTTACCATGCTCTTGATCCTAGGTCTAAGCTTCCAGGACTTCGGGAACTAAGTGTCCTGTTTGCTCTGTATTTCATACAGATTCCCTTGACTAGGTTCGTGCTATTTATATTTTGCTCAGAGTGTTTATCATGAAAAGATACTAAATTTTGTTAAATGCTTTATCTGCATCTATGTAGATATTCATGTGATCTTCTTTTATTCCTTTTTTTCTTTTAATGTGTCAGGTTTTTGAAAGTTAAATAAGCCTAGTATTCCTGAGATAAATGCCTCTTGTTCGTGGTATATTATCCTTTTTTATATTACTAAATTTGCTACCATTTTGTTAAGGATTATTTTGTCTTTATTCAGCCTGTGATTTCTATACTTACAAATTTATTGTCAGGCTTTTTTTGTTATAAAATGAGTTGGAAAGTGTGTTCTATTGTAGTTTTCAAAGTATTTGCAGATGATTTGATTTACTGTTTTCTTAAATGCTTGATTGTGGGGGTTTCTGGGTGGCTCAGTGGGTTAAATCCTCTGCCTTAGGCTCAGGTCATGATCTCAGAGTCCTGGGATGGAGTCCCATATCAGGCTCTCTGCTCAGCAGGGAGACTGCTTCCCTCTCCGTCTCTGCCTGCCTCTTTGCCGGCTTGTGATCTCCCTCGCTCTCTGTCAAATACATAAATAAAATCTTTAAAAAAAAAATGCTTGATTGTGGGTTGTTTTTTTTTTCCTTTGGAGTTTTTGTCGTTAATTTTTTGTTAATGTTTTATTTTTTATAAACATATACATTTATCCCCAGGGGTGCAGGTCTGTGAATCACCAGGTTTACACACTTCACAGCACTCACCGTAGCACATACCCTCCCCAATGTCCATAATCCCACCCCCTTCTCCCAAACCCCCTCCCCCCAGCAACCCTCAGTTTGTTTTGTGAGATTAAGAGTCACTTATGGTTTGTCTCCCTCCCAATTCCATCTTGTTTCATTGATTCTTCTCCTACCCACTTAAGCCCCCATGTTGCATCACCACTTCCTCATATCAGGGAGATCATATGATAGTTGTCTTTCTCTGCTTGACTTATTTCGCTAAGCATGATACACTCTAGTTCCATCCATGTTGTCGCAAATGGCAAGATTTCATTTCTTTTGATGGCTGCATAGTATTCCATTGTATATATATACCACATCTTCTTGATCCATTCATCTGTTGATGGACATCTAGGTTCTTTCCATAGTTTGGCTATTGTGGACATTGCTGCTATAAACATTCGGGTGCACGTGCCCCTTTGGATCACTACGTTTGTATCTTTAGGGTAAATACCCAATAGTGCAATTGCTGGGTCATAGGGCAGTTCTATTTTCAACATTTTGAGGAAGCTCCATGCTGTTTTCCAGAGTGGCTGCACCAGCTTGCATTCCCACCAACAGTGGAGGAGGGTTCCCCTTTCTCCGCATCCTCGCCAGCATCTGTCATTTCCTGACTTGTTGATTTTAGCCATTCTGACTGGTGTGAGGTGATATCTCATTGTGGTATTGATTTGTAATTTCCCTGATGCCGAGTGATATGGAGCACTTTTTCATGTGTCTGTTGGCCATCTGGATGTCTTCTTTGCAGAAATGTCTGTTCATGTCCTCTGCCCATTTCTTGATTGGATTATTTGTTCTTTGAGTGTTGAGATTGCTAAGTTCTTTATAGATTTTGGACACTAGTCCTTTATCTGATGTGTCGTTTGCAAATATCTTCTTCCATTCTGTCAGTTGTCTTTTGGTTTTGTTAACTGTTTCCCTTGCTGTGCAAAAGCTTTTGATTCTGATGAAATCCCAATAGTTCATTTTTGCCCTTGTTTCCCTTGCCTTTGGCGATGTTCCTAGGAAGATGTTGCTGCAGCTGAGGTCGAAGAGGTTGCTGCCTGTGTTCTCCTCAAGGATTTTGATGGATTCCTTTCGCACATTGAGGTCCTTCATCCATTTTGAGTCTGTTTTCATGTGTGGTGTAAGGAAATGGTTCAATTTCATTTTTCTGCATGTGGCTGTCCAATTTTCCCAACACCATTTATTGAAGAGGCTGTCTTTTTTCCATTGGACATTCTTTCCTGCTTTGTTGAAGATTAGTTGACCATAGAGTTGAGGGTCTATTTCTGGGCTCTCTATTCTGTTCCATTGATCTATGTGTCTGTTTTTGTGCCAGTACCCTACTGTCTTGATGATGGCAGCTTTGTAATAGAGCTTGAAGTCCAGAATTGTGATGCCACCAACGTTGGCTTTCTTTTTCAATATCCCTTTGGCTATTCGAGGTCTTTTCTGGTTCCATATAAATTTTAGCATTATTTGTTCCATTTCTTTGAAAAAGATGGATGGTACTTTGATAGGAATTGCATTAAATGTGTAGATTGCTTTAGGTAGCATAGACATTTTCACAATATTTATTCCTCCAATCCAGGAGCATGGAATATTTTTCCATTTCTTTGTGTCTTCCTCAACTTCTTTCATGAGTGCTTTATAGTTTTCTGAGTACAGATTCTTAGCCTCTTTGGTTAGGTTTATTCCTAGGTATCTTATGGTTTGGGGTGCAATTGTAAATGGGATTGACTCCTTAATTTCTCTTTCTTCTGTCTTGCTGTTGGTGTAGAGAAATGCAACTGATTTCTGTGCATTGATTTTATATCCTGACACTTTACTGAATTCCTGTATAAGTTCTAGCAGTTTTGGAGTGGAGTCTTTTGGGTTTTCCACATATAGTATCATATCATCTGTGAAGAATGATAATTTGACTTCTTCTTTGCCGATTTGGATGCCTTTAATTTCCTTTTGTTGTCTGATTTCTGAGACTAGGACCTCTAGTACTATGTTGAATAGCAGTGGTGATAGTGGACATCCCTGCTGTGTTCCTGATCTTAGTGGAAAAGCTTTCAGTTTTTCTCCATTGAGAATGATATTTGCGGTGGGTTTTTCATAGATGGCTTTGATGATATTGAGGTATGTGCCCTCTATCCCTACACTCTGAAGAGTTTTAATCAGGAAGGGATGCTGTACTTTATCAAATGCTTTTTCAGCATCTATTGAGAGTATCATATGGTTCTTGTTCTTTCTTTTATTGTATCACATTGACTGATTTGTGGATGTTGAACCAACCTCGCAGCCCTGGAATAAATTCCACTTGATCGTGGTGAATAATCCTTTTAATGTACTGTTGAATCCTATTGGCTGGTATTTTGGTGAGAATTTTCGCATCTGTGTTCATCAAGGATATTGGTCTATAGCTCTCTTTTTTGATGGGATCCTTGTCTGGTTTTGGGATCAAAGTGATGCTGGCCTCATAAAATGAGTTTGGAAGTTTTCTTTCCATGTCTATTTTTTGGAACAGTTTCAGGAGAATAGGAATTAGTTCTTCGTTAAATGTTTGGTAGAATTCCCCCGGGAAGCCATCTGGCCCTGGGCTTTTGTTTGTTTGGAGATTTTTAATGACTGTTTCAATCTCCTTACTGGTTATGGGTCTGTTCAGGCTTTCTATTTCTTCCTGGTTCAGTTGTGGTAGTTTATATGTTTCTAGGAATGCATCCATTTCTTCCAGATTGTCCAATTTGTTGGTGTAGAGTTGCTCATAGTATGTTCTTATAATAGTTTGTATTTCTTTAGTGTTAGTTGTGATCTCTCCTCTTTCATTCATGATTTTATTTATTTGGGTCCTTTCTCTTTTCTTTTTGATAAGTTGGGCCAGGGGTTTATCAATTTTATTAATTCTTTCAAAGAACCAGCTCCTAGTTTCATTGATTTGTTCTATTGTTTTTTGGGTTTCTATTTCATTGATTTCTGCTCTGATCTTTATGATTTCTCTTCTCCTGCTGGGCTTAGGGTTTCTTTCTTGTTCTTTCTCCAGCACCTTTAGGTGTAGCGTTAGGTTGTGTACCTGAGACCTTTCTTGTTTCTTGAGAAAGGCTTGTACCACTATATATTTTCCTCTCATTACTGCCTTTGTTGTGTCCCACAGATTTTGAACCATTGTATTTTCATTATCATTTGTTTCCATGATTTTTTTTCAATTCTTCTTTAATTTCCCGGTTGACCCATTCATTCTTTAGAAGGATGCTGTTTAGTCTCCATGTATTTGGGTTCTTTCCAAACTTCCTCTTGTGATTGAGTTCTATATTCAGAGCATTGTGGTCTGAAAATATGCAGGGAATGATCCCAATCTTTTGATACCGGTTGAGTCCTGATTTAGGACCAAGGATGTGATCTATTCTGGAGAATGTTCCATGTGCACTAGAGAAGAATGTGTATTCTGTTGCTTTGGGATGAAATGTTCTGAATATATCTGTGATGTCCATCTGGTCCAGTGTGTCGTTTAAGGCCTTTATTTCCTTGCTGATCTTTTGCTTGGATGATCTGCCCATTTCAGTGAGGGGAGTGTTAAAGTCCCCTACTGTTATTGTATTATTATTGATGTGTTTCTTTGATTTTGTTATTAATTGGTTTATATAGTTGGCTGCTCCCACATTGGGGGCATAGATATTTAAAATTGTTAAATCTTCTTGTTGGACAGACCCTTTGAGTATGATATAGTGTCCTTCCTCATCTCTTATTATAGTCTTTGGCTTAAAATCTAATTGATCTGATATAAGGATTGCCACTCCTGCTTTCTTCTGATGTCCATTAGCATGGTAAATTCTTTTCCACCCCTTCACTTTAAATCTGGAGGTGTCTTCGGGCTTAAAATGAGTTTCTTGGAGGCAACATATAGATGGGTTTTGTTTTTTTATCCATTCTGATACCCTGTGTCTTTTGACAGGGGCATTTAGCCCATTCACATTCAGGGTAACTATTGAGAGATATGAATTTAGTGCCATTGTATTGCCTGTAAGGTGACTGTTACTGTATATGGTCTCTGTACCTTTCTGCCCTACCACTTGTAGGCTCCCTCTTTGCTTAGAGGACCCCTTTCAAGATTTCCTGTAGATCTGGTTTGGTGTTTGCAAATTCTTTCAGTTTTTGTTTGTCCTGGAAGCTTTTAATCTCTCCTTCTATTTTCAATGATAGCCTAGCTGGATATAGTATTCTTGGCTGCACGTTTTTCTCGTTTAGTGCTCTGATAATATCATGCCAGCTCTTTCTGGCCTGCCAGGTCTCTGTGGATAAGTCAGCTGCCAATCTAATATTTTTACCATTGTATGTTACAGACTTTTTTTCCCGGGCTGCTTTCAGGATTTTCTCTTTGTCACTGAAACTTGTAAATTTTACTATTAGGTGACGGGGTGTGGGCCTATTCTTATTGATTTTGAGGGGCGTTCTCTGAACCTCCTGAATTTGGATGCTCGTTCCCTTTGCCATATTGGGGAAATTCTCCCCAATAATTCTCTCCAGTATACCTTCTGCTCCCCTCTCTCTTTCTTCTTCTTCTGGAATCCCAATTATTCTAATGTTGTTTCATCCTATGGTGTCACTTATCTCTTGAATTCTCCCCTTGTGGTCCAGTAGCTTTTTGTCCCTCTTTTGCTCAGATTCCTTATTCTCTGTCATTTGGTCTTCTATATCACTAATTCTTTCTTCTGCCTCATTTATCCTAGCAGTGAGAGCCTCCATTTTTGATTGCACCTCATTAATAGCTTTTTTGATTTCAACTTGGTTAGATTTTAGTTCTTTAATTTCTCCAGAAAGGGCTTTTATATCTCCCAAGAGGTTTCTCTAATATCTTCCATGCCTTTTTTGAGCCCGGTTAGAACCTTGAGAATTGTCATTCTGAACTCTAGATCTGACATATTACCAATGTCTGTATTGATTAGGTCCCTAGCCTTCGGTACTGCCTTATGTTCTTTTTTTTGTGGTGAATTTTTCCGTCTTGTCATTTTTTCCAGATAAGATTTATGAAGGAGCAAGTAAAATACTAAAAGGGTGGCAACAACCCCAGGAAAATATGCTTTAACCAAATCAGAAGAGATCCCAAATCGTGAGGGGGGAGAAAGGGGATAAAAAGAGGTTCAAAAAGGAAGAAAGGAAAGAAAAGAATTTTAAAAAAAGAAAACGAATAAAGAAAAATATAAAAAAGAAAAAATATATATATTAGATATACTAGTTAAAAAACGTTAAAAAAGAAAAGGGTAAAACTTAAAAATAAACTTTACCAGAAGGTGAGGGAAAAAAAACAAAAAATGTAAAAGAAAAAATTATATTAACTGCAAGACTAAAAAAAATCACAGGGAGAAAGCCATGAGTTCCGTGCTTTGCTTTCTCCTCCTTTGGAATTCTGCTGCTCTCCTTGGTATTGAAACCGCACTCCTTGGTAGGTGAACTTGGTCTTGGCTGGATTTCTCCTTGATCTTCTGGGGGAGGGGCCTGGTGTAGTGATTCTCAAGTGTCTTTGCCCCAGGTGGAATTGCACCGCCCTTACCAGGGGCTGGGCTGAGTAATCCGCTTGGGTTTGCTTTCAGGAGCTTTTGTTCCCTGAGCGCTTTCCGTAGAGTTCCAGAGGATGGGAATACAAATGGCGGCCTCCTGGTCTCCGGCCTGGAGGAGCCAAGAGCCCGGGGCCCCACTTCTCAGTGCGCCCTCAGAGAACAGCGCCCAGTTACTCCCGTCTGCCTGACCTCCGGGCATGCTCTGAGCTCACCGAGCCTGTGGCTGGTTCAAGGTAACACGGAGCTATGAGCTTACTGTCGGCTCTGTCTCTATAGCCGGTTTTCCCGTTCCAATACCCGCAAGCTATGTGACACTCAGACACCCCCATCCTTCTGTGACCCTGCAGGACCTGAGGCCATGCTGACCCTGCATGGGCTTCGCCCCGGTTTAGCCTCTGGAGTGATGTCCCTCAGTGGAACAGACTTTTAAGAGTCCTGATTTTGTGCTTCGTTGCTCCGCCGCTTGCCAGGTGCCAGCCCCTCCCCCCGGGGTCTATCTTCCCGTCACTTTGGATTCACGTCTCCGCCAGTCCTACCTTTCAGAAAGTGGTTGTTTTTCTGTTTCCATAATTGCTGTTCTTCTTCTCTTCGATCTGCCAATGGATTTGCAGGTGTTTGCAATCTTTAGTTAAGCTATCTAGCTGATCTCCTGCTAGCTGAAGTAGTCTCAGCCTGCTACTTCTCCACCATCTTGACTCCTCCCATGTGATCTTGTTTTTAAATGGGGTATATTATCTGCTATATCCTATATGGAATCTATTTACACTTGCTACCTAGAAGGAATTATCTGAATTTGCCACCTTTACGAAAATTATATGCCTAAATTTGACTGTCCAAATAATAATTAAACAACAAATCTCAACATTAGTTTCTTAGTTCCTTCATCTCAACAAACTATTGAATCTATATATTCTACATGAGTGATGGTAGTTCCAAACAAGAAGCCCTGTAGCATCTTTATTTTACCAGTTACAAAGTCTAGTAAAAACACAGCGATTTTTATGAGATATCTGTGCAATAATTATAGGTGTATTATTACCTTCTTTTACAGTTATTCCTAAACCAGCTACTATTTTATCATATTTGACCAGCTTCTAAATATTTTATACTACTAAATTTATGCTCTACTTTCTCTTATATTTCAATCCAACTTGATAGCCAATTCTTCTGTTCTTTTTCATAGAAAAGCTTCCAGTTACTTGAACTATACTTGAACTATGATTTCCCAAGTCTACATTAAAAGTATATTTTAATCCAACAGATTATGTACTTCTACATCACATATTGATTGTATTTTTTGTTATTTTTCTCATTGGAATCTGTAAATGGTTTTCTTAATTTTACTTACTTCTTTAGTCTTCAAGATTCACATTAAAACAAAACAAAAACAAAGGAGAACAAAGTGAAACCATTTGTATGTCTACATAGATTTTATTTTTGAAGCTA
The DNA here is from genome assembly GCF_030435805.1 of Mustela lutreola. Lineage (NCBI taxonomy): Eukaryota > Metazoa > Chordata > Mammalia > Carnivora > Mustelidae > Mustela > Mustela lutreola. The sequence continues at coordinate 97,759,008 of NC_081298.1, read as the reverse complement.
TGATGATTCTATAAGAGGACTTCTATGCTTTTCCCAAGTAGAAGCTATTCTTAAAGTCCTCAGGTTACATCTCTCATTCCTAAATAGGACTGTCTATTCTTATTGATTGATATGGGGACATACTTAAATTGCTACTTCCCTATTACATTTCACTGAGGTGACACCTTAAAGCCATTACCATTATAAGAAATGGAAGATACATTTCATTTCTCAGAGCTGCTTTGTTTTCCTTTTACCTTGTGAAGAAGTGGATTGCATTAGGAAGAAACAAGAGTAAGGATAGGCTTGGTCATGCTACAGTAACCAATAATCCACATCTCAGTACGCTCCCCAAGAAAACTTCCCTTCATGTTTATGATATTTATTCAATGCAGATAATCAGAACAACTTTATTATTGCCACTCAGGGACTCAAACTGATTAATTCATTGTTATATTTGCTTCCATGATCTCTAAGGCAGGGAGAAGGAATCTAGTGAATTATCTATCTCTCTTTTTTAAGAATTTATTTATTTATTTGCCAGATCAAGAGCGAAAGCGAGGGAGAGAATGCACAAGCAGGGTGATAGGTAGGCAGAGGAAGAAGCAGACTCCCTGATGAACAGGGAGCCTGATGTGGGACTCGATCCCAAGATCCTGGGATCATGACTTGAGCCGAAACCAGATGCTTACTTAAACTACTGAGCCACCCAGGTGTCCCTATAACTCTTAAAAGAATTATGTCTGGTTGCTGGTCACATTTCATTAGCCAAATTAAGTAATATGGCCATAAAAACAAACAAACAGACAAAAAGAAGAAAGTATAACTCTAGGTTATACCTAAAAGGAAAAGAACCAGAATACTTCTGAATGGTCCTATTGATTACCACAAAATAACAAAATTAATGGGGCAAAAATAAAATTTGCTTATTAAATCTCAATCCTAGGCTCCTTTAATATCCTGATCTGGTAATAAAATATAAAATGCTAATTTGACATTGGTCAATAAAGCAAGTATAAAATCACAAGTTTAAGGCTATCTGCTATTTGACTTTTTCTTGACTAGCCATCTTTATCTCCTTTATACTTTGTATTTACCCTTTACATATAAACATGATTGTTATGACACTGAAAACACATTTATTATATGCCTTTGCATATTCTTTGCCTGAAATATTTTTTGATCTGTGTAACTAAATTTTAAAACTCTTTGAGCCATATTTTTGGGTCTACAATTTTCATGAAAACATATCATGGCTAACTACAGGGAAATTAATGCACTTAATGAAATTTGTTGTATCACTTTTCCTACTACTTGTACCTTCTGTTTACTTAATTTAGACTTGGTCTTCCTGGGTAAAAAAATTCTTAACCTGATACCCTTATCTGTAAATTTACTGAATTGGCCAGATTATCCTAACGGGAAAGAAACTTGTTTTCCTGAGCAGGATTTTAAAAGTATATCAAAACTTAGTCAAAAAACACTTAGAAGCGAATGTTCTCTCCAAAGAAACTGGTACAGTTATGAGCAAGACAGACATTCCAACTATCAAGGGTTATTGGCAATAAGTGAATAATTTCACAGTTAGTGATCTAATTCCTGGCAAAGACCAAATTAAGTCCAAGGCAAAAATTAATAAAGTCCATTTATTCATGAACTTATGGAAGGGACTCCATCTGCTATCACTTTCATTTTTGCATGGCTCAAAGGTGTGAGAAAGAGTAAAAAAAAGCTGGCATATTTGGACAGGTTCTGATTGGCAAGTACTCTACTAAGGTGGGATTTTTTGAACCAGGCAAAGTTTCTAATTGGTCTTCAGGCACATCTGGAGGTCCTTGCTCAGCTTTACCTCAGCAAGGTAAAGGTCCTTGCTCAGATTAATTAAGCAGTTTGAGATATTTCAAAAGAGGAAGGATCATTCAGTGTTAGGAGCAGAGGGTTTTCTGAAAGCAGTAATTTCCTGAAACAAGTGAGGTTCGATGGACTTTTTTATCATCAAATAAATTGTCATAATGGTCCTTATGAGGGAAGTGGCTGCCATGACAGGCTATTTCTCCCGACCATTGTAGGGAATACTATCAAAAGGAGCTATATGGTATTCAGTGATCATCTAATAGGTTCTGTGTCCTAGGTTGTGACCAGCAAAGGAAATTCTCCTTAAGTAAGTCTGATATCACATAAATTTGGGTCCATGTGTATGTTTTCAGTTTGGTCTTGAAAACATAGTATTGCGTAAAAGTTGTTAGCATAGTTTTACTTCCATTTATACTTTAGAAATACAAATATTTTTTGCAACTTTACATTTTTAATTGTATCCAAACACAAACCAATACCATTAATTTTTTTTTCTGTTTCATGACCTCTAATTTTTTTAGTATGATAATTTTCCACTATAAAATAGGTTTCTTGTTTAGTTACAGAAAAGGGAAGAGGTCTGTAATTTATAGAGTACTTGCTATAAACTAGGCAGGGACAACATAACATTTTCACTCAGATTCATAACAATTCTCTAATATTCTCTTCTTTGTTGTTGTTTTTGCTGTTGTTTTCACAGGTGAGGAAATGGAGTCTCACAGTACTTAACTTGCTCAGTGACTCATGGTTCAGATTAGAAGCCAGCTTGCTTTTGGCACTAAAAGCCGCCCTGTCTTTGTGTGTGCGTGTGTGTGGAAGACTGATGCTTCACAGACCTGTACCCCGAAGCAAATAATATATGTTAAATAAATAAATAAATAAATTTACTACCAAAAAAATACAAGTATTTTTATGGAAAAAGTGAAGGCAAGTGAATGGGTCATTCCCTTCTGGACCTTAGACCACTGTTCTTCAACATCAGCACTACTTACAATTCACACAGGTAATTCTTTATTGTGAGGGGTTGTCTTGTAACTATAAAATGTTTAATAGCATCATTTCCCTCTGCCCACCACGTACCCAGCAGATACCAGGAGCCCCATTCTCCAGTCATAAACATTTCAAAATCTCACAGCACATTAACAAAATGTCCCAGAGTGTAGGGGAGACAAAATAGTTGAACTATTGCATTCAACTCAATTACCATGGCTTGGCAAAGAGCTTCATTGTAAGAATCTGACCACTCAAAGCAACTGTATCTTTCAACAATATCATGTAGAAGTTATATTGACCTCATTGGTAACTTTATAGTATATGGTGAAACATGCATTATTTTTCAGTAAATATTGTTTTAGATTTTTTTGAATGAATTCATTTGTGGAAGTTGATAGCAATTAATTTGACCTGTCATTTTGCCTTATAAAAAAAGAACTGATAAAAATCAATACTATTAAGTAAATAAATCTGTAATCTTCCTCTTTCAGATACATGACAGTAGTATACTTCTTGGTCCTCACTGTGTTTGCTAAGGGCCACATAACTTGTTCCAGCCATAGAACAGTAAGCAGAAGTGACACGTGCTGATTCCTCTCTAGAACAATGAAATGCCAGCCTGAGACCTACCTGAGCATTCTTTCCTCTGTGTTAGGATTTAGCAGTCACCTTAATTATTTCTATCATAAACATGCATAAGAGAGGCGGCGCCTGGGTGGCTCAGTGGGTTAAAGCCTCTGCCTTCAGCTCAGGTCATGATCCCAGGGTTCTGGGATCGAGCCCCGCATCGGGCTCTCTGCTCAGTGGGGAGCCTGCTTCCTCCTCTCTCTCTCTCTCTCTGCCTGCCTCTCTCCCTACTTGTGATCTGTCAAATAAATAAATAAAAATTTTTAAAAAAATGCACAAGAGGGATGCTTGGGTGGCTCAGTTGGTTGAGCGGCTGCCTTCAGCTCAGGTCATGATCCCTGCGTCCTGGGATCGAGTTCCGCATTGGGTTCCTTGCTCAGCAGGGAACTTGCTTCTCCCTCTGTCTCTGCCTGCCATTCTGTCTCCTGTGCACACTCTCTCTCTCTGACAAATAAATAAAATCTTAAAAAAAATGCACAAGAAATACTCTAGATTAAGGGCAAATGATTTTTTTTTTTTCTTAAAAAACAAATAACCACATGGATTTTGGCATCTCAGTTTTTACCCTGTGGCAACACATGGAGAGCCAGACCAAATCTACTATGCATACGAAATCTGTGTCTCATATGAGAAACAGAAAAAAAAAAAAAAAAAAAAAGACTTTTCTTTGCTTATATTCAGGAGAAAGAGGTAACTGCCTTTATCTGTCTTACAAAAAGACAGGAGGAAAAAACTTTGCCCTCTGAAGATGGGATGAAATAGATTCTGGGTTCTCACTGTAACCTTTCAGAATGTAAATATGATCTCTAAGGGCCAGAAATGCCTTCCTGCCCAACCCCTCCAACCTCACCATATCTTTGGTTTCTATGACCTAGAAGATATATTCAAGGTCCTGAGCATCATAAATCTCTCCAGTTACCTCACTATCTATTCAGTTGTAATTAATTACCCAAGGGTTGCTTATGGCCAAGCATCCCAATCCACAGAGAACAAAATTGTTCCGAAAACTCTAACTCTATAGCAACAAAAAAGTTTTGCTTAACATGCCACAAGTTTTACAAATCTTTATCTGGTTTTGGTATAGGGTACTGCTAGCCTTGTAAACTATGTTGGGTAGCATTCCCTCCTCCTCTGTTGGCTAGAAATGGTTGTCAAGAATTGGTGTTATTACTTGAAATGTTTGGTAGAATTTTTGAGTGTAACCTTCTGGTCTGGAGATTTCTTTTTTGTTGTTGTTGTTGTTTAAAAGTTTTGAACTACTATTTAATATATTTATTAGTTTTAGGACTCTTCAAAATATTTATTTTATCTAGAGTGGTTTTGATTGTTTATGGTTTTTGAGGAACTGGACTGTTTCAAATAGATTTTCAGATTTACATGTGAAGAGATTTTGTAGTAGATGGGTTTTCTAAAAAAACACTTGCCAAGTCCCTAGCATCCATTCTCTATATATGTGGATAGATAGATAGATAGATAGATAGACAGAGACATAGATATAATGATACATATATACGAACATAGATATATACATATAATGGAATATTATTCAAGCATAAAAAAGAAGAAAATCCTGCCATTTGCCACAATAAGAAGGGGCCTTGAGATCATTGTGCTAACTAAAATAAGCTAGACAGAATAAGAAAAATATTCTTTTTTAATATTAGTATTTTATGATACAAAGTTTCCTTTAACACTCTTTCAGTTTCATCCCACAAATTTTGATATGCTGTGTTTTTATTCAGTTCAAAATATTTTCTAATTTCCCTTGAGATGTCTCCTTGACATGTATATTTTTTAGAAGTGTATAATTTAAATTCCAAATGTTTGGAGACTGTCCCTTTATCTTTTTCTTACTGATTCCTAGCTTAATTCCATTATGGTCATGCATGATTTCAAACTTTTGAGTAAGTTTGTAACATTATCCAGAATATGGTTTTAGTGTCTGTTCCATTGCACACTCAGAAGGAATATGTATTTTGTTGTTGTTGAGTTGAGTATTCTATAAATCCCAATCAGACCCAGTTGGTTCACAATGTAGTTCAGTTCTGGTATATTCTTTTTTTTTTTTTAATTTATATTCAAATAGCCAACATATAGTACATTAGTTTCAGATATAGTGTTCAATACAGTTCTGTTACATTCTTACTGATTTTATGTCTATCTATTACTGAAAGCAGAGTCTTCAACTCTATAACTGTAGTTATGGATTTGTCTATTGATCCTATAAGTTCTCTCAGTATTTATTTCATATATTTTGAAACTTTAATGTGAGGTACATACACTTTTAGGATTGTTATGTCTCCTTGGCGAATTTGCCCTCTCATCATCATGCAACATCCCTCTTTATTTCTGGTAAATTTTTGTTCTTAGGTCAAATTGGTTGATATTAATCTAAGTCTTCCAGTTTTCTTTTGATATGTATTTACTCAGTAGGTTTTTTGCTATTCTTTTACTTTTAATATAGTTATCATTATATTTGGTTTTTTTTATTTAATTTAATTTTTCCAGTGTTCCAAGATTCATCGTTTATGCACCACACCCAGTTTTCCATGAAATACATGCCCTCCTTAATACCTACCACCAGGCTCACCTATCCCCCCACCCCCCACCCCTCCAAAACCCTCGGTTTGTTTCTCAGAGTCCACAGTCTCTCATGCTTCTTCTCCCCTTCCAATTTCCCCCAGTTCACTTTTCCTTTCCATCTCCTAATGTCTTCCATGTTATTCCTTATACTCCACAAGTAAGTGAAACCATATGATAATTGACTTTCTCTGCTTGACTTATTTCACTCAGCATAATCTCCTCCAGTCCCATCCATGTAGATATAAAAGTTGGGGATTCATCCTTTCTGATGGCTGTGTAATATTCTATTGTATATATGGGCCATATCTTCTTTATCCATTCATCTGTTGAAGGGCATCTTGGCTCTTTCCACCATTTGGTGATTATGGACATTGCTGCTATGAACATTGGGAGTATTTGAAGTGAGTTTCTTTTCAGAAGTATATAGTTGAGTCATAGTAGTAGTATATCCATTCTGAAAATAATAGTTTTTTATTTGTTTGGTTGTTTTTGTTTTTGTTTAATTGATGTGGTCTGACCCATGACATTTAATTACTTGCTATTAAGTTTGAATTTAGATTTGTTGTTTTATTATATCTTTCCTCTATATTGACATGGTTTTTCATTTCTATGCCTTTCTTTTGCTGCCTTCTTTTAGATATTTTTCACATTTTAAAACTATTTCATCAATTGTGCTATTTACTACAACACTTTTTATAGTATTTTGAGTGGTTGCCTTCAGCATTAAATACACTATTTAACTTTTAACAAGTTACTTATTTTACCACTTCAAGTGGAATGTAGAAATTTAACCACCATATAAATCCCTTTTCCTTCTCTGCTTATGTTAATGTCTTATGTATTATATTCACATGCACTGAAAATTCATCAGGTAATTTTCTAATGTTTTGTTTAATATTTTTAAAAACTCAAAAATATAATAATAGTTTATTTTATTTCATCAATATTTGTAACTTTTCTTGTTCTTCCATCATCCTGCTATTCCAAGTTTCTTTCTGGTATCATTTTTCTTCTGTCAAAAGAAATTCTATCATAGTAAAATTTTACAACTTATGCTGACCACACATTCTCTAAGTTTTGAGGAGTTTTAACATCATTTTTTATTTTTGAAGGATAATTTCACTGAATATAGTTTTGGGGGCTGACAGTAGTTTTCTTTTAGCCCCTAACAAATATGAAGACACTTCCTCCTAGCCTCTATGAGAAATCTCTTGCCATTAAATCATTATCCCGCTATAGGTAATACACTATTTCTCTCTCATTGATTTCAAGATTTTTTTCTTTCTCTTCAATTTTCAATAGTTTGATTATGATGCAAAGGACTTCTTTGTTTATTCTGTTTGTGGTTCAGTAAGATTGCTCAGTCTAAGAGTTTATTCCTTTATCTAAATTTGGAAAGTTTTCTGCCATTAATTTTTCAATTTCTTTTTTCTGCATTGCACTCTTTTTCCTTTCTTTCTGTACCCCCAGTGACACATACATTAGTTCTTACTGTATTTACCCATGGATCCATGAGTTAATAGGTTTTTTTTTTCTCATCTTTATCCCCATTGTTCAAATTGGATAATTTCTACTGCCCAACCTTCCCTATGTCATCTTCATGCTGTTATTAAGCTGATCTTAATACCTCACTCATCCCATGAGTTTTTCTTTTTAAAAATGAACACATGTCTAAGATTTTATTCAGCTCATTAATTACTGAGGGAACCAGTCAGATGTTAAGACTAGTTCTGAGAGATATGATGAGCTAAGTATCTATTTGTAATTTATAAAAGAAATGTTTAGGATAAGATTTTCATGTTAGATACAAACTAATTAATGTCCTCCAGGACAATGGATTATAAATTTTGAGGTTATCTTTTTTCTGCCAGACAGATTTTTATTTTTCTCATGTCTACCAAATAAAAAATTCACAACTTAAATGTAACTTCACCAAGTTCAGGCATTTTGAAGAACAAATGATATGTTGAAGTAAATACATTGCCCTAGGCAATTTTTAAAAAGGCTTTTGCCCCTACATGACTTTGAAAAGGCACGCGGCCCACATATTATCTGCCTTATTTACAATTTTTTGATAAGTTTTCTTAACAGTAGGAGAGAGGTAATGAGATTACTGGCTCGAGAAGAAACACTTTCAAAACACTGTATAATCACTCACAAGGAAGACAAGAATCCACACAATTAGAAACCAATGAAGCGTAAGTGCTATCCAGTTATACTGAGCAACTACCCTGAGGTGTCACCCACTTAGCTGTGGCCACAAGAGCCTTACGATACCTGGAAGATGGATTTGACTCTTTACAAATATCGGAAAGCCCAAGGCCTTCCACAAGATTTCTGAGAACCCCAAGAAGGTTTGCATTCCCATGTTCTTCTCTGGCTCTGAGCTCTTATTTTTGGTGAATTAATTCAATTTACGGATCCTCTCATTCTCTTGCTATCATTGTCAATGACAGAAAATCTGTCCCTTTCCTTAATTTACACAACCCCAAAATGAAATAAATCCCACTTACATAGGCGTTTATAGGGACATCACTGGAAGGTTTAGGAAGATGGATTTATATTTCAAGTGCAAACAGCTTAAATATTAGCAATTAGTATTCCCCCAAATGATGCTCCTGCTTCTGCTCCCTTCTCAGATATTTTATACACTATTCTCCTTCTTTCTGACCAACCAACTTGTTTAATTCTCATTTAAAAAAAAAAAAAAATCATCATGGTTGCTAGTTAACTTAGATGCTCAGAGTTTTAATTTCACTTTAAGCAGTTTATTTTAAAATGGTCTTGGGGCATTAGGGTGGCTCACTCAGTTAAGTGTCCAACAGTTGATTTTAGCTCAGGTTTTGATCTCAGGGTTGTGGAATGGAGCCCCTGGGTCACGGGGGGAAAAAGTCCCTGCTCTGGTGGGAGTCTGCTCTTCTGCCCCTCCCCCTGCACACTCACACACACACTCTCTCTCAAATAAATAAATAAATCTTAAAACATAGTAGTCTTAATGGAAGTTTGATTCTTCCTCTCAGAAAATTTCTGGTGCCAATTGATAAGTCAAATTCTCCACCCATTTTTTTTTTTTTTTAATAATAAAGTATTAAAATTGTCCCCTCTGTAGAGCAATAGTGGTTGACCTTAACCTCCTTTGGGGACCACAACTCTGTAGTTGGAAAGGAAGTTTGCCTCACTCTCAGTTTTAAGTGCCTGCAAACTGCCTTGTTTCCCCTGTTGTCATCATCACCATCCGTGCAAGTCAGTTAGTCTGGGAACTGGCAAGAGAAAGAGTGGAAAAAGAAAAAAAAAAGAAGAAAAGAAAATATGGGGTTTCCCTCACCGTCTCTGAATATTAGACAACCCCTTGGCTGTTTCCCAAGTCAGAACTAGAGGAAGTCTTCTGGAGTGATCTCAACAACATGCACTTCCAGATTTGACCCAACCATAAGTCTGGGCAAGTGAATACCAAAGGGGGGAACAAGACAGAGTCATCTCTTCTATGTGGTATTTCAAATTCTGTTCTTCTTCCCCAATCTGCCTGCTACTAATTCTTAGCGTCCTGAAATAACTTTCCCATGAGTTCTGTTCAGGCTTATAGCTCTACCAGTGGGAGAGACAGAGGAAGTACTCTATCTTACTCATAACGAGAACCTGTTTAGTAGTTGAAGTGCTTTTGACTAACAACTGATGAGAATGGCTCTGCTTACATATATGTATCTTTTTTCAAATGGTTATTTTTGTCAGAATAATTTTAATAGCAAGCTGATGTAACCAGTACTCCATCAGTGTTTGACTGATTTAGTGTCACGATGGCTGTATACGTCATATGCCATATCTCCTACTCTTTATTTAACTATAAAGACAAATCTAAAACATACTGAATGTATACTCTATGTATTTTCTAAGCATTTTGCATATATTAAGCCATTAATCTTAAAACAAGCTTACAAATTAACTACAACCCTGAATTCATGAAAGCATAGAAAAACTTGCTCTGAGTACCCAGCTAGAAGGTAGAATCAGACCCAGGGTCCAAGTATTGGCAGAAGGGTTCCACAGTCTTTGTTATTAATTAATATGCTAGACATCTTTCCTGGTATAAAATAATTAGTAAGCAGCGTGCTATGAGCTGAACTGTGTCCCTTTCAAATTTCATATGACAAAATCCTAATCGCTAGTACCTCAGGATTTGACTATATTTAGGGACAGGGTCTTTAAGGAGGTGATTAGATCTCAATATTAAAGTTAAAATGAGGTCATATGGCTGGGCCCTAATCTAATATGACTAGTGTCCATTTAAGAGGAGGAAAATTTGGACATGGACATACATGGACAGAGGGAAGACAGTGCGAAAAAACTGCCACTTAAGAACCAAAGAGAAAGAACTGGAACAGAATATTCCTTCCTGGATTCTCAGAAAGAACTAACCCTACCAACAACTTGGTCTTAAACTTCTAGCCTCCAGAATTATTTAAAAACTAAATTATATAAAAACTAAATTACACCTCTCAGTCTATACTGTTTTGTTACAGCAGTGCTAGCAAACTAATATGGTAGGACAAATTTGATTCTCAAAATATCAGAAAAATGATTGAAATATTAAAAATAGCAAATACATGTTGCTCTATTAACATTTGAATCATTTAGGTAATTTGAGGTAAGTAAATAACTAATTCCATTTTTATCTTAAAAAGATATTTGCCCATGTAATTTTCATATATCAAAGTAAGAGCTACTTCTGTAGAGTCAAGCTAGACAACCAGACAACCCTGGAGTGAAGAGGATAGACGCTCCCAGAAAAGGCAACAAGGTACAAACTGAAGAACTATAGACATCTTATAAGAGAATGGACCATGGAAATGGGGTAGGGCCATCATTTTTTTGTGACATTTAAGCCACTTGTACTGCAAACCCAAGTGAGTGTTATAATACATAGATTTTCTTTCTTTCTTTCTATTTTTTTTTGCACAGTTTAAATATACTGACATTTCTTTAACACTTTTTAAATACTTTAAGATCTACTTCATTTGTCAGTTAAAATTTAACTATCTTCTATAAAACTAAATGCTTCTTCTAGTAACACTTTGGTGTGGCTGCTTACTCCTAAAAGATATGGCTAGGGGAAATGGGACATAAGATTGTGGGTGTTAGAATAAATCTCTGAACATGTGGGCTTGTTCCAGAGACTGACGAAGGCTCAAGGGGAATGTTGTTGGCTACAAATTATGAAGATTAGATCTGGTTGCTTGCTCTAGCATGATGGCCAGAAGCAAACCTCACAAATTCTATGCAATTTTTTTCTTTTTTTTTCCCCTGTAAGAATTAGCAATTATGCAAGGAGACAATAAAAAATGAAAGACAGGAAACCTCTATAAGATATGAAAACTTGAGCACATTCACCCCCATCACCATTATAGATGCTAAGATCAACAAATGAACATAAAGCAGAGAGAAAATGCATAATAAACAGACCCAGGAAATGGTGCCATCAATGTACCATAAATGTCAAAGAATTGTTACTGCATATAGCATATATGAGACCATATTTTTTAAAAAGCTGGATAATACATCTCAAAAGAGAAGAAAATTTTGTTTTCCTGAGAGGGGAAAAAAAAAAAAAAGGACCATGAAGTTCCAAGAAATGATCCAGAAAGGAACCCAAGAAGATTTTAAAATCTGGAGGTCAAATGGATGTAAGGAAGAGGGAGGATCATGAAAGAAATGAACCAGTTATAACATTGAGGGTTTTTATCCATCTGGGATCAAGTGAGAATCAAACCAGCCACTCTAAACTGACAATGGGTATGAGGTCGCAGCAATGGGACAGCAGACTGCCTTTCCCTCTATAGCCAGGTTCTTCTCAGCTGTAGTGGATAGGGATACAAGAAACAATAACACAGCTACAGCTAATGCCAGAGTTTGAAGCCTACACAAACAGAAATGGAGTGTGTGCATTGGGTAGAAGAATGACATGGAAGAGAGAAGAAAATTTGTCAAAAATGAATTATTTTTGAAGTGGAACTCAGTACTTGGGCTTTCTTCCAACCCATCCCACTTCACTCCAAATAGATTAACATGTCAACACATCGGTGATGCAAAATTTTATCTACAAAGCCTTCGATTTTACAACAGAGAGGAGGATTCCAAGAGCATCTGGGAGAAAAAAAAAAAATAGTAGCAGAAATAAGTCAATCCACTCTATCTGGGAAGAACATGCCAGTCATGAAAAGGGTCTCTATTCAAGGAAAAATTAACAGAAAAGATACCAATGAGTGGTCTGCTAAAATATTTTGCAACAAACAAAAAAATCAGTCACATAGACAAAAGACAAAGATATATTTTTTAAAAGATTTGTTGAGAGAGTGGGGAAGGGCAGAGAGAAAGGGGGAGGATCTCCAGCAGAGTGAGTGGGCCAGACACAGGGCTCAATCCCAGGACCTGGTGATCGAAATCAAGAGTCAGAATGCTTTACCAACTGAGTCATCCAGGCGCCCCAGCCAAGGATACATTTTTAAAACAAAAATATGGACCACAATGAGATACCACCTCATGCCAGTCAGAATGGCTAATATTAACAAGTCAGGAAATGACAGATGCTGGTGAGGATGCAGAGAAAGGGGAACCTTCCTACACTGTTGGTGGGAATGCAAGCTGGTGCAAACACTCTAGGAAACAGCATGGAGGTTCCTCAAAATGTTGAAAATAGAGCTACCCTATGACCCAGCAATTGCACTCCTGGGTATTTACCCTAAAGATAAAAATGTAGTGATCCAAAGGGGCACATGCACCTGAATGTTTATAGCAGCAATGTCCACAATAGCCAAACTATGGAAAGAACCTAGATGTCCATCAACAGATGAATGGATAAAGAAGAAGTGGTATATATATACAATGAAATACTATGCAGCCATCAAAAGAAATGAAATCTTGCCATTTGCGATGACGTGGATGGAACTAGAGGGTATTGTGCTTAGCGAAATAAGTCAATCAGAGAAAGACAGCTATCATATGATCTCCCTGATATGAGGAAATGGAGATGTAACGTGGGGTTTTGGGGGGTAGGAAAAGAATAAATGGAACAAGATGGGATTGGGAGGGAGACAAACCAAAAGAGACTCTTAATGTCCCAAAACAAATTGAGGGTTGATGGGCGGAGGGGGTTTGGGAGAGGGGGCTGGGGTTATGGACATTTGGGAGGGTATGTGCTATGGTGAGTGCTGTGAATTGTGTAAACCTGGTGATTCAAAAACCTGTACCTAATAATACATTATATGTTTATAAAAATTTTTTTTAATTATAAAAAAATATGGTTAAGGAAATAAAAATGACATTTACAGATTATCTACTTTGTAGTCTTACTCAAATCTATTGACTTTAAGAAAATTTGGGAAAAAATAGGTGATAAGAGTATAGACTATAATAGATAATTGGTTAGTGAATAAATTGGGGAATGTAAAAAGAATAATATTCAATAGAGTTTTAAAATATTACAGTACAGGCAGCAGTAAAATGACCTCCAAAAATTCATGAAAGTATGATCAGGGCACAGTGAATAGTGAACAAAAGTAAAAAATAGGAACAATTGATCTTGCTAAAGAAATCTTCAAAACAGAAACAGAAATAGATGTTAATAAACAAAATCATGAAGCCAATCATTGTGAGCTAAGGAATGACCTAAAAATGATCAAGAGAATAATATAATTTGGGGGAAAAAAAGGGGGGAAAAGGAAAAGCATTTTATATTATCTTCTAATTTTGATTTTAAAAAGCCCAAAAAACAAGACAGGATGAGAGGGCAATCTGGCTACAACATCTGTCACCCCATTGATCGCTGGGTTTGATCTGGCTGATTTGGCTGGCTTATATGGGTGTCCCTTTCCTCCCTCAGTACTCATATGTCTCCTTTTCAAGCTGCCTGTGCCCTTGGTCAGGGAGGATGACCTTCCCTGAGAGATGAGGACCGTTCTTTGGGTCAAGGGTATAGGAAGAGGTGTGCTTTCCTGCTAGAACTTCTAAACAATCTCTCAAGGCTCATTTGTAGGAGAAAGTAGGGTAGTCAAGTTTCTAAGCCTCCAGACACATCCAAATGAGGCACTACATGTGGGAGTCTGCCTTTCTTTAAACAAAAATAAAAACAGAAGGTAAAGAAAGAACTCACTATAGAAATAAGAGTCTGAACTAATTAAATTTGCCTATCAATTAAGCACATCAGAATTTTGTCTTCCCATTATCCTTAGGTTGACTGACCCATTAAACACAGAGGATGCTGTGGCGAGGCAGAGACCCGATGCAGGAAATAAAACCAGGTATTGAAGGAAACCCTAATTTTAGGCTACAACAAACACAAAGAATACAATAAACAAAAAGCTCCATTAGGACCCAGCAATTAATTTCTCTGAATTTCCTATCCCTATTAATCCATTTGTGTTTTTCACTGAGAATGTCAACTCTTACCTATAGATAGCTCTAGAAACAATCCAACGGAGGCTGGAGAAGTCTGCAGCATGCTAGGGAACAGCCAATGGTAAGTAGATCAAAGAACATAGAGAACCACACCAGAACACTTCAATTACAGAAGGAGTCTTTGGATTCAGCCCAAGTCTGAATTTGGCAGAAATATGATAGTTGCTATGTTAAACCTAGGGCTGGCAGTCTTCCACTTTCCTGGAGGAGGACCCTTGCCTGACATCTGCTCCTGCCCTTTGAACTCCAAAGGGAAGTTTGCTTTATTCCTGTTCTCTGGTGCCCCGAAGCAATTTTTCATGCTTAGATAAGGGAGGAAAAGAGAATTTCCCTCTGAAAATAAAACGATGCCCTGGGCAATCTTTATATAATATGCACAGCTAGTAATGTTTAGGAATTTTGACAACTGGATGTATCTGGAGCTGAGTCAACTGAATGGCAGCATCCTCAGAAGAAGAAACACAGACACTTCCACTGTTCCTAAGAATAGAGATGCCCAAGATCCTGCCACATTATACCTTTGATTTCATGAATTCTTCTAATGACATCATATAAATTCTCTTACCTAAATTAGTCAGCATCAGGTTCTGTGGATTCTTATCAAACCAATTTTGAATAACTTTAATAAAAGATGTTGATATGAGGCACATAAGTGTAGGTGGTTGAATTAGGTACCAGTCAATCATTATCTCCTTTGTTCACTTGGGACTAGAGGAATGAGGAGGGAAGCTTTGCTGAAACAAGCAAGTGTTTAGAACAATTGAAAATATCTTCCTTAGATTTTTAGGAGATGGGTTAGAAAGACTCTGGAATTTCTTAAAACAGGTATAATCTGTCTTTTCCTACAGTGATTTTTTGCATTTCAGATTCTAGATTATTTTAAATGTGAATCCCGCTCCCTAAGGGGTGATGAGAAGTAGATAATAGAATTGCTCAGATTTCTTGAGGTAATGGTAGATAACTTAATATAAGAAATTGATGAAGTGACACCCAAAAACTCTTAGCTCAAGATGAAGAAAACTCAAAGAATTTATGTGACACAGCTAAATAAATAGTTTTACTCAGTACAACTGTTGTGCTAATGCTATAGAAATTAAATTCTCTGAGATTCTTATATAAACATTAGGGCATTTCTGAGGAAAGATTTGGATCCTTAAAAGTACATAAAATTGCAGTAAGAAATGGGCCAGAAAAATTTGAAGTCTCATATTCTTCCAGTAACAGTTTAAAAATATGGCCTTCAATTTCT
The DNA here is from genome assembly GCF_030435805.1 of Mustela lutreola. Taxonomy (NCBI): domain Eukaryota; kingdom Metazoa; phylum Chordata; class Mammalia; order Carnivora; family Mustelidae; genus Mustela; species Mustela lutreola. The sequence continues at coordinate 97,743,275 of NC_081298.1, read as the reverse complement.
TTGACATTCCTACCATTGAGACATGGGGTCCATATCCCTGCCCACCAAATCTGGACATTGAGAATATTTGACTTGAACATTATAGAATTCATATGATGTTAGTTTCAAGGCCTCAGTCTTGGGAAAGTTGCAGCTTCCACTTCCTCTCTCTTATTTTTGGGACCTGCTACCGTATCACAAGGAAGCCCAAACTGGACAAAGTGAAGAGATCATATGGAATGGCCTTGTGTAGAGGGTGTCGTCCACAACTATCATCAACCCCCAGAGAGGTGAGTGAAGATACATCCAGATGATTCCAGATTCCATATTTAAATCACAGTCAGCCTTTGAAGTTTGCCCTTCTGACATTTCAGATCTCAGAAAATATTCTATCCTTAGCATGACTTTTACAAATTTCTAACCCATACAGTCTGTATAATAAAATGGTTGTTTTATGTCACAACACCTTGTAGTGTTTCTTTTTGTGGCAATCTTAACTGAAATTCACCTACAAAAATCTTTACATGCCAGCTTCTTGCAATCTTATATTGATTGAGTTTTCTTGCCATTAGTGAATAGTAATCCATAAGAAAATGTAATTTTTTTTCTCATATGTGATTAAATCTCTGCAGACAATTTGAAGGTGCTTAACTAAGAAGAAAAAAACTGAAATTTGGATCACATGGAATATATTGCAATGGATACAATAACTCAACTGAGATACTACACTATATTCTGTGTTCAACAAGTAGCTACAGTTCCACGCTAGACTGACTAGACAAATCTGAACCAATCGTGGCTAAGGCTAACGGACCCTGAAAGACCAAAAGCAGAGAAAAGAATTGAAAAACGTTAGGAGAAATAAATTTTATGAATTCTATACCAGAAATAGCACATTGTGCCCAGACACTGCCTCATTCTTATACACTAATAAAACCCAGTAGACTTTTTCACCCCCTGGCAAGGGAATCTTTCAAAAGTGCTTTATCTTTCTTCCCTTCTTCATCAGCAATCATGCATTTTCTGATTTGGCCTGAAAGGAAGTCTGATGGGTCTAAGATAATAAATTTTCTCATCACTCACCTAAGCAGGGGCTGACTTTAATTGGGACTCTGGCTCCACATATGGCCTTTGGTACTTAATGTACAGTTATTGACTTAGCAAACACATTTTTCTTTTTTCCAATACATAGAGACCACACAAAGCCAAGCTGTCTCACCTGCTGTGGGAACTCTATGCCAATAAGGTTCTGCCACTTTGATTACTGCCACAGTCTGAGCTATAGAAACTAATCTCTTGGAGCCTTTCAAGACATTAGACTACTTTATCATGTTAATGATGAAAGCTTGACAGAACTAAGTAAGCATGAGTAGTAAAATCCTTACAAGCTTTCAAAAATATGAGATGATGAGAGACAGGAGAAAAATCTCACAACAAATGTAACTAACACCCAGACCCCTCAGGGAAGTTCCTGGAAATATACTGATCTAGGCCAGTCTGAGATATGCACTACGAAGGAAAGATGCAGCCTACGTCTTCTCTGATGAAAAGGAACATTTAGTATCTCTTGTGCTTAGTTGGATGAGAACCATATTTGGATGTCCTTCTTCCACTTGTCAGACAAAATATATATATATATATATATATATTTTATGATTTAATGGAGGTCATCCATGGTCGACAGCTTCTAGGATGATTCCCAATGATCCCTGCCTCCTGGTGATTAAGTCCCTTTTAATCTCATTCCCTTGAGTGTGGACTGGAACTAGTGATGTGCTTGTAACAAATAGAATATTGCAAAATTGAAGGAATATCATTCCCATGATTAAGTTACCAAAAACATTTCTGGCTTCCTGCTTCCTCTTTCAGCTTTTCACTCTCATAAAGTCAGATACACTGTTGCAGACTGATCTTTGAAGAGCGCCATATGTCAAGGAACTTAAGGAGGCTTCTGGCCAACATCCCGAAAATAACTAATATCTGTAGTCCAATAGCTCCCAGGAAACCAATGCTTACCCACAGCTACATGAGTGAACATGGAAGCAGATGCAGATTTTATAGTACAATTACCTGGTGAAAGTGGCTAAAAATTTGAGCCTACTTTAGAGATGGTATCACACAGTATGGCAGCATTAGCCATAAGTGTTTGCAGTAGTATTTAAACCCTTCTCAGGGATTATCAGATAAAGGAGAAAAAAAAAAAAAATCTTCTCATTGGCAGGTCTTCAAAAACTCTACCTTGTTTTTCACTTTACCTGGAAGGGAGAGGTAGTCTCAGGTCAAGATATCTACTAATTCTTGGACAGTGACTGATAGTTCAGGTAGATAGCTAATAAAGGACTTTGAATAGCAATATTAGAGGATTTTGTGAAAAGGAGTTTTGGTAAAAGAGCAGGTTTCTGAGGATCTAAGAAGGGACTTAAAGCAGTGCTACAAAATTACTGGCTTGTGACGATAAGACTTAAAAACAAAACAAAAGTTTTTTTCAGTGAAGATGTCTTGAAAAGTACTGAAAAGAGTATTAAAATATTTGTATCCCTCACCAAAAGGCTACCACTGCAAAGCAGCCTCTCCGGGATGAGACTCTGTGGATGTCCATTAGCCTTCTTTCCCAACCAGATCAGTGCTGCTACAATAAGCCCAAGAAACAAAGTGGGTAAAGGGGCAGAGATGGGATAGATCTGTAGGTTTAACCATATGGAACTGCATCTCACCAGGGTTGACTTGGTCACCCCTCTTGCTGAGACCAATTCCAAGCCCATAATATGACACCATGCATTAAGGGCCCAGACAGCTCTCTGGTAGTAGGTTGATTACATGTGACCCTTTCTGTCATGAAGGGGGCAAAGATTCGTCCTCACCACATAGACACCTAATCTAGATTTGAAGTTACTTTCCTTGCTGCTGTCAATATCATTCATCCATGAAATTACTCAATGCTTGATACTCTGCATCCAACCAAGAAACCAATTCAAAATAAAGGAAGTAAACGAGAGGCTGTTGCTTGTGAAATTCACTGGTCTTATTTTCTATCCAACAGCTATAAGTAACTGGTTCTCAAAATAATAGAAAATCCTACTGGAAGCTGGGGACAATACATTCAGATGATAGGATGCCGTTTCTCTCTTGGAGACAATCTATTTCTATCCCATGGAGATAAACCCAGTGCCATGAACAAAGGAGCAATGGTAGAGGGAATAAAAGGTGTCTATCAGGATTATAGCTAATAGTCCACCTTGAAAACTTTAAATTTCTTGGGTTGTACCGGATGAGAGGCTTTATTATGCAAAAGAATCATGGTTTCTCTGAACTGGAGAAACCAAGAGTGTGACTTAGCTTTACATAACTCCTAATGTAAATGGAGAAATTATGAAAAAAAGAATATTTGTTGAAATTACTGAATCTGACCACCCAGAATAGTGATTCCTATTGGCTGCCTCCTGTTCTACCGTCTCAATAGTTAAGACCTAATTTTCTTCATATTGAGGTCTCCCCTCACTTCTCCATGCAAGTGAAGTTACCAGGTGAATCCATGTGGAATACAGAGAGGGTATTAGAGGGAGTAAGTCACATCCATCCCTCAGGTGCAAATTCAAAGACACTGGAATTTCAGAACTGCCTTAAAAAACGGATTACATATTTTAATATGTATGTTTCTTACGTTCCCCTATCATCTGTAGAGCATACTGATAGAGGGAAAAATACTATTTTCCTCATAGATACAGAAAACTGAAATTTGATCGAGACAGATATAGAGAAGGATAAGAATTTCTAAAATATTTTAGAGCCGGAAAATAGAGTACAAATTAGAATCAGTTCAGCTGCAAGTAACATAAAATGTTTTTAAGCAAATCACATAATGGAAAGTTTAAAGTAGAGCAGGCTTTGCCTCATTTCCCTTGGCAATGAGCTAGTGCTTTTCTCTCCTCTCTACATCAGCTTTCTACTCAGGTGGTAGCCAATGGCTTTCAGCAGATTAGACCTCACATCTAGGCACTGAATCACTCACAGTAAAAAATATCATTACTAGTTTCATGTATCTAAAACCAGGATATTTTTCAAAGGAACCTCCAGGACTTTTCGTCTCAGAATTCACTAGCCACATTTAAAATATGGGTCTAGGGGAGCCTAGGTGGCTCAGTGGATTAAAGCCTCTGCCTTCGGCTCAGGTCGTGATCTCAGGGTCCTGGAATTGAGCCCCGCATTGGGCTCTCTGCTCAGCGGGGAGCCTGCTTCCCTCTCTCTCTCTGCCTGCCTCTCTGCATACTTGTGATCTCTGCCAAATAAATAAATAAAATCTTTAAAAATAAATAAATAAATAAAATATGGGTCTAACCCTAAATCATCTCTGACAAAGAAGGTGAGTTACACATAGTTCAGTGAAGCTGGGGGTATGGTCACCCTGGGAGCATATGTGTTTGTGTAAAAAGACAAAATACATGAATTACAAATGCATCAGTGGTAAAAAGGAGACAGATCTGAAAACATTTATCAGCAATGTACATGACAACGGATACCCCAGAACATCCACCGTGAACACAGAAACTAAAAGTAAAAAGACTTTGTCTCCTGTTGGAAAGCATGAGTGCACATACGGTTGTACATGGTGGTAGACGGATCATTCTAAACGTGTCCATTTGGGAGTCTTTGAGCGCAGGGAATAATAGTTTATTTGAGTTCACACAGGTGGACCCCCTCCCCCATGGCTATTTCTATGTTACATAATCCTGTACCTTTGGTCATAGCCAACTCAATTAATGGTAGACTGTTGACCCATGGGGACCATTTTTTTTTTTTAAGATTTTATTTATTTATTCAACAGACAGAGATCACAAGTAGGCAGAGAGGCAGGCAGAGAGAGAGGGGGAAGCAGGCTCCCCACTGAGCAGAGAGCCTGATGTGGGGCTCGATCCCAAGACCCTGAGATCATGACCTGAGCTGAAGGCAGAGGCTTTTAACCCACTGAGCCACCCAGGCGTCCCCCACTGGGACCATTCAGATTCTCGTTCTCTAGAATCTGAAGTCTGCATGGAATAAACCAAAGCCTGAATTTGCATGAGGAGGTCATGCTATTTGCAGTGTGTTGGAGAGAGAAGATCCATAAACTCCCAACTAGTGAGCACCCTTAAAGGGGAATGTAATACAACAAAAAGGGCAAATAAAAAGCAAACCAGGGGCATAAAAAAAACTTGTTAAGTAAAATAATCAGAACAACAGATCCTAAACTGTGGGTTCAGCCTGAATTTATCTGGATTCTGACAACACGTTGACCTTCAATCAATTTGTTTTATTTCCTTGAAATAACATTCTCTGATCTCTGTCAGATCTCATTCAATTCCATCCACCTCAGCCTTGAAGGATGTCAGACTTCTAGGAAATATAGTAAGAAATTTTATGTACATTATTTTTTCTAGATTGTGGAATCTAAACAAAAGTTGATGCTTTTAATCTATGAATCCTTCATTTTCAGACAAAACAAGCAAAAGACCAACTAAATCTCTGAGAGAGCACTGACCCATTCTTAGATGCTTAAACTGTAGAAGTAAACAGGATAAACACTTGTCTGCCTTGTGTCCTTCAGGAAAGAATAGGTTGTGATTCTGAGTAAGAAGCCAAAAAAATTTCATAGAAAATAATGGTGTTTTATCAATATGGTTGACTATACACTGAATGTGTGACTAAGCCTGGTCAGCAGAATAGAACAACCTACTTTCTACCTAACTGGTGAGAGAGAATGCCCCAGGCACTACACATTTTAGTTATCTTGGTATAGCTTCTGGAGCAGATCACATCTTCACTCAAGAGAATTTAAAGAGTTGGATTCAATAACTCTGACAACCCACAACAAAGGCAGTTTTTAAAATCACTCTGATTTGTACCACTTCTCAGGTAATTAGGATCATGTGTTCGTTTAATCAAGCCTCGTTTTAAACTCCAGTTCCAGCAACAAAGTTCTTGTCCTGTTTTCTCTGTTACTATCTCAGTTCCCTTAATTATCTTTGCCTTGTTGATAAACCACAACCCAGTGGTAAAATCCAGTCCACTTCTTAGCTTTCGTAAGTTAAGTTTTATTAAACAACCATACCTAATTGTTTATGAATTGTTTATGGCTACTATTATGTTAATAATGGCAGAGTTCCATAGATATGAGAGACTTCATATGGCCTGCAAAGCTGAAAGTATTATCTGGCCGATTACAGAAACCTGTTCTTGTCCTCTAACCAAAACCCTGCCTCAAGCTTTTGTCAGTTTCCCCAATATCCAGCCCAATGTTCTTACCTTTATCCTGTGATTTGAGCATCTGCTATCTATCTGAATATTATTCTCAATTTCCTCTCCATTTTTATCGCATTACAATTTTTTTTTAAGTTTTGGAATAATTTAAGATTTACAGAAAAGTTGCAACAATATTACAGAGAGATGAGATTGGAAGACAAGTTTCTATATTTTTATATTCACTTTTCTCCTAATACATTTATCATAACTAATAAAGAAATATTGACACACTATTATTAAATACAGCCTATAATTTATTCAGATTGATTTCCTTAGCCATTGTCTAATGTTCTTTCTCTGTCCCAAGATTCCATCCAGGATACCACATTATATTCAGTCTTCATATCTTTTTCCAATCCTTTAACCCGTGATCGTTTCTTGGTATTTCTTTGTTTTTGATGACCTTGTAAGTTTTGAGGAATACTGGTCATGCATTTTTGTAGAACATCCTTCAATTTGGGTTTGTGTGATGTTTTCTCATGGTTAGATGGGGGGTAAGATTTTTGTGGAAAAAAAGCACAAACATCAAGGATGCGTGAAATCAAAATGACTTATCACCATTGTTAACCCTCAACAACTGGCTAACATAGTGTTTGTTTGTCAGGTTTCTTCACTATAAAACCCTTTCCCCCACTTCTTATATGGTATTCTTTAGAAGGAAGTCTCTATGCATTGTTTTTGGCATTTTTTATCAAGCTTTCTATAGCCCAGTACTAGGCATCTCCATTCGATTCTCTAGCAAGGTTTTGCTGATGCCTGCATGGATTCATGCTTATTTTCTGCCACCAGACACTCTGGAAAACCGCACTATCGTCTCTTAGGCCTCCTTCTCAACCTCATTGTTTGTGTTCTGGTGGGCCTACCTACTTTCCCTAGTGTTTTTCTCTGCTTTGAATTGTGTTCTTGACAGTCAAGGTCACTTACAGCAAAACAGACATGATTTGGCATAGATTGAGATATGGAAGTTGAAAGAAATTAAATAATCTGTAATTATTATCATGAATATTTAATGACATGAAGAAATTGAACAATGATTTCAAATATGGTGAGCTGGATGTGACAGTGTGTGGGGTCATTAAAGTGACTTTATTTGTAGGCACTTGGATATATGTGAGCAAAGCCTGTTGTGTTGAGAGAACTAGATTTGTAGAGTTCTTGAGGATAGTTGGGCTCTGGGGTACAATAATGGATATTAACAGCATATAATTATATATGAAAATAGCACATTGATATAATTATCTCTTTTCAGAAAAGGCAAAAACTTAACCAAGCTTTCAATGCATTGGTACAAGAGAGGTCATGAGGACTCATAAAACAGAACATAGGGGATGTCTCAGGAAAACGTTTTAACCAATTCAAAGCTGCAGAAGGCTTACATTTAAAAAAATAAATAAATAAAAATAAAAATGAGGATAAGGTGGAAAATCCACTCAGACAAGAAACCTATTGCTCCCGGCCAAATTAGAATATAAGATAAGCTTTGCAAAAATTGTGCTGGCGGTCAAGTGAATACTTTTAAGAATTGGAGATCATTACAATGCAGGAAGGCATTTAAGCTGCTACTTAGCTGAAGGTTGGAATTAAAAGTACAGCCTGCCCTTGGATCTATTCATAGAAGCTGTAATGTTTATTAGCATGTGAGAGACAGTCATTAAGGTGTTACTGCCCTAATTTGTATCAGGACATATAAGAAATAATTTAATTAGGTATTAAACAGTTTTTTCAATTTTTAACAAAAATTTTCATATTTAATCTCTGACCAATTTGGGATTCACTAACAATTTCTTTCTAGGTAGTTTAAGTCCATGAACTCAAATCTTCTAGCATACGGAGCATCTCAAATTTTAGTGACTACATGTTTTTCTTTTTTCTGAGCGTGTTTGTTAGTTTTGAGTGAATTTCAATTAAGAAAAGCAACAAATTACATTGATAAACACTGCAGTTAAGTGCCAGTTTCTGAGATGCAGACTCCAGCTGTGTGTTTTCTCATCTACGAAGAGGTTTAGGAGGGGAGGTTAACCTTGTTCTCCCTGTTCTTTGTAAAGTGAAGCTCTCCCCTTTGAGATAGGTGATAATTAGAACAAGGAGTGTGGCATTTAACCAAAACATTTGACTACATAATTAGATAGCCTCAGTTTTATTTAGATCGCACAAAGAAGCTGCAGGCTTCCTGAAAGCAATGGGCAGACTCCCCAAACCACCCTTGGAGATGTTCCTCTGTAGGAGCCTTGCCTGAGAAAGGGCTCCAGAGTGGGCTCCCTTGATGCTGGCGGCAATGGTGGCTTCACAATGCCTGTGAAGGCGGGATTTGGCTTGCTGCACTGTCAGACCTTGTTTTCATCCTCTTGCTTTGTCTCTAAATACATCGAGATTTTTTTTTTTTTCTCCTATGAAGCACACTGTTCCCAATGGGAGCTCTGAGTGAAAAGCTAAAGCTATAATTTGCTTTAGTGAAATATAGAAAATAAATGCATAAAGTATTTTTCCAGAGGCAGGTCTGAATTCTACTGCCTTAAATGTTAGAAAAAATGACTGGTACATGTTACTTACTCATTTGATCCAATTTTACACAAAAGGTACATTGATACATATGCTTAAATATTTTATATCAGTCATATATCCACAACTTTCACTTATTGTTATTATTTATTATTACCTTTTGGCTGCCTTCTAAATCTGGACCCCTGCTGCATTTAACTTTTGAATTATTGACGCCTTTTTATAGCAATGACCATAGGGTCATGGTGTTCTCATAATTATCTGTGTCATCAGTTCTTTATTGACTGAGTGATAAGGGTATTGAACTACTGGTCAGCCTTGTAAGCAGCGTGTTTCTTAGATCGATTAAAACTGATCTTTCTTTGGACTTACATGAAAACTGTGCAAGACTGGAATAAAGGTAACAACTCTCAGACTAAGTAACACTCTCACTCATCAGCATTTACTTAAGAATCTGGGATACAAATCGTAGGTGACAAAGACGCAAATTCAGTTTTAGAAGATTAGCTACCTCTTCATTTGCATATATTTCTTTCTTCTCCACCAGTGGATTAATGACGCCATAACAGATGTCTTTACCTAAAACAGTACCATAACGGATGGACGTGGAGATGCAGTCTTCAGGTTCCTACTTGAAGGACCTACTTATTGCTTCAACTAGTGAGAGCTCTCCCAGCCCCTTCAGAGATGGTCCCCAGCTACAGAAAGTCACCTTGCTCAAGGATAGTGCCCAGGCAGTGACGGATGGAGGCCAGGTTAAGAAGGTCTGGTCATTTGGGCACCATGTGAGATAACATTGGTGAGACCCTCCTGCTCTAATGCTCCCCATAGAGCATGTCACAGTGTGTGTCTGGCCTGTATCACAGCTCAACTTATTACTCTGCCCGACCTTTCTTATCGCCTTCCTCCCTCTACTGTATCCCACCACTACCCTCTGTCTTGGAGTCCGCGTTCAATAGAAGCTACCCCAAAGGCCTTGCCGGGATCCAGTCTGATGTGAATGGTAGTTGGGTGAGAGGCCTTCCCAGCAAGCCATTCAATGCTACTGCATTACATATAGATTGTATGGCTATACCCTGAGACATGGCAGCAGCTTTACTATTCCCTTAAGATAGAGGCATTTGAAGGATGACAGCAAAGCCAGAAGTTGTGGCCATATCATAGGGTGGTCGAAACAGCAAGTGATGATACAATATAAAGAGAAAGTCAAAACAGAATAATTTCATTTCTCTATGGCGGTAATAATATGTAGCAAATGCGACCTAAGCAAAAATGACCCTAAATCCAAAAGAGTTCTAAGAGGACAGATGGGGTGAGTGAGGACCTCCTTACAGCGATGGTGACTTAACAGGCGAAATAGAAATAATGTGTCAACTGATAGAAAAACACGAACCGACTTATTTCCTCACTACTAGAGAATCAACACTTGAGAGATGATCTTAGGGGCACCTGGGTGTCTTAGTCCTTAAGCATCTGCCTTTGGCTCAGGTCACGATCCCAGGGTCCTGGGATTAAGCCCTGCATCAGGCTCTCTGCTGGAAGGAAACCTGCTTCTCCCTCTCCCACTCTCCCCACTTGTGTTTCCTCTCTCACCATGTCCCTCTCTGTCAAATAAAAAAACAAAATCTTTTTTAAAAAGGAAAAAAGTTAAGATGACCTTATAAAGACCTGGAGAACAGGCCTCCTATTCAACTCTAGAATCACTTGAAGTCTGAAACCAACCCTCATAGGTTTTCTTGGATTGAACAAGGCCTCAGGAATTCCTCTAGACTAAAGGTATAGTGGATAAATTTTTGAGGTATATATGCTTTGGGTTTCTTTCTGATGAATAGACCAAAGTTGAGATTTACTACCAGGAATGCAGAATTACGTGATGCGTGACATGATACAACCCAGCCATCCCAGAAATGTCTTCTCTGAAGCTTGGTTGGCCCACAAGCATAAGGCAATTATCTCAGTGCATGGAGTGAGCTTAAGAGGTGAAGAAAAGTGGACACGATTCCAAAATTTCACCAGAAAACAGCTTCGTAATGGAAATAAGGATTTTTTTTGTAATTTATTTAATTCATATTAATGGGGATTCTTTTGCAGAGATGTATGCTTATCACAATAATGAATCATTTCATCTGAAACTGATAACAATAGTTTATGTGAAAGTACTTTGTAAATTTAAACAGACTTAAAATGTTACTTATCACTGACACAGTGCCTAGAACAGCAGGCAATCAATAAATGTTAATTGCATGGTGAGTGAAACTACTGGAAACATTATTATCTTTATTAGTAGCAGTATGAAGGGATCTATTTGCCTCTGTTATACAACATTTTTCACATGTAGTAATTAATATGTAATTAGATAGAAAAATATACTATTTTATGATTTCAGAGTCAACATTCCATAGATAATGTAGGCACAATATTGTTTTCTTTTTTTTTAAGTTTTTTATTTCAATTCCAGTTTGTTAACATACAGGACACAATCTTACTTTTAGATAATCCTCAAAAAAGGAGTATTGTGGGGCTTTTTGTTCTGTTTTGCTTTTGTTTTTTTGCTTTTTGGTTTTTTGTTTTGTTTTGTTTTGTTTTGTTTGGGTCTCTATTGTAAGAAATCCAATCAAGAGTCCTGGCTTATTTTGTCATTTTATACTTTATGGAAGTCTATTGATTAAGCACCTGTTCCTATAGTTGCTAAAATATAAGGAATTTCCAACCACTTATGAATTCAGAATGCTTCACTTTATGTTCTTTTCAGAGAAGATAATCTCAGATGATCTGCTATCAAACTTTTATCCAAAACCCAGATGAGAGAAAGAATATTTATGGAAACTTGACAGAGTTACAGTCCATTCATTTTATCCTTAAATGAAGCTGAGCTCCCTGAGGGAAATATGCAAAGATCATACTATTTGATTTTCTTGTCTAATTACAAGGCTTTCTCAAAGAAAGAATAATATTTAAAAAGTAGCAGTGAAAGATATCCTATTATGTCTTTTTTTCCCTTTCATTTTTAATTTTGGCTTTGGATCTGTTAAATAATCTGATAAGAAATATGAACCTGCTCCCCAGAAAAACCTAAATCTACAGAAACTGTGTATATATACAGATATTTACACCCTCACTTTCACTAGTACATAGACTTTTTGATGCTCATTCATAGAAACTAGTCTTTAGAAACCTACAGACAAGAAGCTGAAACTTCTCCCTAGTAAGCATCCACCCTAATTCCAGTGTTTCCCTTTAAGCATCTTACCAGGTATTGGCTTCAGCTAATGTTTTATTGTTACCTTATTAGGAGTTTTACACAGTATATTCAATTTCCTCACAGGATTTTTACAATTTATTGAGATAATTTTCTAATCTGACCTATTAAGATGATTATTTAAATTAATAGGTTTTTCTGCTATGAGAAATTTTGGCATCCCTGAACTAAATTAACTTGGTCTTGTTGTATTTTCTGATACCTCTGGCAACTTTTTACTATAATTGCTCTCAATAAAAAGATACTCTTCAGCACAGAATTCAATGATATTGTGGAGGTATGATAATATAAAACTTCAAAAACACTGCCAAGAGAATAATTTGGTCAAAAATCTAGCCATATCTGTATCTACATCTGTAGCTATGTACCTATTTATCTTCAGATACCTTTAATGAGCTAATGTGATTAACTGTGTTTTAAATATTTTCTATAATAAATATTTTAGTAATTGTGCAACAAAAAGAAAAGAAATAAAAGATGCTCATCTACCCCCAAAATAGGAAGTTGATTTCAAGGCCTAATATACCCTTGCATTTCAAGTATATTGATTGTACTCTAAACCTGTGATCAGAATTCTCAAAATTTGTTCCTGAGCTTTGAAATCACAATACTGTCAAAAGCTTCCCTCGAATCTCCATGATTGCTGGTCAAGTCCTTGTTCAGAGCTGTGCCACAATCCCCAGTGAAGACAGCAATGAATGATGATAAGAGTTTTTGTTTGCAGGAAAAATACCTAAACCAAAATCACAGTCCCGCTTCTAAGAATCTTTGGAATTAAACTAAGCATGCTGCTGCACGTTGAGGATACTAGGTGCTCTAGATATTTCATCAGTGAGAGGAAAATGAACCACAGTCTGACAAAAGAGTGAAGTAGTTGGACATGGCCTAATGATTTGGGACTGTGGAGGCAGACACTATAATTAATGAACCAGCAGGAGAAAATACGTATGTGTATGGAATTTTCAAGAACAGATGGGCCTCTTGTGGTTGGAATTGTTCATTCATAGACCCGCTAAAAACAAAGAAATAGGGTAGATCTACAGGGTAGATCGAGAAAAGGTATTGATATTATTTTGTACTCACTTACTCCCTTCTTTAGACATGTGTTCCTTGAATATACATAAAGACACTTGGTCCAGCCACTGTAAAAGTGAAAGAAATAATATTAAAAATTGCTTCTAAAAACCCACAGCCTTACTCAGTATCGCTGTATCAAATTTCATTCGTGATCATTAATACTAATGACTCGCTTCTCTGAAAGGTCCAGTTGACATATAGGATTCATTTTATGGCTCTCTGAAACAAGACAGTACAAATGTATGTGCAGGTGAACCCGTTAAATTCAGCCTTGGGCGGGAAGGACACCTTTAATTCAAAAAGCCCTTGTGACTGTAGCTACAGTTTGTCTCCATTACCTTATGATATGAGATTCCTGACACTTTTTTCTGGCTCCCTCTCATGGCTCTTTTGTGTCCCCCACCCTTGATTTCTTAAGCAAACAAATGTCTCTCCCCTGAACAACTTGCTGTACTAGAGCTGATCCTGCCTCAAAGGGGCTGAAGCTGTTTAGTTCCACAAACACCTCTATAAAGAGGAAGTGCAGTTGGAAAATGTAATAGGCCCAGTTTTTCAAGTCATCAAGTTAGCACATTCCAAAAATTGAGTAGATCCAATCAATTATGTCACTCAGGCTGACAAAAATTGTCAAATCAACTGATTTAGATATTAATAACATCACAATGAACTGCCCCTGCTTGTTTGTGACTTTTCTATTGACATGTCATTTAATTGTTATATATTGCAACCAAAAAATGTGTCATGTTAGGGAAAAAAAGTACTTTTCTGAACTGAACCAACAGCAAGAGGGAGAATAAAATTTGATCCAGACTCTTCTTAAAAATCTGACATGGAGCAGTTATTCTTGCTACTTCATGTTTGGGATTTTCATTTCCCATGCGCCTTTTCTTTTGGATCCTGCCAACAAAGATATATCTGTCTTATAATTTCCTTTTTAATATATTTTAATAGAACAAAGTACGTGTATGTGTGTGTCTCAGCAACTGAGATTATAATATAAGTATATACCAGGGTTTCAAATAATATTTTTAAATGAAAAATTTGAGACTTAAAATACATGGGAGAATTACGTGTTATGATGGCAACACTTACGTCCTGCTCCTCACATTTTCAAGTAGAGGCGAAGATGAACTCTAGCTTTTTTGTATTTCTTACTGCTGCTCACAGAAAAGAAGTGAGTTGCCTGATAAAGGAGTGACAACTTTAATTTATATTTCTCAATTGGGTGAAGTCAGTCTATTAAAACTTCATAAGCACTGGTGCTTCAGGCTACTTTCTTCTCTTTTCATTCAGGTTGTGGGTTAATGTGTCTGTTCTGAAATCTAAATTTTCCCTCAGATGTGAGGTCCCAAGTTCTAGAGGGAGGGCAAAGGAGGGATGGGGAGTAGAAAGTATCAGCAAGTCCATTTGGTGACATAGGTAAGACTTGTCTGCCACCTCTAATTATATCCATAATAAAGCTAACACTTAGGGGCATCTGGGTGACTCAGTTGGTTGAGCATCTGACTTGATTTTGGCACAGGCCATGATGGAGCTCTGCTTCCGGCTCCTCGCTCAGTCAGAGTCTTCCCTCTCTCTCTGCTCCTATTTCTGCTCACGCACGCACTCTCTCCATCTCTCTCAAATAAATGAATGAATGAATGAATGAATAAATAAATAAATAAATAAATAAATAAATGATAAAGCTAACATGTAAACTTCCATCAGTCTGAGTGTCTCTCTGGAAATTGGTTCCAAACTTGGGCAGCGAAAAGGGGCAGCATCTATTGACAGCCTATAACCTTAATGGTCTCAAAATACTATCTGTTGATTGTGCATTTTCTTGACCACTGATGATAATGATTTGTAGGGTCAGCTTTGTATAACTTCAGAACCACAAAAATCCATCCAGACAGGATGTAAATATTATCCATAAATAGACTGTTACTTTATCGCTTTTGGAACCCGGAGGGACCAACTTAGTTATGCAGGAATTCTTCCCTAACTTTCTTTGTCCTACTTAATATTGACTATTTTTTATGATTGCCTTCTGTACCATTTTTAGTTCTCAGCATATTGCACATCTTTTTTTTTTTTTTTTCTGCAAAGGTATCCAGACACAGCAAAGTGAGCCTTAGCTTTGGACTAATATTTTGTTTGGATTTTAAACTTTTTGATATGATAATGTTAACCTACAACTGCTGATAAGCCCACGTTTATCTCATAGTCTATGATATTTTTTCCTTCAGTTAGAACATACTTTGTGATGTAAATAAAGAAAAATACAAGGCATACATATACAAGGTATATGGAAACAGCATTTTTATTCAACACCAGTTTCACTCAGTGACCCTACACACAAGACATTGGCTTTAAGGTTGCTCAGCACAGAAAATAGCAAGCATTTCATAATGACTAAACTAAGTTTTTACTCTACAATGATTGTTTTACTATTTAGAGCAGGCATATCCTAAATGAACATTTTTTTTTCTGTCACTGTTTCTGTTTGCCACTTTTTATTTTAAGTTAAAGCCAAATCTTTTATGAATATGAAACTGGTTCAAGAATTGGAGAATTGAGCTCAAAAGGTTCTGTCAATTGCTTTCCTCAAACTTATTTTCCTGACCAAAAAAAAAAAAAAGAACAACAAAAAACAAACACAATTTATATCTAAAAGAAATATCCATTTCCTCTCACAAACCACCTATGCAAGGTTAAGCCTGATGAATAAAGATAGAAAAACATAGGATGAAATCAGCTATTCAGACTTAAAGTGTCAGGACCAGGATACAGCATGTTGGGAAATAAGAAAGAGTTATAAAAGGTTTTCCAGGGAGGGTAGGTAATAGAACAAATATTTCGTTTTATAAAATTGCTTATTTTAAGGAATTCTGGCACAATCCATAAGCCACATTGTTAAAATGAGTAAACAATATTCCTAATATTCTCTGTGATAGATACCTGCCAACTCTGTCATAACTAGAAGGATAGTTAAATAGATATTCAAAGATAGATGAATAGGTAGAAATTTTTGTAGGAATCAGTCTCTATATGCTATTTTGATAAATAGTATGCATTATAATTTTAATGGAATTTAATAGAAGACAAAACTGCAGTGAATCTGAGGTCAAACGCAACGATCAAATGATTTACTTTTTTCAATATGTCTTCACTCAAGAGTGAAAACTGAAAGGGTTTTGCAATGGGCTGAGGGTTGCATATGTGAGAAAAAAGAAATAAAATGTTAAGAAAATCTTCGTTTTTCTGATTTGTAATATATGGGTAAAGACACCATTTACAAGTCAGGAAAAATTAGAAAAGGAGTACTGTTTGCTTAGTACATAGTACTCTGGAACATAAGAGTTCCTCTGTATATATGTTAAATTTGTAATGTCCATTGGATAGCAAAGTGAGATATGAAGCAGTTAGCTGTATATATGAATGTAGCACTCAGTAGAATTGTTAGAATTGATAGGCATAAGATCAAGAATCATCACAAATATGATACCTCTTAAACGGTTTGGAATGCTATGAGAGAATATGTTATGCTGGCTGCCTTATAACAACAAACTTTTTCTCACAGTTCTGGATGTGGAAAAGTCCAAGATCAAGACACTGGGAGACAGCATCTGTTGGAGCCCACCTCCTGTTTCATAGACATCTGTCTTTTCACTTTGTCTTCCCATGATAGAATTGGAGCTCTCTGAGGTTCCTTTTTTCAGGGTATTAATGCCATTCACTAGTGCTTTGCCCTCAAGACACAATCAATTCTCGAAGGTCTCACCTCCTCATACCATCACACTGGGAATTAGAATTTCAACATATGAATCCAGGGGGACACAAATATTTAGCCCATAATATAAACTACATACAGCATTTAAATGCATAGGACTATATGATATCATCCAGAACTATATGATATCATAGAATTATATGATATCATATGATATCATCATTCCAGCGTGCATAGAAAAGAAAAAGAAAGTAGTTAAATATTTATGGAATATTTATTATAAGTTAGATATTGTTTAAAATACTTTATTTGTATTAACTAATTAAATCCTCTTAGTAACACTATATAGTATGTTACTCTTATTATTCCAGTTCTAATACTGAACACTCTGAAGCGAAGAGAAGTAACAGACCCATGAGCATAGAGATAATTAATCATATTTCTGGAATAAAGAAAATTAAAGAGTAGAGAAGAAAAAGGGTAAGGAGAGAAGGAAAGGAAGGAGAGGAAAGAAGTTGGTGGGTTTGGGGAGGGAAGATGAAGAGTGACACTAGAAATGAGGACATTTCAATATGTCACATAATTTTCTTCGAAGTATGTTACCAAAATTCACCAGAGGAATGCAGTATGATTTCCAAGCAATACTAACTTTGCAGTTCGCAGTCATGATTTTAGAGTAAAACCAGTTGTGTTATTTTCTCCTTCAGAGTCCAGCTTCTTTTTTCTTACTATAGGTTAAAAAAAGACAATTTGGGTAAAAGATGTTGGGAATTGACCAAGCAAGTAGGAGAGAAGTACACAACACCAATTTTGCTTTTATAGCATCAATTTTGCTTTTAATAATAACGGAATCTAAGTAAAGAAGGCAGAAAAGAGAAATGTCGGGAATGGTGCGTGATTCAATTATACTGGTATTAAACACACACACAAGATCAGGTCTTAAGGAAAAGAAGGAAAAAATAAATATTTTTGTTTGCATACTGTCCCACGTTTCATAGTTTACTGATACATCCATGTCACTGGATAATTATACTTACCCTCACCCTTCTATTGGGTACTTAGGGGGGCAAAAGGGAAGCTCATTTAAAAAAAAAAAAAAAAGACAAGAAGAGGAATCGGGATCAGTTAAAACTTGGGAAAGGATTTAATAAAATAATTGGGGGCAAAGGGGAAAACTGATTTTTTTTTAATCTCTTGTACCCTTTCTATTTCAAACACTTTAAGCAGTTTTTGTTTACTCCTCCAGTCTTCATTATATGAAATTTCTCTTAATTGAAGTATAATTTCTTTATGGCATACAAAGTGAGCATCAACAATAAAGTGTTGCAGGATGTATTTTCCATCTATACATGGTTACTATGGCAGATCAATGGAGTCAAAAGCAGGCAAAAAGGTTTTACATAAGGTTGAGCACAGCAGAATATATACTTTAATGTGAAGAAAGAAATTCCTCTGTATATTGAATGCTCAAAATTTATTTTTAAGATATAACCACATTTGAGACCTTTGGGTGCCTCAGTCAGTTAAGTGTTTGACTTTACCTCAGGTCATGATCCCGGGGTCCTGGGATTAAGTCCCTGTGGTTGGTTGGGCTCCCTGCCCAGCAGAAAGTCTGCTTGTCCCTCTCCCTCTATACTGTCCCTGCCCCCCCCACTTGAGCTCTCTCTCAAATAAATAAATCTTTAAAAATAAATCCATAAAAATAAAAATAAAATATATCCACATTCCAATAGAATAACTGACTCCAAGAATTTAGAGGCTTTCTACTTGGTTTCTATACCCAGAATTTCTATTTACTATTTTCCCTACTTAAGGAATATTATTCTCTGAAGGTATTTAATAGCCACCAGCTTTGAGTCAATTATTTCTAGATACCCGACTTCCCCCCCCCAAGTCTCTTTTTTTCCAGCTTTTATTCAAATGGTTTCAATGAGAATCAAAAAATGCACAATACCTATGTTAGTTAAAAGACTTATTCAGAGTCCAGAAATAAACACTACAACTCAATACTGAGAAAACAAAAAACCCCACCAAAAACAGGCAAGGGATTTGGAAAGACATAATGAAAGAAGATACACAAATGACCAATAAGAACCTTAAAAAGAAGGAGACATCATTAATTGTCAGGGAAATGCACATTAAAACCATATAACGTATAACGAGGCACCTATTCCAATGAAAACACTCACCAAGTGTTGGCAAGGATGTGGAGTAACTAGACTACTCACACATTCCTGATGGGAAGAAACAATGTTACAGCCACTTTGAATAATGATTTGTTGGTTTCAACAACAACAACAAAAATGCATCCACAGAAAGATCTGTACACAAATGTTCCTAGCAGTTTAGCCAAAAACTAGAAACAGCTTAAATTTATTTCAACAGGTGAATAGAAAAACAAATCGTGGTGTATATATCTAATGAACTGACTTATTTACGACTTAGCTGCAAAAAGGAATACGCTATTAATACACACAATAACATAGAGAAGTCTCAAAATCATGCCAAGTGAAAGCAGCAAAGCAAAATTGGGTGCGTGCTGTATGATGCCATTTATATAGTGTCCGAGAAAAATGCAAACTGATCCACAGTGACAGTAAACAAATCAGTGGTTGCCTGGGGATGGAGGTCAGAAGGGAAGATGGATTGCCAAGGGGCGGGAGGAAACTGGGGGATAAGGAAAATATTTATTATCTTGACTGTGCTGATGCAAATATATCAAAAACTGATTGAAGACATGAAATATGTTCGACTTGTTTTATTTTTATAGACCTAAATAATGTAAAAAAAAAAAAAAGTAAAAGAACGCCCTCCCTTGCCTCATTTGTATTGTGAAAGCTATCATCTTTATGAAGCCTCATGTCTACGTGTCCCAAATGCTTTTTGTCACTCTCTCCCCTACAACGGCGCGACTACATTCACCTCCATCATAGAAATAATCACGTAATAATATAATTGGTTTCAGGGAAAAACGGCTTTCAAGTGACATCTAAAATTTTTGCCTAGATAGTGTCTCATTAAATTTTCTACCTCTGCCCACATTGATATCTGGGTTTATATCAACACAGCTGTTTCCCCAGTCCCCGCCAGGTGGTAGGATCCTTGGGAAAACCATCTCTGATTAGTCCTCTGCTCCAGCACCTGCACACTGAGAGTCACACAGTAGGCATGCAGTCAGCACCTGCAGGAGGGAAAGCTAATGCTTATGACATTTGCTCTGCTCTATGGAGCTCTTTGGATATGTTTCTGGGCTCTTGACTCTGTCCTCTATCGCCGAGATTGCTTTATAATTGAGGTGTTGGTTTCGACAATTTTTATGACCCATAAAATTTACAATTCCGTGGGAAACATTCAGAAGAAATGATATGGGGGAATTATTTCATCCAGCACCTCCAGTGTTTACATGATGGGTTTTTATCTGCTGTGATACTCATCTTCTGTGAAAAAAAAAAAAAAAACAAAACTTAAGTTTTCCATTTGTTTACAAAAATCATCTTCTGGTGTCCTCAATTGCGGTTATTTCTGATTCTGCCTTCTGAACTGCAGTATTTACACACATAATCTCTATTCAAAAGAATATAGCACACTTTTAAAGCCATTATCTATCACCGGAGGTGTGTTTATTATTGCTTTCTGTGCCTCTATTGTCTTCTCAACTAGGAATCCATAACACAAAATCCTGCAAAGCTTTTGTCAGAAATGTCATAAAAGAATATGTAACTAGAGGAGATGTGAAAATTCCATTTGGGCTTATTTACCAATTGAGAGAGATAGTCAAGGTTGGGACAATATTATCAGCAAAGACTGCACTGCAAATGGTAATAGGCATTTTTTATTAGCTCTTTCTTCAAGAAGAGAGAAATCTAATAGAATACATTTTTGCAAGATAAGTGCATAAATAACCAGTTTTGTGGTAGGTTTTCCCCTGCTATTGCAATGCTGCCCATTAAGTGTATTTATGGAGTACTTAGTGACAAGAAAATTGTTTGATGGACATATCCCCCATAATGAGATTTTTCTGAAATTGTAGTTTTATTTTAAGTAAAAGTCTAGAAATGTCCACAATAATATTTCCAGACAAAAGGAGTGGACCCTGGGGAATTAATGTACACTCATTTCACCTTTAACATCCTGGGAAGTAACAGCATTTTTGAAGGGAAGAAAATATATTCAATCCCATACTAATAACCATTTTTACTTAGGAAAATAAGCATATAGAATATGGACAGATAAAGCTTCTAAAGTTTCTTAGGCTACCCTGTTGAGGCATTTAAAATTCCTTGTTTTACAGTAAATGTAAGTAGAGGCTTGAACATAGATATCTAATCATATCTCCTAAATCCTGACTGAAATGACCAAAAGATATATAAAAATAGGGGAAGTCTTCATCACACATTCAGTAAATGCCAGTCTAAATCTGCTTCTACCTCTTAAAAGAAATTGATCTTGTCAAGGTCACAAAGGACATGACTTCCGGGAATCTGGGCTGAACAGCCATTTTCTTACTAACAATCCTGCAAATCTAGACACAGCTGATTCTTCTACTTCTCTCTCAATTTTTCATTATGTTCTTTTTGGTTTTCTTTGCAGCTTCTTTTCTTTCAAACTCCAATATTGGAATGTCCCTGGGCTAAGTTCCTGGTACAGACTGAATGTCTGTGTCCACCCCCAAAACTTTATACCGAAAGCTAATCTCTGATGTGATAGTATTTGGAGGTGGAACTTATGGGAGGTGAGAGGGTCATGAGGGTGTAGCTCTCATGACTAGGATTATTGCCCTTGGAAAAGAGGCCTCAGTGGGCTGTCTCATCTCTTCTACCATGTGAGAACACTGAAAGAAAAGCCATCTATGATCCAGGAAGTGGAGTGTCACCAGACATCAAATCTACCGGTGCCTTGACCTTGGACTTTTCAGCCTCTAGAATTGTGAGAAAATCAATTTCTGTTTATAGGCAACCTAGTCTATGGTATTCTATCATAACAACTCAAACTGATTAAAAAGAGTTCCTTACCCATTCATTTTTCCTTGTACACATATTTATGAGATGATTTCATCCAATCCCTTGGCTTTATATAATATCTATTTGCTGATGAATTTCAAATTCATATATTAAAATCTGACCTCAAATTTGTATCTACAACCATCTACACAATCTGTCCACTAAGATATTGAATTAGTTGGCTCATGCTAAGTTCTAATATAGTAACTAACAACCCCCAAGTCTCAACACATTTCACCAAAGTTTTATTTACACCCTCAATAAATGTTGCCTCTTTGTCAGCTGAAGAGCTCAGATCCATGTGTGCTTTTTTTTTTTTTTTTAAGATTTTATTTATTTATTTGACAGACAGAGATCACAAGTAGGCAGAGAAGCAGGCAGAGAGAGAGGGAAGCAGGCTCCCTGCTGAGCAGAGAACCCGATACGGGGCTCGATCCCAAGACCCTGGGACCTGAGACGAAGTCAGAGGCTTTAACCCACTGAGCCACCCAAGCACCACCCATGTGTGCTTTTTAACCCTAAATCGAGTCTGAAGGGACAACTTCCATCTGGAATATGCTGCTTTCATGCCCTTCCACCCACAGTTCATCAATCAAACCATCATCAATCATATGGCCAAACAGGGTATCAGTGGAACAGGAGAATATAACCTTCCCACACAGAGAGACAAGCAAATACTTGAGAACAGTGAATACTATTTGGCACAAATGTCTGATAAGCGTCTCAAAGTTCACATGTCCAAAATTCAAGTATTTACTTCTCTGGCTTAAGAAGACATGGTCCCCTCTGATTCTTCCAGCCTCACCAAATGCTATCTCCATCTATCTACTTGACCCAGAGAGAGTTAGAAGGAAGCAGTGATTCATTCATGTCCTTCTGCCCATCATCCAATCCATCATTAAATCTTACTGATTCTATAGATTTGTCAAAAATCCAATTCTCTCCCACTGTTATCATACTAGTGTAAAACACAACCCCTTCTCTCCTGGACAACAAGGCTGTAGATCCCCCTAACACATCCTCCTATAATCCATTTACCATACAACAGCTAGCATTTTCTCTTTGAAATATGAATCGGATGATATTACATCAATATTTAACATCCTTCAGTAACTTCCTATCACAGTTATAAAAACATCCAATTCCTAGGGCCATGGTGACTCAGATGTTAAGCATCTCCCTTCAGCTCAAGTCATGATCACCGGGTCCTGGGATCGAGCCCTAGATCAGGCTCCCTGCTCAGTGGGAAGCCTGCTTCTCCCTCTCCCACTTCCCCTGCTTATGTTCCCCTCTTTCACTGTATCTCTTTCTGCCAAATAAAATCTTATAAAAAAAAAATCTAACTCCTTACAGCTGAGTACAAGGCCCTGTGTTACTTGACTCATCAACCTTGCTAACCTCAAGTGGACCCTGTTTGCCACCATGCACCCTTCATTTGGAATCCATAGCACATCAAACTCTTTCCACCCCTGACAATATCCTAATATTGATAATCTGCTCCAGCATCTGGACTACCCTTCCAGCCTACAGTTCTCAGATGCCATTTTGCCTCCCTAAAGAAGCTTTCTCTGACCATTTTATGCCAATTAGAAACTCAAACCCTCGCCCTTGCATCCAACTACCCTCTGTAACAGCAAAGTATTTATGTCACTTATACAATGATTCCATCATTTTCATATTTATGTCTTTGTACTAGTGTTTTGTTTGTTTCCAATACTGTCGTCTAAACTTCACAAGGACTGTTCTTACTGCTGTCGAGTACCAGCCATCAAGAAGCTAATCAATACACACTTGTTAAATAAATGACTTGATTTTCCAAATATCTTTGAGAAATTTCTGCAGATGCAACCTAGGTGAAGGAAGAAACCAAATACTAACCTAAAACTCTCACGGGGGAAAAAACAAGTATTTTCTTAGAAAGTAGAAAAGTCTGGCAGATATCTAGTAATACCAGTGAGAGACACGGGTTCAAGGAAAGAGAGAGGTACTGCAGAAAAGAAAAAAAAATACATATAAATTACTCCTTTCATTTCCCTATTATGCTCACTCAGAAAGAAATGTAACTTAGGAATCTGGAGGGAAAATAAAGCTCTGCTCAGTGAGGAGTCCACTTCTCCCTCTCCCTATGCCTCTCCACCTGTGCCCTCTCTCTCACTCTCTATCAAATAAATTGGGGGGAAAAAAGTCAGTCCTTCCTCTTATCCTCCTTTCTTTCTTTTCTTCTTCTCTCATTTCTTCTTCCCTTTTCCTCCTGTGGTTCTTATTTAAAAAGAAAACAAAATAAGGCTATTAAGCACAAATGTTGTTGCATTGCAAACATTTTGACACAGAGTCTAATGATTTTTTACATAGTTCATTATGTAACTATGTAAACATTAACTTTTTTTTAAAGATTTTATTTATTTGACAGAGAGAGAGATCACAAGTAGGCAGAGAGGCAGGCAGAGAGAGAGGAGGAAGCAGGCTCCCTGCGGAGCAGAGAGCCTGATGCGAGGCTCGATCTCAGGACCCTGGGATCATGACCTGAGCTGAAGGCAGAGGCTTTAACCCACTGAGCCACCCAAGTGCCCCAACATGATTTTTTACATAGTTCATAATTCACATTGTGTCTTCCTCTTTAACCCAAGAATTTTATTTTATTTTGTCTTTTTTTTTTTTTTTTTGTGGTGGAAGTATTTACAAATTTCTGAGTGAACTATTATAAATAGCTGTGTCATTCTTTATATATTTCATTTACATTTTTCCAAGAATATGTGGGCTGTACTATTTTGACTTTTAGAATTTACTAAGGGCATAATGTCTACTAAAAAGAAACCAAAGACATGTATAGCACGATATAATTTTTAATAACTAACTACTTATTTAATTTTTGTCTTTTGGATATTTTTAAGATTGAGAGGGAAAAATTCACATTTTTTTGTCTCTGTTCTCTAGCAACTTTTCTTTCCATTTATATGCATTTTGTTTTGAAAAAATAGCAAAAATACATAAAATAGATTAAAGCCCAATACTTCTATCTCTGCCATCATTCTGAATTACTAGTTGTTCATCTTTGTCATCTTTGCTGCAAATCTTTTTTTAAAGAAATAAAACATTTCAGAAAAAGCTAAATCTCTCTTTAGCCACCCACCTTTGCTTCCACCTCTCACCACCTGCTCAGTCCTTTCCCCAGCAGCCCTCCTCCACTCACCCAAACCACTGCCATCATTTTGGTACATATTCTGCAAGAGGTTTTTAGAAATATTTATTCATACATATATATCTTCCTACAAAGATGGATGAACGCTTTAGGTTTACATAAATAACACACTCTATGTATCACTCTGCACCTTGTTTTTGCCTGGTTTTATATTTCTGAGTTCTACTTATGTTTTAATATACATAGGTCTTATTCATCATCTTAACTTTGTGTAACATTTTCTAACTTTTTTCTCTTGCTCACTGTGAAAGTGGAAAACTCAACTGCCTCATACCACTTCTTTTTCAAACACCTAACATGGTTTCTCTTATTCTCATTTATTGAAAATTGAAACAGTGAGAAAAGATCCTCCATAAGATTCTACCACAATGACCTCCCTATTGGCACCTGTAGATCTATGCTGTCTTCCTCTTGGGCAACGAATGGACTGCCCATAAGCCTAATGAAGTCCAGCTCTCTCTCTCTCACACACACATACACACACACACACATGCATGCATGCACACTAAGCGGTATCCACTTTTATCCTATCAGGAACATTTATTTTATTAGTTGCCCCTCCCTCTTGCATCACTGGTCCCGCCCCCACCCACAACCCACCTCACTAAGTCATCTGCATAAGCTCTCTTTTGACCCCAATTTATCTCCCTCCTACCTCATTCTTCTAATCGCATTTCCAGTAGAATTCTTAAAAATAGTTATGGACATTTTTGTATCCATTCCAAGAAATTCCTCATGTGGCATATCACTAACTAGAAGCCCCTTAGTTCACTTTTGCCTTTCCTGCAATACAGTTTGCATACATTTCCCTAACAATTTTCGGCACACTGACAGCATACTTCTTTACCTGCTCCTCAGGACAAAGTTTCTTGTTATTTTTATATTCCTTTGGGTCATTTTCAATGCTCAACCTATCATTAACAAGAAGTTAAATGTTAGTTTGAAAAATGCAAGGTGTATAAATTGAAGCTTAAACAAGCTAATAACCTTGAAGAATTGAAATGGAAATGTTTTGCACTGTGTGATTTTAGTGCTCAGAATTTGCTGGCAAAATCCAAAGTATCAGTGGCAATTAATGTAATGCCTTAGATGAAAGAGATATTTGGTTAAGGGAAATGTATATTATTTACCATGACTGCCCCACTCATTATAAGTCAGAAGGAAACAAAAGTTCTATTCAGTGTCCTTTCATCTCAACTATTTGCTAAAGTGTCCAAATCCCCAGAATAATTTGCCCGAGGCATAGTTTTCATTAAGCATTGCTCTAAAATGAAAGACCACTTCTAGTAGAGAAAATATACTTAAGAAGGTAAATTAAATTCACAGAATTTAAAATAGTGTGACAACTCTTTTCTTCTTTTCTGTCTGACCTCCTAAGCAACCAGTTTCACAAGAGTCCTACAAACTGAGGTAATTGTTTCAGTGATTTCAGAGTGTTTAAATTATAAGAAGCCATTGGAGGAAATAAAGGGAGATGGAACAAGGCCAGAAGTTAAAAGGGAAACAGGTTTTGATGCAATAAAAAGAATAAAAGGATTTCACTCGGAGAAGAGAATTATTGCTATCTGTCAAACTTCTAACAAGTCCCCTCAACCATACTTCAAGGGCTAACAGAATTCTATTCGTTTTCTACTTTTAACAAACATCACCACACATTCCTTTCCTTTTTCAAAAATTATTTTCTTTGGAATATTACTTTTAAAAATGTCACCAAAAACTATGAAGTAAAGACAACCTTTGCAATTATTAAACTTGGTCTTAATCCCAGTCGTCTCTCTCCCAATTCAATTCAAATTGATTAACCCATTTCCATTCAACAATGTTTGCTGGTTGATTGCTATATACCAGGTAATGGGATCTAAAGCACACATGAGTTTTTCCTTATGAAATTATGTTTTATGGAGTTTAATTATTCAGGAAACTATTACAAATGGAGTAAGGTTTATGGGAGTTCATCTAATATGGAAATATATGGGAAGGAGGTGATGGAGTAACTTCCTGAAGAACTAACATTTAAGTTGAAATTAGAAGAAAATATAGGAATTAACCAAGCAGGGAGGAGTTGCAGGCATCTGCTGCAGGATCTGACAAAGACCAATACATGTAAGGAACTAAACTAAATCAGCATGTCTGGCAAAAATAGCAATGGGTATTTTATATGAACCAAAGGAGAAAGACAAGAAAATACTACAACTTGACTTTTCAACCATGTGTGAAGAGGTGAATAATATCCTATTTAACTAGTACCAGACTGTCTTCTGGGAAATAAACCATCTTTTTCTGGAAAAGACCCTTGCTTAGTTAGTTGGTGTGGAGATGGAGACACTGAAGGCAGAGGTATTCCCAGTTCTGCTCCACCTGAGAGAAAGTAATGATTGTGTTATTTTTACCTTTCCCCCATCTCTGGTAGAATGGGAAAGAGATGAGAAAAAAGCCATAGAGAAGTAAGAGAGGACAAAGAAACTGTCTTGTGTTCACTTCCCAAAAGCAAGCTCTCGATGTGGCCTTAGATTGGAAGTTTGTTTGGGAGGTGATTTCAGGAAACAGAGAAGGGACAGAGATAGTGAGATTAAGGAAGGAAGGAAAGAAAGAAAAAAAAAAAGGAAAAAGAAAAATAGAGAGACAGAGAGAGTATTATCCTGGTAACTATGATGGCTAGCCTGGAGAGAGTATTATCCTGGTAACTATGATGGCTAGCAGGATTCTATCCTGCCTGAGAAACCTTGAAGAATCTACCTCAGATGATCTCTATTCAAAGTTTCCCTCCAGAGGGTCTACGCTCCAAGATAGTGGAGTAGGAAGATCCTGGTTTACCTTATCCCATGGATAAATCTAAGTATAACTCACATCAGTGTAAGTGACCCATAAAATTACCCCAATATTGACAGAGCAGACTCTTCACAGCTAAATGTAGAGAAGAGGCCCCATCAAAGAGGGTTGGAAGGGTGCAGATGCAGTCAGAAGTCAAACTGAACCTTGTGACAGCCCATAGGAGGGAGGGACACTGTGAACACAAAGAAGGGAGAAGAGTAGTCCCCATAGCCAGCCATCCCAGGCATAGGAGGCCCACACTAGGGAAACAAAACCCCATGATATTTGGCTTTGAAAAACAGAGGGGCTTAACTTCTTGAGTTCTTACAATCAATGGAGCTTAACATCTGGGACTTCAAAATTAAAAGGCTAGGCTCTGGGATATCCAGAGAGCTATGGGAAATTGAGTCCCCACCCTTGATGAGAGAGCACAACAAACAGCCCTGCTAAGATATAGCATGGGAACAGCAGTTTGAAAGATACATAGGGTATATGGGAGGCATATTTGTTTGCTGTTCTCAAGGCTTATGTTAGAGGGGCAGGGATCTTTGGGAGACTTCTCCAAGAAAAGGGAGCTTGTGGGTATCATTTCCCTCTACAACCCTCAAGCCTAGACACAAGGGCATCTTGGGAAAAAACTCATTGTGAACACTCTCCACCTAGCTTGCTAACAATGTGCCCTGCCCCCCACACTGTCCCACCAACCTGGCCTCCTCCCACAGCAGACCCACACAAATCTTGTTAACACTGCATGCCCTGCCCCTACAGTGTTCTCCTGCTGACTAACCCCCTCCAAAACGCCTTCAGTAGGAGTCCATCCAAAGTGATACCAAAAGCATTGTCCTATGCAAGCAACCCCAATAGGGGCTGTACCACCCCAAATTGACTCTTGCCCCAGAGAGAGGGAAAGATAACCACAGACCCAGGTTCAATACTGTCCCAGCAGTGGACTGGGTGCAAACATCTTCTCTGACTGCAGGTCTTGCCCATCACTGGAACCTTCTCAGAAGACAACACAGGGGAAGCGCTGTGCTACTACAGCTCTGGCAAATGCCTGGTCTGACCTCACTCAAGCCTAAGGTGGCCCCAGACTGGCCCATTGACAACACAGGGACCTAATTCAGCCCACAGTAGGCAGACCATTGCAAGCGACTAGGCTGAAGGCAAACATAGCTCAACTTCCACAGAAGGGTGCATGCAACACACAGATGAGACACCCCTGAAGTACCAGGTTCTGGTGAACAGGGGACATTGAAGTTCGGGGCACTACAGGATTTCTTCTTCATCAAGACATGACTTTCAAGAGCAGGAAATGTAGCTGACTTTGAAAACACATAGAAACAGACACAGAGAGTCAGACAAATGGAGGACACAGAGGAATATGTCCCAAAATCACAGCAAGAGAGCTAAATGAGACAGAGAGAAGTAATATGCCTGAGAGAAAATTTAAAGTAATGCTCATAAAGAAATTGCCTGGACTTGAGAAGAGTGGAGGACCTCAGTGAGATCCTCAAAGGAGAGATACAAAATATAAAAAAAGACTAATCAAAGATTTAAAAAAAAAATCTCAATAACTGAAATTAACAATACACTAGAGGGAATAAATAGTAGACTAGAGGAAGGAGAAGAACAGATCAGCAACCTGGAGGACAGAGAAATGGAAAACACTCAAATTGAGCCAGAGGGGGGAAAAATAATAATAAATGAAAATAGATTAAGAAAGCTTAGTGACACCAACAAGAGTAATAGCATTTACATTATAGGATCCCAGAAGGAGAAAAGAGAAAAGGAGGCAAAAAAAATTATTTGAAGAAATAATAACTGAAAACTTCCCAAATCCAGGGAAGAAAACAGAAATCTAGATCCAGGAGGCACAGAGACCCCCAACAAACTCAAACCAAGGAAGTCCACACCAAAACATATAGTAATAAAAATAACAAAAACTAGTGATAAATAGAGAATTTTAAAAGTAATAAGAGACAAGAAAGTAGTTACATATAAGGGAAACCCCACAAGGCTATCAGCTGACTTTTCAGCAGAAACTTTGTAGGCTAGAATGGAGTGGCAGGATATATTCAAAGTGCTGAAAGAAAAAACCTGTAACCAAGAATATTCTATCATTCAGAATAGAAGAAGAGAAAGTTTCCCAGACAAATGAAAACTAAAGGAATTCATCACCACTAAACCAAGCCTTACAAGGCATGTTCAACAAACTAAAGTTCAGGACCAGATGGCTTCATTCTTTAAATGTTTTATCATTCTTTAAACATTCTTTAAATTTTTTATCAAACATTTAAAGAAAAGCTAATACCTATTATTCTCAAACTATTCTTAAAAAATAAAAAAGGAAATCCCAAAAGTTTATTTTTGCTTTTGGGACTTCATCAAGTTCAAAAAAACAAAGAGGCAACCCACGGAATGGGAGAAGATATTTGCAAAATGACAGTACAGACAAAAGGTTGATATCCAGGATCTATAATGAACTCCTCAAACTCAACACACACAAAACAGGCAATCATATAAAAAAAAAATGGGCAGAAGATATGAACAGACACTTCTCCAATCAAGACATACAAATGGCTATCAGACACATGAAAAAATGTTCATCAACACTGGCCCTCAGGGAGATTCAAATTAAAACCACATTGAGATATTACCTTACACCAGTTAGAATGGCCAAAATTAACAAGACAGGAAACAACATGTGTTGGAGAGGATGTGGAGAAAGGGGAACCCTCTTACACTGTTGGTGGGAATGTAGGTTGGTGCAGCCTCTTTGAAGAACAGTGTGGAGATTCCTCAAGAAATTAAAAATAGAACTTCCCTATGACCCTGAAATTGCACTCCTAGGTATTTACCCCAAAGATACAGATGTCGTGAAAAGAAGGGCCATCTGTACCCCAATGTTTATAGCAGCAATGGCCACAGTTGCCAAATTATGGAAAGAACCAAGATGCCCTTCAACAGACGAATGGATAAGGAAAATGTGATCCATATACACTATGAAGTATTATGCCTCCATCAAAAAGGATGAATACCCAACTTTTGTAGCAACATGGACGGGACTGGAAGAGATTATGCTGAGTGAAATAAGTCAAGCAGAGAGAGACAATTATCATATGGTTTCACTTATTTGTGGAGCATAACAAATAGCATAGAGGACATGGGAGTTAGAGAGGAGAAGAGAGTTGGGGTAAATTGGAAGGGGAGGTGAATCATGAGAGACTATGGACTCTGAAAAACAATCTGAGGGGTTTGAAGTGGCAGGGGGGTGGGAGGTTGGCGTACCAGGTGGTGGGTATTATAGAGGGCACAGATTGCATGGAGCACTGGGTGTGGTGAAAAAATAATGAATACTGTTATGATGAAAATAAATAAATTTAATTAAAAAAAAGAAAAGAAAAAAAAAAGGAAAGAAAGACTCCAAATTCATTCTATGAGGGTAGCATCAATCATCTTGATACCAAAACTACCTAAAGACACTACCAAAAAAGAGAACTGCACGCTAGTATCTCTGATGAACGTAGATGCAAACATTTTCAACAAAACATTAACAAACCAAATCTAAAAATACATTAAAAAAAAATTCACCACAACCAGGTGGGATTGATTCCTGGGATGCAAGAGTCATTCAATATTTGCAAGTCAATCAATATGATACACAACTTCAACAAGAGAAAGGATAAAAATCATATGGTCATTTTAATAGATGCAGAAGAAGCATTTGACAAAGTACAACATCCATTCATGATAAGAACCCTCAGCAAAGTAGATTTTAGGGACTATACTTCAACATAATACAGGCCATATATGAAAAAACCATGGCTAACATTATACTCAATGGTGAAAAACCGAGATTTTCCCTCAAGTCAGGAACAAAACAAGGATGTCCACTTTCACAAATTTTATTCAACACAATACTGAAAATCCTAGTCACAACAACTAGATAAGAAAAAGGAAAAAATGGCACCCCAGTTAGTAAGGAAGAAGTAAAACTTTCACTATTTATAGGTGATGTGATACTATGTATAGAAAACTCTAAAGTTTCCACCAAAAACTACTAGAACTGATAAGTGAATTCAGTTAGGTCACACACAGGATACAAAATCAATATACAGAAATCTGTTGTATTTCTATACAGTAATAATGAAGTCACAGAAAGAGAAATTAAGAAAAAAATCCCATTTACAGTAGCACCCAAATAATAAACTATGTAAGAATAAACTTAACTATGAAGGTGAAAGATATGTACTCTAAAAACTATAAAACCTTATGAAATAAATTGAAGATTACACAAATATATAGAAAGATATTTCATGTTCATATATTGGAAGAACTAACATTATTAAAATATCCATGTTACCCCAATCAATCTACAGATTCAACACAATTCCTATCAAAATACCAACAGCATTTTTTCATGAGATGAGGACAAAAAAAATCAAAAAATTTGTATGAAAATAAGAATCTTGGAACAAAATTGGAGGTATCACAATCCCAGATTTCAAAATAAACTACTACAAAGTTATAATAATCAAGACAGTGCAGTACTGGCACAAAAACAGATACATAGAGCAGTGGAACTGAATAGAGATCCCAGAAATATAGTCACAGTTCTACAGTCAATTAATCTTTGACAAAGGAGGCAAGAATATGCAATGTTTAAAAGACAGTCTCTTCAACAAATGGTCCTGGAAAACTGGTTAGCTACATGCAAAAGAATGAAACTAGACCACTTTCCTATACCATACACAAAAATAAACTCAAAATGGATTAAAGACCTAACTGTGATACCTAAAACCATAAAAATTCTAGAAGACAGCATAGGCAGTAATTTCTCTGATGTTGGCCATAGCAACATTTATCTAGTTATGTTTCCTGAAGCAAGGGAAACAAAAGCAGCAATAAACTATTGGGACCATATCAAAATAAAAAAACTTCTGTACAGCATGGAAACAATCAACAAAACTAAAAAAAATAGCTTCTGAATGGGAGATATTTGCAATGGACATATCCAATGAAGGATTAGTACCCAAAATATATAAAGAACTTATACAACTAAACACCAAAAAACCCCAAATAATCTAATTTAAAAAGTGGAAAGAAGACATGAATAGACTTTTCTCCAAAGAAGACATACAGATGGCCAATAGACACATGAAAAGATACTCAACTTTACTCATAATCAGGGAAATGCAAAGCAAAATTACAATGAGATATGACTCCACAATGTCAAAATGGATAAAATCAAAGACACAAGAAACAAGTGTTGGTGAGGATGTGAAGCAAAAGGAACCCTCTTGCACTGTTAGTGAGTATGCAGACTGGGGCAGCTGCTGTGGAAAACAGTAGAGAGGTAATGCCCAAAATTAAAATTTCCACTGTGGAAAACAGTATAGAGTTTCCCCAAAAAATTAAAAATAGAATTACTATATGACCTAGTAATTCCACTACTGGGTATTCAAGCAAATAGCAGAAAAACAGTAATTCAAAGAGATATATGCCCCTGTTTGTTGCAGCATTATTTACAATAACCAAACTATGGAAAGAACACAAGTGTCCACTGACTGAAGAATGGATAAAGAAGATATGATATATATAATGGAATATTACTCAACCATAGAAAATGAAATCTTGCTATTTGCAACAACATGAACATATCTATAGTGTATAATGCTAAGTGAAGTAAGTCCATCAGAGAAAGACATCTACCATGTATATGAGAATTTAGGAAATAAAACAAACAAAAAGGAGACAAACCAAAAAAAATAGACAAATATAGAGAACAAACTGGTGGTTACAGAGGGGAGATGAGTGGGGGCTGGGTGACTTGGGTGAAGGAGACTGAGAGAACACTTAGCATGAAGAGCACTGAGTAATATATAGAATTGCTGAATCACTGTATTGTATACCTGAAACTCATGTAACACTGAATGTTAATTATACTGTAAATTTAAAAAAAAGTTTGAACTAAGAAATATGACAAAGTCACTTAAGGATTTTAAATGAAATGTCATGTGATCCAATTTGCATTAAAAATTAATCATTCAGGGGGCGCCTGGGTGGCTCAGTTGGTTGGACGACTGCCTTCGGCTCAGGTCATGATCCCGGAGTCCCGGGATCGAGTCCCGCATCGGGCTCCCAGCTCCATGGGGAGTCTGCTTCTCCCTCTGACCTTCTCCTCGCTCATGCTCTCTCTCACTGTCTCTCTCTCAAATAAATAAGTAAAATCTTAAAAAAAAAAAATTAATCATTCGGGGCGCCTGGGTGGCTCAGTGGGTTAAGCCGCTGCCTTCTGCTGGGGTCATGATCTCGGGGTCCTGGGATCGAGTCCCGCATCGGGCTCTCTGCTCAGCGGGGAGCCTGCTTCCTCCTCTCTCTGCCTGCCTCTCTGTCTGCTTGTGATCTCTCTCTGTCAAATAAATAAATAAAATCTTTAAAAAAAATTAATCATTCTTGCTACAAGGTAGAAACTGGATTAGAATGGTGGTAAGAGCAGACTTAAGGAGAACAAGTCACAAACATGTTGTCGCATTTCCACCAAGAGTCTGCAAGGTAAAGGAGACAGATGAATGAAAAGGGTCGCTGTTTGAAGTTTAAACAATAAAATTACTGACAGAGGGAATACTGGGGAATGAAGAGGATTAGGAGGAAAGTGATGTATTTAATTTGGAGGCATGCTGAATTTGAATACCCTAGGAGAAAGTCAATGGAAATACCCAATAAAATTTACAGATCTGGCATTCAAAAAGAGCACGAAGTTAGTAATACAGAGTAAACTTCATAAATTATCTAAAACCAAGGAAGTAGATAAGGTGTTTTGAGATCAGACTGAGTTAAGGACAGGGACTGAGAGAAATAAGGGAGGAGGGAGAAGCAGCAGCAGAGGAGGGGAGAAAAAGAGAAGACAAGATATAGACAAAACAGAATCTAAGGAGATAAAACCCTAGTCATAAATATTTAAGGGCTGGGAGCAGAGGAGGAGGAACTGTAAAAGAAGACTAAGAAGGCACATTTAGATGTGTAGGGAAAACAGAGAATATGCTCACAAAATTGCAAGAGAAAAGAGTGTCTTAAAGAAGATGCCTAATGGTTCACCATGTTCAAACACAAACAAAATTGAAATATGTCCGCTTATCCCAACAAACTGGAGGCTAGCATGACTTTGGTGAGGAGTATTTTTAAAAGCTCAAATACAATAAAGACTGATGCATATTCTTTGACCTTCAACCTGGAGGGCAGGGTGACCCTGATGGGGAGAGTTTCAGCATGTGGTGACCCACTGCAGTGAGTGAACTGAGGAAATATGAAAATCAATGGACAACAACCAAAGGGATTTAGCTCTCTCTCACACACACATACCCGCACACACAAAAAGTAAATTAAGTGTTATTGTTATCATTTTAGAGATGTAATAACTGAGCTTTATAAAGTTAAGTAACTTGTCCAAAACTACATAGCAAATATCAGAGCTGAGATTCAAAAATCCTTGTTAAATTCACTTAAATCCATTATACCACATCCCCATGCATCACTGCAGCTTAGGAATGTCTAGTGAAGATAGGGGCATTTTATTGTGTGTTTAAGTGACACCTCAATAAAAAAAAAAAAAAAATTAACTGCAAGGTATAGAAACAAACGTGCAAAAATATGTAGCATCACTAAAGTGTTAAAGAAGAGCTAATGGGAAAATTAAGAATTTACTTTTTAAATATTACTTTGACCAAGATTTGAAAGAGAACAGACTAGGGCAGGTATTAGGAAGCACATAACCTATAATATGCTCCTGGAAATGCAACTGTGATTACCTCATGAGACTGCACGCTCCTCTGGGACAGTTTTCATGTCTTAATCATCTTTGTTTCAGTTTTCATGTCTTAATCATCTTTGTTTTCCCCCACTGACTTTTACAGTTTTTGAAAACATACAACGCTCTTATGAAGTATTTATTGCAGTTTATTGAATTGCACTGAATTAAATGAATTAAATAAGATCGTGAATTCTAACTCTGAGACATGATAAATGGCAAAATTATTTAAATATAAGTGAATATCATTCTGATTGCTTATGATTTACTTCTGGATTACTTTGCTTCTGAGAAGTATATATCTTTTTCTGAAAATTTTATTTGTATTGCGTGTCTGTGATTGACTTTATGACAGTATGCATGTGTGTTTTGATTAGTAGATCCAACAAATTGAAAACCAGTCAACTTTCCTTACTCATCTATAAATAGTGTCTGATTATTAGTACCCATTTGTGTAAAATTTCATTTATATTTCCCATCAAAGTTGGCTGCTAATTAACTGAGACACTAAAAAGTCCTCCATAGCTTTAAATAGTGATGCTAAACTGCTGTCACCAAAGGTCACAAAAATCTAGCAGTTCAAGCAAGTCAGAAGTTCACTTCTCTCATGTAAGAGCAGGCAATCTATGGAGGACAGATGGTTCTGTGACATGAGATCATCCAGAGACCTGGAGGCCTTTAACTTGCTACCCTCTCATCCCCTACAGAAGTGGTTTTCAGACTTGATATATGTCAGAATCTCCTGGAAGACCTGTCAAAATAGACTCCTGGAACCACCCCCAAAATTTTTTATTTATTAGGTGGGGTAAAACATGGGGATTTACATTTCTAAAAAGGTCCCCCTTGAAAGAGGATATAGGCACATACTGCTATTCTGAGGAGCACATTTTATAAACCACTGTCCTAGATCGTTGGCTCTTTCTGCCTGGTCCAGCTCTACTCACCAATGGGGTCCATTATGTACAACTTAGGGAAAGGCCCACACAAAAAAAGGAAATGCATCTTTTGATTATCTTAATGGAAAGGCATAGAATATATACTTATACAAATATATACTGATGTATTCAATATATATTTATCTTTATATGTTTTTGCTGACATCTCTTATTCAAAAACTTGGTCACAG
This sequence comes from Mustela lutreola, assembly GCF_030435805.1. Taxonomy (NCBI): domain Eukaryota; kingdom Metazoa; phylum Chordata; class Mammalia; order Carnivora; family Mustelidae; genus Mustela; species Mustela lutreola. Next base: position 97,706,530 of record NC_081298.1, on the reverse strand, counting down.
AGCCATATTTAGTTGCAGAGAAAATGGCAACTATAGTCTCTAGCTGGGAAGATGTATGCTTAACGAAAACTCAGGAGGCCGTATTACCAAAACGAAAGAAAAAAGGGAAATACTAGTACTCTGGGTACCATAGTATGATCTGCCACAACACCATAGTAAGGGTCTTAAAAATGTTAAGACCAAGAAGAAAAATCATCTATAAAAGGACATAATAATAACAGCCAAAATTTCAGTGTTTATTATATTCAAAGCTCTGGTGGAACAACTCAAATGTAGTATTTCCCTTAATTTTCCCAAGTATTCTATGAAGGAGGTCATACAATGCCCTGCAGCCCTCCAATATACACACTATTAGGGATGAACACTAATTTATTATTGCGATTTTATTACTTATTTGATTTTGAAATGAGTCTGACAATCTTCAATTGTACATAAAAAGAACTCAATTTCTAAATCACAAATGTTAAAATTAGCTCAGTTCTACTTAGAATCCTTAGAGTCTAGTCTACCTTTATTCATTTGCCAATTTATTACATAGCGGTATCATCACTTTAAAAATGCTAATTAGTGTTAGTATTAATAACAGTTAACATATATTGAATATTTCTTACCTGCCAGGTACTTTTCTAACTTTTCTTTTAACATACTACCCCATTAACTCATTAACTCATTTGAGCCCTGAGATCACACTAGGAGGTAGGCACTATAATTATCTGTATTTACCAATGAAAAAAACTGAGACCTAATCCTGCTTAAGGTCACAGGACCCACAGAAACTGAGCTGAAATTTGAACCCCAAAGTCCATGCTCTTAATCACTATGAAATATACCAACTCTCAGGATAAATCACTATTGTGTCAAAGAGCAAAGAGGTAATTACAAAATATCTTATAACTGGATAGTGAAAAAAGGTTATAGGACTTTTGACTCACAAAGAAACATACATAAAGCACGTTTATCACTTTGGTAAGAATATCATGAAATGTATATTTTGAGATGCATTACCAGGGAGTCATAATTGAGCTCAATGGAACTAAAATGGTTCTCCAAATGAGTAGACAGTACCCATCTGGTCTGTTTCCATTAAAATGTCTGTGGGTTCACTGCACATTAGCATAAGCCCACTAAAATCATTCTCACTGTAGTCATTGAAGTTTTAATGGAAGAACACATGGAACATGAAGTGTTGTCTATACTCTCTGCTTCCATTTCTTCCCTCCTAGTCTCTCCTGAACTCAATCCAGTGAGGCTTTCTCCTCACTCCCCGGAAGCTGCTCTGATCAAATTGCTAATGAATCCATTGGTCAAGCTCCCATGTTATTGAAGCAACCATCAGCATCTGGTCTGGGGAATCACTCCCTCCATTTGAAGCAAAGTCTTTACTCGGCTTTTGGTGTGCCACTCTCTCAGTTCTCCTCCAGCCTCACTGACTCCTTCTAAATGTCCTCTCCTGTTCCTCTCTCTCTTCTCCTCAGCTCTGATTGTATCAAATCTTTAGACTTCTTCTCTTTTATCTCCATGTCTTCTCTG